>NC_041407.2:15510000-16110000 GCF_900747795.2 Erpetoichthys calabaricus
CTAATATAAATTCATGTTAACTAATCTGAAAAGATGTAATTTTCCAGTTTTACAATATCCATCCATCCATCCATTTTCCAACCCGCTGAATCCGAACACAGGGTCACGGGGGTCTGCTGGAGCCAATCCCAGCCAACACAGGGCACAAGGCAGAAACCAATTCCGGGCAGGGTGCCAACCCACCGCAGGACACACACATACACACCCACACACCAAGCACACACTAGGGCCAATTTAGAATCACCAATCCACCTAACCTGCATGTCTTTGGACTGTGGGAGGAAACCCACGCAGACACGGGGAGAACATGCATACTCCACGCAGGGAGGACCCGGGAAGCGAACCCTGGTCCCCAGGTCTCCCAACTGCGAGGCAGCAGCGCTAGTTTTACAATATAGAACATGTAAATATATATTTAACTATTATTTATTAAATGTACACATTAGATTATTTCAGACCTCTAATTATCTTATTTTTATTTCAGCTGATCCAAATATTCATTAATAATAAGACATGAAAAAAAAAATCAGAAAGTATTCAGGATTTTAATAAATAAGACCAATATTCAGGTTTCCTTATTATTTTTCACCACTATTACTTATACTATTTTAATTAGTACCATTAGTTTGTTTAAATGTAAGCTTCAAAGAGTTTCATTCAATTTCCTACAAGGCCACACTTGGAATTAAAATCACTAAGGTACTCAGGATAACAGTTGTACTGGCTGGAAAAAAAAATTCTTAAGAATTGTTTTCCTGGTGGGGGGAAATTATTAGAAAATGATTACAAAATCCATTACAATAACAACATATGCAAGCAAAGGCTTGGGGAGACACTTTAAACACCAGATACTGTTGACAGAATGAAATTCAAGAAATCTCTAGGTGTGTTACTAAGACAAAGGGTCTCAGTTACAGTACCAAGGGTTAACTGAATGTTTTAGCAGTACTATGAAAGAAACAGAATGGTTTTCTGTATACAATTTGTTTTTCTCTCTCTTCCTCACAGTGGCTAATATTATTAGTAGGACGAATTGACAGCACATATCATTAAGAGGGAAGAGAGAAGATTTAGATTAGATTTAGATTCATTTTGTAACCGGACAAGGCTTTGAAAGACCTGAACAGTTCTAGCAACTTGGGTTTTATTGATGGTCACTGCAAAACACAATTTCAAAGGATAACTGTATTCTTTTTAATTGACACAGGTAATTAGTAGGAATAATGGGAATTTTGTGTATAAATATAAATTTGCACTGTAGGAGATCCTGTAAAAGTGGTAGCTTCAATCAGATTTCATTGATTTGTACTCTTGTACCATTACAAAAGGTTTTGAATGTTTAAAGTCAAAAGCAACAGACACTCAATTGTGATTTGCTATTTCATATTGTATTGACGTTTACAGGCTGCAAACGAACATGTCGCATAGAGTGAAATAATACCGTGACGTATGTGCAATGTTGGTGGCGCAGTGGGTAGCGCTGCTGCCTGGTAGTAAGGAGACCTGGGTTCGTTTCCCGGGTCTTCCCTGCATGGAGTTTGCATGTTCTCCCCGTGTCTGCGTGGGTTTCCTCCGGGTGCTCCGGTTTCCTCCCACAGTCCAAAGACATGCAGGTTAGGTGCATTGGCAATCGTAAATTGTCCATAGTGTGTGCTTGGTGTGTGAGTGTGTGTGTCCTGTGGTGGGTTGGCGCCCTGCCCGGGATTTGTTCCTGCCTTGTGCCCTGTACTGGCTGGGATTGTCTCGAGCAGAACCCCGTGACCCTGTGTTAGGATATAGCAGGCTGGAAAATGGATGTGCAATGTCCACTTCAATGTTATTTTTATGTGGGGAACTCTTTAATGAGCTACGCAAGTGTTTAAATAGACCAAGACATGCAGTCACTCCTAGCTCGTGCTGTATTCAGTTTGAGGTAGACTGGTGTGCTTATACCGGCAGTTCTTTGTTTGTGCTTTGCAAAGAGGAGCGTAGAAACACATTGCAGTCTGACCTCAAAGGGTTCCCCCCAGTTCTCCGAAATATTGCATGAATTTTACCACCAACATTCTCCCTAATGCCCTGTTCTTTGAAATGTCTATTTAAAATGGCACTCAACAATCCAGTCCACTTTGAATTAGGATTGTGAGGAGTAAGAAGAATAGAATAAACAGTACTGTGTGTTGCCAAGAAGGTCACTTGCTAGCCACGTCTGAGTTTCTCATAACTTTTCTTTGTCCACTTCATATTTTAATTTTCTAATGCAGCATGTCACTTTGTCTCTTTTTCCCCAAGCAGGGTAGCTGCCCTTTTTTCTTTTGCTGCCAGCCCCATTTCTCCATGTGATCACAGCTAAAGCAAAAAGAAGGACAGAACGCCTAAGAATTCCCTACTTGTTACAGCATTATTACCGACAGAAATCAAGAAATGAAAAAAATGTCATCTGATTTTGTTTCTTCTAGAACATCATCAAATTTCTAAAATATCTGTCAAGACATTTGAGATTTTGGGGTATTTAGCTTTGCTATGGGTGGGAGTCATGGAATGGATATATAGAAATGTCCTTTCTTAGCCAATGCCTACTGAGTTAGATGTACCATCCTGATAAATTTCAGTGTTTTTGTTGAGCAAGTCCATTTTGTATTGTATTATATATCATGTTTTAACCAATAGTGAATGTGTAAATTAATAAATTTGGGTCTTTATTTTAGTCTTCTTTGGAAGCTATCATTATTTGTGTTGAGGGCTGGATTTTTTCTTGTGCCTGATGATGTGGATTCAAAAATAGATGGTCACCTGACATTATTTGTATAGTGCTTTCCTAGCTAGTAGCCATTTTTGCTGGGACAACAAATAGTAACTCTGTTATTTACACACTCATACCAGTAGCAGGTTGTGATTGGTTGTTCAAACCTATGCACTGTTACCAGAATTTATTAAAAAGAGAACTCTTCACTCCCATATATTTTTCAAATACATTTGATAGTAGTTCTGCATCATTTTAAACCACCTTTATAACATTACTGACTAGTTGTTTTAATTGTTTGAGAAAAATATAATAAAAAAACAACTTTAAAAATAAAAATAAATGAACAAACAATAAAGACTCACTAATGTCGTTGTCTGGCGGTCATGTATGCATGACAGAACCTAATCAAGGACTTTGTTAAATGGTGCGACTCAAACCACCTACACCTGAACACCAGCAAAACCAAAGAGCTGGTGGTGGATTTTAGGAGGCCCAGACCCCTCATGGACCCCGTGATCATCAGAGGTGACTGTGTGCAGAGGGTGCAGACCTATAAATACCTGGGAGTGCATCTGGATGATAAATTGGACTGGACTGCCAATACTGATGCTCTGTGTAAGAGAGGACAGAGCCGACTGTACTTCCTTAGAAGGCTGGCGTCCTTCAACAACTGCAATAAGATGCAGCAGATGTTCTATCAGACGGTTGTGGCGAGCGCCCTCTTCTACGCGGTGGTGTGCTGGGGAGGCAGCATAAAGAAGAGGGACGCCTCACGCCTGGACAAACTAGTGAGAAAGGCAGGCTCTATTGTAGGCACGGAGCTGGACAGTTTGACATCTGTGGCAGAGCGACGGGCGCTGAGCAGACTCCTGTCAATCATGGAGAATCCACTGCATCCATTGAACAGTGTCATCTCCAGACAGAAGAGCAGCTTCAGCGACAGACTGCTGTCACTTTCCTGTTCCACTGACAGACTGAGGAGATCGTTCCTCCCCCACACTATACGACTCTTCAATTCCAACATTAACATTATTCAAAGATATTGTTGGTCTGTGTACCTGCATTGTGATCACTCTTTAATTTAATATTTTCTTTATCAGTATGCTGCTGCTGGAGTATGTGAATTTCCCCTTGGGCTTAATAAAGTATCTATCTATCTATGTATGTTATCATCCAGTTGATGCTCGGAACCGGCCAACTTTATTTAATTTCAAAAGCAACAGGCGTGCGGGTGCTGCTCAAACATAAAGAATGCTGGCAGTCATCTCCAGTTCGCCCTCTGGTGGTCGTTCTGAGTGTCAACTGGATGATAACATGCATAACAAGACCGTAAGATCACCCCCCACCCTACCCAGAAGTGGGTGCGTTAGGGCTGATTTCACCCTATTTTTAGTTGACCAATGAGAAACATGTAGCAGGTTTCATGAATATCGCTCCAGCCGTTCGCTACACATTCCATACAATCAAGTCAAACTTAACAAAGCAAAATTTTCAGTATATTTATATTGCTAGCTTTGATTATGTTATTATTTGTTCAATAAAGATTATACTACTACAGTATATGAATTTAAGATCAAGCTTTTCTTCTTGGCGCATCTGTCTTTGTAGGATTTGCACGCCACCTATATTTTTCTCTTCTAAAACTGTGATATTTCCTAAATAGTATGTCATAAATTACACAAAAATCATTTTTGGTAATTCATATAGCTATTTCAAGGATGATTTTAATAAAAGAATCTAATCAGGTACAAAGTTAATCTCTTAATAATATCAAGACAATAATATTAAGATAATACTACAGTACTTCCTGATAGATGCATGGGATCAGAAAAGAGTTTAGCATAACAAAAGGGCTTGTTATACACAAAGCAGTTATTCGCTTACTTTAGGAAGTATCCCATAAAAAGTGAACAACATAAAACTACGTCAGCAGAACTTTATCAATTAAACTGCTCTATATGAAGATAATTCACTAAACATTGTTGCTAGTGTTAAGTTATAAAGGTTTCCCTAACATCAGCTACATACAATTCCAGAGGCTGGAAGACTGAAGAGGATATTTACCAGCTTTAGAATAACAGAAAGTCTATTTAAAAGAATAAGAAGGATAAAAACAAGAAAAGATAATGTAACTCTAAAAGGTGGCAATCAGACAGTAAAAAGTCTTGAAAAAGATGGAAAGAAATGAGGGACACTAGTGCATCTCAAATTGTATTACTAGAACATCTTCAGTGGTCAATTTTCACAGATGTACCTAATCGTAGGAGAAGTACAAATCTGATTTCACATACATAAGCCTGTCCTGCGGTGGGTTGGCACCCTGCCCAGGACTGGTTCCTGCCTTGTGCCCTGTGTTGGCTGGGATTGGCTCCAGCAGACCCCCGTGACCCTGTGTTTGGATTCAGCGGGTTGGAAAATGGATGGATGGATGGATACTTAAGCCTTCTAATTACCCATTAGAAAGTAATGGAGACCACAGTATGAAATAAAGTAAACAAGACACATATACAGTATAATTTTACAGCAAAAGTGGATTTAGAAGAAGCAACAAATCCGATGTCAAACATTTGAAAAAGCAAGAAAAAATAACAAAAACCGTTTAATTTGAATTGGAGAAACAGCTGTGGTGTTTTTATACTCAGATTGATCCACAAGTTAGTCCTTTAGGAATCTATATATATATATATATATATAATTCTTTTCGCGTTTGAAACAGAAATTACGTATGACAACGCGATATGGAAATTACGTATGACTACAGAACATATTATAGTACAGGAACTAATCAGTTTGTTTGCGGACACCATTTTTATATCATCTTTACAAATTGCTATTATTTGTGTGAGAGTTATTTTACTGATATTGAAAAGAAGTAAACACAAACACGCCGATCTATCCCATAGAAGTGCACCCCGCGTCGTGCTCTCCCAGTCCTCCTCTCTGGACTACAGCGCTGAGCCGTCCACCGCCAGGCGCGTTCTGACAGAGAACTTTTATTTATTCGTCCACGTGACTGTCGCGGAAACTACCACATTCTAACTTTTCTTTTAGTTGGCAGTACTTGATAGTAGAAGAGATGAGGAAAACAGCTTTGCGTCTTTCTACTTTTTAACTGCGGCGAGCTGTAAAAGATGTGCGTGAGAACAAAGTGGATACTGGGAGGCGCGGAATGTCAGGCTGCTCCGCGGTGTCGAGAGCTTCGCAGTTTCGGGCAGCGTCCTCTCTTCTCACACGGTTTGTGACACTTCAAGTGTCCCGTCGGCTCCTAGGAGAGTGGAAATGTTTGCGAATGAGTGTAATCAGCGCCATCGAAGCAGGACTCTGTTTGTAATTACCCTGCACAATTACTTACTGTCCCTTAAGGTGAGTTTGGGTCACTAAAACCCCGCAACATTCAAGGTTACTTTTGTGATGAATTATTTTAAGAAGTAAATCACAGGCACGTAGTGCAAGGTTGTAAGGCACAAATTTGGACGATCACATAGAAAATGTAATTTCTATACCACGGCGGTCGTGTAGCGCCTTTCACAATGGATCTACTACTGAGAGATAATCCAAATACATTTTAGCTGCTGTTAGTACTACTTACCTGTTGTGTTATAACACCTTTAAAATGTAGTTTACCCCAAACCACTCCAGTAGTGCTCAATATATCTTTACTTCTTAAATGTTAATGTTTTACTGTTTAATAACTTATAGACTACATTTTATTTTTTTCCCTTACACTCAGTGAACGAAGCCACTGGGTAATCAACTAGTCTTTAATAACATGCAAACTTTGTTCTGAGGTTAAGGTAACATTTACTCTCAAACAATTATCAGTTCTTTCTCAGACCCGTTTAAATATAAAAGTGTTGCGTTAAACATTACTTAGTAAATTTCACCCTTTACTTTAGGTCTAGCATAAATATCTCAGTTTGTCCAGGCTGAATATATGGCAAGCCTTATCACTTATACCCCCCCTCCCACAATGTCTTAGAATGCGTCTTCTCGTTCTTATGTTATACCTTTTTATATATAATATGTAGACCAGCATGATCCAAAAACCTTTATAGAGTTTAAGTGCTGTTCATCTTTGTTTGACTCATACTACTTGCATCCATAATAACAAAACCCTATTTGTCCTTTTGCTTTCATACACTGGACATGGAGGAGTTCAATTGTACTCCCAAATCTTTCAATCAATTGAGATTTCTCTTAGATTCTACCATTCTTCAAAATATCTGCAGGTACTAAGAAATCTTAACCTTCTAAAGACGCCAACAGCATGAGGCCCTTTAGAAAAGAACACAAAGCAAACCATCATGCAATAACAGAGTAGATAAGATGTACATATTGTTAGGAGTGTTTGAGTTCAGATTGGTGTACTATAACTATACTGTATGTGTAATTCTGTTTGGAACAAGTGTGTGTCATTTACATAAATAAATGCAACTGAATTACACAATAATACAAACCCAGAATAGCTGAAAGTATAATATTGACTTTGGGAAATGCAAGCAAAAAATAGCATATCAATTCAGACTAAAAACTAACTGCTTTTGTAAAGGACTATATTGAATGAAAAGAAAAATATATATATCACAATAGGATCAGCATCAGAGAGGGCAGTTCAAACAAGGAAAAGTAAAAACAGATTTTCAAGTATGATATGAACATAGCTGAGCATAACAGGCAACGACAGTGAGAAATTCACAATGGGAATGTTAGTTAAAAAAGGTGAACAAGCATTCACTGTGAGTTGCACAGCAGGGTTTTGGGGCTGTGAAAGGCTGGAAACAACATCTCTCTCACCAGCTTTATAACCAATAAGAGCTGCCACGGGTATTCTGGACTGCTGCAATTTACAATACTGGATAAAGTATTTTGAATGCGAGGACCAAAAGTTATGTCTCAGTGCAATTATACGGCAAAGGAGCGCAGTTCAATTTTCAACAGAGAAGATTCAAAGGAGAAAAAGTTCTAATTTTCAAAATCATCATAACACTTGATACAGTGAATCAATACCATGATGCTTGAGAAAAAAGGGGCAATATAAGTGGAATGCCATTCGAAACAGAAACCATGAAACACACCTTTCACTAAAGATAATGACACATCTGGACAAAATGGTCAAGTTAAGCTGTTAAAACAGATACAGACAAAAAACTCAAAGATGAGCAAATGTGGACTACTTAACCATCAGATAAAGAAGCCATATCCTAACTTAACATTCTGCTCCGAGTTTTTAATTATTTTCTTCTTAAGGTTGCTCAGTGTTGCAAAAGGGCAAAAATGATTCCATAGCTTATACTACTGCGATTGAACAGAAAGCTCAACAATAAAGAACAAAATGAAAAGTTGTTTATGGTTCTGAATCCTAAAGCCTAAGGTTAAAGGAATGAATCTATACAGTACATTGTACAATGCCAGGAAAACAAAAAACAACAAAATCATACAGGCCTTAAATAACTCGGGTATAAAGCAATTAAGTTTACAAACATCAATCATCAAAACAGGCATTATCACATTGAATAAATTTAGGGTTTAAACTTAGCAGAGAGGTAGGTCATAGTTTTTTCTTTAAAAACGGTATGTTTAAGTAAAGCAAACATAGACTTCCCAAAGAAAAAGCAAGTTTGGAATTCCAAATTTAATTCAGAAACTTTTTAAAAGTTTTCACTACTTTCTTCCAAAGTTAGCATAATCGACACATGAACAATGAGTGCAGACATACCATCTGCATTAACCAGAAAAATCAAGCGGCAGATACAGAACACTGAACCAAAATAACAGATTATACAGTAATAAAATAATCTAGCGCAGGTGTCATTCTCACTTCTCTCATTGTCAGCACATCTATACTCCAAGGTCAGAAAAAGACACATACACAAAGAAGACATCACACTAGAAATGGCAAAGTAAGTGGTTTCGGGGATATATAAAACATGTAAATCTATGCAAAGACCAAGTCAATATTTTATCCCATTAAAATACTTTCTGTAATACTGCATATGGAGAAGGTGCAAATATATTTGACTGTTATACACGAGAAACATGGTGATGCAGGCCTTCAAGAAAATATGGAGATATATTTTGGGGACACAGCAGTCTTTCTCCCTTAGTGCCACAGTTGTACCCTCCAATAACAAAACTTTTTATTTTCTGTAAATGGGAGGAAAAAAAAAAAGAATAGGACTAAGGTCTAGTGTTGTACAATCTGGTCGACAGAGTCTTCACAGGAAAATAAAACTGCACACATGTCCCCTTAATTTCTTGCTTGGCGATTGCTTTCTGTCACTTACTGAATTACCTTCAAAAATAGAAAAGTCTCAAAGCCCCAACACTCCACAATCCTTGTTCAGTGGTTCCCAAACTCTATCCTGGGGACCCACTGTGGCTCCAGGTTTTTGTTCCACCCAGATTCACAATCGGTGATAATAATAATAAAAATAATAATCGATAACTGATCTCATTTAATTAGCTGGTCTTTTTTACTCCTCTTATTCTGCATTCAGAAAAACACAACAGTATGTTTTTTTACATTTATAAGACATTTAGAAATATTTCTAGTATTGTCTAAAGCTATAAATGCTTAACTCTCTTTTGTTGTTCTCCTAATATTTTCCCCTTTTTGCTCTTTTCATTTAACCCTAATAGTGACAATTAACAACCAGCACAGCCGACACCCGAGATAATGAAAGCAGCAATGCCTTCAGTGTCAGATTAGCAAATAATCAATTAAATAACCAGAACACCTGGAAAAGCAAAATTAAAATTTTGTTGAAAATACTGTTAACGACTGGTTTGTGCATCCCCTGTGGCTGGGTTAAAATAAAAACTACATATTCCCCATATAACTGCTTATTACATTTTAAATAAAAATCTACCAAACTTAGCTTGTAATTTCTACATTGACTCCAAAACACAGAAATTGGAAAATAACGACTCATTTAATTAGGCTAAGAGTCCAATTAAAAATGGAAGTTGGTTGGAACAAAAACGTCCTGCGGTGGGTTGGCACCCTGCCCAGGATTGGTTCCCTGCCTTGTGCCCTGTGTTGGCTGGGATTGGCTCCAGCAGACCCCCGTGACCCTGTGTTCGGATTCAGCGGGTTGGATAACGGATGGATGGATAGAACAAAAACCAGCAGCCACAGTGGGTCCCTAGGATCGAGTTTGGGAACCACTGGTTTACACCATGTAAGCGTATATAACCACTGACATCTTCTAATACTGACATTCTTGTTATTTCAGAGTCCTGCTACAGAAGTCTTGGCAATTACTCATTTAGCTCTGAGCCTCCCACTCTCTGGAATTCTCATGCAAGGTCCATTTGTTAGGCTCCATCTGTCTTGACATTCAGATCTAGGCAAAAGACTCAACTGTTCCCTCTGACCTTTTTAAATTTCTGTCCCTTTACTTACAAGTCGCAATGCTCCCTGCTATACATCTTGATTATATATTCAAAGACTGCTCTACCATTCACTGTGTTACACATACTGTGTACAATAATAACCTGGTCTGCTAGCCTTAACAGCTCTACCCATAATGTATTCCTATTTGTTAATCTGTAGTCTGTTTACAGTAGTTTGTAGTTTTGTTTGAATTATACAACGCCTTTTGCTATGGCCTGATATTTTGCCTCTCACTAGTGTAATGTGTCTTACATTTCAGTTTTTATAAAATATGCGTGCTTACCACGTTACCTTAGATACTTTTAAAAAAAATCAATCAGGAATACTTCAGATTTCCTACCGAAATGTTTTAGTGTCACAATTTTTGTAATTACTGCGTCTTTATTGGATAGCTGAATTTGTATATTCGATATAGTATAGTAATAATGTTTCTGTGTAAGACAGTTCACGGTGGTGCATGCTTTATTAAATATACTCGACTAAAGGCAGAATTTGTGTGTAAATGGTATAACTTGTGAAAATGTCAGCAGAAGTAATACTTTTATTAAAGTCCTCATGAGGGGTACAAGGGAGACATACACCACAGCATATGTTAGGATGTTAAAGTTGAGCCAGAACATGCTACTAATTTGTTATATTTAGTATTAGCAACTATTATTATTAATAATAAGATAAAGTAAGATGTACTCCATTGAGTGTAATCCATCCATCCATTTTCCAACCTGCTGAATCCGTACACAGGGTCACGGGGGTCTGCTGGAGCCAATCCCAGCCAACACAGGGCACAAGGCAGGGAACCAATCCTGGGCAGGGTGCCAACCCACCGCAGTTGAGTGTAATTTCATAATACAATAGCAAATCCATTTGTCTATTTTCTGCACCAGAAATCAGAAGGTTGCTGGTTCGAATCCTATAAATGCCAGAAGTGATTCCACTCTGTTGGGACCTTGAGCAAGGCCCTTAACCTGCCAATGCTCCATCTTGGGTAGGACGTTAACCTGCATCAGCCCTACAAGCAGGTCCTCCGACTTGCAGGGAAAACTCAGGGGTTAGTGGCAAGACTGGCACTCCAGCCACTGTAAAGAACCTCACACTGTTCCCTTCCATTCAAACTAGTGTGGTGCTGAGGTGTCACCCCTTGCACAGCTGCACTCGGATCCTAATTTGGGATCCAGAGGTGGTTTGTCATGTGGTGGGTGCAGCAACGTTCTGCATCAGTGCAGGCTTCCAACCTTTTACCGATAAAGAAAAGGATGCAAGGTGAAAATCAACTCTTAGCACATCGCCAATACACACACATGTACACAATCGCAATATGTTACACTTGATTATTTAAGAGTGGCAAATTAGCCTGGCTAATTTGAGAAGACCCTTGAGCACACCTGTGTGAACAAGAAGTGAACTTGGAAACGGCACACTGGAGACACTACAGGAGTTGAACTGAAGTCAAGGGCCCGTTTCTCCATCCCAAACATGTGATTATTAGTTTAACTGGAAATGCTAAATTAGCCCCCATATAAGCGAGTGTGGGACTGCATGGTGGTGTTATGATACTGTGATTTCTTCTCATATCCCCAAATCCTGCAAGTTTGGTAACTGGCAGCTCTAAAGTATCATTGCATGAGTGACTATGGATGTGGGTGAGCCCTGTAATAAACTGGTGCCACATCAAATATTTGTTCCTGTCTTGTGTCCATTGCTGTCCCAGGAACTACCAAGCAAAACTGTTTTGGAATACACAGACAAAGACTGAAGAGAAAGTATAATGTGTTGGTACACAAGTATGTAGGTTTATTCGGTGAAAGGCTGGTATACCATCCAGGATGTGGTGCAGTCTTGCACCTGATGTTACTCTGGTAAATTTTGAATCAAACAATGCAAAAAGAGTGTTCAGAAAATAGATGGATGGGAGCAAGCAACAAGACAAGGATCACACTGTGCAACTGAGTTTTACACTTCATGATCTTAAGAAAATGTTATTTTACTGTAAGTAATAACACTAATAATATGAATATAAATTTTTGACCCAATGGATTATTGTGTTAATGATCGCCCACCTATATGCACATTTTTTTTTTTTGTTTATTTTATTCTGGTACAGGGCTACAGAGAGAACAAATCATCTCTGGCTGAGACAGTAACCTGGCACCCATCAAAAAACATGAAGAGAAAACCAAAACCAAAGATTGCACTCCAGCCAAGTCTAAGTGATGAGAGACACCATTCTGCTCCATCACACTGATATACGCATTAATTCATTTAAGAAATAACAGGATTTAGCTAGTTTGTAATTATGTATGTGATTATTCATTACATTTTATTAATAATAAGAGTAACAATGGTATATGGCAGAAGCCAAGGTAACACAAGCAACTCATGTTCACAGGCCAATGTATAATAAAACAAGGCAAATTCAGTATTAGCGCCCAGTGAAATTGATTTCTGCACTACTTGATCTAAAACAATCATCCTGCTTGAGGCCCCAGTTTCATTTCTTTGGGTGTATGCCAGGTAAATCAAGAAATAATCAAACTATATACTAATACAAGGGCCAGGGCTCTTTAATTTTGTCCCTCTAAGATTTAAAACGTTTTCAAAAATACTCATGTTACATTGAGACAGTTGCATTACAGATCCTTGACCACTGAGTTAATTCTTCATATAAGAATTTGTCACATTAATAATCATAGGGATTTACGAATACCAGATTCAGCACTCTTGTCATTTAATGGTGCATATTAAAAATCACTAGTAGTCAGCAGTAAAAACAGACCTCGTGTTTTACAAAATGTGTTATTTTATTACTCATAGAAAATGAAAAATATCCTCATCAGCAGTACTGTTGTATTTTATAAAACATGAAATATTATTAATTAGTGAATGTTTAATTAGAAAAATGGGGTTTAACATTTTTAAATGTGTGCTTTATTAATAAGCATCTAATGCATAAATATGGTCATTTTATTTTATTGTGAAAGGTCTACGCCGAAAAATGAGCCTAAACGGTAACAATTACCGTTATTCCAGTACAGATTGTACTACACATGATCTATGTATTCATTATACGCGCAGCGTTATAACACCTCATTGCTTCTTGTCCACATCAAACGTCTTACCGCAATAATTAATATAATTCTATTGGTCACGATCACATATAGTGGAACAAATGTAACATGAGCTGCCATTGGTTTTCTTCCTGATGAATAAAGATTTCAGTTCAAAGAGAAATCAAAATGCAAGCCACAGATATTAAGCTTTTGGCAAACGCTAAACGTAAATAAAATCAATATTAGTACTGAAACATTTTTTAAAAAATCAGAGTGTATAAAAAGGTACGTAGAGATGTTTTTTTGCATACCAGAGAGTACTGAATGAATGAATCTGCAATACATAGCTTACCGGGGTCGAAATGAGAGCTGAATGCGAAGCCGGGGTTGAAATACGATAAAGTCATGACTGCTATCCAGAGTGTTCCACGCATCCTCCTCTTGCTATAGGTTGCCGATTTCCTTCTGCGTCGTTGTCTTGCAGGGTTTTACAGGGGGCAATTGGTGCAGCAGCTATGGTGCCCCGGCTGCATCTTCCCAAGAAGAACTGAGGCGCTGTCAGCAGCCATACTCCGCCAGTCTCGTGCCCGGGCGCCGCCGCTGCTGCCGCAAAGGAGATGCATGCTACAGTACACGCCAGCAACCCGGCTACTCCACTGCTGGTCCCCTCGCCATGCAACGGCTTGCACCTGACGTTCCCAACGCTGCGACAAAGCGTCCACCACTGCAATTTCCCAGTCAGCTGGATGTCGTTATCTAAACGCCACAACTCTGCGCCACATCTGCGGGTTATCTGTGCCCACTTCTACTCCGTTAACCCTTTCATTCCCAAAGAGGGATATACTCGATTGTATTTTTCCATTCAACGTCTTTGAGGTTATGCTCTCATGTCGTCGGGTTGCGAGGCTTACTGAGATGTGTTGGTGCCGATAGTGATATCGCCATTTTGCTAATAATCTATAAAAGATACGCATTCACTGCCTGCCCGCTTCCCCTCTGGAATCTGCAAAAAAAAAAAAATTATCAGTGAGGCAGGCAATGAGAGACAGAGAGTCGAGGTGGTGGGGGAGAGCATGACGAAGAATAGGCGGGGGGGTGCTGTGGGGGCACACGCTCAGGTAGGAGTGACGCCGGCCCGCGCTGCACGTGCCGCCTGTTAGCGCCCGGAGTCACTCGCGCGCGTTTATTGGCATTGTGTCTCCGCGCGCGCGCGCTTGTGCGCGTGCCGTGATACGAACAAATACGTGCACATTTTTCTTCTTATTCTTCGTGTCCACCGACTAACAACCTCAGAAGTAGAAACGGCCATTAAGAAACAAAAGAGAAGACTTGTCGGGATTCAGTTGAGCATCGCACCATAAGGAAAGTGAAAGAGAATGGCATCGGGTAAATCACTTTCAGTGTGGATTTCGAAAAAGGTAAGGCATTGCTGCACTTCGTGTAGAAATCTGTGTTTGTCGGATATATGCTTCGTGTGTAATCAGCATTGTTTAAACCCCCAGCATCTCCATACAATATGCGTCCTACAGTTTTTATTCATGCATGACGTGGCTTTGGATTTCACTTTCTGAGTGTTCCCTAACACCTTTGTATGTGTGTGCACTTTTCCGCTGTTTGTGTTCGGTGGTTAGACAAGTGATTTCTGGGCCATGTGCCCTGTTATGGAATTGTTCAGTTCTGCTTTCCCAGTGCGGGTCTTGTGCAGAAAGCGGACGCCACATGAGACGGCCTTCCCCTCGCCCAAACACAAACCTTAAGGTCAATAAAATAGGTCCCTGATGTTGAGTTACAATTTTAGGGCTAAAATGATAACAGAAATGTGAAACCTTCTTATATACCTAATCTTAATTATTGTGAAACAACCAAGTGGCGTCCGCTTTCTGAACAAGAGGCCCAGGTGCTGCCCTCATGACCCTGAACTGGCCTAACTGAGCTGGATTGAGTACATGGAGCTTCCTTTCATCCATTCTGTGGATCCACATTATTCTGAGAGTTCTTGGCTGTCTGTCACTGATAGTGGCGAAGGATGCCTTTGTGATGGAGATACATGCTTATCAGGAATTGGAAAGAGCAGTTTGTGCTTTGGGCAGCAAGGTGTGGCAAAGGTGGCACCATTGTTTCACAGTAAAGAGATACGGGTTAGCATCCCAGGGGTTTTCTGTGTGGAGATTGCGTGGTCTTCCTGTGTCCACATGAATTTCCTTCAGGTGCCCTTGTTAAATTAACCTTAGCCTGAATGAATCTATTAATTTTTTACATTTATAATTTCTCATTTAAATATTTACCAATGTTGTTTCTTGTCCAAGAGTGTGTATATAAACATAGGGAACTCCAGTTTCTGTATTACATCTTGCCTGAAGAAGGGGCCTGAGTTGCCTCGAAAGCTTGCATATTGTAATCTTTTTAGTTAGCCAATAAAAGGTGTCATTTTGCTTGGCTTTTCTCTTCAGGTGCCCTGCTTTTCTCCCAGAGTCCAAAGATAGGCCAGTTAGGTGAATTGGTGTTGCCCCTAGTAAGCATGTGTGTGTTTTCAAGCTGCGATGGACTGGCACCCTGCACAGGTGTTGCAGTTTTGTGCCCTATTATTGCTGATATAGGCTCAAGCTGCCCTGTAACCCTGCCCTGGATAAGCGGGTTTGCAAAATGGTTGGATAGCTGGAAGGATGGAGTTTGGCTCTTTGAGCTCCATATAGCTGAGAGTAGATCCAATCATATGGAGTTGGCCATTGATTCTCAAAGGGAAAAAATAAAAATAAGTTTAGAAGATGCTTTCTGTCTGTCTGTCTTTCACACTCTCACTCATACTAGTAGTTCATAGTCTCACCATGTGTCAGTTGGTGTAGCATCTCCTTGCTAAAACTGAATGCACCTTTTTGTCACACTGCTCAGTCACTTACATGCGCACATTCTCTGCAGTTTTCTTTACTCGTCTCTCCTGCTGTGCACTCAAGGTTAGGACAGTGTGACCTCACTTTAAATACAGAGCATGTTTACGTGCTGGAAAAGTTGCATCCATTCATCTTGGCAGTGTGTCAGATTTTCATGAAGGCTTCTTGAGGATAGATGAATAATGAAAAGCCAAATAACACTAAGCAAAACTACAGTAAAAAAAAAAAAAAAGGACAGAGTATGTTTTATTATTCTATGACTTTTTTTTTCTTTTCACCAACAGCTCATCAAAGATCTGTAGTTTGTTTTACAGAAACATGGATTAGCACAATTACCTGGCTTTACATGTTTGTTACACTTCAAAGCACATCCATATTCATTCACAGTGAGCTTGTTTAAAGTCAACCCACAGTATAAGCTTGTCTAGGGAACGGGTGGGGGGGGGACTTCTCTCTTCAGTAGGAAGTTTGTGTGAACACAAAGAGGATATGCAACTTAAACACAAACAGTACACCAGCTGAGAATCTACTCTGGATCAAAGCACTGTGACCTTTGCACTATGCTCCCTTCTTTAAAGAAAATAAACTCTAGACACATCCATCCATCCATCCATTTTCCAACCCGCTGAATCCGAACACAGGGTCACGGGGGTCTGCTGGAGCCAATCCCAGCCAACACAGGGCACAAGGCAGGAAACAATCCTGGGCAGGGCGCCAACCCACCGCAGGACACACACAAGCACACCCACACACCAAGCACACACTAGGGCCAATTTAGAATCGCCAATCCACCTAACCTGCATGTCGTTGGACTGTGGGAGGAAACCGGAACACCCGGAGGAAACCCACGCAGACACGGGGAGAACATGCAAACTCCACGCAGGGAGGACCCGGGAATCGAACCCAGGTCCCCAGATCACCCAACTGCGAGGCAGCAGCACTACCCACTGCGCCACTGTGCCGCCCCACATCCATTTTACTATTCTAATATTTTAATGTAGAACGACAGAACAAAAGATGACTGCAAACATCACTTCCATTAATCATGAAAATAAGCATTTTAAAAATAGGTTGTAATTCAAATAAAGATTAACAGAAAAGGCATTACAGTAATCCCTCACTTATCGCGGGAGACCGCGATAACTGAATTTCCGCGAAGTAGGGACACCATATTTATTTAATTATTTAACGTGTATTTGGACGTTTTTAAACCCTCCCTGTATTGTTTACAACCCACCATTTACTCTATTAAAAACAGTGACAACTGCTAAGCAATATGAAATCGGTAGATAAGTTTACACTTACTGTATAGCGAAGTACACGTAGCAGCTTATAGGCGGTCATGACGTCGTCGACCTTGTTGCAAAGATTCCTAAAGCAGATTCCATCCAGATTACTGCCTTATCACGTCCACTTGCAACTCGTTTTGCACCCTGGTTAAAGGACACTGCAGCCGTAGATCTTATATTCTTTTCCTCCTTTTTAAATAAAAAGAATCGGTGTCCTGCAGCGGTGTAGCTGTTCCCTTCCTTCAACATATCCAAAACTTTTACCTTTTCTGCAATCATTTGCATCTTCTGTTGGTGCTTGGACA
Source organism: Erpetoichthys calabaricus (assembly GCF_900747795.2). Taxonomy (NCBI): domain Eukaryota; kingdom Metazoa; phylum Chordata; class Cladistia; order Polypteriformes; family Polypteridae; genus Erpetoichthys; species Erpetoichthys calabaricus. The sequence goes on from NC_041407.2 coordinate 15,527,651, forward strand.
CTGCCCCTGAAGCATTAGCACGTTAATGATGAATGAGTGAGATGAGACTTCCTGGTTAATGCAACACTCCATCGCTGAGCCAATCAGCAGCACACTGGAACTTAACTGCGTGCTCTGATTGGGTAGCTTCTCAGCCATCCGCCAATAGCATCTCTTGTATGAAATCAACTGGGCAAACCAACTGAGGAAGCAAGTAAAAAGACCCATTGTCTGCAGAAACCCGCAAAGCAGCGAAAAATCCGCGTTATGTATTTAGATATGCTTACATATAAAATCCGCGAAGTCGTGAATCCGCGAAAAGTGAACCGCGAAGTAGCGAGGGATTACTGTAAAGTAATACATGTGGTATAGGTCACTAGGTAAAGTCTTGCTAAGATGGTGCTGCTAGATTTGTACAAGGTAGAGTGGTGACTCGGCAGTCTCATCTTTTTTTGGTGTACTTTTTTTACTTCGTGCATTACAATATTTCAGTAAATGCAAATAAGGCATATGAAGAAAGAAAATGTGAGGCACATGACCTCATATAAACAATGGTGAAAGTGTAAAGGATGTCCACTTCAAAAAGGTGTGTGTGTATATATAAGTATATGATAAGATGATAAACATATAATCTGAGGTAGAACAAACATTATTTTATAGTATAAAACAGTGTTATATTTTAAGTACTGTAAATATGATAGTACTAGACGGTAACAGCGCACTGCAAGATAACATGCGGTAAATACACTTGAACATACTCCGTTGACCATATATGTGTACAATGATTTAAGATCTGAAGAGGTAGGGGAAGTGACGGCAAAGGTGGTAGGGAATGAGAACAGCACACAGCTGCGCGCTGCCGAGAGTTCATTCTACAATAAAATAAAGAATAATAATTCCAAAACTCTTTGCTTTTAATATAAAGTTGTAGTGCAGAGTTTCGGCATAGTATATGTGTACCAAATTGCAGGCTACAGGTTATTTGATTTTTGACCTTGACCCTCCTGGGTTGACCTTTGACCTTGGAGGTCAATCATCACCGTGAGAGTGTATAGTAGATGTCACGTAGTACATGTGTACCAAATCTCAGGTCAATACGTCAAACGGTTTGCGAGCTACAGGCGATTCAAAATGCTGGACAGACAAACGGACAGCCACTGCCCTACTCTCTCTTCTGTTTCCTTTTCCGGTGTCCTGTTGGTGGTGGCTTGTGCCACCACCATCTACCTAAAGCACCATGATGTTCCAACAATGATGGATGGATTAAAAGCCAGACGTCTGTATGACCATCAGCATCAAGTGACTCCCTAACTACAAAGAGGACTATTTCATTTATGTTAGGTAGAATGCCCAGAGGGCACTGGGTGGTCTCGTGGCCTGGAACCCCAGCAGATTTTATTTTTTTCTCCTGCCTTCTGGAGTTTTTTTTTTTTGTTTTTTCTATCCACCCTGGCCATCGGACCTTACTCCTTTTCTATGTTAACTAATGTTGTCTTATTTTAATTTCTTATTTTGTCTTTTATTTTTCATTTCTTCATTATGTAAAGCACTTTGAGCTACTTTTTGTATGAAAATGTGCTATATAAATAAATGTTGTTGTTGTTTTTGTTGTAGCGTATTATATAAGAAGATTGAAAAATTGTTTTATTCCGAATGTAATTTAAGCTTTTTGTTAGGTTTTTATTTTATAACCGTTTCAGACATTCATATGTAGAAATCTTAATACTGCTGAGAGATATGAATTGATAATGCACTTATTTTTGAACATATCTATGGAAAATACTCAAAGAACATATATAATCTTAACATCATGATTATGCTAACTTTAACTGATTCAAAAATAATAATGTTAAGTACATTGCTTTATGATTTATTCTTTCTTTGCTTTCCACTTTATGGTTTGGATTCATTGTTTTTTTTGTTTAGCTCCGGTGATACAGCAAGAAGTACGGCATTGTTATTTCTCACTTAGGTCATTTCTGCTGCTTTAAAGTGCTTGGGACATTGCTGCACTATGAATAAATCATAAAATCATTACCGGAAGATGTGAGTGTCCATGTATGACATGTGATTGTAAATGTTATCTTTTCATGTTTAGTTTGCCATTTAAAGTTTACAGATTTGGAGTTTTTAGCATTTTGATTCATCCACTGAAATTTTAAATACAAGCTTTATTAATTTAACAGTCACCTGCCCCTTAAGGCACTAAGTGGGAATGTATGTTCTGTTGACCATGAAATTGGCCAGCAGGCAATAACTGCATTCCAGCCCATTCTGTCTGACTAGCACACTTCAAAATATTGTTTTCCATCTTCAACTGCATTAATAGTAATATGAACTTTTGGTTGAGTTTTTCGTAACAAGCACTGGATGTACTACATCAGTATATGTGCCCTGTAGGAAAAAGAGAAATTGTAACTGGATTAAAAACACTGACGAATAAAAACAAGAATATTTAAGGAAAGAAAAGTTAAGTTAGTGAGAAGGGATATTGGCACACAAGCTTTCAGGGCAGAATAGAGTTACTGTAAATGAGAAATGTCGGTACTAAAATCAAGCAAAAAGTGACTATAAATAGCTTCCTTAAAGAAAACTAAAATTAGAAGAACAGGAACGCAAAAGTACTGTCTAGTACAGAGTCCTAACAAAATGTAATGCTAACTTACAGTAGAGTACCAAACTGTACCTGCATTAAAGAAAGTGACCACACTTGCCTGATTTGGAGATGAGAAGCTACAGTAGGTAGAGCATATACTGTAATCAGAATCTAATGATCGGTTCATTAAATGTTTTATATTCAAATGAAATGGAACAGATGGTACTTTATTGATCCATTAAGGTTAAATTAACTTGCCAGCAGCAACATGAACTCTTAGCTTGCGTTTTACTTCTGCTGTTTTGCAATATTACATAGATGCTAACTCCAGTATCTATGCCTGACTAAAGTGAAGATGTGTTCACTACAGTGATATATTTGCTTAGGTGTTAAGTCATTTAGTTTATGGTTGTTATGCTAAAAGTGTCACACCTACAGAATGGACAGAAGCATACCCTTCACCAGTGTTGGACACCCTCCTAATTACCTTTAGACCGTGAAGCTCAGATTAAGCAATATTTTCATAACATGCATTACCAACCAACTTTAATGGCCTGTCTCAAGAAAGGTATTAAACAAACATTCATTAATCTATGTTAGATACCATCAGTTATACATTAGAATTCCATAATACATTACATTATCATGTTGAGATTCGTACAATGAACACATCATATCACTGAGCAGTTTCCTTTCATTGTCTCTTTCAAAATGGATAGAATTATATTAGAGCAGCACAATTATGGCAAAAATGCAATTATGGTGACTTTCCTGGAAAAGTATTTACATAGTGCTTGTTTGGATGTGTCCTGGGACAACATTTAGGACTAATTATGATTCTGTACTAAGATGAATTGCTGCTTGCACTGCATGAGAGTTTAACCAGATACTAATGACCCCAACATGTAAACTTGTTGTTGATCAATAAGTAATTTTTTAGAATGAGAATATAAAAATTAATAGAAGTATTTACAAATTGTTCATCTTTAGCAAACTAGTAGACATGTTTTTAACTATCAGTTATTTTATTGTAACTTTAAATTCCAATACATTGGCAGAAATGTTTTAATCATCCTCCTTTATCTCTCATTCATTCACCAGTGTGGCAGTATAATGTTTAAATTAAGGGCCAAACAGTGTATTATGGGTGGCACGGTGGTGCAGTGGGTAGCTCTGCTGTCTCGCAGTTAGGAGACCTGGGATCGCTTCCCGTGTCCTCCCTGCGTGGAGTTTGCATGTTCTCCCCCGTGTCTGCGTGGGTTTCCTCCGGGTACTCCTCCCACAGTCCAAAGACATGCAGGTTAGGTGCATTGGTGATTCTAAATTGTCCGCTGTGTGTGTGTGTGTGTGTGTGTGTGTGCACGTGCCCTGTGGTGGGCTGGCGCCCTGCCCTGGGATTTGTTTCCTGCCTTGCGCCCTGTGTTGGCTGGGATTGGCTCCAGCAGAGCCCCGTGACCCTGTAGTTAGGATATAGCGGGTTGGATAATGGATGGATGGATGGACGGACGGTGTATTATCACTCCATTGAAAAGACCTTTTTAGAGTCCATCAGTCCCATAGGTACCTGTAGAATCTACTAAAATGTTTACAATGCATTTCATCATGTTTTAATGTGAAACACCGTAGCAATGTTCACAGCATTAACATAAAGAGCCTTGACTGCCACAGTCTACACACTCTGTTAAAGAATCCAGCAAAATCCACATCTTACTGTTTCCCTTAAAATGTTTCTTCTTAAAAATGGGGGGATTTTCAGAGATGGTAATAGTTAGAACTAGGTTAAGGTTAGTTCATAATGTTTAAATATATATCTCTAAAAGTAGTAATCTGAATGACAGTGCTAATGTTTACACTTTTTGTAAACCCTTACTCGCATCACTCATTAAATTGCTGATAATGAAGTTTCTACTGGGCTCAGTAAGTATTACTAACCGAAGTGTATGACACGGAAAAAAATTGATTTAGAAAAATGTTTTGCTTAAATGGAAATTTTTGCATTTTATCTATGATAAATACAAATGTAACCCAAACACACTTATAATTATTAAAATTTTATTTTAGATTAAATGTTTTTGACTAGATTAATCAAGCATGTCAATAGTCTAAGGCTTTAGGGATGAACTTGTAACAAGTCACAGTATTAAAGATTCTCTTATTTGTAGATTAAGTTGCTTGTATTTGTTGATAATTTTGTGCTAGATTTAGGAGTCTTGAGAGTTGCATCTTGTGTTCTTTTTTCCAAGCCAATGGATCATCTTCCTTGACGCAGAGCAGGTAGTAATTATTATTTAGAGAAATTGATCTACACTTTGTTTCATTTACGTCTTCAATGATGTATTCAAAAGCAAAAATTGCTACTCTGTTTTGAGAGGCCTTGTGGCCCTTATGAAAGTCTTTCAGATCTTTATGCTTGCCTATTTTTCCTGCTTACAACACATCACCTTCAAAAACTGACTCTTCACTTACTACCTACAATATCCCACCCCTTGACTGGTGCCATTGTATTGAGCTAATCCATATTATTCACTTCATCTGTCAGTAGTTTTAATGTTATAGCTGATCGGTGTGTGTGTGTGTGTGTGTGTATATATATATATATATATATATATATATAATATACACATATACGAGGGGAAGTCAAAAAGTAAAGGGACATTTGAGAAAAGGGGCATTTATTCTAATGATAGAAATGTGAAACATACCTTATTTTTCTACATAACCTCCCTGGACTTCAATGCACTTTTCCCAACGTTTCACAAGTTTTTTGATTCCGTCGGAAAAAAAGTTTTTCGGTTGCATCTGCAACCAATTTTGCACCACATCAATGACTTCTTCATCACTTGCAAATCTTTTTCCCCTTAGCGCTTCCTTTAATGGTCCAAACATATGAAAATCGCTTGGAGCCAGGTCTGGACTGTATCCATTCTCCATTCGTAGATCTTGCTTTGCGATAAACGGTTGTCACCGTACTGTGCTTGCATTCGATGAATAATGTCCGCAGGTTTAACACCTTCCACAAACAAAAAGCGAATCACTGCCCTCATTTCCTCCTTGGTGCAGATCGACAATGGAGCTGTCATGTTTAACGGTCTGCTACACACCAACGAATAACGCGGGAATAAGAGTCACACGTTGTATAGAAGTGTTGGCGACTACACTCATTCAGCGCTGGATGCGAGCAGTGTTACCAAACTCTGAAAACAGAAATTAAAAAAATCCCTTTACTTTTTGACTTCCCCTCGTGTATGTATGTATATATATATATATATACATACAATCAGTGGCGGACCGTGCATTTCACACCAAGGCCTTCAGTAGTGCTCCGTCTGAATCAACCCGACCCTCAAAAACTAATGGTTTTATAAAAACCATCTTAATATGCAGAAATACAGTATAAAGAGCCGTTGCATCGCAGATAGATAACTCCTGTAGTCACAGTAAATGCCTTTATTGAATAGACAAACCAGGGGTGAACAAGTTCCTTTCTACTGCAGCTACAGCCACGACACACACAAAAAACATCAATAATAACTCATAAACTTGCAATATTATTTAGGAAAATCGCAACATTTTACTCACCAAAAATTCGGATTATTTGTAAACAAAATCCATCCTCCTCTCTTTCCTCAAAAACAGTTCAGTTACTCTGTTGTACAGATTATCCGTGCGCTTCAGTTCCATCACGAAGTCCCTTTCTATCTCCATCGAAGCTAATGCTGAAAGTCGAACCTGCCCTGTCGTATTTCTGGCATAAGTTTTAATTCGCTTTAGGGCTGAAAATGTCCGCTCGACAGAAGCAGTGGACACGGGAATGGTCACCGCCAAACATACCAATGTGTACAGCTGCCCCATGCTCTCATTCAGATTTTTCTGATGAAGGAAGTCAAGGAGATCAGTGGGAGATTTTCCTGCAAAATCATCCATGGCATACATTACAGTCAGTTCTGTTTTTAGCCGAGACAGATCAAAAAGTGCTCCGTGGCTCTGTGTTAAACTGGAGAAGGCTGCATGCGGGAAATTTTTCTTGTATTCACGAAACTTCTGGGGGTCGAGGAGCGTGACAAACATCAGTTTTTCGTGGTCTTGAAATCTGGTCTGTGTCTGGCAAATAATATTGTCCAGAATCCTGCCATGGAGTTGGCAGTAGTGCGCGTGAGGATCTTGCGCTTGACCTCTTCGTGCGTTCGGAGTGCCTGCGGTGCATTCAGTGGCCTTGTAGAGTTCCTCATATCGGCTTCTATCTCGCTCAACGGTGTCACAGAACTCCTTTACCCTAGCCAGACAAAACTGCACATCCAGTTTTTTGTCCTGTAGTATTGAAAAGAGCACATCTGAATATTCAAAAATGCCATTGAATGTGTGAAGCAAAAAACAAAACTCAAAATCCTCCAGACGTGCTTTAAATACATCAGCACAGCGCACTGTGTCCTCCTCATACTTGTCACGATGCTCCAGAATGTGATGAAACAGTTCCTTTAGAGCATCTCTCTTCTCAAAGACCGTATTGACCACTCTGGATGTGTACTGCCACCATGTTGGTGCCACACGAGGGCGATGCCGCTGGCAGATTTCGTCCAGTAGTTGTGTGCGCCGAGGCGATCTAGAAAAAAATGCAGCAAGGCCATTGAGGTGGCTGAAAAAGATCTTGCATTCTTTAAGCTTTGAGGCCCCTTGAGTCAGTACTAAATTGTATTGCAGTGTATGAATAAAGCCAAAGGTGCCCTCTTTAACTTTAGCCTGTACCCCATTTAATCCAGAAGACATGACCACTGCGCTGTCAAAACACTGTGCCACAACTTTACCCAGACATTCATTTTCCAACAAAAATCTGATAAGACCTGCAATGTCATTGGCTCACTTCCCACTGGTAACATCTTCAAATCTGACAAATCACTCCTTGACACCTGTGCCCGTTACGTAACGCAGGACCAGTGCTAGCTGCGCTGCGTTACTCACGTCTGTCGTCTCATCTACCATAATAGAGATGAACGGTGCTTTTTTAACGTCCCTTCTTATCTCTGCTCCCATCACTTTAGCAATAGCAGTGGTCAGGTCGTTTTGTATTTTACCCAACGTCCCACTAAACACTTTATTGGTGGACAGGTGGTAATGTAAATCCGTGTTGCTCTCAGCAATGAGAGAAAGAAGCTCCACATAGTTCCCTCTGTTATTGGATCCCGCGCTTTCATCGTGTCCCCGAAATGAAAGTTCCTGTTTGCCCAAAAAAATGACACAGTCTATCAGTCTTTTTAAGATTTCTCTGTTTTTCTTCACATTTTTGTTGTGGAGCTCCGTTTCCCTGCGCACTTGCTCGTTCAGCTGTAGATCCACTCTGGTTTCCCCAAAAGTTTTGGAAAGCACCGTTGCTTGTAAGTGTCCGGCAGTGCTTTGATGTGTCGTTGCTGCCTTGGTTAGGCAAGTCAAATTTACAAACCCAGTGTGGCTCCAAACACCATGTCGACCAGTGGCAAATAACAAGCACTCCCAGCAATACGATTTGCAGTGTTCCTCGGACCCTGTGAGCCAGGGGTACCACTCGTAGCTGGAAACCTGAAAGTGGCGGACAAATCCTCCTCCTGGTTGTGACAGGCTAGCTAGCTTCGGAGTTGTCCAACCTTTCTTAACAATGTCCAACTTTTCTTGAAAATGGCCTTGAAAGTAAATCTGCCACCAAATCTGTTTCTTCTCCTCCTTCAGCCATGGGGTGACAAAATAGCTATTGCACCATCCTATCCAATCAATGGGTCTGAATACGGCGACGTTGCCGTACGCCTGCTAGAGGGCCCTAGTGAAACCAACTCAAAATCTGATTGGTTGAAGCAACAGTTTAATCGACATTTATTTTGTGTTAGAGGGCCTGCAGAACGGATTGTGAAGGCCTCCGGGCAGACTTCTTTGACTTTGACCCTGCCTGGCAACGAATGATGGCTGAAATGTGATTGGTTAAATGCTTTAATACGAAAATACATTTCTGGAAGCAGCTCAACCATCGGAAAAGCTATGAAAGGAAGCGGACAGACTATTTGGAATTATTAAATAAGTATTCATGGACAAAATATAATTACATCAGTTTGTGATTCAGATATTTTTTTAGGCCAGCAGAGAAGGCCTTGCAGGCCCTGACGGTCCGCCACTGAATATATATATATATATATAATATAAAATATACAGTGCATCCAGAAAGTATTCACATCACATCACTTTTTCCACATTTTGTTATGTTACAGCCTTATTCCAAAATGGATTAAATTCATTTTTTTCCTCAGAATTCTGCACACAACACCCCATAATGACAACATGAAAAAAGTTTACTTGAGATTTTTGCAAATTTATTAAAAATAAAAAAAACTGAGAAATCCCATGTACATAAGTATTCACAGCCATTGCTCAATACTTTGTCGATGCACCTTTGGCAGCAATTCCAGCCTCAAGTCTTTTTGAATATGATGCCACAAGCTTGGCACATCTATCCTTGGCCAGTTTCGCCCATTCCTCTTTGCAGCACCTCTCAAGCTCCATCAGGTTGGATGGGAAGCGTCGGTGCACAGCCATTTTAAGATCTCTCCAGAGATGTTCAGTCGGATTCAAGTCTGGGCTCTGGCTGGGCCACTCAAGGACATTCACAGAGTTGTCCTGAAGCCACTCCTTTGATATCTTGGCTGTGTGCTTAGGGTCGTTGTCCTGCTGAAAGGTGAACCGTCGCCCCAGTCTGAGGTCAAGAGCGCTCTGGAGAAGGTTTTCATCCAGGATGTCTCTGTACATTGCTGCAGTCATCTTTCCCTTTATCCTGACTAGTCTCCCAGTTCCTGCCACTGAAAAACATCCCCACAGCAAGATGCTGCCACCACCATGCTTCACTGTAGGGATGGTGCCAGGTTTCCTCCAAATGTGACGCCTGGCATTCACACCAAAGAGTTCAATCTTTGTCTCATCATACCAGAGAATTTTCTTTCTCATGGTCTGAGAGTCCTTCAGGTGCCTTTTGGCAAACTCCAGGCGGGCTGCCATGTGCCTTTTACTAAGGAGTGGCTTCCGTCTGGCCACTCTACCATACAGTCCTGATTGGTGGATTGCTACAGAGATGGTTGTCCTTCTGGAAGGTTCTCCTCTCTCCACAGAGGACCTCTGGAGCTCTGACAGAGTAACCATCAGGTTCTTGGTCACCTCCCTGACTAAGGCCCTTCTCCCCCGATCTCTCAGTTTAGATGGCCGGCCAGCTCTAGGAACAGTCCTGGTGGTTTCAAACTTCTTCCACTTATGGATGATGGAGGCCACTGTGCTCATTGGGACCTTCAAAGCAGCAGAGATTTTTCTGTAACCTTCCCCAGATTTGTGCCTCGAGGCAATCCTGTCTCGGAGGTCTACAGACAATTCCTTTCACTTCATGCTTGGTTTGTGCTCTGACATGAACTGTCAACTGTGGGATCTTATATAGACAGGTGTGTGCCTTTCCAAATCATGTCCAGTCAACTGAATTTACCACAGGTGGACTCCAATGAAGCTGCAGAAACATCTCAAGGATGATCAGGGGAAACAGGATGCACTTGAGCTCAATTTTGAGCTTCACGGGAAAGGCTGTGAATACTTATGTACATGTGCTTTCTTAATTTTTTTATTTTTAATAAATTTGCAAAAACCTCAAGTAAACTTTTCTCACGTTGTCATTATGGGGTGTTGTGTGTAGAATTCTGAGGAAAAAAATGAATTTAATCCATTTTGGAATAAGGCTGTAACATAACAAAATGTGGAAAAAGTGATGCGCTGGGAATACTTTCTGGATACACTGTACATACACGTGTATATGTATGTGTGTGTATATATATTCATGGCATTCGTAGTCTGAATCACAATCTGATTGTATGGGTGGTTACCTACCAGGTAACGCTTGTGGTTGGTCTGCAAGCCGGCAAACATCTGCCACGGTGCCCGCTTTCAGTTGTGAGAAGCAGATCATAGAATGTTGCAAAGTTTTACTGTCAGTAAAACTTTGAGATATATATACAGGTGTGTGTGTGTATATTGTGACAGATAGGGGCGCTGTTGACCCCTTGAACCCTCAGACCACACGTCAGACACCAGATAAAAGTTCAGAATTATTATTTATTATAATAATAACGTGCACAAAGCACCACCACAAATCTCAATAAACAATCAACAATCCTCCACTCCCAGACGCTTAGCCACCCTGCCTCCAAACTCAGCTCGTCTGTCTGGGATTTCCCCACAGTCCTTTATAGTCCTCGACCCGGAAGTGCTTCTGAGCCCTCAGTCCATGTGATTATCCAGCACTTCCGGGTCAGGTAAAAACTCTTCTTTACCCCGGAAGTACATCATTCCCTCTGTCGCTGTGACTAAGACGCACTTCCGGGTTATAGGGCAAATAACCGTCCCTGGGCCTCCCTGCAGCGACTCCTGGTGGCCCCCATGGTATCCAGCAGGGCTGTGCATTAAAAGTCCACTGTCCATAATTCCCTGCTGGCATTCGGGGCACTTCCATGCTATTATATATTATATATATATATATATATATATATATAATATTATATATATAATTGTCAAATTTTTTGGGTTAAGAGGAAATTCACTTCTTGATTAGTTCAGTTCTTGAATTCTTTGTTCTTTTTTTTTCAACTTTGTGGTTTAGATCATTTGGACTTTCTGACTGATCTCTGCTCTTTTTTTTGACTATTTTTTGTGATGTTTTTCTATTAAAAAGAGACATGAAGACATGAATAGTGAAACAATGGTAAATATGCATGTCATCCTTCTATTTGAAGACAGGGAAACAAATGACACCTTAATTTAGATAGATAGATACTTTATTAATCCCAAGGGGAAATTCACATTTATAGACAGAAACAGAAAATAACTGCACACCATACCATCTCACCAATAAATTTGTTAATAGAGAAGCAGAGTTGAAATGCTGATAACACAGTCCATGTTAGAAAGAATTAGCTATGTCAAATATGTAGCATTCAAGGGCGGTTTTATTTTATGCATGTATTTGGGTCATTTTATCAAGGCAGTTGTCCCAGATTCATGGTAGCCCAAATTAAATCATGAACTTAGAATACTTTGACTTATTTGTTTTGTCAGTTTCTTTCTTTAAAACTACATTTGAACATATTGACCGAGTTATACCATTTAAAATATTTCTTTTTAATAATCAAATCAAGAATAATTTCTATAGAAAGGAGGAACCTAGTTCCTTAAATGATGGCTAGATAAATACATGCAATTAATTTACTTTTGGGAAACAAGCAAGCTTATGAACTAATGATGAATGAACTACAGTGTATGTTGCATGACAAGACAGGTGAAATTCTCTTTATATTGTATGCGTGTCCTATTTAAAGGCAGCATATGAACAAGATACTAAAGAATGCAAAAAATATTGAATGTTTCTGAAATTAAGGAAGCTACTCCACTCCATTCAGTTCCCTCCATTAATACAAATTGACCTCCAATGAGCAAACATTCATCTGTTTTGCTTTTTCTTTCTTTTCTCATCCGTTCTCTTTAAAAATTTGTTTTTACTTTCAGTAACTTCATGTATGGACACATGTAAGATCTTGTAAATGAGGCGCCCCAGGGTTTGAACTGACACTTTACAAAAATAAACAATACTTTATAATCAATTAAAATATTACCAGTGAATACTTAACTATTTGTGATTGTTATATTCAATAAAAAAAGTTAGGGAACCAAAAGTCATTTTTAGCTTTCTAGCCTGCTAACATAAAGTACTTGATATCTGTAGATGAGAAAATGCCTAGTTATATTATAGCTATTTTTTTAATAATAAGAGATAGCAAGCTTATATTGACTTGCATATATTTATTTTACATCTTGATTATGGTCCTAAACTTAAGTACAGTACTATGTATGATGTAAAGGGCCTTAATTAACAGTACAGTAAGTCTTAGTAATGATAAATGTATAAAGTAACTAGTTAATTGTCATAGTTACAGTCCATAAATACTGTAAGCAACTTGGCTGTGAATAGTGAAAAACATCTAGTATATTTTTTGTGAATTATTTGTTTAAGGGTTGTTGAGTTTTTTTGTTTTGGTTGGGGGACGAGTCTTACTCGGATTTCAGAAAGCTTAAAAAATACGACTCCAACTCCAGCTTTAGGACATGTCAAGTTTCACACAGTAGTTTTATAGGAGATAATAATCTAATTGGTGGGTAATTATTAATTTAGAGTATTTTAAATCACAATGCACACATTTTTTTTATAGAATTAGCTGGGTTATCCGGCTTCATCCGGAAAATGACATAACGCAATGGATGTCCGTTATAGTGCTGCTGGTTAATCAGTGTATCAAAAGTATTGTGTAACTAAAAAAGTTATTTCCTGTATACAATATTTGTAGTGTGTGTGTGTGTTTTTTTTTTTTTATTATCATAAGTAGGCAGTGAGTTGTAGTGGTTTGGACCCTAGGATTTCAAACCCTAGGGTTCAAATCTGGCACTGACACTGTAACCGTGAGCAAGTCACCTCACTTACCTGTGCTCTAATTTGGAAAAACAAAAATAATTTAACCAATTGTATCTTGAATGTTCTAAGTCACCTTGGATAAAGGCATCGGCCAAATAATATTACAATTGTTACTTAATATTAGGTCACTGGAGCTGCTTCGTCTTGAACATGCACACTTGTCCATGAGTAAAGTATTCCTGCATTAGATCAATTCCTGCCTTTTCCTACTGACTTGGCTTTGGTCACTTTAAAACACAATTTTACAGGAAAGTTTACTCTTTTTGAATTTAAACAGGTAATAAGCTATCCCCTCTAAGCTGCAGCTGCTCACGTTTTTCCTGAGTGCCTCGCAGCACTTTTGAACTACGGTGCAACTGTTATTGCACTGCTCACTCTCCCTCCTGCGCAGTGTTTTTGAAGAGTCGCGAAGCTGTTATCTTGCCTTTCACCATTTGGTAATGCATCCTCTACTCCCAAAACTCCACAGGTCAACACTGACTCACATTCACTGACGTTGTCTATGTATTGGTGGGTCACAGGGCTCGATGCCCATACAACTCCCCACCCAGGTGTCATTATATTCACTTGATTAAATATATAGAGAGATGTATAAAGTGAAAGAGAGAGAGATTTGTGTGAATGATGGTGCTAAAAAAATGTTAAAAATGTGAATATGAAGTGTGTTGTGGACGTCGTAAAAGTTATGGGTGCAGAAACTTTTTATTTATATGTAGTCAAGAAGTATCGGTTAGCAGTGAGTAATTATCCATCCATCCATCCATTATCCACCGCTTATCCGAGGTCGGGTCGCGGGGTCAGCAGCCTAAGCAGGGAAGCCCAGACCTCCCTCTCCCCGGCCACCTCCTCCAGCTCTTGCCTAAAATGTGCAATAAGACTGAAGTGAAAATATTAAGTCTTTGAACATGTACACGACACGTTTTATATTTTTTTGTTTGTCTTAAAAGTCCAGTCTTTATGATGTTATTTCTGAGTGTCAGATATTCAAAGTATATTCAGAATGTGGAACAGGGAGATGTACAAAGGATCATCAAAACTGGCCAGCATTGCACATTCAAAAAAGAGGGAAGTCTGACATCTCAGACAGGTCTTCAATGGTTTAAGTTTCAGATGAAAGTACAGTATCTGATCTATTTAAGCCATTTTAATAGTAACTGGTCAATTCAAAGTGGGTTTTATGGAAAAGCAAAATGTGCTCTCAAAAATAGCAAATTAGATTGAATTTGTGTATAAACACATCTGTGCTCATGAGTTTGTACCTGGTAAGAACGTTGTGCAGCTTTCTTAATGCTGCATTAGCAAGGCTGCAAAATTTTGATATCTACAGGCATATACACATTACGTACTGTATATCATGTACCGTTTGGAGTCACACCAACATGTTATTTGCATCTCTTGCTTGTGTTGTGTAGCATAACTCATGCAGCATCCCCTGTCCAGCTGTTGCAACCCAACTTTGTGTGGCTGTCAACATTCATGAATTAAGTTGAAATCAAATTCTTTTTGCAGATGGCATATTGGTGTGTTTTTGTTAGTGTGTTAGCCTCTACAAAACAGACATATGACGGCAATGGAGTTTTATTTCTCTTTTTTTAATTAAAGAACTTCAGCTTCAAGTCCTGGAGTCAGAAAAAGTTTGTGACACCAACTCCACGACTTTAACTGTAACTCCACAGCCGTGGTTTGTTTATCATCTACTAGGGGGGCTTCGCTCGCCAACCCCCTTGCTTGCGCTATGCGCCAGCAACATCGCATCTCTGCTGCTCACATATGTGGATTCCACTTTCACCAAACAACAAATCTTTTAATTCTCACAGATACGCCTCTTCATTGGGGAGAAACACTACTTTTCCCTGATGGCAACATGAATTAGACGATCTACAAGTTTCTGACTTAAAGTTTAAATCTGAACAATATATTCAATCTGTTTTCGCTGTTCTTTTATTTCACCGAGTAATAATTTCTGTTTGTTTGCAGTAATGCGGTCTTTACTATCTTTTTTTATCTTTCGAATTTTCATACTGCCATTATCTCTAACCTGCTCTGCATGTGTATCATGCCAACATTTTTGAAGTCTTTACGACGTTCTATTTTGTCATCTTTGTCTTTTATTTATGGCCCCGGGCGTGGTTAAATCTCTTGGACGTGAAATTGTCTCTCTGAGAAAGTCGCGTCTCGTCTCTCTTCCCATGATTTTTTTTATTATAATAGAGAGATTTATTGGACTAGGGCCTGCATCAGGGGATTTCAGTAGTGTGGCAGGTTGTTAAGAATCAAGTGACAATGACAGCTATTCTGTGGTGTTGAAATTAGCAGTTTTATAACTTGGAAGGAGAACTTTGAACATCATCTGATACTGTATAGATAACCAGTGTAGTTGAGCAACACAAAGAGCAGACATTACCTCATTGTGTTTTGTCTGCGTCATAACTCTCACAGCAACATTTTTGAAGTTATTGCAGCAGAATGAAACTTTGAGCAGACGGACTATTAAAAAGTGTTTTACAATAATCCCATCAAGAGGTGACAAAGCCATGACCGAGTACTTTTATATCATTGGAGAAGTGAAAGATTCGGATTTTGGGAGTGTTCTCCAAGTGATAGGCTTTCCAAAATTCAGACTGCAATCAAGAATGTTTTTTTTTTCTTTCAGCCTCTGTCAGTAAAGTAATTAGTAGTGGATATCCTACAAGCAGCTGGTAAGATTTTCTTGCATTCTTGGATTTTATATTCTATATAAATTATACAGTATAACATCTGTCCATTTTTCACGAGAGAACTACTTAACAGATTTAGATTGGGGTTTTTTTTTCTATCATTTGCTTGAACACTCCGGTTGATTTTGCGACCTCTCTCATTGCGCTATGCATCATAGTTCATTTGTGGTACCGATTTATTTGCATGAATCCCAGAAACACGCAGGGGCCCTCCTCACTCACGCGCCAGCCTTGGGGCATACCATACATCCGCTTAGCTACCGAACGAGAGAACTACTTAACGGATATGGATCGGGTTTTTTTTTCTATAATTTGCTTGAACATTCCAGTTGATTTTTGCAACCTCTCTCATCGCACTAAGTATCATAGTTCGTTTGCAGTACCGATTTTATTTGTGTGAATCTGAGAGAGACGCAACGGGCCAAGGGGAGGCGGGTGGGACCCTCCGCCAGCCTCGGGCATATCTTGCATACGCTTAGCTAGCGAAGGAGAGAACTACTTAACATATTTAGATCTGGCTTTTTTCTAGAATTTGCTTGAACATTCCGGTTGATTTTGTGACTTCTCTCATCGCGCTAAGAATCATAGTTCGCTTGCAGGAGCAATATATTCAGGGCTAATCCAAGACAGAGGCTGTGGGCCGAGGGGAAGGGGAAGCGTGACGTCAGGAGTAGGGAGCCGGGCAGGGCCCTCCTCGCTGTCCTGTTTTATTACTATGTGGACAAAGCCGCAGGGGACGGCTAGTGTAAAGTAGAAGCAGACTGTGCAGTCACATTTTCTAAAACTGTAAACAATGAAAATAATACCAATTTAATTTCTGCAAACAGTGAATTAATAAGGTCAGAAAATGGGTAAACATTTAATTACAGACCCTTGAGCTCTTTCCTTTGCAGTCTGAGCTAGGTCTGTTTGCTTAAGATCACACAGTGAACTGAACTTGGTCTTCAACTGGAAAGTCCAAGTGGTTTTACAATGTATTTGTAAACATTAAATTGCTTGCATTTTTTCAGAGGAGAAATAATTTAACAAGAATGTATTTTCTTCCTGTGTATTCTTGATTTCCTTTACTTCATAATGAACATCTTCACTGAGCATTGCTCCTTTAGACATCTGCATAAGGAAGCATGAATGTATCTCATGCAGAAAATAGTTGTCTGTTATCATCATATTTATTGCAGGGAGATCTTGTGTGTAAGCTGGCTGCTATTTCTTGTCTCCATCAATTCTGGTAACTCTTCTGCAATGTGTGTATTGTAGAGTGAAGAATAAAGTATGCAAATCAAGATTGTACTGAATGTCAGTGTCTTCAAATATGGCTGATATTACTGTATCCAGCAAGAGACACATTCTCCCTTGGAATGTATTCTTTGAGAACAAGAGCCACACTAAAACCAGTGTTACTCCTGGGTGGGTAATCTCAGTAGAGATGTTAAAACTACAAAGTGTGGCACTAAAGAGAGGATACATTTGGTTAGCTTTTAGTGCAGCTTCACTCCCATATAGAAATGGCGGAAGGAAGTCCTTAGGATAGTATGACTGTCTTACAATATTTCAGTGGGGTCTTAAATTGTAAAACCACATGCTGGGTATAATGATCATTTGAATAAAACAAGTCCAAACAACCTGATTTTAAAATAAGTAATCATAGAAAAATGGCTGTGGAAAATAGACATTTTAAAAGAGTAATAAGAGAGTAGTGTTTGTGTACTCAAAATTTAAATTCCTAATTAAAACCGAAAATGTTAAACAAAATCAAAAATTCCTTTCCTACTAAATCAAAACCAAACCTTATAGTAATTTGTTTTTAAGAAAGTGATAGACGACATAATCAAATTTTACAGTAATTTGTTTTGGAGAAAGAGAGCTAAAAGTTAGTAAAATCCTTTGTCAATCAACTTTTCTTTTTGGTAATGTCAGTAATTATTTAGACAATTTTTAGACTGTTTTTATTTTTCCCTGTTGATGGGGTTAATGGCGGTTAGACGTATATCAAAGCAACTGAAGTATACACTCTTTAAGAAATAGAATAATGCAAGTTATTGATAAGCATGGGTATTGTAGAAATAAAAATTAATTCATTTTATTTATAAGGCACTTTACATTTGTAGTTAATCTCAAAGTGCTACATAAAAAAAAATTAAAGACAAAACAAGATAAAAACAGAGATAAAACAACAATAATTAGTGGCATTCTTGTTAATAAGCTTTCCTAAATAGAAAAGTCTTTAGCTGTTTTTTAAAACAGCCCACAATCTACCGTGTTCTTAGGTTCTCTGGTAGGCCATTCCAAAGCCGTGCAGCAGCGACTGCAAGGGTTCAGTCACCCATTGTATGAAGTTTGCCGGGGGGGGGGGGGGGGGGATTTGCAAGACGAAGGTTTCTTGTAGTGGATTTTAATATAAGAAGTTCCTTAAGATATTGTGGAGCATTTCCATGGATACACTGGTGAGTGAGCAGACAAAGTTTGTATTCGATATGGAGGTGAAGAGGGAGCCAATGAAGTGACGGAAGGATTGGTGAAATGTGTTCATCATGAGGAGTGCATTACAATAGTCCAGTCTGGAGGAGACAAAGGTATGGACCAGCTTAATAAGATTGTTTTGTATGTATAGCTACCTAAACACAGCTGTTATGTTTCAGTTTGGACGTATGTGTAAAGACAGCAGTTATCATCAACCAAATAGGCACAGACACAGACATTTATCAGTGCCAAAGACTCTTAAGGTCAATACAGCAAATTAATTCACTTTAAAACTTGTGTGTAAGAATTGTTACCCAAATACAGTGCTATAAATGTACTAGTATTTATCAAAGCAGTGACGGGTCTACCTACTTATACTTTTGTCTAAAATCGTTACCTGTGGTGCATAATTATTTTCATTACTTTCCTCCAATTTATTCATTTTTCTGAAAAAAAAAAAAAAGAATTAATTAAAACATTCACCTCTTGCTTGGAAATTGTATCCACTTCACAAGGATTTAATTTTTCAACAAGATATTATTTAGCAGCAGTAAAAAGGACGACAGACCAAGCTCACCTAGGTAAACTTGTAAAATTATACAATACACTGTTGATAATTTGTTACTCTGGGGTAATTAGGCTCCGAATACTTCAGCAAAGGCTAAACAAGCTTTCGTTAATTCCCTAAATGTTTAAGACTGCAGGATAGCCAACTAAATTTAAAGGCTCCCTGGAGGGCAGAAGCATAATCAGTCTTCACCAGTCAGCTGTGGGCAGCAGAACACAGGCTCTGGTTTCATGGGAAATAAACAGCTTAAGCAGGGGGTGGGATCTCCTGTTAGAAAGACAGCAGGCATTTCAACTCCTCGTGCATTTGTCATAAGTTTTGTTCTACGCTGGCTTTATGTTATTAATCTCTGTAATCAACAGACATTATGAGAAGCCCATATATAATAAAACCAAAATGAGCAGTATATTAAAATTAAAGTATTTGTATAAGTTCATAGAATAGGATTTATATTTTTTAGCAGGAAGCTATCTATCTGCAATATGCAATATTCTAGGCTAGTTTTTTTTTTTTTTTTTTTTTTTTTAAGTGTTTGTACGATAAGCACAGCCAGATTTTTAACACTACCAGTCAGTATAACCATTAATTTGTTAGCCTTACATAGTAATTTAACAACTGTCACTTAATGTATGGGATTGTAATCCCACTCATAGTCAGATACGTTAGTCTGTTACAGTAATTAAAGGTCACTCCACAGCTCTGCTTCTCATACCTCAATCTAAGCTCTCTTTGTATTTTCTTCCAAGAAGTCCTGTTCTGCTTTAACCTGCTTAGTAACTGTGCCTCCTCATACTTGCTCTTAAAGTGTGGTACTTGGCTTCCATTGGTCATGAAAACGGCTGCAGGTCAACTGACATTCTGGTATTTGTTGAAGATCAACATCTTCATGCAGTAGCTTGGGACTACTTCAGCTTTCTATCACTCAGCTTTACTTAAGATAACTGTACCTTTTTTCCTGATTGTATTAAATCGACTTGCTGTGCTTTTTATTGTAACCTTTTTAAATGCTTAATGCATGTGGGTTTTTTTTTTTGTAAATCTTCCCATCTTCTGAAAAAATAATCGGAAAAACTAATACTGGAAATCTAATACATTATACTAAAACCAGGAAAACCTGGCCTGGTATAACTGATACAGTTTAAGAAATGAATTCTTTCTATAACAGAACTCTGACTGTATGTTCATGTAACATTATTATTCTCATGTTCTAGTCCCTTCTTTAAAGAGAGTGAGATTTCATTGTGTAAACAACAGACGTTTAGTGAGAGGTGTTAATTTATTTATTATAATTTGTTGTGTTTGCTTCTTCAAAAAAAAAAAAAAAAAAAAAAAAGTTTGATTGCAGTATGGCATAGGATATAACTTATCTGAACTTTCTGTATCAAGGGTGGAGTCAAGCAAGAATCAAATTTGGTTTATCTGCTCATTTTTTAATTTATATATAATGATTTATGGTGAACAATATGTTCAGATGATACTTGGGTGGATTAGCAGTCAGAAAAATCTTCACAGGTGTACTCGGACAAAATGTAAGATACAGGCAGATGTCTGGAAAATGAAGCTTAATGTAACCATCATAAAGTAGTGACAATACTGAATAACGTGTAGTCAATATATTTTTTATATTTATTCATGGCATTCGTAGTCTGAATCACAATCCGATTGTATGGGTGGTTACCTACCAGGTAACACTTGTGGTTGGTCGGCAAACATCCGCCACAATGCCGCCTTCAGTTGCGAGAAGCAGATCATAGAATGTTGCTCAGCAGGCGTACACACTCACTGCACCCCTTCTCGGGAATCAAACCTCGGACGTCAAAGTCAGAGGCGAAGCTTCTTACGTTGCGCCACGGCGTGTGGTTCATTTATTTGACAGTATGCAGATTGGGGTAATTACCTGACATCCGAGGTTCGATTCCCGAGAGGGAGTGCAGTGAGTGTGTACGCCTGATGAGCCCAGAATTAGGGCGAAACACGTGTCGCATACTCTTTGCATTATTTGACAGTAAAACTTTGCTATATAGTGGACGCTAGAGGGCACTCTTGCCCTGTGAAACCCAACAGACAGATGTTTAGGACACACGATTAAAAGCACCCAGCAGATTTTTAATTCTTTTCCTAAATTAAAGTACACAAAGCACCACAATCGCCACAATTCACAATAATCCATAACCACAACAATACAATCCTCTCCTCCCAGCAGTCCTGTCACACTCCCTCCCAACTCCGGCTTGCCTGCTGGGTCTCCACCAGTCTTTTATATAGTCCTTGACCCGTAGTGCTTCTCCTCTTCTGTTCACGTGACTTGTCAGCACTTCCGGGTCAGATGGAGAATTACATTTTTCTTCAGCCCCGAAGTACTTCTGTCCTTCCATCCCCATGACTTAGGAGTACTTCCAGGCTATATTAGAAACCAACAGCTCCTCCTGGTGGCATCCACGGCACCCAGCAGGGCTTTATATCTGAACTCTATGTCCCATAGTGCCCTGCAGGAATCTGGGATACCTCTGCACGCCAGAGAAGCTGCCATCTAGCATCTTGGAGGAAGCAGTGTTGGCAAGTCGCTGCCTTCCCCCATCCTTCTATTACAGGGGCATCCCGGCCATTAATACAATATAAAATTCAGATTTCCATTGTGTATTCATATTTACTTACATTTAACCACCCATGAACATGTCTTGTGGGTTTGAGAACAAGTGACTGACTGATGACTTTACATTTATATACAGAATCAAAAACCTTTATCTTTTTTTTTATATAAAAGATATTACGACAAAGAGGCATGTTAAAATAAAAGGCAGATACAGACAGATAATGTACCAATTTTAAAGATCTATTTTGATATAAGAAGAATTTCTTTAGATTGTTCAAAAGAAAGTGTGGAAATTTTATGTACCTGTTTGTAACAACTTAATTTTAGTAGAAACATATGGACATTGTTTTATCAAAGACTGACTAAGGTATAAGACAGCAATCACAACCTTTTACTGATTGATAGCTGGTACAAGAAAACAAGCATCCTGCCACCACAAGCCAGATGGGAAAGTCTGTGGAGCACAAAGACAAAGAAGTGTGTCTGGTTATTGCCCTGCACTGAACGCGTTGTCTTCTTCCGCCTGTTTGTTTTCAGAAGTGAAATTTTATTTTTTTGTAATATCTATGTGCTGATCCTCCATTCACAAGTATGGTTGTGAGTGGAAGAAGAATAGAATTGTTAGTTACAGTTACAAGTGAAAGTACAGTTTTTAGAAATGTAATACATGTAATATTTTCCAAATAAGAACCAAAATGTTTCATATGATTATAGAACTAGGGTGTGGTCCCGTGTTAGCCATTATGAATGTAGTGAAAAGTCAAGCAAAATGACAACTTTTATTGGCTAACTAGAAAGATTACAATATGTAAGCTTTGAGGAAACTCAGGTCCCTTCTTCTGGCAAGATGTAATGATACAATTATTGTAATTATTTTATTATCATTACATCTTGCCTGAAGAAGGGGCCTGAGTTTCCTCAAAGCTTGCATATTGTAATCTTTCTAGTTAGCCAATAGAAGGTGTCATTTCATATGATTACAGAAAAACAGAAGCTATTGTGGGCTCAGTGGTCATTTCTGATTTAGTGGACTGAATTTATTTGAGTATTGCAGTGATAAACATTTCTAGATCACTGGCAGAATCTTTCAGGACAATTCCAAGATTGTGCAAGTACTGTGCCTCTCAATTCCTTCCAATGCTCCTGTTGAATGCATCATATGGTTGTGGATTTCTTTTTAATAATCACTTTGAAATCATTCTGTAAGGACTCCGTTTATTTTATTCTATCAATAGATCTTTTGGAATGCAGCAAGTGAGCTGTAGTTCTTCTGAAGCTTCTCTTGCTACACAAAGACATTCCTAAGCTTATATAGACATAGATGGGAAATGACAGCTTAAGAGCCGTTTAATTGTCCAAATATCCTGTGGAAAGTCACTAGGAAAACCAGAAAGTTAAAGTGAACAACTTATCATGTGGTCAAATCATTGGCATTTTAAGGCAATGCTGGCAGTGATCCTTTGTAAAGGATATTAAAGCAATAGATACAGTATGAATACACACACACATATATATATATATACAGTACAGTAATCCCTCGCTATATCGCGCTTCGCCTTTCGCGGCTTCACTCCATCACGGATTTTATATGTAAGCATATTTAAATATATATCGCGGATTTTTTGCTGGTTCACGGATTTCTGCGGACAATGGGTCTTTTAATTTCTGGTACATGCTTCCTCAGTTGGTTTGCCCAGTTGATTTCATACAAGGGACGCTATTGGCAGATGGCTGAGAAGCTACCCGGCTTACTTTTCTGTCTCTCTTGTGCTGACTTTCTCTGATCCTGACGTAGGGGGATTGAGTAGAGGGGCTGTTCGCACACCTAGACGATACGGACGCTCGTCTAAAAATGCTGAAAGATTATCTTCACGTTGCTATCTTTTGTGCAGCTGCTTCCTGAAACAACATGCGACGGTGCTTCGCATACTTAAAAGCTCGAAGGGCACGTATTGATTTTTGCTTGAAAAACAAACTCTGTCTCTCTCTCTCTCTCCCTGCTCCTGACGGAGGGGGTGTGAGCTGCCGCCTTCAACAGCTTTGTGCCGCGGTGCTTCGCATACTTAAAAGCCAAACAGACATATTGATTTGTTTGCTTTTCTCTATCTTTCTGACAGACTCTGCTCCTGACGCGCACTCCTTTGAAGAGGAAGATATGTTTGCATTCTTTTAATTGTGGGACGGAACTGTCATCTCTGTCTTGTCATGGAGCACAGTTTAAACTTTTGAAAAAGAGACAAATGTTTGTTTGCAGTGTTTGAATAACGTTCCTGTCTCTCTACAACCTCCTGTGTTTCTGTGCAAATCTGTGACCCAAGCATGACAATATAAAAATAACCATATAAACATATGGTTTCTACTTCGCGGATGGCTCTGGAATGCAACCCCCGCGATGGAGGAGGGATTACTGTATATATAAATATATCAATTTTTATATCATAGTGGAAGAATGTTTTAACCCTATCATATTTTTTAATCTTGTCCTAATCACTGTCTATGTATAGTTTGAACCCTTTAGCACTGTTTGCTGTTTAC
Source organism: Erpetoichthys calabaricus (assembly GCF_900747795.2). NCBI lineage: Eukaryota > Metazoa > Chordata > Cladistia > Polypteriformes > Polypteridae > Erpetoichthys > Erpetoichthys calabaricus. Next base: position 15,551,606 of record NC_041407.2, read on the forward strand.
GCCAGTTTTTTCCAACATGCCAATCGTTCTAACATAAATGTTTATTGATTTCTGTAATTTGACAGGGAGTGATTTTTGGATATGTGTAATGAACCTGGCCTCTGTTCTGTGCTCCTTCATTCCCTGATGTTACTGGGATAGCCTTCAGCTCTCCGTGATCGTCTAATGGAATGTGAGTGGGACCTGCAAAGGACTCGTCTACCAATCCGAAGATAATTTTTGCCTTGTGCCTGATGTTGCCATATTGGGAGTAAGTATGCTCAGAAATTGCATGGACATTTTTAAAAACTTTGTTATATTTGTATTAACAGGTCATATTAATATTTTATAAATCAGTATTAGTACAACTTTACTATTATATCTTTATTACTTCCTCGTACCAACAACAGATGATTGAGATTAATTGCAGATATGGAAAAAAAGTGAAAAAAATGTTCATCTGAGTCAAGTCTGCTGTGAGTAGCATGGCAGCAACACATGCAAGAGCCAAGCTGGAAATAGCTCATCCTCATGGGTGTATAAAAGAGAGGAGTTACAAGCTTCAGCCGAACAGACCGCCAGTCATCCAAAGCGAGAGAAGAGTCAAGGGCCCACGGTAAGATGTGTCGCTGTAAAACCAAACCACATTTTAACAGAATGTGATAATTTTTCTTGAAATAGGTTGTTCTGTAATTACAGTTATAGCAGCATCCATTTGCCTATGATGCCAGGCAGATTAATGGGCGTTCCCATTGTAAGGGTAGGGCTATTTCATAGGATGTTTTAAGAATCTAAATAGAAAAGCATATCCTGCATGCATTTTCAATATCAGAAGGGATTGTTTAATATGTAGAATAATGCCTTTCTTTGGAAACTGAATTCTAGTATAGGAATCAAACGGCTAATATCCAGATAGTACCGTAAATAAAGTCCTGTTAGCTAGAGAGGGAAATGTGAAAATCTCTCTTCTTTGCATTAATTTAATGTGTAGAATTAAGCCATGCCTCTGTGTTCTTGTAATTTATGATGCTGAAAATTAGCTGTAATGTTGCTAGTCACGGTGAGCAACATTTGTGCCAAGAGTAAGAACATCAAATTTGTGATATTTAATTACATGATGCTTTGATTAGGGTTAATACTTCATAATTACTTTGTTTTATAATAAGAGGAATTGTGTTAATCCCATGATGTTTTGTTAATTACAGTTAAAATTGATAATTACTATGTTTATAATAGCTGGTATTGTCCTGTGTGGCTCCCCTGTCAGTCCAGAATGGTCTTGAGAGACCACACTAGCAGAAATATAAATACATCTTGAGGAGTGTAATATTTTTAGCTTATGTCCGTGTTTTCAAAAATCATATAATAATGATGATAGCCTCTGCAATGGTCCATTGTACAGTGAGGTGTAATGTTTCAGACAAAATTGTAAAGAATTAGCTGGTGGCACAGTTAACAAAAGAGAGGTGGATCTGAATTACTCTGAGAGTTATTAATTAATAATAAACCAGTAAATCAAAGTTAGCAGACATTCTCATTTTGCAGATTTTTAGACCTTTGCATTGAAGTAAACAAATGTGGACGTGTGAACATTAGATCTGGCATGAAACACCAACTTTCATGTCTGTGTCCATTTCCCAATGTTCAAATACTTTGAACAAGTTAGTAGCAAGCAAACAGCACCTTCTTTTTGGGTAGTCGTACACAGAGGTGTTTCTCCCTTGCAGATGTGATATTAAAGAAGAAACTTTATAAGCATAATTGTTTGAAAACTTTGATAATAATATCACATTCTAGTAGTGCAGCCTTCAAGATATTGTGGATTGTCAATTGAGTTTGTCTTGCTGTTGAGAGAGATGGCCAGGTGTGCTATTTGTTTTTCTCTTGGATCAAGACATTGTAGAGCTGCTTGCAGCTTCAGCAAATATTTCTGGATTGCTACAGGCAGAGGATAGCCCCCCAGAGACCCCAAACATTTAGACCAAGTGTAACTGAAGATATGCCACTAAGTGAGTGTAATCACAAGACCTTTCCATAAATAAAAGTCCCATGAGAAGCAACGAGAAGCTTGCTCAGGTGAACTGGGAGAGTTAAGTAAGCCAGAATATGCATGCCATCAGCTGGGACTGACGCAACCACTCTTGCATCAGCCTGGCAGGGGACTAGTACATTCCCCAATTAAATCAACAGAAAACATTGCTGAACAAGTGAGTTAAAAAATAATTAGAAGTCTAACTGCCAGCAGGGCAAAGCGTTTGCTTTTAATTTAACCCGTAGTTTGCGGGATGGTGGACCTTACTGTTTTCTCACATTATTATTATTTTCTCCACTAGATTTCTCATTTAATGTTAAGTGCCTGTTAACTAAAACTTTAATATAAATTAAGTAAGTAATGAGTGGCCTTCTCTAACATTCAATAACTGGATTTTGCAGAATATCTACCTATATGTGCTTTACATGCAGAAAGACATTTACTGTATGACCTGCATTTTGATGTTAAAACACTGGAAAAATTTAGTTGGGAGATTTCAAAATAACATTGGTGTCTTTGCAGTAATTTTGGAAAAGTTAAAGCATTGAGAAATAAATATGCAAATGTGGCATAGGTTAAATAATGAGTGTGTGGTGGCTTTCAGATTAGTGTCTTCATCTTTGTAATCAAGAAGATGTCTGAAGAAAAGCTATAGTATGAACAAAAAAAAAAAAGTTAAATTGACAGGGGGTTAGGTCTAACAGTAGGTGTCCAGTCGGAGAAGAGGCATTTGATCTTAAATCATGGGGAGATACTACAATTGACAAAGCCCCAAAATTATGATAATCTCCAGAGGTTATTAAGAGTAACAGAACAAACCCTGGGCAAGACACCTGACAAACACACCAAATACACACCAGGGCCAATTTAGAGCTGATAATTCACCCTGTCTTGCATGTCTTTGGACAGTGGGAGGAAACCATAACACCTGGAGGAAGTCCATGCACACACGGCAAGAACATGCAAACTCCATTGGGGGGGATGCACCTGGGACATGAACTCTGGTCTCCCAACTGTGAGGCGGCCACACTACCACTGCTGCACCATGCTGCCCTTCCAGTGGTGGATGGATACTCTAAAATATGCATGTGATTGAGGGAGCAGGGAGGGGGGGCACATTAGTTTAAGGAAAGTGTAAGGGAAGACTGCTGTGTGTAAATGGGAACTAAAGGGTCTTGGCAGTTACAGGATAATACAGTTCTTTACAGTGTTGGCAGTGCAGTCAGTAAGGACACAAGGAACTAAGAGGGCTGCACAACATTGTAACAGTGAGTGTGGATGCCATATTGAAGACTTGGTACTGCCAGATTAGGAGTTTGGCTGGCCATAAACTGTCCAATAAAAACATATTTATTGGGAAATAATTTCCTTACTTTTTATACCTGAATTTTTTCTCATGGGCCCATTAGCTTTGTGTATGAGCTCTAAGCTGCACACTTTATTTTTAGATAATAATTTAAAATTTTATCTGATACTGTGTGCTTCATAGATCGTCAGGAAGTCAATTAATACTGCTATTTGGTATGTTCACCAATTAAAAGAGCCAAAACTTGACTTTAACGTTCTATATCCTAACATATGGGTCACGGGGGTCTGCTGGAGCCAATCCCAGCCAACACAGGGCGCAAGGCAGGAACCATTTCTGAGCAGGGCGCCAACCCACTGCAGGACACATACACACACACACACCAAGCACACACTATGGCCAATTTAGAATCGCCAATCATCCTAACCTGCACGTCTTTTATTTATATATGTGTATATATATATATATATATATGTATAAAATATAAGATAGATAGATACTTTATTAATCCCAAGGGGAAATTCACAAAATAATATAATATACATATTTTTTACCTTTACCACATGCACACTGACACCACCTGGTCTATTTCCCTATGCATATTACTAACCGAGAATGGAAGGCACGGACGCAGGTACACGGCGATGGGACCAGGAGACATAGTGCGCAGGCGCCTACAGCGCGCGTCTCATAAACCGCAAGCGAAGTGTGATCCACCGCGAATGAAGGAGTCACGGCTCAAAAACGAAAGAGCTCAACTAACGTAAATAAGACATGAAGGAACAACGCGCCCATAGCTAACGACTAACGACACAGCCACACAGAAAAGAGGATTCTGCGCTGCACCCCAGAGTCAAACGGAAGAGGCTGCGGAGGCCCCACAGGTCCACAAAGATAGTACGGAAGGCGCGGGAAAGTACGAAAGGTACAGGCGCCTACAACGCGCTTCTGAACTAAACGTCCACACTACACAGCATGGTCCGGGTAATGAGAATAAACGAACTCTCCGTATTAAACGTACGGCATCCTCACACGTCCAAACCATATAGCATATGTGAATCACATTACAGTGATGCATTATTAACAGTACAACCACAGAAAACGCTCCGTATTAACAGTAAGTGCAATTATCCATATTACTAATGGTAGACAACGGATAACTAATGGAGTCAGGGTCACGGCTCCGGCTCCAAAACGAAACTTTTCAACTAACGGACCTACAGAAACGAGCCCGCCTGAATACAATTAATGAACACAGGCGCCTACAACGCGCCTCTCAAACAGCAGAGGCAATAGATAAACGGCAAAGAAAGGAACGACAAACAGCCGCTAAACAATTAATATCAGGCCACCAGCTGGCAATGGCCCATACTGCTTTCACGTATGTGGACAAATATTACATCGGATTGGAACAGTGCACCCTGAACCAAATCACGAACGCAAATATGCACAGATCTACGTGTTAGATCCAGATGACGCAATCTATCGAACGATTTTACTACAAATGTTGTGTATAAAGAAATATTCCAATAGATCTTTCTAATGTGCCATGCTATGGGTTCTTTACTTCCTTTGTTCGTCATCTACACCTTTACACTCCAATATATCTCATACATTCATCAATGTATTTCGTGTTACCCAACCCCGGGGGTTGGCGAGCGAAGCGAGCAGGGGGCGGAGCCCCCTTGTAGATATAATAACTTTAGATGTATATTCTTAATAATAGTACATTTTATTTATATAGCGCCTTTCCCATTCTCAAGGTGCTTGCTCCTTAAATGTCTAAACACACAAAAATATAGTATTGCCTAGCTTATATAATTATCACCTACAGCAGATTCACTTTAGCACTTCAGAAATCTATAGGGAACCCATACTTCTCAAACAAGAAAATCTTAATATATCAAACTAATTGTTGCAGTGCAGGAAACAGCGAAGTGGCAGCAGGGCTAGTAGTTTCTCATAGCTTGTAAGTCATTGCTTAGTCATGGATCCCAAAGGGATGGGACTTGCAAATACGGCTGTTTGCCATCAACAAAGGATACGGTTTCCCTCTTCAAAGTCTCAACGGGGCACCTTCCTGTCTGCCTGATTTCACTTGTAACTGTTAAATATTAATGCTGGCCATGTAAGCGCCTGGAGTTATTCGTTTGTAAATGATTGTTGAATAATGTCTGTATTGCTGGTACAGTTTGTTTTTTTTTCTTTTAATATAAACTTGATAGCCTTTTATAGATGTGGAGATCCCTTCTAAAACATTTCTAAACAGAAGCATTTTTAGAAACAAGAACAGCATAACAACTCCTTGCAATGAAACTTTGACCAAAATGGTACTGGCAATTAGAAGGTATATTTATTTGGTGTGTGAGAGAAGCGTGTGCAATTTGGTGCAACATTATTTACCAGTTCTTGGCGTATTACTTCTTTACTAAGTATTTTTAATTCAGTGCCCCAAGAGGAACATTTTCTTCCAGATTCTGTCCCCTTCTAGTACAGTTCCTGTGACAGTTTGTGTTTTTTTTTTTTGTTTGTTTCACCTCAAATCTTCATCTGATGTCATGTGACATTTTCAAACCCACTCAGTCCAATTCACAATTGCAAGCAGCCAGGGCCTCTCATCCCAGGAGCATCAAGCACAAGGCAGGAGACGCCCCTTGCTGGGATGCCTGTCTGTCTGTCGCAGATCCATTCACTTATCTACTTACCTACACAGCGCCAATCTTTTTTTTTTCTTCCCTAATTCTCATTCTCAAGGATGACTTGTGCAAGTTCATGCTATTTTCAAAATGGGTGGAACAATTATAATATCCAGTTTTATTGAAATGTTATGCAGCTTTAAAGGCATTCTGATTCTAGTGAAATACCATTCTGTGAATGGGGTGTGCAGAGTGCCAGGCTTACACAGCTTGGTGTGGAGTGGAAGTGCACACGGGTTCTGATTGTTGTATCAGATAATGTACTTGTCAAGGCACATCTTGAATGAAATGTGCGTTTTTGACACCCTGTGTGAAGAAGAATATAATGGAATTAGAAAAACGATTTATTATGCTACAAAAAGATAAAGATTATAATGAAACACCTAACATTGTTTTCAGTTGTAGCAACCAGAGCTTAAGTAGAATTTTAACACAAGTACTGAAAATTACCAAAAATGTATTTAAAATATACTCTATTTTTCAATACAAACGCAGTGGCATAGTTACAGTATATCTGGTTAAGATACTCCTCTACTCAAAGGTTAGAAATTGCTTTTTTTGCACACAGAACTGTAAATATATGATTAAGAGCCCCCATGTTTACTGGAGAATATTTTTGAAAGCTTAAGAATTGGTGAACAACTTTTAAGTGGAACTAAATGTCAATTCTGTTTGAGGGCTCTGTGTGTGTATATACTGTATAATATAGAACTTTTTTTAAAGCATATTGCACAGGCTATTTACATGCATACACTGAAAAATGTGCTTAAAATATAAATATAGGCTTGAATGTCCTACATGTAGTTACTGTGTACTGGACATTTTTGTCCTCTGTGCAAATGATGGTGACAAGTGCCACAGAAATGATGAGCTACTGTGCAAAAATAGTTGTATTATTAGGGCCCATTATATCTGAAGCACAATGTATTTAACCATTAAAATACTTTTTTTTTTTTTCTTTAACATAAAGGTTAGTAAAAGAATCTTTTCATCTGTTTTAGGCTTGATCCTTACAGAATATGATATCAGAAGGTCATTTGTGTGCAGAGACATCCATGGAGTTAAGATAGTAGGGAAAGACAGGCATGACCGCTCAAAAACACATCTAAATCAGTAAGATTATCAAAATTTGTAAACTTTGTAATTGTATTTTGTCAGTGAACTTCTTACAGTGCTCTAAGCCTGCACTCCATGAAAATCATTATACAAAAACAGAATTTAAAACTGAGCTCTGTTAGAAAAACCCCAAACACTGGACTCACTTGGCAGTATGTTCAGGCAAAAAAAGCATTGCAACAAAGTGCAACACATGCTGCTCCATATTGGCCCTTTGAAACCGAGTGTGTACATAAGTCAGCCCTGTGACAAACTGGTGCCAAGTCCAGAGTTGGTTCCTACCAAGTGCCTGATGCTACATGAATATGGCTCCTTGTGACCCTTAATTATATTAGGAAGACCTGAGGATGTTGAGTTAGTTACAATACATCTGTCAAAACGTATATATTGTAAGAGAATAAAAGGTCATCTGAAAAGACAATTTCTCCTCAGGGATTTATACAGCATACCAGATACAAAAAAATAAGGAGATTATTGTCCGTTAAAAACACCAGGGAGTAGGGTGTTCTGTCTGATTTTGCTTATAAATTTCTCTTGTATACCCACAGACTGAGAAGCCATGGCAGATGATTTTAGTCTCCAGGTAAAGAAGATGGCACTGGCCATGGGAGCATCCCTTTCAGACCAAGATCTTGAACGTCTGCCCAGGGAAATGCGACGACAAGGTAAAGCCAATGCCAATATACCTGAACTACTAAGAACATAAATTAAGATGTTACATACTTTTGATTAATGAGTAAACTGAGATGTTTGCAGAAAGAAAAGAATTCAAGCTAAAGGAAGCCAAGCATATTAGGACTGACTTTTATAGCGCCAATACCTAGGGTGATTATATGAGCTTTACCAATAAATCTGTCATTATTATATGCAGGGTAATCCACCCTGCTACTTCACAAGGCACTTTACTGAACAGTCGACTATCCAAAATACATACTGAGCTGTATGGTAAAGCACAAAGTACTGTTTATATAAGATTTGGCACTGACAGACATAACCGTGAAACTCCACTGTACACATTTTTAAACAGTTGTTATCAAATAGAGCTGTACAAATTAAACAGAGCCGCAGCGTAAAATTAAAAAGAAAGGGGCCATCACAATTTTGATAGACAAAGTAACAGTCAGTCATTCCCCAACCTGCTATATCCTAACACAGGATCAAGGGGGTCTGCAGGAGCCAATCCCAGTCAGCACAAGACACAAGGCAGGAACAAATCTCTGGGCAGGGCGCCAGCCCACCGCAGGGCACACACACACACTAGGGACAGTTTCGGATCGCCAATGCACCGAACCTGCATGTCTTTGGACTGTGGAAGGAAACCCACGCAGACGCGGGGAGAACATGCAAACTCCACGCCGGGAGGACCCGGGAAGTGAACCCAGGTCTCCTGTGAGGCAGCAGCACTACCCACTGCGCCACCGTGCTGCCCACAAAGTAACAGAATATGATAAATTGATACATTCTGCAGAGGGTGTTCAAAGCTAACAGACCAAGTATGTCGTGACAGTGCTGTCTTCATGAGTCTACAGAAACACGTAAATATAAGCCCAAAGGAAATAAACGATTATTCAGTGTGAATTTATTTATATACATCAATGCAGAGTGGGTGTCAAGGACCGGTCTAGGAAGGAAGTTCCAGAGTATATAATCTGCTAAGTTGAAAGATTTTTTGTTTATGAGAGTTGAATGATGCACTTTAGACCGAGTATAGAGACTGAGTTTAGAAGATCAGCTGTTATATAGCGTAAGCTATATGGACAAGTATTCTGGAATGTTTGAGCAAAATCTTTATAAGAAAGGAGTGGAGGTTTGCTGGTATATCTGACAGGAAGCCAGTGCAGATAAGCTGAGAGTTAATATCACACCATTTTGTTCAGGAACAAAGTTTTCTGAACTTTATATAACCTCTTGACAGTTTATGCATGGAGGCTGTTAATAATAGAACTGCACTAATCCAACTGATAAGAAAGCACAGCATTGTAGCATCCAATCTAGAGAGGTAGGGTTGAATGTTAGTAGTGTGGCTTAAATGATAAAATGAAGTGAGGACTGCAGGAGGAACATTGAAGTCAAAGGTGCCCTTTATGGCAGATCAACTCATTTGGGTTACTAGGTATAGAAAGAGGAACAAGGTGGCACATTTCAATGGAGGGGATCTTTAAGAGTTCACAGAAAGTCAAAGGAAACCATACTAATTCTCAGAGTGCATCACTGTGGGGAAATCTCCCATTAAGTGGGTTCAGTGTGACAGAAGTCCGGCTTACAAGGACAAAAGCTGAACAGGGAAGGTCTTTGGGAGGTGACAGGAGGTTCGTACAATTTTCCAAGGTGGCTGAGAGACGGCATACAGTTTGAGTTGGACTGCTGGATTGGGCTTTCGCTTTTAAGATAACAAAATGCCCAGAAGCTATTTATGACAGTTCAAGGATGCAGTAGACTAATAGACCAACAGAGGGCACTGTGGCTTTGTTTGGTATTTTTCAAGTCTGTGCCATCTTTTTTTTTTTTTGTTTTTGTTTTTTTTTTACAATCACAGGTACATATTAATCTTGCACAGGAAACTGTTTTTAAATCTTAAAAACTGCAATGCCTGCTCTTGCTGTTTAAAATAGGGTCTACAATGTCTCTGTGCAAATGTGAGAACAATAGCCTTAACCAAATATGCGACGATTCAAACAGAGAGCTATTAGCTAGATACTGAAATGTTAATAAGAAAAATGTTTTAGACAATGAAGGGAGAGTTGAGATTGGAGGAAGGAAAAGATTTGGGATTAGTTTGTTCAGTACTGATATGAAGCCAAATTAAAGGGAAAAATTGATTGTGAATGTAATCATGATTCCGCATCAGCCATCATGAGACAGAAAGGGAGATGCAAATAAAGAATGGGCATAGTTGATGTAAAATAAGAAGGGAGGCAACACTGGAAAGAAAGACAGAAGAGGATGGATGGATGGAAGTGGGAGCACCATGATTTATCAGGAGAGTTCTAATGTGGCAGCAAAAAAAAGATGGAAGGATCTCTCTGTGCATCTAAGCCATGTAAAGGTACACAGATCCCGAACAATATGTATTTCATCTGCTTTATAACAGATACTCACTGGACATGTCCCAGAGATCGTCCAGTTCCCAGCTGGAGCGTAACATGCAGATTGTGAAAAGATGCTACTAGAAAATTCCCTGTACTGGTGATTGTATGCAAAAAGTGTATTGTTTTTATTTTTACTAACTTTTTGTTTTTTCTCCTACAGGAACATTTAACTACAGTAAGTTTTTTGACTACATGCAGCAGTTCAAGACTTCAGAAGACAAGGAGGAGTCGATTAAAAAAGCCTTCCAAATGTTAGACAAGGACAAAAGCGGTTACATTGAGTGGAATGAGATCAAGTGAGACCACATTTCATTTTTCAATGCAGTGTTCAGTGAACACAAAATGAAATTGGAATCAAATAGGCACTGGGGGGAAAAAGTAAATATCGAGTAATAATATTCACCATGATCCGTCATATTGGAGAGAGAACATAACATCCTCTGCTTGTTGCGTTTGGAAGCTCTCCCTGCAGCTGACGTAGACCCTACAATCTTTCTGCTCTCTTGTAGATATATCCTGTCAACGGTACCCAGCTCCATCCCTGTTGTGCCCCTGTCAGACGAGGAAGCAGAGGCTGTGCTACAAGCTGCAGACGTAGATGGTGATGGAAGGATTGATTTTAGAGGTAACTGGAAAGTTAATGAGATTTACTATCTTACTATCACTTTTGTAAAAAGAATTGAATTTGCAAAACTGGTTGAAGTTCTAAGTTTATTAAAGATGAAATACAGCAAGTCTTTATTTTGCAAGACACATTGCTAATCATTATGTAATTGACTGACTGGAGGGTCACATTGAGAGTGTAGCAAATGTTTCTTTCTGTCAGAGGTCAACAGCTAAACACGAGCTCTAGTGGTCAAAATGAAGGCGTTCTACGTGCTTTGTAATTATGCTAGGATGTTATCTTATTCTCCCTTCCTCTTTTTCTAGAGTTCTCTGACCTGGTGAAGAAGGAGAGGATTGTCAAGAAGTAAGGACAATTGGGTTGGAAGAAAGTCTTAAAACTGTCCTGGGTGTTGCCAGCCCTTTCCCTTTCCCAAGAAAGCACAACCCTGCACCTCCCCAGATTGCCTTATTTTGTCTTAAATTGCTCAGATGCTGGGGGTCAGGGACTGGCTTGCTATAGAAGCATGTGTAGCAATTAATGGACTGAAAAAGGAAGCAGGGATTAGCCAAAGCAAATATGTGCATCTGTCTATGAAATGATTTGGGGAAATATGTTCTTCCTTGGAATTTTTTAATATGCCCATTGTAAAATCATCAATTCCATTCTATGCAGATTACTTCAAAACAAAGTCAAGATTCTCTTATTTCTCACTTCTCTTTTTGGGTGCTTATATTCATATTTCAGAATGTTATCAAAGCCTTCTCCTTTGTCCATTTCCCCATTCTGTTGTTTCCTGAAGATGAACCTGTGAACCTTTCACTGGTCTACAATTGGCAGAATGCCACCCAGGTACTACTAATTCCTGTGGTGTGAGCTACACTAACAAGTATACAGAACAAGGTTACCCCCAATGGAGAGGGGAATCTGTCTTCATACAGTAATCTAGATTTATATGCTCAAAGAAGATTAAGGATATCTTAATATAAATCATTAATATTTTAGACGTACACTTTCTTTTACACCACAACATAGACAGCTACAGATTTAAAACACTGTATTGTTTAAGGCTTGCCAAAAAGTTATCGAGATTTGTAAAAAAAAAATTGGCATTGACAAATTAATGACTTAACATATGCAAATTTCACTAAAGTAGAGTTCTCATAAATGATATGTTTATGAATTGTAAGTAAGACTGTTCAGAGAAGGTCCCCTGTTTTGTTGGGGAAAGAGGAATCCTAGGAGTTTGGCTTTCCATGAAATGCAGGATTTTTTTTTCTCTTTACTGCAGGCAGGCTTTGTAGACTCTGATGGTTCAGGAACTGGACTGTAAACTACCAGGCTTAGTTCCCTGTGCAAGAGTCCTAACCCGCCACCACTCTAGTTGTAACAATACATATAAACAATTCCAAGAAACCCTGTACTGTACTTGTATAGCATCTTTGACATAACATAACAGAGTCCTTTTTGTGTGTGTGCTTTACCTTTCTAAGACAGTAACTCCTGCTTCGAGTCAGTCTTGGATCTCTACAGCTTTTGAGCCTGGATATGATGAGAAAGCACAGAGAATCACTGAAATAATTTTAGCCATATTTGCTTTGCTGATAATATGCAGGCGCCTCTTAAACCCCCATTTTTAAAATGCAAGACGTTTTACATTCCTATTTGATAGACTTTTTTTTTTTTTTTTTAAAAAACAAACAGAAATGGACAGAATGATACTAAGCCAGCAGGCGCCTTCTGAGTCCCCCACTAATTCCAATCATTGACAGCCTGAAATTGTAGCTTTTTTTTTTTTGTCCTTTCACTTTAAGAACTATATTTTGCTATGCACATAGGCAAAGAGAAGATTTTTTTTCATTATGAGTTAAATTTTGTGCAATCAAGACAATTTACTATAAGGAAAGCAGGGGTGTTGGTGTCTGACAGCTTCTTACTCTAGCCATTTGGTGCATGTGTCTCATTTGGGCTTTTGAGGCCTTCATAGACATCTAGGCCAGGGGTAGGCAACGTCGGTCCTGGAGAGCCGCAGTATGTGCAGGTTTTTGTTCCAACCCAGTTCCTTAACGAGAACTCAATTATTGCTGATGAAGCACATATTGCTTAAGTGACATTTTGATGCTTCATTTTAGTGGTCTCGCTTGTTAAGGTTCTCCAACCTTAATTGCTTATTTCAATCTTAAACTGCTGCATTCAGTGTTTTAATTGCTCCTTATTAGCAATAAGATGTAAAAGACAAAGCAGCCAGCAGTTCTCCAGCTAGCTTTTTTCCAATTACATCTGTGTGTGTTCATCATGCACGGTTTGATTTAATAAAACACTTAATAGAAAAATGTGACAGACTGAAAATGATCTGTTTTAGGCTTCAAATCATTTGGATGATATCCTTGGAAAGGAAAAAAATCTCCGATATAAAAGCCTTACATTGCACAGACTAACAAGCCATAAAATTAAATAAGGTCTGAGATTGGCAATGATTGGTTTCTAATTAAGCAATTGGGTTGGAATGAAAACCTGTAGCCACTGCGGCTCACCAGGACCGACGTTGCCTACCCCTGATCTAGGCTGGTGTTTCTTAGTCCTAGTCTTTGTAAACCACTGCCTGCTGCATTTCATACCCACTCAGTTTTCAGTCATTGAATGATATGGAAAATGATGAATAAAACAATACTAATGATGTAAATATTGACTACAGTTGTGCTCTTTGGGAAATATGACATTTCAGTTATGGTAAGCATGAAATACGTTTAGTAAGTTATTATATAAATGAGACGTGGAGGGGATTTTTCCTTTTCCTCGTAGAGCTGCAGCAGGTAACCTTGATTAAATGTCCCTCATCATTTGCTTCAAGACAGAAGTGGCCTCATTTCTGTGTATGAGTTGAACCCTTAGGCCTTCTGTTTAAATTCAGCCCCACTGTCACTTGAAGTGATGTGCAGGTTATGCACTGAGATTTACACTCGTGTGTGTGTGTGTGTGTGTGTGTGAGCAGAACCACATGCTGCATTGTGACATTGCCATCCATTCTTCTCGCATATCTCAGTTGTAATGAGAACCGACTGATACAGTGGGCTGCAGTGACCGGAGTGAGCAACTGCAGCACTGGGCAATGGAAGGTTTAGAATACCCAGAAGTGCTTTCTTTTGAAGATGATATTGTCTTAATCTGCTTTTAATTTAGACAATAAACCTTTTCCCTAAATTAATTGCTTTGGCTCATTTTCTTATTAAATACATAAGTTATATTGTAAAAAAAAAGTCTTAGAATTATACCATGAACTGCTAAATGACAGTTTAGTGTTAATTAATATTGACAAATCTATTACACAATAGTAACAGTGACCCTCTCATGCAGATTTTGCTTCTAGCAGCACAGTCAGAGACATTTTATGAGTCATTAACAACACTATTAGTTCTGATCTCACCTCAGATTGTCAAGACATTTCCATTTATTGGATTAGCAGATGCTTTTATGCAAAATGACTTGCAAAAGAGGTCAACGTAGTGGAGTGCACATCAGTCTGGGGACTGCTAGCGAACAAGTGTTACAGGCCAAGGGTACACAATCGCCACAATTAAGAGCTCAGAAAAAACAAAACAAGTTATGATTCCTAGTTAATAAAAAAACTAACGGCTAACATCTACTTCACCAAACAAGAGTGTTTAAACACTTCTTGAACAAACTGAGGAAGTCAGAGTCTCAAATGGAGTCTGGGCAGGGCCGGATTTTCCTATAGGCTAACTAGGCTTCAGCCTAGGGCCTCAAGATCAAGAGGGGCCTACATTCAAATTGTTAGCAAAATTTTATTATCTCTCATGTAATTTACAAACTTAAAAATGGAAGGTGAAAGGGCCTCATAAGTGGAATAGCCTAGGGCCTCTTTTCATATAAATCCGGCCCTGAGTCTGGGCAGCTCGTTCCATCAGGTAGATGCTACAAATGAAAAGAGCCTGCATTGAGATTTGATGCCACACGGAGCTGACTTCACCAAAGGCTGCACACTGGCAGACCAGAGTGGACCTCCATCTATAGGTGCTGAGCTGTTGATCACTCTAGGAATTGCTTATTTGTGGTTTAACCACCCCTGTTTGTAGAACTTGGATTCTTCAATATTTAACAAGTTTATTTTTCAAAAAAAAGTTGTAACTGAATAATCTTGATAAAATTAAAGTGATTTACAAATTTAGTGTTTGTCCATTAACTGTAAAGAGTGAACAGAAGGTCCAATATTGTTATAAATTTAATCATATAAAATGTAGTTGTTCTTATTAAAAAAAAAGACAAAACATTTACTTGATTTCCTGCTAGTCTTCTAGAATTAATTGCAGACCATCTTAGATATGCGGAAACTTAGAAATAAAATGTGAGACCAAGGAGAAGATTAGAAAGATGCAAGTCAGTTAGACTGGGGTCTGTGTCTGATTCACCTATGAATGTGTGCAGTAAAAGTAATTGATGTAAAAATTTAGCACAACAAATGTTTTACAACATGTTTTCATCTTTATATATAAAGTGATGTTTCTCAAAGTAGAATTTGCATACATTGCCTAATTTTAATAAAGGTCCATACATTACTGAAACCTCTAGGTCACTGTATTCATACCACACAATAGTGAACATCCCTTTGCATTTGTAACAAAGTCACCACAAACTTTATGGAGAGATTGGTCATAGTTACTGATTAGATCATTCTGTGGATTCAATAAAATTTAAAATAATTTTTCCAGCCACCCTATCTATAAGAAGCAATGATTAAACAACTAATTACAACTACTAAAATATCAATAACACACTTTTACAGTATTTTTAAGTTTAAACTACATGAGATGACTGCTGCTTAGAAGCTAAAATGCAAAAATCATGTACAGTGCAACATTCTATGTATGCAATTAGAAATTTAAAAAATGTTTTTCCATTTATTTTTATTGTCGTTTACCTATCCAGATTAGTTTATGTTCTTATTCTGGAGCACTTCAAGTTTTAAAAATGCATTTCACACCCACTGACCTGAAGGCCGGTGGAGACCACAAATTAGTAGTGTAAACACATGATAGTGACAGTTGTCCTTGCATGTACAGTACAAGATTAGGAGTAATAAGTGAAATATGTGGGTGGCAGAGAGGAAGAATATAAAAACATTGTAAAGTTTGTCCCATTAGGTGGGACTTTGTCCATTGCCACCAAGCCCATTGGCAACTGGGCTTTGCCATCTCAGAAAGCTTACAAGTAGGCATGTTTCAACACAGTATTGTATTTAATATTTAGTCACATTTCTAGAAAAGTGCTCATTCCCAGAGTAAGAGCTAACTCAAATACTTTTAATCCTTTTTGTGTGATTTAGCATTGAGGAGCTTCAAACATAATTCACGAGTTTCCTTCATTTTAATGACTTCTTGACTTTTTAATGCCAGCACTAAATTGCCAAATGCTTCCCAACCTTCCAAACTAAGAGCAGCCAGCATGACAAAAAACTGCAGCATATATTATGCTCTGTTTGACAGCAGTCAGTAAGCATTTAATTTGAAATAAAAATGCTGAACCCAACAATAAAATAGGACTTGATAAAAATACAAGTAGACTTCAAACAGGAAGGAAGTGTACTATAAAAAATGTCAAAATTGCAAATATCATAAGAAGGCTATAATGCATTTTATTTTACTGCCACATTTCAGGCACTATACTTCTGCTGTGGAGAAAACAAGTTTTTAAAAAAATATATAACAAAAATAAAAGCTAGGTGCTTTCAATACATTGCTCCCTAACTATAAAGTGACTTTTAAAGCAGAATACAAAATGTTCTGTTAACACGAATCCCACTAGTCTATTAAGGAGGGAAGGAAGTCGGCCCAGCAGACCATTGCCAAGCTCATTTCACAAATGTTAGCTAAGAACATCCTGTCTGGCTGTTGTAATGCATTTATGGAAGCGCTAAAAAGAGCAGAAATTTTACTGTTAAACATCTACTGATCTTGAGCATCTACATCAACTCTTGAGGTGTAATTACTTCAAACAAAACCTAAGGAAGACTCCTAAACATAACATCATATATTAAAAATTATATCTCATCTGCTCAAAGCACTGGTGAGCGTTGCAGTGACAGCAGGTCAGCCCAAACTTCTCTGTCTGCAGCTACAGATTCCAATTCCAGCTCTTTCTGGGAAATTCCCAGTCATTTTCAAGCTGGCCCAGAGATATAATCTCTCCAGTGTGTCGTGAGTCTGTTGCAGGGTCTACACCTGGGGATGAGGGGGTTCATCCTTAACACACACCCAAACCACCTCAACTTGCTCCGCTCATCAAAAAAAAGATGTTTTTTTTATTATTAGAAGAATAAACACACCTGAGAAGATAAACAATAAGGAGAAAGTAATAAAGGAAAAAATAAATATGTTCTGAGCTATAAGATGTAGCAAGGACTGATACACAGAAAGACAGACCGCCAAACACCAAAGCCAAAATGCTGACCCAAAATCAATCAGAGAAACGCCGAGTTCACAACCCTAAATGAATTGTTTTTCTAGTGATTCGTTGTTTTGTTTTATTTTGAAGAAGCCTCCTCTTATTAAAAGTATTTGTCCAGCCCTATCTTTGAGAGGGAAAGTGTGCAGAGAACACATTGCTTTTGTTAAAAATAAACATAACCTGTTGCAAGGAAAAAAAACCTTTCTGTAATATCAGCTTATAAACTGGCATTCAAAGAATTCACTGGACTAGCGGTAAAAGTGAATGATATGTTGTCGCAGGTGCTGTAAGTGCTTGTTGTTCACAGTTACAACAATAGAATTGGAGTTGATGTGGGTCTGAAAGAATTGGCAGCTACATTCATGAAAATCTAAAATGTAAAATATACATTGAAATAAACTAAGCAGGGCGGCACGGTGGCGCAGTGGGTAGCGCTGCTGCCTCGCAGTTGGGAGATCTGGGGACCTGGGTTCGCTTCCAGGGTCCACCCTGCGTGGATTTTGCATGTTCTCCCCGTGTCTGCGTGGGTTTCCTCCGGGCGCTCCGGTTTCCTCCCACATTCCAAAGACATGCTGGTTAGGTGAATTGGCGATTCTGAATTGGCCCTAGTGTGTGCTTGGTGTGTGGGTGTGCTTGTGTGTGTCCTGCGGTGGGTTGGCACCCTGCCCGGGATTGGTTCCTGCCTTGTGCCCTGTGTTGGCTGGGATTGGCTCCAGCAGACCCCCGTGACCCTGTGTTCGGATTCAGCGGGTTGGAAAATGGATGGATGGATGGATAAACTAAGCATCAACGCCCAACAAAAGAAAGTGAAAAGAACTTCCATTAAGAGAGCTGACAATGAAGAGCTATATGTGATGGCCAAGGGCACGGATACAGCTCTAGCAGAGCATCCCACCTTCTGACTGCACATCTAAACAAATAACTATAGTAAGTTAACATTACTGTCTAACTGGAAATGCAAACATCAGATGCCAGAATATAGTGCTGCTCATTACAATATACAAATTGATCAGTAAGCTTCAGTTACCTTGTTTTACTGAGCTCCTGAATTGATAATAGCAAATTTACTTTTCTACTTTTTATCAGTCTCAAGTCTTTTGTTCGGTTTCTTTTTCTCTCTCTCTATCTTTCAATACTTTTTTTACACACTTGTGTCACATATAGAGATAAGAAACACTACAGCCCCAGAAAAAAACCCTGCGAGGGGAGTGTTTTTAGTGGCAGATTTTACCGCTATTCACTACAAATGTTTTAGTGATTTGTCTCCATATTTGCATTCTCGGTCGAGAATCCCATCTGGCCCAGTGAGACTACTCAGTAGACTAACTATAAAACAGGGTGGGTTTCTTAGTACACTCACTCAGCACAAACCAAAATTAAACTCCTCTAAACACCTCTGTTGCCTTCTGTTACCACCTCAGGCCTGCACCCAACATCAAGGCTCTTTCAAAAGTCGACCTGTGACCGCTTCACTGCACATCTCCTTGGGATTACATGTGGGTCGGGGCCGCTGTGCCTTTGGATAACCGGCTAAAGCTTCATTTAGTGGCTGATGCCATCCACAGCGGACTGTCTGTAATACACAACCAGGGCCCATGCATGGCAAAATAAATCTCCCTGCTGCCTCCAACAGGGCATTAAACTTCACAATAATTTAAACATATAATACAAATAAATATAAAATTATATGTATTTTAATCATTTTAATAATGACATGGCCTGCAAACCAAAAACATAATATAAACACATATGCTGTGTAGGGAATTAGTGGACTGTGTCAGAGTACATTTGAAAATGGAAAAAAAGTTAAACATTACATCAACACTGAAAAAACAAAAACCTCAAACCTCTTTTATTTTTAAGTGTGGGATTCATCTTTACCTTATTCAGCATACAGTATATATAATCAGTGGTGGGGCTGTGCCCAGAATAAAACACCACATGCATAAAGGTATTGTTTTCTTTGTATATAGTGGTCTACTGAACACTGAACTGAAGATCCCCCTCACTCGTTCATTCAACGGTCACTAGCCCTATGTTTGATTCATATTACGGGAATTCGTTTTTACTGTTTATCCTGTGCACCGAGTTCTCCAGACACATTGATAATATTTTAGTAAAAAAATGAATGCCTTATGCCTGTTTTGTACATAGGAATAGATAACAGACATGTGGGTCATGTGACACAAGTTACATTAGATTTTTTTTTCCTTTTTCCATAGACTTTTTGACATCATTTTCCATTGGACAAAACAGGTCACCATAACATTATTTCATAAATACCATAACGTTATATTATAAACCATCTCTCATTCTGCACGAAAACATGAGATTAACATATTTCTTGACCTACACAACAAACTAAATGGGGAAAGTAATATCAAAATAATATCATTTTTGGGTGGAGTATTCCTTTACGCAATGGAAGGGCCAAGGAGGCATCATTGTTGGGCTGTATTGAGGGCATCAATGGGCCTAAATCGGGCACTGCTTTCCAAATTAAATATACTGTATCTTATGTACAGTAGAACTGTATATTTATTCTTATCCTTATACACTATAGCTTTCTTTGATCTTTTTACTTTTATATTCTGTATAACTTTGTTGCTCAGTTTATTCTTATGGTATAACTTTCAGAGTAAAGAGAGCAAAGTTATACAGTAAGTAAGAATGAAAAGACCAAACAAAACTATAGTGTACAAGAATAAAACAAGAAAAGTTATACTATATATACAAATATAAAGAACAAACAAAGCTATACTGTACATCATTCTTTGATCTTTTTAGAATCTTCTGACAGAAAC
Organism: Erpetoichthys calabaricus; assembly: GCF_900747795.2. Classification (NCBI taxonomy): domain Eukaryota; kingdom Metazoa; phylum Chordata; class Cladistia; order Polypteriformes; family Polypteridae; genus Erpetoichthys; species Erpetoichthys calabaricus. Next base: position 15,571,694 of record NC_041407.2, read on the forward strand.
ACAGGATTTGGTGAGTATGGTGTGCCCTACACAAAATAAGTAAATTTCTCACACTTTGGAAACAGTGTTTTTTTTAATTAAAATTTGATTTTATAATTCTTTTTGGTTTAGTGTGCAGTAAAGCTTTTATGTTCATAAGTGTAAAAAAATGCACATCCTGGCAGCTTTGGGGGTTCAGCTTATTCAATAAGAATGATTGGAACACATGTGACATAAAGAGGGCATGCAGGCTGAAATAACTGATGTTTTTGCAATAAATACTAATTCAGCCTTTGTCCACTATTATCTTCCTCAGTGTTAATGGAACTATGGGAGGTGTAGCTTATCAAACCACAAAGATGATAAAAAAGCAGAAGAATTTAACAAACAGCAACAAACAGATAGGTGACGTAAACATCCATCCATCCATTTTCCAACCTGCTGAATCCTAACACAGGGTCATGGGGGTCTGCTGGAGCCAATCCCAGCCAACAAAGGGCGCAAGGCAGGAACCAATCCCGGGCAGGGTGCCAACCCACCGCAGGACACACACACCAAGCACACACTAGGGCCAATTTAGGATCACCAATGCACTGAACCTGCATGTCTTTGGGAGGAAACCCACTCAGACACGGGGAAAACATGCAAACTCCATGCAGGGAGGACCCAAGAAGAGAACCCAGGTCTCCTTACTGCGATGCAGCAGCGCTACCACTGTGCCACCGTGCCGCCTGCAACATAAGCAGCTTTCTTTATTTTTTATCTCATTATTATAGAGACTGTAGAAAAGTGTGTGAATTTTCACAGAACCACCATTTTTCCCACTTTTTCCTAATGGTAAACACAGGAGTGCTCAGTTTTGATTTGAAGGAACCCAATGACTGCTATTTTTTATTTCAATTTCTGTCTTTTTTTAATCAATTATTTTTCCAAACCCAGTATTAGCACCACAGAGTTCCAGAGAGATAGAAGCTATGGTTGCAGGATTGGGCTAATGACGGGCACAAACCCCTAACGGGGCACCAGTCCATTGAGGGACACCTTTGGAATGAATATGAAAAAACATCAGAAATGAAATTTAACAGACACAGACAGCACATGTAAACTCCATGCAGACAGCAACTAGGCTGGCAGTTCAGCCTGTGTTTCTGCAGAAGCATTAATCACCATTCTTTTTATTTAAAATTCTTGATTAATTCTAATTGTAATCTGCCATTTCAGAATTGTTCAAAAGAGCACATTTTGGCTCCTACTGACAAATGACTTTACTTTCTAGCCTGGCCACCCAATTCTGCCCATGGGGTGGCTGCAACAGGTTTTTGTTCCAGCTAAAGACCCAGGCATGTTAAACGAATTTTAGTTGCAGACTTAATTTGCATAATCTTAGCGAGTCAGTGTGACTTCCAGTCATATAGTTTGACATCCCCAGCTACTCAGTTAAACAAAATCTGCGTCTCACCCCAAAAAGTCATAGCATCAGCTCTGTGTGTGCAAGAGCTGACAACCAACAAAGCACTGACCTGGAAGTAAAATACAGAGAATGCAAGCACATGATATGAGGAACATTTATATTTTGTACCTTGCAAACAGAAGAGAGACTTGTCTGTCTGATGCCTTGTCATTGTCATACTATGACAAAATGGAAATAGGAAAAGAAAAATAGGGCAGAGATTGTTGCTGAACTTGCTTCATACCAGGATAGCCTTTGTAAATCACCAGCACTGTCTCACTGCACATAATTGGCTGTCATAATATGTCAAGCTCACAATACTTTGGGAATCTGAAACTATACTGAAAATTTGTCACATAGTTGAATACTTTGCCATCCACCGTAATTCCTAGTCATGTAAAGACCTTGTCATGCTCAAGATCTATCCAGAAATCTTCAGCTACAGATGTCATTTAAATAATTTTAGCAGGTCAGGTGCAAGTGACGGGACACTTCTGTGACTGACTGTCATGTAGTTTGACATCCCCAGAGAATTTGTCCAACTAGTCTGCAACTCACCCTGACAAAATCAAACAGGGCTAATTTAGCTTCAAGTCATTGGTGTGGCTCTGTGTGCATGAGAGCTAACAACCAATGAGTGCTTGCCTGTAAGTACAATGCATGTAATGCAGTTGAAAGCAAAGAGAAGAGAAACTCATTTATCTGATGTTTTTATGTACAATGACTGAATTGAAAAGAGAAGGATAAAAAACAAAGAATGCAGCCGAACTCACTGTACCTGTAAAGCATTTGTACAGCATCAGTGCATTCAGGCAGCATGCTATTGGCTGTCACTTCGCAATACTTTGGAAATGTAAAATTGAGCTGGAAAGTCATCACAGAGTCATGTAGTTTGTAATCTCCTGTGATTTATAGTTGTACAATCTGACATCCTCAAACAACAAGATGAGCAACTACAGTCAGTAAATTCAACGTGCCCTCCGATTAGAAGTCGTGTACTGTATCACCAACATACGAACTGCTTTAAATTGGAATTCCTATCTTAATTAGGACTACCTTTACTTACTGCATTGAACCTTTATGGTGTCAACACATATTGTCCTTCTATAGGAATTTTAAAAAATATGATTCATTTATATTATTTGAACTGTTACTGTCATTTATTTTGAAATGCCACTGTTATTTAAGCTGTTACTGACCTTGGATTTCACAGGTGAAGAATGTTATTGAAATAGCACCTTTTCTTTTTCACTAGTCATTGTTTGGATACAAGCAATACAAAAAAGTGAAATAAAAAGAAGAAAAGCACAATAATTGACTCCCAGTTATTCAAATATATGAATAATAAAAATAAAAAAATGCAAACTTCACATGGACTGCAAAGTGAAAATAGAAAATGGCCAGATAATTGCACAAGGAGTTTAACTAGGAGCTGCAATCATTAACTTACATTCAAATAGTGTCAACAATTTGTATATACAACTGTGCAGATGACGTGAGCAGGTATTTTGTGTCATTAGTAAGGAAGATTTTATAAAAAGAAACAGCCAAATGTTAATAAGACAGATTATTATAGCTTAATGATACTTGTTAAAATCCTTTTAAAAAATAAATTAATTCTGGTGTGCATTTCTGGATTGATACAATAAAGGCTAAAACTGGCAAATAACTAGATATTTAATTAAGATAGGAGACCAACAAATGTCAAGAATAGACTAAAGAAAGACCTGTACTCACTGTGGCCTTCCATAAACTGAGTTGAGTTGCTAGGCCCTAGGTCTTGTTAATGTTTTCTTCTTATTTCTTTTGAAGTATTTTCATGGCAGCCACTTGACAGTGAGCACAAAAGAGAGCAAAGGGCAGAGACTTTGCTGATCATCATCATGTCTATTTTGTATTAACAGGCACAGTGATAAAAAAAAAAAATATGCTTCTCATAGAAGCAGTGGACAGAGCAGAGATACACACAAAGGATCAGCTGAAACACTTTAAATACAAAAAGATGTCTTATTTACAGTCATCAAAAAAAATGTATTTAAATAATACAAAAAAGCATATGGCACAAACCTGCAATATCATACATTCTAATACAGAAACCTGAATGTGTGTCTGTCCGGTATGCAAATCCACACCATTAAAGTTATTTACTCCTAATTTTGCACAAATTCCACACTTGTACAGGAGAACACCAAAGGCTTTGTTTCATTCTGCAATTGAGTTGGTGCTCTCATCCTGGGCAACACAATTAACCCTGCTAGTACAATATAAAGAGGGACACACAAGGCCATTCCCTTCAATACACAGCTTCAAGACAGTTCTACAAGCATATCAAACCTCACAAGGGGAACAATCTGTCAGGTCTTTTTGTTTTCTGAGGCTATCCTGATGATATACAGCATCGGGCATGGGCCAAAGTATTGGAGGTCTTTATGTATTGTGCTGATGACAATTAAATATTTGTGAGGCTCTCCAAATACACACATCTGCTCTTTATTGTAAAACAGTTGTCACTGAAACAATGAGGCTCTCAACCATAATGTAGATTTAGCCTATTTGAACAAGGTTTGACACACAAGGTTTCTAATTCAATCTCTACTGTTAACTTACTGTGTCATGACCTCCTACACCATAATAAATAATGCTGTTTGTTAAAAAGCTGTATTGAACTTGCAAAAACAAAGACAATGTGTTTGGTTGTAGTATTATATAATTTTTAACGGTCTTCCTTCCATTTATATAACCAAATCAGTCCAAACCAGGACCTCGAGAAGATTATCCTAGCAGAACAAGGCCAGTCAAGGTAAATGTATGCACACACTCAGTCTTGATCATACCTAAACAGTTTACAAGAACCAATTACCTCAATTATCAGGTGTATGGGATACTAGAGATAAACAGATCTGTGGAAACCCCTGAAGACATGCGGACAACATGCAAACCCTACAGAGAATGAGTCTGTGCCCTTGAAACTGTGAAGCAGTTATGCCAGACACAATACCAAGTCCTTGTAAATTTAATTAAATAAACACAGTATTGCATTCCATGGCACTACAGCCAACAGTTCACCAGCTCTCCGCATGTCCACTACGTTAATTAAAAAAGACCACAGAAACAGTTGAGCGTTGAAAAAACTGTGAAATTAAAAGAAAAGACACACACAAAAAAAAGAATATACAAACACAATTTGAATGCTATAGACATGACCACACACTTAAAACCACTGATTACCCTAATGACAACATCTTGGAAAAAGTGAACTATAAAATTTCATGGGTTAAAATCAATCCACGCTACCACGTACAGGTATGTAAAATGCTTATTTGATTTTATCAACAGAGATGTACTGGCACCACCATGTCCTTTTAATTTATAGTGCATATCTCCTACCAAGGTCCTTGATGCCCTCCATGATGTTTAATAATGGCTTACGTGTGCAGCAGAGGCAAGACCATAATCTTCCGCTTTTTCTGGTAGAGCTGGAGAGGTGCTTACCTCAATACATAAAAATAAATACCACCAAGAAATTTAAGAAAAGTAATCATTCAAAACCTCAGATGGGTGAGTTTAGGAGAGAGTGTGATTTGTTGTCCCAGCACCTCCAGAAAGTCTCTCTCCCTGTCTCATGTACAGTTTGATTATGCCTTCCTTGTGCAGCAGCTGCCAGAGATTCATTTCCATCTTAAAGTCATGATTGATGTAGAAGTTCACCTTTGTTTTTCGCTTGTCATAATAATGGTCCGAGTATTTTTCAAAATCAGGAGTCATGTAACCGTAGGCACTCACCTAGGGCAAAAGACAAAAGAGAATCCCTCATGACATGGAGCAGACAGATGAACAGAAACTACTTGTAAGGAAAGGTCTGGAGAAGGGTTACAATCTGACTGGGCCAAATCTTCAGAAAAGTAAGAATATGGTCATTTCTTGGAGGTGTCGGCATAATGGGCTGCTATGGATGTGAGAAAGAAAGTGGGTTTGTTATAGATCAAGTAAATATGCTGTGGTAGATTTTTTTCATCCAATAGTGCCCTTGACAGCCATAGAGTTATTTCTAGGGAGGCCGCTGATAATGGATTGTCTTGTCATTCATTTTTTAAACCTTAAGGAAAGGTACTGCATGTTAAGAGTGACCACAAGGAGTTATGTGACACAAACACATGAATTGTATTGTTCTGTAGTCACTGGCAAGGATTTGTCGTGAATATTAATTTTTTCAGCAGATTTTGACAGTAGAGTCAGTAGACATGGAGCACTGTTCGAAATCGAAACATCCCTGATAAAAACAGGGCTCAGCTTTAAAGGTATAGTAAGAGCATTATGCCATGGGAGTTCTTAATAATCTAGTACACCAATTCTTCCTGCTTTCACTTAAACCTGCTAACGATTGATTCTGAGTGTGCCAAAAGTGAGTAAGTAAAGGGATATAGGGCAGTAAGGCCTTTCATCCAGAATGATTGCCAATTCTAAATTAACCCCCTATAAGTGAATATGGCTACATGCATGAGTGCACCATGTAATAATACCTTGCTGTCTCCAGCTTCACATGACCAAAGAAATGAATAAACTGACACAGAACCGATATTCAGTTACCTCATCACAAGTGTGTACAGCAGCCAATAACATGACTGCACCAGTCGAAGGCCGGTACAAGTCCTTATGCCTAGATTTCAAGATCTTGCTTTGTAAGAACCTGTAAATAAACACGTAAATATTAGTCAGTGATATTATTTATGCTATACTAAGCATGCACATGTACATGTATGTCACAATCACTCATCCATTTGAAAAGTTGAATTCATTTATTTTACCCAGAGTTGTTTATAGCCTTTATGGGGCCCTAAGAGGTATATACCCATTTAGGGGACCTCATCCCTCTTCAATTCCATTCTCTTTGTGGGTTGACTGTCCCCCACTGGCAGCAAGGCAACAAGTCATCTCTTACCTTGCTTATTTCTGAAAACAATGCAGATTTAACTCAAAATGACAAAAAAATGTCAAGTGTATTTTGCACTATAATTGTTTCCAATACAATTACAGTTGGATCACTGGCAAGTTAAGCAAGTCATCACGTCACCTGTCACAATCAACAAACCACTCTACTGTCCACTTAAATAGAGAACATAAGAGCATTTGAAACTCTCAAAGCATGTAACACAAATATATACTGTATATTCTAGTACTGTATATAAAACTGAATCTGTTTGTGAGTTTGTTCAGCATACACCACATTTTACACAAATTCGTCTTTTGTACAGGGGAAGACTATAGGCTTGTTTTGTCTGGTAAACAAATCCACACTGTTAAAACATTACCTGAAACTTTTGCAGAGATCCCCCATTTATATAGGGGAATACCATAGGTTATGTTTCATTCCTAAATTTAGATGGTGCTTTCATGTCTGGTGCCATAACCTCAGGGCAGCATATGTTAGTGAACTCCGATAAGGCAGCAAAAGGGTTCCCCTGCTTGTGTAATAAATACATACAATAATAATGTACTTTATTGTTCCTAGAAGAAGGACGAGACTAAGTGTGGTTCCTTTTTACCTCTATGAAAAGTCAATTCAAGGATTTAGTAACCTCACCCAGAAAAGGGAAACCTCCTGCAGGATGAGCCATATGAGTTCTGTACATTGTGGCTTGTGTGGCAGTTGAAAGCAGGTGCCTTGTTTACCAAAACAGATTCTAGGGACATGGAATGTGACCTCTTTGGCAAAGAAGGAGCCCAGGTGAGTGCAGGAGGTTGAGAGGTACCATCTAAATATAGTTGGGCACACCTTAATGCACAAAATGGGCTCTAGAACCAACTCTTGGAGAGAGGCTATTCCACTCTGGAATTGCACAGGGTGAGAGGTGTCTGGCAGGTTTGGGCTTACTTATAGCCAAACCCCTGACTCAGTGTGTGTACATTGGAGTTTACCCCAGTTGCCTTCCTGCGACTTCAAATCAGTGGGAGGACTCTGATTCATATTTGTGCATATGCACTGACAATTTGGTCAGTGTTTTCAACATCCTCAAAGATCTGGGAGAGTGCTGGAAGGTGCTCCACTGAGGACTCTGTCATTCTACTGAGGAACTTTAACGCTCATGTGGGTAATGACTGTGAAACCTGGAAGGATGTGATTGGGAAGAATGGTCTACTTGATCTGAACCTGTGCAATGCTTTATTTGACGTCTGTGGTAGTCATACCTTGCCCATAAGAAACAGCGTGCTTGAGCATAAGGGTGTTCATAAGTGCACTTGGCACCAGAGCTCCCTAGGCCACAGATCGATGATTTAGTTTGTAGTCCTGTCATAAGATCAATGACTGTAAGTCTTGGACACTCAGGTGAAGAGAGGGGCTGAGCTATCAACTGATTACTATCTGGTTATGAGTTGGATCAGGTAACAAGAGAAAATGCCAAACAGACCAGCCAGACTTAAACTTGCAGATGCCCTTGTCCGGAAAATCTTAAACTTGCACCTCCTGCTGGGGACATTGAACCTGAATGAGCCATGTTCCATGACTCCATTGCTGATGCAGCTGCACAGAGCTACAGACGAAAGGTCATTGGCACCTGTTGTGGCTATATTTGCTGAACCCTGTGGTGGATGTTAGTGGTAAAGGGAGTTGTCAGACTGAAAAAGGAGGCCTTACAAGCTTGGTTAGCTTGTGTGATTCCAGAGGCAGCTGACAGGTACTGACAGGTCAAGTAGAGTGTGGCAACAGCAGTTGGGGAAGCAAAAATGATTCTGGGAAACCGTCAGGCAACTCAGAAGGGACAAGCAGTGCTGTGTCCATGTAGTTTATACCAGGGATGGTGAGCTTCTGATATAACCTGAGCAAATAGTCAGGCAGTGGACGAAGCACTTCAAGGACCTCCTAAATCTTACCAACATGGCTTCCTTTGCTTCCTCAAATTCAAGGGACTCGAAGGAGGATCACCCATTACTGGAGCTGAGGTTGCTAAGAGTGGTTAAAAAACTCCCTAGTGGCAAGGCTCCATAGGTGGTTAATATTCACCAGGAGCTCTTAAAGACTCTGGATGATGGCAGGCTGTCTTGGCTGACATGCCTCCTCAACATTGCATGGACCTCAGGGACAGCGCCTCTGGATTGGCAAACTGGAGTGGTGGTTTTCATCTTTAAGAAAAGGGGCTGGAGGGTGTGTTGCAGCTTTAAGGGAATCTCTCTTCTCACCCTCCCTGGGAAGGTCCATACCAGGGTTCTGGAAAGGAGGATCCAGTTGTTGGTTGAAATTCAGATTCAGAAGAAACAATGTGGAGTTTATCCTGGGTGCGGAACACTGGACCAGATTTTTACCCTCACAAGGATTCTGGAGGGTTCATGGGAGTATGCCCAACAGTCTACATGTGTTTTGTGAACTTGGAAAAGGCATACGACCATGCCCCTTGGGGTGTCCTGTGAGGGCTGCTTTATTATTGTGAGATGCCAGGCCAGCTGTTGCAGTATATTTGATCCAAGTACATCTGGAGTGAAAGTTTTTTTTGCATTGCCATCAATAAGTCAGGTTTGTTCCAGGTGATTTACTGGTATATCTACATTCCTACCCTCACTTATGGTCATGAGCTATGGGAAGTGCCTGAAAGAACTGGATCATGGATACAAGTGGCAGAAATGAGTTTCCTTCGTAGGGTGGGTGGACTCAGGCTTTAGAAACAGGGTGAGAAGCATGGACATTCGAGAGGAACTGAAAGAAGAGTTGGTGCTACTAGACTTTAAAAGGATCCAGTTTTGGCATCTGATATGGATGCCTCCCTGTGGAGGTGTTTTAGGCTTGTCCAACTGAGAGAAGACATCAGGGCAGACCCAGGACATGATGGAGAGATTATATCTCTCAGCTAGCCCGGGAACACTTCAGTATCCCCCTGGAGGACATGGAGGAGGTGGTTGGGAAAAATGATGTCTGGGCCTCAATAAGTGGCAGAAAATGGATGGATGGATGGTTCTTTATTGAGACAAACTTTTGTATTTTTAGGAATCACATATTACATCTAATCACCATCTTCTTAAAATAATACAAAACTGTGTAAGGAAATGAGTACTTTGCATGATCCAACCACCATAATGTGTAAAGATAAACTGCAGTTTTTATCTGTATACAGTAGTTTTGCCCTGAAGAAAGTATGGAAGATTATGAAGTGCATCAGCCTTTGAAATGAAACTTTATTATTATCAAATATATAGCATTGTACTTTTGAACGAAATACATGCCCTCATAGAACACTTGGTAGAATATCTGAAGGCATGGTGTTGATAATTAACTATTTTTATTGGATTTTGGAGGGCTATAAATTGATGGTGAACTTAAAAAAGTGGATATTCACTATATTGTTATATAGTTCAGACATCTGTAAATATATAACATTGATTTACTTGCAATATTTAATTTGTTATTTTTCTGACAGATGATGATGAGCTATATAGGTTGCATTGCTCAGAATCAAACTGATTGTGGAGAATTAAGCAACATACGTGTGGTTTTCATTCAAATAATATCAGGAAGATGTTTCATATAGTGTCATTATCCATTTCAAGCATAGTGTGTTTGTTCCTGCATCTCACTCAAGAAGTCAGTGGTAAATTACTAATCCTGAAAATTTGTGATTTACATTCTAATACCAAAGAAAGCCTTTCCATTATATTAAGGCTTTAAAATTTCAGTGCACCACTTTCTGTAATATCAAACATAACAAATAAAATTATTTACTGAGGGTCACACACACAGCTGATGGTGAAGACTGACCAGAAAACCTTGTGGTTTATGTCACCGCTCTCAAACTATCCATAAAGCAAAGTGAAGTTAAGTAATTTTTTTTCCAAATAAAAAGTGCTGAAGTGGATGGCACAGTAGGTAGTGCTGCTTTACCATTACTTCAGAGAACGGAGGTAAAATCCTGGCTGTCTGTGTGACATTTGTATCCTTTCCCTGTGTCTATGTGGATTTTTTCTGGGCACATAGGTATTCTGTATGAGTAAATGTGTTCTGTGGCTGTCTGTGCTTGATACTAATCCTGCTGATCCTCTACTGGAATAAGTGGATTTGAAAAATAAATGAATGAGCAATGAATTGATACTAGGAAGTCACTGGCAACAATATATAGCAAGACTGACAGTACATATGCTAAGACAAAACAGTATTAAAACCATTATTCACGTAAATCTTATTAAGTCTAACAGACCAGTAAGAGCAGATTATACTGCCCCACAGTTACCAGTCAGGTACTGCATTTTAGACAGCTTTTTTCTTTGGTTGCCATTCCATACCTGTTTCTAATGTAGCGAATGAAATCTGGATGGAACATCTTGAATTTTTCCACTGTAACATTTTTTCCAAAGTAACGTGGTGGCCTAAGAAGTCAAAATGGTGAAAGCAAAAATGAGTTTATTGTGAGACTGCTAAAAGAAAGCATCAAGAGGATAACAGGATCAAAATCACTCATGATTTCTGCACACATTATAATAAAAGTGATGAAGCAGGGCAGCCATAAATGGGATGTACCAGAGAGCACCATGTCCTAGGTTTTGCTAAGACAACAGAGTGTTGTATATTGTATTGCTTAGCATGCCAGCTAGGAGCTGAAATGAAGAAACTAGAGTTAAAGAAGAGCTAATAATTGCCCACCTATGTGACAGCAAATGAGATGCACACAGAAAATGCTTGCCGCAAATAATCTGCTGAACAAATTGGCCTACAGAACCAGAGCTGATCTGGGATTAAGTGGATTTATCACCTCTGAGGTGTCAAGTTCAGCTTGTAATTTAAAACTTTCACCTGTTTCAAGGTCCAAGAATTAAACAATCTTACTGATTAGATGCTTCTCGTCCTCTTGTGATGGGGATGTTTTTCACGGCTGCATGCAGAAGAATGTAGTCTCTATCATGATCTGGCAGGAAAATGTATTTGGTTTCCTATGGGGGATATAGGTCAAGGATCAGATGGAAGTCTATGGCAAGGAAGATTAAAGCAGAACACTGAGACAGCTGTGTGAGGTAGCAGAAGAGTTTGTGTTAAATACTGCATAGAGAGCAAATTAGTGTGGGGAAAGAGAAGAAAAACAGCACTTGAGAGAACCATTACTGGACTTTTAGAAGCCCTGGAGGTCCTCTAGCTGAGCTCTCAGCAAACTGCTCTGTGCAGCTCGGACATTCCAGAAGTCTCAGCGCTGTGCACCTGTTGTTCTCTAAGCATTCTCCAGCGCTTTACTCAAGTTGTAATAATTAGTGCATTATGTTTTACTCATACTTTCAGACTTTCCACAGTAATTTCAGTGGCAGTGCACCTAGTAACACTGTTCACTCTGAAAGGCACCAATTACATAACGGAGGAGTGTTTAAGGCAGAAGTAGGATATTGATGCAAAGGACAACTGGATCAAACACAGAGAAGACTTCATTTTAGATTTTTTTTATGTTGTGGTGATGTTTCCCGTGAAACATTTTTTGATGGAACACATTTACTTTGAAACAGAATTCACTTAAGAGTGGGGAAAATTTCAGATGTACATTAACAAAATAAGCAATTTAGGAAGCAGTTGGGGTATACCAGAAGAACTAGATTTTCCTGAACACTTTTACCTCTGGCTAAGGTAAAATAAAAGGTTACAAGGGTACAATCAAAAGCCTCCATTTCCCTCTATCATTGCCAAATGTAAACTGTATGCAAAGCCATAAAGCTGACTCTTACCCCAGACCGTGGGGGACCAGAAAACCCCAGATGATAATACGACATCATGGAGTTCCTCATTGTGTTTGTCGAGAAGCAGTAGAATGAGGTCCTGTTGCCAACATCCTCTTCAAATCCCTTGATTACAGCCCCATTTGTACGGAAGACATAATCATGCTGGTCAATCTCTGAACCTTTTTTGGAGTCCTTCAGTATTCCACCATTCCCCACTACTGCACAACGTACAGGCTTGCAGTTCTCACCATTGTGCTCGTGAAACATATTCCAAGTGGCACTGCTGTTGAGGAGGGCAAGAGTCTCGTTCAGAACTAAAGAAAAAGACAGAGAAAACTCACTTTAATTCAACAATAATAATACATTTATTAATGGAGAACCACTCCTGTGCTCAAAGTAAATGTATAAAAATAATATTCAAAAGGTGGAATATCACAGCTAAAAGTAAAGAGGCCCAATATATCTCCATAAATGCTACTTAAACAGTGCACAACAGATAGCGTTCATTTACTGTCTTCATGACGTCACGTCATCATCATGCTAAGCTTTATGTAGATTCAGTAATGGTATTCTTTTCTTCATTATATAAACTCACATTTCCTCTTCTACTGCAACAAATATAGGTAGCATGGTGGCACAACACAATGAATGGACTTAGTCCACACCAAATCACCATCCATGTTGTTTTCACATGTTCTCCCTCTGCCTCTTTTGATGGTTACACAGTTTACTCTTTACTAGTTTTCAATGCGTGCAACTTCCACAGTTGTAACTGGCCCTAGATGAGTGAGGGTGGCTGTGTTTTGTGTGCATGAGTGAGCCTTGTGATAGACGGCACCATAAGCTTCCAGGACAGGCTGTGGCCCTCTGTCACTATGAGCTGGATTAAGAAGGTTCAGAAATACAGTAAATTAATAAATGGCTATATCAAAGCAGTGATTTTTCAGTTCAGTCTGGTGGCTACAGTTTTTTGTTCCAACCATTTTTACAATCAGCAAGTCATTTTCCCCAAAATGATCACATTGCTTAATAAACTCATTTTTTCTTCTACCTCCTACTCTGCATTCAGAAAAATGCAGTAGTGTGAGATTTCATTTATGAGAAATTAAGTAATATTTGTGCTTTTGCCTATATCTTCAAGTTCAACTTGAGTAAAGTTTGCCTTTACTCAAGTTGTAATAATTAGTGCATTATGTTTTACTCATACTTTCAGACTTTCCACAGTAATTTCTGTGGCAGTGAAACCTTGTAACACTGTTCTCTCTGATGCTTAACTCTGTTTAATTTTCTTTTTAATTTGATTTTTCTCTGACGTTTGCTCTCTTAATTTTAAATAAATGCTTATTGGTTGATACAAAAAGCCTGCAGCCATAGGGTCCTCCCAGGACTTAACTTGAGAACCATCATATTAAACAATGAATACCATAATAGAAAGTGTATAAGATAATGAAAATCTTTTTTAGTCTAGTACCAGGTAAAAGTGGGATGTTCAAAATAAGTTGAAGATATTTTGGGAATTACATCATTATACTTTATTTACAGGTGTCACTATTTTGAACATTCTGTAATGGTCAAAGCCACACTGTTGTTGTCTAAGGAGTCCCATTTCTACCATGTGATACATGACATCATTGAGCTGCTGCTATTTAAGACAGTGTGCTACCATCTGTAGTGTCCAAGTTTCTGAATTCAATTAAAAAATCTAGTGAAAATCAGTTTAGTGAGTTAGGATTTTTTGCATGTTTTTCAGCTTTAATTTCTAGTTTAAGTATTAGGCTTTGACATTTGCTTTGATTAAGTTTCTGGATTTTGGCATGTGTCTGTTCCTTTATCTCATGGTTCAACCCTCATTACCTTTGGGCCTACCAACCAATTTACCTTGGCAGAACACCCTGTCATATGCTCAAGGTTTGTGTGTCTTTCATGGAGTCTGATATAGTGTACACATTATCGTAGCTGCATTTCCTTTAGCCAATGGAAGACATGTGATGTCACCACAGTCCCCACCTCGGGCCCTGCCCCTTCCAATCCATTACTTTCAAACCTAACTCTAACAAGGCATCCTCTTCATGTACTAGCCCAGTAGCATGAAGCAGTAGTGTCATCCGAGCCTGTGCTATCTCTTGAAACTTTACCTTCATCGTTAAATCGTAGCCTTTGATGACATCTTGCCTAATTTTTTAATATCTGACAGCACTTCTAGAGTTCATGTGTTTGTTTCAAATAAAACAAAAAAGACTTGGGTAAATTATACATCTAGGGTTAAAGCCTCAAGTTAGCATAACAAAAGAGTTGAAATGAAAAAATACGTATTTTTATGACCAAGAAAAAAAAATCATACACTTTACATCCTGCACTGCCTCTACTTCAGATGTGGGTACACTGTAAAAGTCATATAAATAAACATTAATTCACTGTATGATCCCTTTTATTTATTAAATGTTCATGGGGGAGAGCTAATTCTGGCAAGAACCAGCCCAAAATGGGGCACCAGCCTATAGCAGGTCACAGTCATTCTATAATCCATAACTACCAATCAACCTGACTTGCACACATAATTAGAACATAATAGAAAACAGAAAACACAGAAAACTCAAACAGAAATGGGTAGGATGTGCTACCTTGACACAGACTGGGCCTGAGTCAAGCTTTACACCTAGAACTCTGAAGCCACCATCTAGCCTTAACAAATAAAGATTTCGTAAATAATAAAAAAAAGATATCATGTGTGAAGTTTTAAGGTCCTCAGAGATTGGTCTTTATAAGACTCTTCTAACCTATCAGCATTTTGTTCACTTTCACCTGCAGTAACACATGATCCTACAAAAAAAAAAAAAAAAGATTATTAGAACTCTGTCTTACTGTTGTAGGGAACGACATTCCAGCCATGTGCTCCATTGTACTGCCTCAGACGTTGGTATTCCGCTCTGCTAAAGTGTTTCCACCCCTGCAACACTGGGACCATCTCTAAGTACGTGTCTCTGAATATCGACTTGGAGAACTTCTGTCGAATGGTGCTGGAGCAGTGCTACAAAATAGATGGCAAACAAATAGGTTAGAGGGGTTTGTATAACACATGGAGTCTCAAGATTTTAAGAGTTCCTGTCTGAAACAAGGGCGGCACGGTGGCGCAGTGGGTAGCGCTGCTGCCTCGCAGTTGGGAGACCTGGGGACCTGGGTTTGCTTCCCAGGTCCTCCCTGCGTGAAGTTTGCATGTTCTCCCCGTGTCTGCGTGGGTTTCCTCCGGGCGCTCCGGTTTCCTCCCACAGTCCAAAGACATGCAGGTTAGGTGGATTGGCGATTCTAAATTGGCCCTAGTGTGTGCTTGGTGTGTGGGTGTGTTTGTGTGTGTCCTGCGGTGGGTTGGCACCCTGCCCGGGATTGGTTCCTGCCTTGTGCCCTGTGTTGGCTGGGATTGGCTCCAGCGGACCCCCGTGACCCTGTGTTCGGATTCAGCGGGTTGGAAAATGGATGGATGGATGGATGTCTGAAACAATGAAATACATGGAATCATCACCTTTACAAGATGCCATTCTAGACATGTTTTGACAGATATTACACAGACTACACTGGCAATGAAGATTTTTCTCCCTGCACACATTTAATGAGTATCTTAGCTCACTTTTAAAAGTCTCTTATCACAAACAGTGTAATTGCAATTGCCTATAATTTAAATATACAGTATAGTCTATTGTTTACAAAAATAAAAATATTAATATGCGAGGATGCAGTGTTATTGATAGAAAGATGATGTAAAATGGACTGTATCATACGAAAGATTGAATAAATCACCCACTTCTGAAGGTGCGTGTGAGGCTTTATCTGCAGCTTCCCATGTTGGGTCTGTGCCATGCCAGTTAGCTATTGACAAGAAAGGGGCTGAAATTTCTTCAGCAGAGATAAGGAAAATCCTGATGATCCTGCTTATCATCCCTCTAATTCTAAATACAATACAGTTCACGTCAAAGCCACTAGCCACCACAAGCCAGACTGCATTAATTAATTTAATATCGCACTAGTACATTATACTACATTATTTTTGATTTTTGGTTAAAATGTTGCATTAAGAAAACAATTAGGCAATGTCTTTCATTATTTCTTACAGTAAAACTAGCTTCTCTATAAATGATTGCATTATGCATAGCACCTTTTGAATCCATTTTAATGTTGTGTATTGTGGTCAGTTTTCTCTCCATATCATATTAAAAAAGTCAGAAAAATGACATAAAGCACATCAAATTTTTCATATATCCAGGCCATCCAAGAAATTTATAAGTAGAGATTAAAAAAAAATAGCCTTTCATATGACATTCAGGTGTTACTCTGAAAGAACCATTCATCAGAGATGTGGACTTTAGCTCAATGGTTTTTACAAACTTGTTCCCCTTTTATAATTTCTAGGATTTCTTCCTCCTTTACTTTATCTCCAACCTAAGACTATAATTTGTGGAAACTAACAACATGCGAGATTAATGTTTCATTCTAAAACAAAAATCTATTTAAATCCTGGGATGTTTAAATTCCATCATTGCTTTTCTTCATGAAAGCAGTTTGTTGAGCTTCCCATTGCACACTTCTCCACACACACAAAAAATGAGTTCTGCTATGCACTTCTAATACAGGTCTTTAATATTCACCAGTGTTGAAACCCAACCAAAAGTAGCTAAAATCAGTTAAAGAAGCAGAAACTCACCACATCGTCTTTGGCATACATGTCTCCCAGGTACGGTGAGAGGGTTGAAAGCTTTGCCTTGTGTGTAGTTGCTAAGCTGTAATTGGATGCCCCCAAACTTGACAAAGCCCTTCTAGATGAGGTCATTCTGGCTGTGACCAATGTGACTGTAGCCTTAAAGTGATTGCCTTCTGCTGAGCTGGTTGAGGCAAGAACTCTCTGGGTATTTGGTGAATCACTGTTAGGTTTTTTCCTGGCAAGAATTGTTTGGTAGACATCCTCTTTTTTGTCACTAGACTCCAGTGACCCAGTGCTGGAAAAGGCAGGTACAAGGAATATATGGTTGAATGAGCAATAACAAAGACAAGAGTGTTTAATACAAAATGTGGTAGATGCTGAGACCAGAAAGCAAATAAAAGAAATGTCCCCATGCAGTAAACCTAAACAGCAAACAGTGTCAACGGCAAACCAGTTCTATTCAGAGTGCAGCTAAACACCATGACTGAAAGCTTAGCATGAGGACAAAATTGTATGCTGTCACTAGTCTAAGAAATACACTCTTTCAGTGGACTCTCTGCATAATGAGTTAACAAAATGCAGAGTTTAAAGTGCTGTTAAGGCTGAGGTGACTACTACTGATTGAGTTTTTCTTGTCTTCTTTATGCATTCACCTGAAAGTGAACCAAGTACTGGATTCTTGTTTGTTCACTTACTCGGGGGTGCCCAACTCCGATCCTGGAAGGCCACAGTGGCTACAAGTTTCCATTCTAACCTTTTTCATAATTAGTGACCAGGTTCTGCTGCTAATTAATTTTTTTTGCCCTAATTTTAATTGACTTGATTTTTAAGACTCAGATACTGTACAAAACAAGCCAACACATGACCAGCTAAACTGTGTTCATCATACAATAGCTGAAAATAAAGGAAAGCTTAAGGACTCAATAATATTGATCTGCTCAGGTTAACAAAACATTTTGACAGTGCTCTTAGAAAAGACAAAATGTACAGTTCCGGAATTTCAGAATTTCATGGGCCATGTATGCATGAGAGTTGACAAGTGGAACACTCAGCCTAAAGCATAATGCACACAATGTGACTAAACAGGAAAAAATGCAGGTACTTTGGACTATGAAAACATTCTGTCCATGTTTGTTTGTTGTTACATCATGATAGATTGGAAAAAGTAGAGGAGACAGCTCAACTCACCATAGCTGGAAAACCTTCACACAGCCAAAATCATTTGTTAACTGGCTGTCAAAATATGACCAGATCACAATAGTCTGTAAATTTGAGAAGTGATGTAAATTCGTGAGGCGTGAGTAATCCATCATGTTGTGTAATCGGACATCCTCAAGGCATAACAATGTAACTGTTACAGAAGATGCAAAGAAGTCCAATGTTATTGTGCAGAACTACAAAGATACCTAATTACTGTGCTATTGGTTATCTTTGTAGTTCTGCCTTATGAGTGATGCAATAAAATTGGACCTCTTTGCATCTTCTGTAACAATTCATTGTTGACCATAATCATTTTAATACTATTATCTTCTAAATGAGTTACATTGTTGACCATAAACTTTTTTCATACTATCATCTTTTAAATGTTTTGATACCCAGGCCATAACTAAGAGTGCTAACTACTGGGCATTTTCCATATTCTCATTGTCCTCTTTATACATTCAGTATCTAATAGTGAACCTATTGTTCTTATCTGTTGTTAATAATAATAATAATATAGTGATCCCTCACTATATCGCGCTTCGTCTTTCGCAGCTTCACTCCATCGCGGATTTTAAATGTAAGCATATGTGAATATATATCACGGACTTTTCACTGCTTCGCGGATGTCTGCGGTCTACAGTACGTGTGCTTCCTCAGTTGATTTGCCCATTTGAATTCAAACAAGGGACGCATTTGAATTGAAACAAGGGACTCTATTGGTGGATGGCTGAGAAGCTACCCAATCAGAGCATGCGGTTAAGTTCCTGTGTGCTGCTGATTGGCTCAGCGACGGAGTGCTGCATTAACCAGGAAGTACTAATCTCACTCATTCAGCATTAACGTGCACAAGCGCCAACAGAAGATGCAAATGATTGCAGAAAAGGTAAAAGTTTTGGATATGTTGAAGGAAGGAAACAGCTACACCGCTGTAGGACACCATTACAGCATAAATGAGTCCACGATTCTTTTTATTTAAAAAGGAGGAAAAGCATATAAGATCTACGGCCGCAGTGTCTTTTAACCAGGGCGCAAAATGAGTTGCAAATGGACGTTGTAAGGCAGTAGTCTGGATGGAATCTGCTTTAGGGATTTGGATTGAAGAATGATGGAAGAAGAACAACGGCGGTGCTAAACAGTCGCCTGAAGAGGCTCCTTTAGAAGAGCTGTAACGCTATCCTTTGTTGTGCAGTAAAATTAAACTCATCGTTATCGGACAAGTTGTCGTGTCAGTGTTGGTGAGTAACCATAATTAATTATTTATGTACAGTACTTATTACATGTACATAGTTTAGTGTCACTGTACACACATTTTATTGTATACAATTTTTCTTGCATTGTACATATTTATTGACGGTGGCCTGTCTGTCGTAATGGCTGTAACATATGTGATATCGGAGACGCTCGATATCTTTAAAATAATATTTAGGTTTTACTGTGTTTACATACATAATTTCAACGAATCTTACCTAATATCTAAGAGAATACAAAGGGTTTATGCTGTATAATTGTGCGTGAAATGTTTATAATAGTGTGGGAGAGTTTATAAGGGCTTAAAATATATAAAAATAACCACATGAACATATGGTTTCTACTTCGTGGATTTTCTTATTTCGCGGGTGGTCTGGAACGCAACCCCCGCGATGGAGGAGGGATTACTGTACATTTGTTCTGTACATGCAGTGCAGTTTGATTAGAGTGGGTGTATTGGTTAAAGGAATACTCCACCCAAGAATGATATTTTCCTTAAATGTTCCTTAACCCATAGTGATCTTGGAGAAAACATTTTTAATGTCATGTTTTCATGCTGAGAGTAGGTATTAAAATTAATGATTCAATGGTCATGGTAGATGACTAACACAAAACAACAGTAACAATGTTCATGAAAAAATCTCACGTTACTTGTGTTGTACAATCCACATGCAAAGTCATCCACTTGTTTACTCTCAATGTTTCAAACATGTATTTTGATTAAGTTGTTTTTAAATTATCCAATTCCAGAAAACACTTGAGAATGAGGAAGTTATGCACACACGCATGAATGAGCATTTGAACTGAAGACTCACCTCTCTCCCCACTTATTGGTCAAGAGCCCTGTCTTTAGTTCAAAAGCACAGAATTGGGGGAATGCATTGTACTGTTTACAAAGTAATGCATTTTTTTCTGGAAGTAAATGTTGATAATATTGTAGAAATAAATGCATACTTTTTACACATTTTGAGCATTTAACTGGATAACAGAAATATGGATTATGTGACATGAGTAATGCAAGAATTTTACTCTTTTTTCCATGGACATTTTCATGTTTTTTGCTGCTGTCCACAATTGGTGAACATTGGGTTCAATTAGATGAAAAACAATTTTCTCTTGTTCTGCACGAAAACATGAAATTCAAACTTTTTCCCATCAATCATATTAAAAGGCTCATGGGGTAAGCAACATTTAAAAAAAGTATTGTTTTTGGGTGATGTATTCCTTTAAGGTCAAATGGAGCAGCAGGAATGCTCAAACAAGAGGACCTGAATCTAGTCCCAATGATTGGGTGACACAAATAACCCAGTCAGTCTGATAAAGAACTAACCAAAAGTAAATGTTTTAGGGCATATCATCTGCAGGGAGAATGGTGTGCAACAGATCTATATTAACTATAACTTGTCAATGGACACTGACACTTTGGACTTGGTTACTGCACTAGTGCAGAAGGAAACAGAGCTTGAGTAAGAGGTTGAAAACTACCAGTTTGATATAGCTTAACTCATCGCTATGCACAGGATTGTCTCTGAAATTGGATGTGTGGATCATGTCTGATTCTCTCTTATTGAGGATGTTCTACTATGTGCAGTGCCTCAAGGAAAATGGGGGATGCCCACTAGTCGTTTGATAAGTGATGTGTAGCTTGCACCGATGCAAAATGTTATGTGAACATGGGCTGCATAGATTCTGGATACACCAGACCAAAGCAAGGTAATTCCACAGCATCGTGGTGCTCACTCAATGTGTAAGTATCTCTACAATCCAGAAGTAGCCGCTACTGCTGCTATGGACTAGAAATAGTTGATGTCACATTTTTGGCTTGGATATGCTGACTTGATGGGCTAGTCTTAGATTTGGCTTTATGTGTATGAGGTAAACATGGGAGGAAGGGATAGTAAAGAATCATAAAATGAATACCAAAACATCTGTAAGGTGATTCAGCTGAAAATGTTTCCTTTAATACAAAATATAAAATTTGCTTTCTATTTGATATACTGTATGTGACAGTGTGTTGCCATCTCATCATACCCTGAGCCAAGGTCACATATCATGTTGCTTTTCATCATCAAATGATGTGTAATTGTTTGGTGAGCAGAGTGTAAGTTTACAAATATACTGTACCTATCAGTGTTTATCGTACCTGCATTCTGTATCACACAACCGATGTGCATGTCATTGGCGAGTGGAATGTGCTTTACTGTCAGTGTCAGTTGTGGGTGTAGTTCACATTCTTGGTCTGATGGTGTGTATCAGTGTGTTTTGTGATGAAGTTTGTCTGTTGAACTTGAATATGTCACCATGCATTTCCCAAAGCAGCTTGTACAATGTGTTTCAAAGTTCATTTTGATTTTAGTGCTATGTATGTATCTACAGTATATCTATGGTATTCTGACCTTGGCCCATCCAGTTACTTTGCCTCTGAATGTTCCTAAAATTATATTTTTAAATCTGACCTTTATTCAGCTATTTTTTCATTCAGTGAACACTTTCCCAACAAATACCATGTACTTTTAAATCAAAAAGCTTGAATTTTCATTTGGCTGAATCCATCTAAAGTTTTCAGAAGTTATCTTGGACGTGGACCTTCAGTCTTCACATATACTGTATATTCAAAAACCTGCTTTTCCCAGTTTGGAAATATTACAAAACAAATGAGTTTTCTTAAGCTGTGCTCAATTACAATTATATAGTTAATTCTAGATACAGACGTAAATTAGAGCCAAAATGGATGACTGTATAATTCCAGTACTCATTGGTTTACAGTTAAATTTATAATCAACTTCAAATCCTTCCTTCTCTCAAATAAAGCACCTTACAAAAGGGATTAGTACAGTCATTTCAGGACATACATTCAGGTTTTCTCAAGATGCAGTCCTCTTTAAAAATCCAAGGATAAGTTAAACTAATGTAGCAGAGCCTTAAGGTACAAGACCCTCACACCCTGCAATGTACTACCTACTGATACTAAGGCTAAACAGTTATTATTTAACAAAGTATATTGTTAGAGCTGTGGCTGAGAATGTTTAATTATATTTTCTTACATTGCTTTTTAATTAATTGTACTTTTATTATTATTTTATTTTTCTTTTCAGTGTATGCGGTGGCACTATGCCTTTGTGGATATGTCTTTACATATGATAGAACATTATTTTGTCCAAATAAAACTGTTACCATTTGCCTGTGGATGTATCTTTTTCAAAATGTAGTTGACCTGGGACATTTGGAATTGGACTTAAAACCACCCTGTCACTAAATTAATGTATACTGGATGAGGCTTCTCTGTTTATATTTCAACATAATATTACACTTCTTTATTCATATGATACTTATAATTAATAAAATGAGCTCATAACTGGAAGTGCTCAAAACCATATTTGTTCCCCACAATTTGACTATGCACGTCTGACAAATGGACACAGTACAAAGCTGTTACACTGACATTGTTTTGTTCATCACAATTTCAGTATTTTTTAAACGCTTTAAGAAAAAATGGGTGCCAACAAAATTGTTAAGATTGAAAGCTTAGCAGTGATCCTAACAAGACAAATGTGGGGATGTGAGCTGGAGGAGCAAAACAGACAGAAAAATAGTACCGAGCAGAGCCCAATAATTAACATTTAACTTTTGACCTCCAAATTAGCTGTGATAAAAACACAAGATCATTGTGACCCCCAAAACAGATTAACTTAAAATTGAATTGTAACTCACAATGCAACTTCATTTTCCCACTTTTTAGTACAAATTCAAAAACACCTTAATGGACATGACAGTCAAGTCCATTGTACATAATGATGAGTAAAAAGGGTCTTGCTTCAGTCTCAGTTCCAAGCCGTGAGGACACGACCCCAGTAACTAAAAGGTATGAGAGTTTGTTACCTGCATGTAAAGCAGAGGAGGTGCTCCTGGACATGTACATAGAAAATGAGGCCCAAGACTGCTCCGGCACACGTCAAAAAGAAAGTCAGCTTCATGGAGTAACTGAGCTTCATCTTCATCTCTGCTATGATCCATGTAGGGAGAATCGAGGAAGAATGAAGGAGCTGGGAGGAGACAGCAGACAGCAGGAAGCCTTTGTGTTTGTTTAGTGTCAGGTAAATTCCACTCCCACTAAATATCCTTTTTTAAACTCACCTGTCCATAAACTTTTTTTTTCTATCAGAGGTGTGAAAGCTTGCTGGAGAGTGACAGAGACCTTTGGACAGAAAAGCACAGAATGGGCTTAATGAATTACCACAGATAAATCGTATATTGTCTGCAGGTCCAAAGCTTTCATGGGCTGTCAAGTGCAGGAGGTGATAAAGCTTGGAAAATGAATTCAAATTTGTCACAATCACTGAAGAATACAGATTCTGATGAATTAATAAGCTATAAAATGAAAACCTTGTAACTTTTTTAGAACAATTCTAAGTTGATATTGAAAAGGCCCAGTTGGCCTCAATGTGTCAAATCGATCAAGCCCAGTTGTTGTAGCAGGCTGGTGCAGAGGTTTATATCACTTTCAATAGTTGTGCAAACCTACATGACTGGCTGTTCTTCATTCTTCTCCATTCTCTTTCTCTTCTTGATGTATTGCATTTTCAGTGTTATTGCTGTTTACCCCTCCTCGAACCGCCACCTTACCGTGGTGGAGGGGTTTGCGTGTCCCAATGATCCTAGGAGCTCTGTTGTCCGGGGCTTTATGCCCCTGGTAGGGCCACCCAAGGCAAACTGGTCCTAGGTGAGGGATGAGACAGAGCGCGGTTATACAAACCTCCTATGACGAATAAAAAATTTGGACGGCGTTTTCCCTCGCCCGGACAAGCTCTCCCTTAAAGATAGGGTGAGAAGCTCAGTCATCCGGGAGAGGCTCATAGTAGAGCCGCTGCTCCTCCGCTTCGAGAGGAGTCAGATGAGGTGGCTTGGGCATCTGATCAGGATGCCTCCTGGACGCCTCCCTGGTGAGGTGTTCCAGGCACGTCCAACCGGGAGGAGGCCCCGGGGAAGACCCAGGACACGCTGGAGGGACTATGTCTCCCGGCTGGCCTGGGAACGCCTCGGGATTCTCCCGGAAGAGCTAGAAGAAGTGGCCGGGGAGAGGGAAGTCTGGGCATCTCTGCTCAAGCTGCTGCCCCTGCGACCCGACCTCGGATAAGCGGAAGAGGATGGATGGATGGATGGATGGATGGATTGCTGTTTATCTAGCCTAAGCCTTTATCCATGGTAAATTACAAGTTCAGAACATATTAAAACTATTTATGGATGTTTTGCACGTGGAGCTTGGGTTACTTGCTCAAAATCAAGCAAGCCTTTTTTTATATTGCCTTTCATAAACAGCATCATCACATGCCAAAAAAAGCAAATGAGAACAGTAATAAAGTGTCAGTGCTTTTTTTTAATATAATGAGTTCATGAAGGTACTCAGTATAAGACTTTCCAGGAGCTATACTGAAGCCCCAGAGTGATTTTTTATCTACTGCTTAAACTTCTAATAATTTGTATTTTGAACCCAAATGCTCATGTTTGATGTAACTCAGAAAACACTAAATATTATTTGTTTACTGCCTTTCTTAAGTTGTTCTTAACTGAATATCATGACTATAACCAAAAATGTTAAAATGTCAGGAATGAAAAAAACAAAAATGACTACTATTTGCTGGAATGGGCCTATTGTACCTTCTTCATATGTTTCCTTTTATATTCAGAGGAGGCAGGGTGAAGCAGCACCTTTTACTGATGCTCTGAGGAAAGACAGGAAAATACAGGACATAAGATCTCCACATCCACCCAAATACAGCCTTGCTACCAGACAACACTTTTTTCATTTCAAAGCTCCCAATTTGCTAAAATGCAAACAACAGAGTTTATGAATTGTAAAACAATTCCCAAGAAGTCCTAAAGTTATGACTTGCATTTCTGTGCAGTGCTTAGTGCTGCTTTGTGATATTTTTGTACAATCTGCAACTCCTCCCTGGGTCCCCCATCAGCTTTTTTCTGTTTCAGTTTTTTCCCCATATCCCAGAGATTTGATTTTATTTTGACTTGATACACTTGTCAGAGTTAATTAGCAAGTCAGTACTGGCTTGTTATGAATGAGTATGGAGTGTCCTGTGACAGACTGGCACCCCATCTAGGGTTGGTTTCTGTCTTTATTTTAATAGTATCAGAATAAGCTCTGAGATGTTCATGTAAAATTGATTTCAACATGTTAACTAATGGATGGGTAGATATTTATTATTTTATTTCAGAGTGTAGAAAAATAGCTAGGAAAGTAGCTAGGAAAATAGCTAGGAAAGCTTTGAGGAAATGCAGGTAGGGCAGCCAAAGTTCTGGAAACTCCAGTGCTTACATTTTGCTAAGGCTGATTTTAACTGAGGTGGCCAAGGCTATAGGGCTGTTGATCAGTCCCCGTCTATTTTTTTCCAGTTTCAATTTTTAATGAGTTTAAATACTAGAGAACAATGCCCAAATTCTACCCAACTAGAGAACAAAGAAGAAATAATGTTTAAAAAAACAAAATCACACAAAGATGCTGAGGTATTCAAAATGTCATCAAGTGTTCAGCATATTTATTTAATTAAGAACAGCACTGATAAATGTTTGCCAGATGAGAAACAACTTTTAGACTGTTTCTCATAAAGTATATTTGATTTTTTTTCCTGTTTTAAGTTAAATGTGACTTCTGTTTCCATTGTACTATAGTTTTGATTCTTCTTTCTGAGCAGGATAACACAGTGTGTTCACAGTTCCATGTAAATGATCACAGCAGATTAAGCTAACTAGCAATGTTCTATCATCTGTCACTCCAAACAGAGCTGTTAGAGGATTACGGACCATGGTGAAGCCAACTCATGCCTGACGACGTAACACGCAGTTAGGGTTATCACCAGGTACATCTTGGATAGTCAAGCTGACAAAGACATGTGTGATGAACAATTATGAGATGAGTTAGTCCAGATTCGCACAAATTAATGAAGAGTATATTACATCAAGGGCAGACTTCCTGCATTTATCTGAAAAGATCAAAGTCTAATTTTTAAGGCTCTTGCAGATTATTTAGGAGACTTTTTTGAAAGCGACAGTATAGTGTTGAGACACCACCTGTATCCTTATGACAACTAGGAAGTAGAATTTTGACAGTAGATAGTAAGGGAGGATTTACAAAAAAAAAGGCCAAGACTCCTTTAGTTAAGTCCCTAATTTAAATACAACAAAAAATATTTAATCAAATATCATATTAAGCAATGTCGATCAACAGATACAGATACAAATACAAATCTCTAAAAGTCCCAACACCAAGTGTATACCATATGTAAAATTTTGTGGACTTTATTAATAAAGGAAACATCTATTTTGTTTTTAAGTCTGTCACTGACAGTAACACCTCAGCCTTCTAGTGTACTGGTGACATACTCAAAGTAACTGTTAAACCACAGGATTTCTATTTAGGAAGTATGACATATAGAGCAGGGGTTCTCAACGTCGGTCCTGGGGGCCCACTGTGGCTGCAGGTTTTTGTTCCAACCAGCTTCAGTTTTTAATTGGACTCCTGGGCTAATTAAGTGAATTGTTATTTGCCAGATTCTGTGTTGTGGGACAAACATAGAAGTTAGAAAACTAAGTTTGGTAAAAAAAAAAATATATATATATATATTAAAATGTACCAAGTTGTTATATGGGGAAAATGTATTTTTGTTTTCTTTTTAACAATATTTTCATCTTGATTTTCATTCAATTTTTTGCCGGGTGCTCTAATTGTTTCATTAATTCATTATTTTCTAATTAGTGGGTCTAACGCTGAAGTAGTTGCAGCCTTTCATGATTCAGTTCTGTTTGCCTGGCTGTCTGCTCTGCTGGTTGTCATTATTAAGATACAATGAAGGGAACAAACTGCACAGAGAAAGGGCAAAATAGAATGAAATCAACAAAAGGTTGTTAAGCATTTAAATCTATAGCAAAAGCAGAAATATTCCTAAATGTCTTATAAATGTAAAACATGCTGCGGTGCTTTCTTAATGTAGAATAAGAGGAGAAAAAAAATACCAGCTAATTAATTGAGATCAGTGTTATCAGGTGTTGTCACTGATTATGAATCTTGTTGGAACAAAAACCTGAAACCACAGTGGGCCCCCAGGACCGATGTTGAGAACCCCTGATATAAAGCATTTGCATTATTTAACGCACATTTCCTCTCTGACTTACTCGGTTTATTATTTTGTTAGTGATAACTACTGGAATAAGCAAAGCATACTGGAAGAACCCCCTGCTTCTGGGCATGGCAGTTTTAGCCTTATACGTGTATAGTCACTTTGGATGATGACCAACACAAAATACTGGTTGTTTTAACACTTTGGCTAGTTCATATTCTTAATTTCCACCTTTTCACTCAAGGTTGTGCATTCTGCTGACCATCACAGTTAAACAGAAGTAAGACATATAGGGCACTTGCAATTTTGAACACAGATTTCCTTTCTGGCTTCCTCCCACTATTCTTTTGTGGCTAACTGGCCTGAAATGCTGGCCGCCTCAAGCAGAGGTGCATTGAGCACATAGAAGCTGCTGCTCGGCAGAATACTGTATCTGCTGATCACAATACTATCTACGCTTACAACAGTTCCAAAAACAGCAAGTCAATAAGAGCCAACGGAGCTCTCTGGTCTATGATTATAAAACCCAAAGCACAAGTAAAGTTAGACAAGAAGTTCAGCAAAAGCCAAGAACTCGTCTTCAACTTAACATGCTGCATCCACTTGAAACTAGCACTGTGTATCCTGTGATATGTGATGATGATGAACATACAGTATGTGAACTGAGATGGCAGCTCCAAATGTCTTTCTAAATAGACTGTATGTTTAGGAAGAAGCAAGTTTATAGATAGATGGATATGAAATGCAATATATAACACTGACTAACAAATATGGTGCTATTTAACATATAAGAAAACCCTATATAATAGATGGGTTGATAGAAAAGGTACAATATAACAGATAGATATGAAAGGCACTTTAAAATAAATACTTTTAATGACCTTTAAAGAAAAGTATACTCACAACAAACAAGAACATAAAAATATGATGCAAATTTGTAAAAAAATTGCAAGCCAATGCACAAGTGTATGCCTCAGAACTGTAAGAACAATGTAAACTTAATGTGAAGTGTGCTTTTAGAAATACCGTCCCTGTGCCAGAGTATCTATGATAACTGTGTGGGA
Source organism: Erpetoichthys calabaricus (assembly GCF_900747795.2). Taxonomy (NCBI): domain Eukaryota; kingdom Metazoa; phylum Chordata; class Cladistia; order Polypteriformes; family Polypteridae; genus Erpetoichthys; species Erpetoichthys calabaricus. The sequence goes on from NC_041407.2 coordinate 15,600,131, forward strand.
TGAAGATGGGCATGATGGCAGATGCCTCTATACAGTCTGATGTCAGTAGGACCTCAGTAGCACCTTTTTACACGCCATTTTGTGCTAAGCCAGTGTCTAAATGTGCTCCAGGACAAATTGTACAGAGGACTACTGCTGTCTCCCGTGAGGCCAGGCTCAGACCTGTAATACACCAATCAATATACGAGACAAGCCACAAGAAGGAATACAAAGTGTATTAAATTTACTGGACTCTTTAATGTCTCTGCAGAGTTGAAGAAACAATGCTTTATTGTGTTTTAGGAGATGGACTCAGCCAACAATCTGATGTGGAAATTAATATTTTTAAGAAAATGAGGTGGCCATTCAGCTAAGCTCATACCATTTTCCTACCTCCCTCGTCATCTTCACAGCTGCTCTGCAAACGGATGGAAAACCTGGGTGCATTTCACAGACAAACCACCTTGAAAATAAACCCGACCACCCAGCCCCAAGGCATTTCAATTTTCAGTAATTTTTTCCTTCAAAATTAAAAATATAAGCAGCTTATTGTAAACAGCAGAAAGAAACAAAATAAACCACGTGCACCTTTTACTGCTACTTTTGACTTTTACTTCTCCAAAGTTGTTCACTGAAGCAGCTGAGGATGGCATGATGACGGCATGTTGTGCTGTGCAGGCACACTTCATAACTCCAGACATGTCCTCCAATGAGCCTAAGTGGTGAAGCCACTCACATGTCAGTCTAAACGTTCCACTTCTAATCCTGATTCACACTGACAGAAGCTCTGTGGGTTTGTAAGATCTGTGACTCTTCAGTCAGTCCTCCCTCTGCATCTGAGAAGCTGGCCCCATCTCAGGAAACCCCCCTCCTACACAGGAAGTACAACATACAGCTGCCATTTACAGATAAATAACTTGGTGAGAATTAAATAGAAACAAAAAAGTGCATGCTTCCCAAAAGAAGCCAAAATGGTGTTGTTATCCATTATTGATGCTGTTTTACCATAGTGTCATCCCTCTTCCTCATGCTGGTTGCTGCTTTTTGAAGCAGAACTGACATTAAGATATTTGCCACGTTTACCTTCATAATCAGCAGGGCAAACCTCTGCTTGTTACTATATCAGTGTATTTGACCGATTTAGCAGTTTTACTGAAGATGTTTCTGTTTCTGTTCATAATGCTTAAACAGGTACTATAGGCACATAACAAATGGGTGGCCCAACTGGACACAGAAATGAAAAAGAAGGGTTTCTGGCCTAGAGAATGGGTGAGATCGCGGTCAGGTCCAAGAAGACACACCCATGGTAGTGTCAAAAGGTGGTGTATGATGACTTAGGTGTGCCCCACAAATTAAACTCAGTCCCTCAGAGCTTGTGGCTTATGGTGCAATAGCCGGTCAGGGACATAACCTCTGCTCCTTAGGGACAAGCTGACAGAGATGGGATTAGATTCATACCTAGTGGCATGGATCGTGGACTGTCTTAAAGATAGTATGTGCGTCTTGGGAACTGCACGTCTGACATTGTGGTCAGCAACACAGGAGCGCCACAAGGGACTGTACTTTCTCCGGTCCTGTTCAGCCTATATACATCGGACTTCCAATACAACTCGGAGTCCTGCCATGTGCAAAAGTTCGCTGATGACTCTGCTATCGTGGGCTGCATCAGGAATGGGCAGGAGGAGGAGTATAGGGACCTAATCAATGACTTTGTTAAATGGTGCGACTCAAACCACCTACAACTGAACACCAGCAAAACCAAGGAGTTGGTGGTGGATTTTAGGAGGCCCAGACCCCTCATAGACCCTGTGATCATCAGAGGTGACTGTGTGCAGATGGTGCAGACCTATAAATATCTGGGAGTGCAGCTGGATGATAAATTAGACTGGACTGCCAATACTGATGCGCTGTGCAAGAAAGGACAGAGCCGACTATACTTCCTTAGAAGGCTGGCGTCCTTCAACATCTGCAATAAGATGCTGCAGATGTTCTATCAGACAGTTGTGGCGAGCGCCCTCTTCTACGCAGTGGTGTGCTGGGAAGGCAGCATTAAGAGGAAAGACGCCTCACGCCTGGACAAACTGGTGAGGAAGGCAGGCTCTATTGTTGGCATGGAGCTGGACAGTTTAACATCTGTGGCAGAGCGAAGGGCGCTCAGCAGGCTCCTATCCATTATGGAGAATCCACTGCATCCACGTAATAGTATCATCTCCAAACAGAAGAGCAGCTTCAGCGACAGACTGCTGTCAATGTCCTGCTCCACTGACTGATTGAGGAGATCATTCCTCCCCCAAACTATGCGACTCTTCAATTCCACCCGGGGGTGTAAACGTTAACATTTAACATTATACAAAGTTATTGTCTGTTTTTCACCTGCATTATTATCATTCTTTAATTTAATATTATTTATTGTATCATTATGCTGCTGCTAGAGAATGTGAATTTCCCATTGGGATTAATAAAGTATCTATCTATCTATCTATCTATTGGGGGGCCTCAAGAAAAGCCAAGTCATAGCCCCAAAACATCAGGCAGTAGCAAGAATTCTGAGTGAAGCTACTGGGGCCCTGTTCTCTAGTGGCAAGGAATGGCAGGTTAGGCAACAATTCAGGGTTCCTAGCACAACATCACAGCAGAGGGGTGAAGGGGTAACCAGAGTGAACTGGCACGTTGTGCTTCTAGTTTAAGGGACCACTCCTAACCTGGTAAATTAAACAAGATGGAATTTAAAATGGTCAGCCAGTTGGGGTGGGCAGGGAGCATGAAGTGAAAGATGGGAGGAGCTCACACCTTTCTTATTTTATTGTGTTTTATGTTATTTTTTTGTGTAAGTATTCTGTATCCATCCATTATTTGGAAATTGGCTATTGCAATTGAAAGTCAAAGGGTGCCTAGCATTTTTATAAATATTGAAACAATATATCTTCTGCTTGATATTCCCATGTGTCTCTGAGTCCATGGTGGGGTAGGCCTGGGACAATGGCACAATAGTTAGCACTAGTGCCTCCCAGCTCCTGAGACCTGAGTTTGATTCCAGACCCGGTCACCATCTGCCCTGATTCTATACATTAGCCCTGTGCCCACACAGACTTTTCTTAAGGTGCTCAGCTTTCCTGTCTCATCCCAAAAGCATATGACTAGCAACCCATTTGGACGTTAGGCCAGTGCTAACTGGACAGGCACTTACTTCTTGCAACTCTATGGGTTCAGAATACAAATGAATGAATATATTCAGCATATTGCGAGCCATGCCTAAATTTTACTGTATGTTTGAAATCACAGTATGTCACAAATCCATGCTTAGTTCATTCTTTATGCTCAATGCTGCCAGAATAAGCTCTGGGCCCTGTGACACTAAATAGGATTTAGCGGGACAGATATACATTGAAAAAAATGTTTTATTTCATTGATTTTTATGACACAAAATTCCAGTATGAAAGGCATTTTTTTTTACCATCATGTAACACTTTTTCACAAAACACATCTTACTTATTTTTATTGCTTTTGCACTATAATTAGATATCTCTATTGTATACTTTAATAGTTAGTTTGAATTTAATATTTTCTAATATTAAAATCTATGTTTAAACCAAAACAGTTAATGTATTCAATTATAAGGTCAAAACATAGCTGGAATTTAACACAGTAATGAGCCGTCAGGGCATATAAAATTCCCATGTTTTTCTATGTGAGTAGGACAGCAGTGCCAGGAATTTACACTCAAGTTCGAAAAGAATGGCCAGCTAGAAAAAAAAGCTACTGCTTGGTGCCAAAAACATCATCTAGCTTGGTAGATCTAGATTAAGTGCTGCTGCCACTGCTGCATATTAAACTTGGTAAAAAAAAAAAAAACAACTTATAAAGATGGAGCCTGTTTTATGCATATGAGCCAAAAGTGTACAAACTGTAACAGGCTAAAGTGAAAGAGGGCATTTTGACAGACCAAATGTTAGAAAACTGATTTCTGATGCAGAATTTGATGGTGCAACCAACACCCTGGAACAAGAGGCTAGGGTATCATTCATAGAAGTAATTTATTAGTTTTGTAGCCAATAATAAAGATTTAAACCATAAAGAAATTGTGAAGAATGTATTAAGTCAGTTTAAGTAATTAGATTACAACATGATTCTCAAAGTTCACTTTTTGGATTTGCATAATGTAAATTTTTCCATGAAAATTTACATTATATTTACTTATTTGGCTGACACCTTTATCCAAGGTGACTTACAACAGAGACAATTTTGTGACATTTCTTTTTTTTCCCTTCCCAACTGGAGCATAGATAGGCAGGTGAAGTGACTTGCTCATTGTCACACAACATCAGTAGCAGAATCTGAATCTACAACCTCAGGGTCTGAAGGAAGTGTAAAGTCTAAAGCTGTAACCATTATGCCACACTGCCTGCACCTTGGAGCAATGAGTGAAGAACACAGTGAAAGATTCCATTAGAATATCAGGGACGTGGAAAGAAGGTACCAGGGATGCTGGAATATCAGTATGACAGAGGACTACTGCTGGATGATACACCAGAAAAAGTGGACAAATGAAGTGACAAAAACTAGAAAGGTTATATTCAAGTCAATGAATATGCATTGCTTTCTTTACATATACATTTAAAAATATTTGACTAAATATGCTCATGTTTAATTTAGAATAATATTGCATACATTAATACATTGTGTAATTTGTTAAATTTTAATTGTGTTTTGTTTTCAACTTTGTACTGAAATGTGATGTGAGAATTCTTGTAAGAGCCATTTGTTAGTTAATTAGGTTATCTTAAATTGATAGAAGCATTATGTGAATTTCCCCTTGGGATTAATAAAGTATCTATCTATCTATTTTCTTAGTTGTGTTAAAATGTTTGCCAATATATTAGTGCATTGTCAATGGGAGGTTCTATTATAATCCCCACAAGCTACATTATAAATGGAATATTCTAATTATTTCTTCTCCCTCTGACTACAGACCAGTTCCAGTTTATGATCCGCCTTGCAGTTGGTAAGACATGAAGGGTAAACGGTTTCAAACCATACATACAGGAAGTACTGAATGTACTAAGTGAAGCCTGTGTAAGTTTGCCATTGAGAAATATCACCACCTTTAAGTACAGAGAGTAGCTAAAGTTTAACTTGAGAAAGCTAATATTGTAATGAAAGAGAGAAGGAACCTTTTTTTTCATTTCTTTGCAGTTTATCCTGAGTGTGTAAAAACTTTTCTCTCAACTATTTTGATTTGTCCCTTTTTAAATTTTCACTAAACTTTTTAAAACGAACTTTTTGGACTGAGAATTTTTTTGCTGTGTGTTTGACTCATGGTGGATCCTGCCTTGCTAACTCAATAGCTGGTCGACTTTAGGAACCTAGAAAAACGCGGCTGCAATTCTAATTATACTTTTATCATGTTCGTGAACGTAAATAAAAACACATATTCACAATTAAAAAATGTTTATGGGTTTACTTTTGCTGATCTTTAAATTGGTGGATGAACTCAAGTATGTGATTACATACATTTTAGTATTTTATTTAAACAGCACGGTGACGTAGTCGTTAGCGGTGCTCCCTTTCAGATAGACCGCTTGTAATCGTCTCTGCCTCTGTGTCCGTCTGAGTTTGCCTCGCACATTCCTCTACAGTCCTGTGACTGCAAGTGGGCCCTGCAATTGTCCTGGGTTGATTCCTGCCAAAATCACAACCCTGCTTTAGACTTGAGAATTTTACATTACTTGCTTTCTTTACATGAAACTCAAAACACATCACATACACTCAAGTGACTGAATAGAATATCAAAGATCACATTGTGAAAAGTCTAGTCTAGTAGTTTCTCTTTGAATGAACTCTTCGTCGGACTTTAAAGCGCCTTCCACAGCGACGGGCTTCTACGCCTTGGAGTAGAAAGTCTCCCGGCTTCACTGTCGTTTATAATCAGTACTTCATGGACTCGAGAGAAAACTAGACAGGAGATTTGTCGATCGGGAGGCGCGCCAGGTTTATCCGTGTATCGTCTCCAAGCACTTGGCTACTTTCAGTACAGATAAAGAAGTCGACCGATGACAGATTAGATCCCCCGCGAGACGCAAGTAAAGCAACTTATGAATAGAGACAGCAACACAAAGATACTCACAAATAAGACACATCCAGTCGGAAAGACGTGCAGCTGAAAAACACAAACGTGTGCCAATGAAATATCAGCCTGCACCGACATGCACAGTAAATAAGTGAACGTGTGGGCGCGGTTCGCATCGCAATGCAATTGTTAATGACCGCGGCCCACTTGGGACCTTTTTAGTATTCACAGAATTGGCGATCTGGACGGTTGCATGTCATGTGTAAGTTTTTAGATTTCAAATCCCTTTTCTTCCTATGTGTCCTGCAAGAATAAAATGAATTCTGAGCAGCTGTGGCCTGTGCATCACCATTACGTGACTGTATAGTATAAGTGACCTGAGGCAATGTAAAAGTGACACCAGCGTCCTACTTTTATTTATTTATTTTAGTTGCTTTGCCTTTAAAACTAATTAAAACCATGAAGGGTAGTATGCTTAACTAAACCGAACAGATGCATAATGTGCTACTCCTTCTGTAAAATAGATAAAAGTACAAACAAATAAGGCGTTCCCGTTAGAGCCAATGACCAGAATGACCGAGCAACAGACGTTTTCACATTACAAGTTACTCGAACTTTCATTACATGGAAATTATATGACATTTATTTGTGTACTTACCCATAAGGCGGATGTAAAAAATACGGATTTCAGGGCTTGATTGTTCTTTTTGATACGTCATTCAGCTATCGTTTGACTTTTTGGGTTTTCTGTGTGTTGTTTAATTCCACGTACGACATCCGTTTCTTGTAGCTTTTTCATATTCTTGCCTTGTTGTGAACATTTCTGGTCAAGGTGAAAGCTGACGATAAATTCTTCGTCGGTCTTCTGCGTTTGTCCATCCGTTTTACATTAAAAAAAAAACCTGAAAAGCTACATGGTGCTTTAAAAAGGCGGCAAACTTGCAAAGCGGGACGTTCAAGCGCTTCACCTGTATGACGACACGAGCTCGCGCAGCGTGTAACCAATCAGTGATCAGTATGTAACGCCGGCGGGTTCACGTTCAGTTGAGGCGCCAAAGGGTTTAGCCGGCGGTCACACACACTAAGCAGGAGTTCACCGAGGGTGAATTTTGCGGCTGGTATAGGCCTAAGGTATTTTCGATTAAATAAATAAATAAATGGAAGCAGAGCAGCTAAACACAAAGGCAGGCTCTAGGCCATTCAGCCTCTCTAATACAAGAAATTGTATAAGGCGATCAAAGGATTAAAAATCACTATGTGATCGTCAACTGCAGGGGTGTCGAACTCCAGGTCTGGCGGGCCGCAGTGGCTGCAGGTTTTCATTCTAACCCTTTTCCTAATCAGTGACCAGTTTTCACTGCTAATTCATTTCTTTTCCCATCATTTTAATAGCCCTCTTTTAAAGGATTCAGTGTGCTGAATTGATTCTTTTTTTCATTAAATAACAGCCAAACAGAAATGAGGTGTGAAAGCATCCAAGACATGACCAGCTAAATTGGAATGTCAAACTCTAACCAATTTCACTCCAACCAGTTTCTTAATGAGAATCCAATTCTTGCTGTTAAATAAATACATATGTAAGAATGCTGTTCATAGATTACAGCTTGGCATTCAACACCATCATCCCCTCAAAACTCGTCTTGAAGCTTGATGACCATCTGCAGATGGATTTTCTCTTTCCTCACCAACAGGCCCCAGGTGGTGAGAGTCGGCAAACACACGTCCTCATCACTCATTTTAAACACAGGAGCACCGCAGGGCTGTGTGCTTAGCCCCCTCTTGTATTCCTTGTTCACCCACAACTGTGTTGCAAAACACGGCGCAAGCACCATCATCAAGTTTGCAGACGACACAACCATCATAGGCCTTATCATTGACAACGATGAGACGGCCTACAGAGAGGAGGTGCTGGCACTGAGTAATTGGTACCTGGATAACAACTTGTCTCTTAACGTCAGCAAAACCAAGGAGATGATCGTGGACTATTGGAAACAGCAAGGAGGAGAACACCAGGCCATCTACATCAGCGGCGTAGAAGTTGAAAGGGTTAACAGCTTCAAGTTCCTTGAAGTAAACATCACCAAGGATCTCTCGTGGACCCATCACATAGACACTGTGGTCAAGAAAGCTTGCCAGCGGCTCTACTTCCTGAGGAGGCTGAGGAAGTTTGGCATGAATGCCAACATCACCTCAAACTTTTACAGGAGTGTGGTCGAGAGTCTGCTGACGGGCTGCATTACCGTCTGGTATGGGAGCTGCTCTGCCAGCAGCCGGAAATCACTACAGAGAGTGGTGAAGGCAGCAGAGCACATCACGGGCAAGAGTCTCCCTGCCATTGAAGACATTTACCTCCATCGCTGCTTGCGTAAGACAAAAAGCATCATAAAGGACCACAGCCATCCATCACACCAGCTGTTCTCCTTGTTACCGTATGGCAGACGATACAGGAGTCTGGCTGCTCGGACTACAAGACTTAAGAACAGTTTTTACCACCAGGCCATTCGACTCCTCAACAGCAACATCTGAACACTTACATTGCATTACATCTGCATTGCACTACTCACACAAAAACTGTACCTGCACACACTCTGAATACTGACTGGAACATGCATCTGCACTTTATGGAATATGCATCTGTACTTATAAAACATTATCCATATTACTAACCGAGAATGGTAAACCAGATGGCATGAACGCAGGTACACGGCGATGGGACCATGAGACATACTGTGCAGGCGTGTACAGCGCGCGTCTCATAAACCGCAAGCGAAGTCGTATCCACCGCGCACGAAGGAGTCACGGCCCAAAAACGAAAGGGCTCAACTGACGTGAATGAGACATGAAGCAACAACGCGCCCATAGCTAACGACTAACGACACAGACACACAAAAAAGAGGATTCTGCGCTGCAGCCCAGATTCAAATGGAAGAGGCTACGGAGGCCCCACAGGTCCACACACCGCCATATTGTGAGTGGCGCTACTGCGGAGTGAAGGTGCAGGCGTCACCGCCATATTGTGAGTGGCACTACTGCGGTGTGAAGTTCAGAATAATGTGCTGCTTGGGATTGTACAAACCGCTGAACGCTTTACACCAAATTCAAACACAATACAGCTCAACGATACAAACACGAGCCCACCTAGATAAGATCAATGAATGCAGGCGCCTACAACGCGCGTCTGAAACTGCGGAAGCAAAGCAGGCACGGGTTCAAAATGAACGAGCTCGACTGACGGATATACAAACACGCGCCTGCATGGATACAATCAATGAACGCAGGCGCCTACAACGCGCGTCTGAAATGCCACGGGCAAAGCGGGCACAGCTCCAAAACGAATGAGCTCGACTAATGTATTTCAGGATACCCAACGACGGGGGTAGGTGAGCGAAGCGAGCAGGGGGCGGAGCCCCCTTGTCTGTGCAATAACTGTCATTTGTACTTTCTGCTTATTCAACTCATATTGCTCTATAACTTCTTTTAAAACGTACACATTTTATTTTATATGGCTAGTCTATTTTTAACTTGTAATTTTTTTAAAGTTATTTTTTAGTTTTATTGGATCTACGCTGAGTGACATGTTTTTCTCATCATACATATTTCATTGTATGTTGACCCTGTGTTAACCTATATATGACAAATAAACCTAAACCTAAACCTGTTATTTCATTCTGTGGCCTGTTGCTGCTCTCATTCTGCCACAGCAGACATTACCTAAACTGTTGATTTTCTGTCTTTTCTAAGAACACCCTCAAAATGTTTTGGCGAGTGGAGAGATCAGCCTTAGTGAGGCCTTCATTTTTCTTTATTTTCATATATTGTGTGGTGGGCACAGGTGAGCCAGTAAGTCTGTGCCAAGGCCAGATATTACAACATGTCCATACATCACTAGTGCATGACAGAAGCAAAAATTCATAAGAGTTGCATTAGTTTGGAAAAGCAAATTGTGATTTCTCAAAACTCCAATTGCAGTTTGCCCAAAGATCCATGAAAACAATGCAAAAGGGATATGCTTTTAGAATTGGCCTTCACTATGTTTAACAATGACCTCCTTCATCTTTTTCTTTTAAGGTTTTTATTGTTTTATAGAAGTTCTATCTTCACCATGTAATGACAATTCAAAGCAGTGAGATGGAACGCTTCAAGAGTGTATTATCTGGACAGTAGTGCTGGTGAAAGCCCCCTATTAATCCAGAGAGTTGCCACATGGAGAAAGTAATTAATGATTATTGTTGTGGAGTGTACCGGTACTGAAAAAGAACAGAGAAAAACAAATTTTAAAACAATGCAGTACCAGCATTTTGTGATTTTCAGTGACAGAAGTAAACACCATTCTCTCGATACACAGTAGTAGTGGAAAAATGTCTGTTCTGTAGATGACCCAAAACAAAACCACAGGCTTCAGTGCCATCAAGACTTTATAGGGAATCTCCCCCCTTATTGCTTTGATGCAATTGAGACCTTCCTCCACCTTCATTTATTGCTTCAACGATTGTACACTCTAAAAAGTGCGGCGGGGTTGGGGGGAGGTATTAAGAATGGTGCTCCGGAACCATTTTGATACCGGTACTGAGGTATGAAAGCTGGTATTGATACTGAAGTCAAAATTATAGTACCGATCCAACCCTGGCAAGGATATTTGTCATCCAACCATTCTGCTTTGTAACACAGCAGGTCCTAAAGAGGCAACAGAGACGGTCACAAGATCAGAGTGCTCATCATCTTGTGACTTTTTAATGCAGCAGCCTGCTGACTGATAACAGTTCCATTTTAAGCTTTCTCTAAGTGACCTCTTTACTCTCCTCTGACTTAACTTGCTGATTTAGACTGTTTATTAAAGGATAAGCAGGTCACTTCCATCAGTGGGAGTAGTAGGCAATTAAAAGGCACTGATAATTCTTAGATTTTCTAACCAGGGTCACGCCCTTTCTAAACATTCCTGTTATCAGATGCAAGACTATGCTGACAGCATCTGTTAGAAGTCAGACCAACCTAGCAGAACAGAGAACTCTGACAGAGGCAAGTGAGAGCTGAGAGCATTGAACTGACACGGTGAAATCGGGCTGAAGGTGTTTGGATGACAAGTCAAATTGAACTCCTAGACCCCATGTGTGAATCCTTAATATCTGATCCTGTTTGGGCTTTTTAAGGCATGTTGGGATTGTGGCTTTGTTGCACACCCTTGCTGAAATAATGGTGGGAATCAGGGATTGTGACTGGTCCTCTGCTCTAGAGTTGAGTCTTCCTATTTGTTTGCCATTTGACATTTAGTGTATATTCTTGGGTGTCCTGGGTAAGTATACCGCAGCTTCACCCCCCCCACCCCCAGTCATGAAGATGGCAGCACAATCTGACTTGTCCATTGTGGGCATTTGTTTAGCAGTGTGACTTTTTGTTTTGCATTGCAGTAGTTACAGTGCATCCGGAAAGTATTCCCAGCGCATCACTTTTTCCACATTTTGTTATGTTACAGCCTTATTCCAAAATGGATTAAATTCATTTTTTTCCTCAGAATTCTACACACAACACCTCATAATGACAATGTGAAAAAAGTTTACTTGAGATTTTTGCTAATTCGTTAAAAATAAAAAAAAATTGGGAAATCACATGTACGTAAGTATTCACAGCCTTTGCCATGAAGCTCAAAATTGAGCTCAGGTGCATCCTGTTTCCCCTGATCATCCTTGAGATGTTTCTGCAGCTTCATTGGAGTCCACCTGTGGTAAATTCAGTTGACTGGACATGATTTGGAAAGGCACACACCTGTCTATATAAGGTCCCACAGTTGACAGTTCATGTCAGAGCACAAACCAAGCATGAAGTCAAAGGAATTATCTGTAGACCTCTGAGACAGGATTGTCTCGAGGCACAAATCTGGGGAAGGTTACAGAAACATTTTTGCTGCTTTGAAGGTCCCAATAAGCACAGTGGCCTCCATCATCCATAAGTGCAAGAAGTTCAAAACCACCAGGACTCTTCCTAGAGCTGGCCGGCCATCTAAACTGAGCGATCGGGAGAAAAGGGCCTTAGTCAGGGAGGTGACCAAGAACCCAATGGTCACTCTGTCAGAGCTCCAGAGGTCCTCTGTAGAGAGAGGAGAACCTTCCAGAAGGACAACCATCTCTGCAGCAATCCACCAATCAGGCCTGTATGGTAGAGTGGCCAGATGGAAGCCACTCCTTAGTAAAAGGCACATGGCAGCCCGCCTGGAGTTTGCCAAAAGGCACCTGAAGGACTCTCAGACCACGAGAAAGAAAATTCTCTGGTCTGATGAGACAAAGATTGAACTCTTTGGTGTGAATGCCAGGCGTCACGTTTGGAGAAAACCAGGCACCGCTCATCACCAGGCCAATACCATCCCTACAGTGAAGCATGGCGGTGGCAGCATCATGCTGTGGGGATGTTTTTCAGCGGCAGCGACTGGGAGACTAGTCAGGATAAAGGGAAAGATGACTGCAGCAATGTACAGAGACATCCTGGATGAAAACCTGCTCCAGAGCGCTCTTGACCTTGGACTGGGGCGACGGTTCATCTTTCAGCAGGACAACGACCTTAAGCACACAGCCAAGATATCAAAGGAGTGGCTTCAGGACAACTCTGTGAATGTCCTTGAGTGGCCCAGCCAGAGCCCAGACTTGAATCTGATTGAACATCTCTGGAGAGATCTTAAAATGGCTGTGCACCGACGCTTCCCATCCAACCTGATGGAGCTTGAGAGGTGCTGCAAAGAGGAATGGGCGAACCTGGCCAAGGATAGATGTGCCAAGCTTGTGGCATCATATTCAAAAAGACTTGAGGCTGGAATTGCTGCCAAAGGTGCATCAACAAAGTATTGAGCAAAGGCTGTGAATACTTATGTACATGGGATTTCTCAGTTTTTTTATTTTTAACAAATTTGCAAAAACCTCAAGTAAACTTTTTTCATGTTGTCATTATGGGGTGTTGTGTGTAGAATTCTGAGGAAAAAAATGAATTTAATCCATTTTGGAATAAGACTGTATGTAACATAACAAAATGTGGAAAAAGTGATGCGCTGTATATCACCATCTTGTATGTCATGTGCACATAAAGCAAACAATGTGAACAGGTGTAGAGATTCAGCTCGTGCCTCCTTTATGTTTCAGCTAACACTCAGTATTGCTCATTTGTGTCTAGACAGATTGCAGTTTGGTTAATAAAAATACCATACAGTACAGCCTGCTTGGAGTTGGAAAGGCATTTAAAGGACACAGAACTGAGGGGAAAAAAGGTCTAATAAGGCAAAACTCAAACTCTTTGGACAGAACTCCAGACATTGCTCATCATCTGCCTGATAACATATCTACAGTGAATTACTATGCTGAATGGGGTGTTTCTTAGTGGCAGGGAGAGGGAGAATGGTCATCTTATCTAATGGCACTTGAGAAGATCTACCAGGAAGAATGGGATAATCTACCGAAATGCAGGTGTGCAAAGCTTGTAGAGATTTATCCAAGATGGCTCAAAGCTGTAATTTCTACCAAAGGGGCTTATACAAAGTGATGAATTTAGGGTCTGAATATTTATATGAATGAGAGATTTAAGTTTTTAATCAACTTTCAAACCTTTCCGAAAACATGTTTTCAATTTGTCATTATAGGTTATTGAGTGTAACATGGCATAGAAAAACATTTAATCTACAACACAAAGTGCACAGAAAGTGAAGGAGTCAAAATACTTTCTAAATCCACTGTAACTAATGAACTATATCATGCGGTAAATGTCATCTTGGACTGAATGATGACTGAATGTACCTACCCAGCTTGTAAAAAACTGTGTTGTGCTGCTCTTGGTTACTATGCAAATAAATATAATCTTTACATAAACGCTTGATGCCAGTCTTTGTTAGACTGCCACTAGCATTGCAGAATGCTGAACTATGATTTCTTGGTGAGCTGTGGTCCCTTAAGGCAGTGGTCCCCAACCTTTTTGACAGCAAGGACCACTTTATTAGATGCAAATTTTTCCACGGACCGGTGGGGGGGGGGGGGGGGGGGGGGATGGGGGGGCAGTTTTATACACAATTTACATAACATTTCTATTATTATTAAAGTTATTAAGCAGTTCGCATACGTTTGCAATCTGAGATTTTTCTTCTTTGTTTGCATGTAACAAAGACATATGCTTTACATTTGCAAATCCAACAGATTGCACATCACAAACATTAACACTGCAATCTTTTTTTCGTGTCTGCCGTTTCTATAGGAGGGTGACAATGAGTTAAATTCCAATGGATGTTTTTCAAATGTTGACAAGCAATAAGCAAAAGGAATCACTGAAAACCACAGACAACAAAAACAGCAAAAAAAAAAAAAAAAAAAAAACAGTACAAGGAAAGTTCTAAGAAAGAGATTTTTTTTACAATGTTTCTGTTTGGGGATCGTTGTGCAAACGTGCACAACTGAGCTGCGACCACAGATCTAACTGCTCTGTGGATGATTCATTCAGGCATTTCAAGGTCACTTCGTTGTAATGAAAGCATCTGTTGAATGTACTTCGTAGTAACGTGATTTCTATAGACTCGTGTCATATAGGGAAACTGTCGGGACCATAAAAATACTTTGTTGTAATAGTCTCTCACCTCGGTCTCTCTCCTCTCTCTGCACCGCTGCAAAGCCCCGCCCGCCAAGCGTTCTGAAAAGTCTGAGTGAGTCTCCGTTGCCGGCAGTTCTCTCGCAGCCCGGCTGTCAGACAGCTGCGGACCGGTAGTGGGCCGCGGACCGGGGGTTGGGGACCCCTGCCTTAAGGGGTCAACAGACACTCATATCCTATTGCTGGAGTAAAGGCAGTTCCAGTCAGTGAATATGCAGGTTATAATACAGATAGTAATACAGGAAAGTGGTTACGAGTAAAAGTTTACATAGCTGGCTGTGACATATCTGCCTAACCCTTATTCAGAAAAGAACCTAAAAAGTTAGCTGGTCTCCTTCATGTTGGGTGCATGTCATAGGTGATCCGATAAAACAATTAGAACTTCAGAGATAGCACAAAATCTGACTTTGCAGTGTTTGGCACCATATTCACTTGATTTTGAAGAAATATGCAGTATAAGCTGCAACTGCTAGAAATGTAATTCATGTAGTAATCTTTGGCCACTTACAAAATTAGCACCATTGAATTTCCTTTCCTGAGTTCTGACTATCCTTCTTATTGATGATATTTTATGTTACTTATTCTGTCTTTGCCTGTTTGTCCAATTTTGTGAAAAATGTACAAGCATTCAGAATACTGCATGTGTGTAAATACTTTCTCATGACACCATATAGTAAGGAATCCTATCATGAAAAAATCTTGCACATTTGTTCCATATCAGAGAACGAGGTTCACTTCAGATTAATTGAGGTTCACTTC
The DNA here is from genome assembly GCF_900747795.2 of Erpetoichthys calabaricus. NCBI lineage: Eukaryota > Metazoa > Chordata > Cladistia > Polypteriformes > Polypteridae > Erpetoichthys > Erpetoichthys calabaricus. The sequence goes on from NC_041407.2 coordinate 15,615,543, forward strand.
AGATTAAATTCACATAATCAACAGCAGTCATGCTGTGTTGCCATTACTAATTTTTACTGAAATCCTGTGGACGTCTCACGTTTTCCAACCCTTGGCTTAATTCCATCACTGAATATGGGACTTTAGTACGTTTTATATAACCTTTAAACAATATATATATTGTTAGCCCACAGCTACAGTTGACTGCTCACATGGAGGCTTCTTACCGCTTGCTCTCTTATTTTTGCTGGGGTGCTGGTCATTCCTGTTTGGTCATACTGTGCTGCTTTTTAAAGTGCATGTCATCCAAAAATATTAACTCCTATTAATAAAAATGCAAAACAGGGACACTCATTTTATGAAAGGTAAATTCTTTATACCTGGTATGCCAATTTTCAATCTTTGTTCCTCTAATGCTCCTTTAGTATACCCCCAATGCATTTAGTTCCAGTATTATTTAGACAGAATATAAACTCTTACAAAATTCAAGGTAAAATAATCCACACTCAGCATAACACTACTAACAGAAAGAACTTGCCATTCCTGCAGTGGGGTGGGTGACATTAAAGCAATATATTTAGTTTGTCTCTTCAGTGTTTTATTGTAAAACATTACGACAGGGCCTTTGTTATTAAATACTCTAGCTATTTATAAAGCACTCTCTCTACTAATTATGAATAACTATTTTTCATATCAGTTCATCCAGCCTAATATACATATAGATGTATAAAAATAAAAAATGCAGGACAATATTGGCAATAACCACATGTACTGTATACTTTTCAGAAGTTTTCTTTTTTCTTTCTGCCCCAGGCAAGAATTGCAATTTTCCATTTGGATTTCATACCAGCTCTAATTGAGCTACTTAAAGCCCTGTTTAAATCAGGGAATACAACAGGACAGCTCTCCTTGCCACTTAGCACAGAGTTTAAAGGAATCAGAGAGATCAGATAAGTGGTCACTGCAGATGAGGTCTGTGGACACTTATTCCTCATCACTTAAATACATGCCAAAGAAATCCAAGGATGGCTTCTGGCTCCAACTACTTGCCATTGATTCAAATCACTTTCCCAGTAGCTGTTTGCGCTGCTGCTCTAGTAAGGCTTCCAAATGATCAGCACGTTTAAGTGCAGCCTGTTCAGAGAGAAAAAGTAATAAAATAAAATGTCAGAAATTATATACTTAGGAATAAAAAAATGCCCAATTTCTGAATATCACTAATGTAACCTGAGTCAGATGCAGAACTTGAAAGCATACTTTGACAAAGCAGGCAGACCGCTCTATCCACTCCATGCTATTAATATAAGTTTAGGTTTTCTCTTGGCTGATTTAAAATTAAAGGACAATGATAATTTTCACTTGAAATCTATTCATAATCTGTGGGATATCTGTCAGTCCATGTAGGTCTTTCCCACGATTCAGACGATACTGTCTTCTATGCCTCATCTGACTGTGACCTTCGACAAGCACCTCTAAAGCGGAGGTCACAGTCCTTTGGTGGAAAGGAGTTGACTGCTTACTCCACAGTGGGGGACTGTCCTTAGTGGAAGAGTTCAAGTATCTCGAGATCTTGATCACAAATGATGGAAAAAGGAAATGTGAGATTTACAAGTGCATTGGAGAGCTGTACTGGTCCATGGTGGTGAACTGGGAGTGGAGACTAAAGACAACACTTAGGTTACTGGTTGGTCTATATATATCCCTGTCCTCAATTTTGATCATCAGCTGTGGGTCATGACCAAAAGAATGATTTCAAAAGTACAAGTGACAGAAATTAAGTTTCTTCACAGGGTGGCCGGCCTGGTGCTGTGTGACAGGGAGAGAAGCTCAGCTACAGTTTTTGGGAGAGCGTCAGAGTAGATTCACTGCTCCTCTGGATCGCGAGGAGCCAGTTGAGGTCGTCTGGGTATGTCATAAGGATACCCCCAGAAGGCTCCCCCAGATCTGGTTCAGGCATATCCGACTGGACGGAGACCTACCTGGGAATTCTCCAGAAACAGTAGAGGCCTCACTTATAAAACTTCATGGATTCAGCAAAAAAAGATCTGATTTATAAAATCTTGTGTATGCACATTACTATTCCATTTACTGTTTTTAAATCAGTCACCTTGTAAATATACGAATGTGAATGTGCCTTGAGTTCCGCCCTGCAACATCTATATATGGAGTATGCTAATTAACCTGATATGTATGCAATCATGTGCTGTAGAACTGCCTCTCCCACCTGACACTTCAGGAACCTGCCACTTGCATTCGAGAGGATCTGGTTTTGTTATGAAACTGAGAATGCAAGATCATACGTGCCATTAAAGCGCCTCTCCTCTGTGTTCTGTGGGTCTGGGATAGGCATAAGGCACTAGCACCTTAGAGGTTGGTGCTATCACCTAGCACATGTAATGACGCTATTGCTGTTACAATGAACAGTACAGGCCATATGAAAAACTGAGGGTTCAGCCAGTTACCTTACCAACAAGCTAGCCCCCACATACAGCACCATAAAGTCTGTCAAAACTACTCTGGCTCAAAATAAATGACTAAAACAATGACACACCAAAGGCACACTGGTAACATTCCAGTCATTTATATATATATATATATATATATATATATATATATATATATATATATATATATATATATATATATATATATATATGTTATATATATATGTCAATGGGATTTATTGGAAAATGGAACGAACCTTCTCAATGCACTTGCGCCACCTGCCTGGAAGTGCCTGAATTCCAGCAGAATAAACGGCTTTATCTTGTACTTGCAACCACTCATGTACTGCTTTCTTCACAACATCATCTGTCTTGAATCGACGACCACCCAGATGTTTTTTTAGAGGTCCAAAAAGGTGGTGTAACAATAAGGCGCTATATAGGCACCTGACCCGACACAGAGGCACGTATAACAACCAAAGACTTTTTATTTCTCTTCCGACTCTGGCCGCTGAGTGGTGGTCGCTGGCTCCTTTTATTGGGTACCGGAAGTGCTCCAGGTGCTTGATTGCCGACATCCGGATGCACTTCCGGGTGTGGCAAAACCAGCAGCTCCTGCTGTAGCACCCCCTGGCGGCGCCTGCGGAACCCAACAGGGCTGCACAGAACTCCAACCCCCATGAAGCCCTGGGGGAGTCCGAGGCACCGCTGCAACCCAGTGAGGCTGCCATCTAGCGTCTAGGGGGAGATACTGGTTTTCCCATCCTTGCCCCCTGGTACATACGTTGATGGCATAATCAGGCAGAAGTGACTTATACAATGTCCTAATGTAAGGCTGTCAAAATCATTCAAATACTACACTACATCTAATTCAGAATTATGCAGGAAGGTACTTATCTAGAACTAGAAAATGCAGTCATACTGTATAACTTCAGTTCTTAAGTCTGTACATTGGCTTATGGCTAAGCTCAGAATCTTTTTCAAGATCTCTTCTATGGACGCTTAAAAGTCTTGATTGGCTTTGTACAAACAATTTCCCTCACCACTCAAATGATTTCTGTTTCTACAACCAACACTCTTTTCAAATATCATGATTCAGGTTTTATGCACTCTTCATATAGTTTAATACAGCTGCATCTTGTGCCACCTTCTCGGGTTAATCCTAATCTATAAACTAGTCAGTTCTTGCCTGGGGTAGTTCTTTTCAAATTTTGTCTTCAGTTGCACACTACATTACATTGGGTTTTAACATGGGCTGGACAACAGTGTGAATGAAAATAATTTAGGTAGCAAGAAAGAGAAGGAAACAAGACAAGAAAGATAAAGGAATCTGGTATGCGTTGTCTGCAGAAATTTCACCACAGCAAAAAAATGCTTCTTGTACACAATTCAGTAGTCAGCAAGTCCTTCAGTGCTGAAAATGATATAAATATAGGCCTTGGCGATCGTAACAAATTTAAAATTTGGATGAGTCTTTAAGTAGTAATTTAAAAATACTGACAAAAGAATAAATATAAGAATGGGCATGTAGCAAACCATGCTTTTGGGAGGCTGTTTTACCAAGGACAGATAAACCAACCACCTAACCTGTGCATTGCATTACTTACATCATGTTGCTTTCGGAGGTTGTTCACAGCTTCATCCTTCTTTAGTATTGCAGTTTTGACCCTAAAGGTTAAAAGCATCAAAAATAGTGTATGTAACTTCATTCATTCATAACACTGATGTAACTATTATTAAGTATACAATAGAGCCTCAATTATCTGTGCCCTAATTTATCGAGGTTCTGCATTATCAGAGGTGAACCCTTAATTGTAATACACTACTTCTCTTATAATTCATTAAGCTTTGCCATGAATACTGTACCAAGCATGTAAATACTATACTTTTAAACTCAACCCTACAGAGTGAGTGATCGAGGAGCTGGTAACTGTGGGAATGTGGGCAGGATTAACTCACCCTTCCCTCACCTACTGTCAGAATGTCATCAGTGTTGACCGTGTACACATGCTATACTGTTTTGTTTACTTAGTATTTTTTTTTGTTTATACATTTCAAAGTGCTGCGGTGAACTGCCCATGGGAACTGCAAACCCATGTTCTCTGGCTCAGAGGCGAGTGATTTGCAGTGTGAGCTACATGAAGAGCTCAATCTGCCAGCCGCACAAAGCTCGTCTCTGGCCATCCATGAGCAGTGCACTTCCCTGGTGACATAAGTTCATCTCTCTGTGTCAGCCCTCAACTTCTCTGTTTAGCATCGCCACAACACTCCACCCTTATTACCAACTGAACTGCTGTGGACCCACCCCACAAAGTATTTCTTTTCAAAGATTTGCATTATGGTGAGTGGTGAACCCATGGTCTCTGGCACAGAAGTGAGCGCATTGCTGCGTGAGGTAAATGCAGCACTCCATCAGTCAGCTGCTCAGAGCCCATTTCTGACTGCTGTGAGCTGTGTACTTCCTCTCTGGTAATGTTAGCTGATCTCTCTCTCTATATATATCTTTGTGTCAGCCCCCCACCTTCTCTGCACAGCATTGCCACTACAGGGGCCATATATTCTATCTGAGTTTTCAGCTAAGGTAACTACATTACCTTGGAAAACTGGGGTTTACTGTATTTTGTTTAAGAATCGCATAGGAAAAGATCTTAGTTTTATTGTTCACTAGAAATGCTCTTACCCTGCACCATTTTTATCATCCCATCAGAACAATCATCTCTCTCTTGCTGCTATTCATTTCCTAATATAATTATTAGGTTACTTTCCACCTTTATATTATGCATTTTACCATTAATTTAGGAATATAAGCTTTAATGTGATTTTTCCCAAAGCTTTCATTATGACTGATTCACAACATCATAAAATTCCATCTTGTTCCTAATCCTATCATACTGTATCAATCAGGCTTGCTCCCTTCAGTTACCTCTTGTGAACCTCCGCCAGTTCCTCCTCTTTATCATGGGTAAGTCTCTCTAGCTCCAGTCTATGCCTTGCCTTTGCTTCTGACATCTCTGTCTTTAAGCGTTTATTTTCCTCCTCTGTGGCTACAAGTCGGTCTGCAAATTCCTGCCGGATAACGTCTGCCAGACTCCGACGTTCCTCTGTTAGCCTGTCTTTTATCTGTGAATAAAACCAAAAATTTAGGACATTAGATTTTTTTTGATGAGAACAGGTTGTTAAAATAGCCCAACAAAGCTCATCAGTCCTAACTACCTAATTTCTCTAACATTACATCAAGTTGAGTTTCGAAGGTTCCGAAAGCCCTACTGTCTACCACACAACTGGGTAACTTGCTCCGTGTGCCTATAGTTTTCCGAGGGCAACAAAAAATTGTAATGTTTATATGACATTTACCCTTAACATGTTTTCATGTGTCCTTGTATTCTTCAAGAACGTTTTTTGAAGTAACAACTTAAATCCACTGTACTAATATTCCATCATGATTTTGAGCACTTCAGTCATGTCCCCTCCTAATCTAAATTATCCCAATTATTAATGTAGAATCAAGTGAAAAAATAAGTTCATTCCATGAAATGTTCTTTTCTCATATTATGTGGACATATCATGATTTGATCTTCATTTGAACAATATCTATAGATAAATATGCTATAATATAACAGACATCATGTCACGTGTACATTTTGGTGTCCATTGAATGATTTAAATAAACATAAATACATTTTCATGTGGAAAAAGTACACCCCTACATGTATCAAATGCCTGCACTTAGAATCACTTGCAAGTGATTAGAAACATCGTTAGAGAGAATCTTGTCTGAGCTTGTCTTAATTAAACTTCAGACATTTAGTTTTGCTTACTCTTTGTTGTAAAGTATGTATGTATGTTATTAACATGCCAAGATTGAAAGGGCTCCATGCAGTCTTCAGAAAGGGGGTTACAGATGCCTATTAAATTGGTGAGGGATTTAAAAAGATTTCTGAACAACTGGAAAATGTCTGGAAGAGCATCAACAAGTGAAAATATTTTTTAAACAAATGCAAACTTAGCCAGGCCATTCCAGCAGGTTCAGGCCAAGAACATAATGCAAGATGCTGAAAGAAGTTTCTAAGAACCCCAGAATTTCATCACAGGACCAACGGGTAACCACTGCTGATTAGAAGGAGGATTCACAAATTAGATCTACATGGAGGTGTGCCAGGAGGAAACTACTGCTGTCCAGGCAGAACATCAGGGCAAGGTTAGTGTGCATTATTTAGATTGTTCCTGCTTGCTGGCTTTTCTTATGCTCTCCAGAATTCTTTTTCACAGTTCATCACTGCTAAAGTTTAGGTATTTTATTAAAGTGCTAAATAGCACTTTAATAAAATACCTAAAGTTTGTCTAACAAGCTGGATCTTGGTTTAATTATAAATGGTCTCTGGTGTGGTTCATTTTCATTAAGTGCAGAAGTGCACGTCACCCGGTTATCCTAACCATGAAAGGTATCCTACTGTGAGTCACTCCACATGTAAACAATAAGCACACTCTGATAGACAAAATACATGAGCTACAAAAAATCTACACTGACAAAAACATCTACATTTTCTATTCAGATTTCAATGAGGCAAACAATATAACAATAAATGGGGGGCAGGGGATATAAACAATTTGTTCATGTGGGGATAACCAAATAAACAGTGTATAAAAGGTTTGCAAGGATTAAAAAATGTGTTTGAATACCTACTACTACTACTACTGGGACAAAAACTTGGAATATGCAAGGATAACTTAGTACTTCCAGCGTACACACACATATTATCGAGGAAAAATATTAATATATTTGAATACCTACAACTGTTTTTTAAGAATGTGTAAAGAAAGAATTAACCTATGCTTGATTTTCTGTGAATACTGCCACAATTTAAAAAAAAAAAAAAAAGAAAAAGGAATGGTCCATACAGTACTTTCATGTAAATTACATTTACTGATTCTACAGGAAATCACTTAATGGAATATTTTACAATATAATACAACTTATTACCTTGTATAATGTTTACTATGTGCACAAACAAATGTATGGTAAAATGAAAAGGATATCAAATCAAGAGAACATCTTAAATAACAATTAATGTGAAACTAAACACACGGGGTTGACTGAAGTAAACAAGCTGCATAGATAGACAGATTGATACAGGGGTGGCTTAATACCAATGTCCAGATCTACCAGTGTGTGTTTGTTTCTTTCTCTACTTTATCAAGCATATGCTCTGGTTGGCTGCGGTGGGTTGGCACCCTGCCCGGGATTGGTTCCTGCCTTGTGCCCTGTGTTGGCTGGGATTGGCTCCAGCAGACCCCCGTGACCCTGTGTTCGGATTCAGCGGGTTGGAAAATGGATGGATGGATGCTCTGGTTGGGCAAACAAGTGGCCAACTATCTTCACTTATAATTATTTTTTGCATGTGTGTGTGTATATACAGATGTGCTTATGTGTGCCTCTGTGTATGTATACATGGATATCTAAATAAATTATTATTTCTTAAAAGCTACTTCCACAAACATTTTGCAGATCAATAGGCCTGGAAACATGACTATACATAGCAGACTGCAAAAGTCCCAGTTAAATTACACAGTGTCTATGGCAGTTATCATTGCATATATGTAGGTCAAACTGTTTTTGAAGCATATGAGGATAAATACTGGACAAAACATCATGTCTGGAGTCTATAACAAGGCTAACAATATGCAACTTGTTTGAAGAAGATAGGTCAATTTTTACAAAGTTATCATTGTATATACTGTAAGTCTTATCATTTAGTACAGACATCTCAAGAGACGGTTCTTAAAAAAAAAAACTCATTTTACAGTGAAAATTATAATTTTAAGGCATGAAAATCAATTTCAATTTTACACAGAGATACACACACAAACATACAAACTCATTTTTTCTTGACATTTTAAATATTGTAAACAATATGAACTTAACTTGACAGCAAATTTTTGACCCCATCACCAACATTCCATTTACTCAGAATTGAAAACGTAGACAGTAAACATCACATTTGCAACCATCTTTGCTCTTAAACATTGAGGGACATATGTGGTATCTTGTCAAGAAAAAGTGTCCCCTCTAACCAGCCCATGCAGCAGAGCTGGCAAAGCGGCAGCTTGATTACATTTGTTTGCCGAAGGACCCTTCTAATGAAACTGGGCTTCAAGCAAGCATGCTAGGTTAACTGGACAAACAGTCCATGGTCAATGGTATAAATTAAAAGGCAAAGTATACAAAAACAGTTGTACTTTGATGATATTGAAAAATATAATACAGAGAGGGTCCTTTATCATGCAATCTTTAGCAAAGTTTCACCATGGCCCTGCTTGTAAATACTTGACATGCAGTACTGTTAATGCCTGAATGTTTAACACACAGATTGAAAGTTGATGGCCACAGTGAAGATCTCATGGAACAGTTTAGGTAAATTAGGATATGGCAAATGAGGTCTGGGCATTTGGGCACATTTTGCCCTTTGTAGGATGACAGAAGTGGCAAACAAAAGTTTAATACCCTTGTCATTATTATATTGCATCTCCTGCTTCAGTAATTCTTCATCACTCAAACTTTCAAATAGACTTTGTACATTTTTTCATATTCCAGCTCCCTCTGGATGACGTGTTTAAAATATGAATTCATTACATATGTTATTAGTGTAGTGTGGATATAATATCCATGCTGATACCAACATTTGAAAGTTTAGTAGAAGACAAGCTCTACTTCAATATGCAATGATCATCAGCTTCATAAAAAATCTGCTGTGGTTCACCTTGTACCTTAGAGTTGTATATTCTAAAGTGCACAGGGCAGCAGGAATGATGGGAGTGCCTGTGTTTTCCTGCTCAGCACAGTAATCCAAAATAAAGAACGTATGCATGTTGTAGCATTTTACATTTCTAGCATAAATCATTAATACAATCACTTTACCAACAATTAAATCATCATTAAATGAAAACTGAACAAATACAATGTAATATACTCCAACATATCCTACATCAAATGTATTACGACAAAGTGTGAAAATGGTCAAGGTACTATGAAAAACAGATAGCAGTCTTATTCTAATATGTATGCAGTTAAGGAAATTATTATACACAATGTGCAACATACTGTATGAAATAAATTTTACAGGCAAAGCACTTTTATTGGAATGTAGCTTATTTCACTATAATGCATTTATAAATTACTAGCCAATGCCCGTCGTAGCATATGGCGGTGTAAGAATAAGAAATGGAAAACGGTGAGAAAGGAATTCAGAAATCAAGAAGAAATAAATACTTCTTGAAAGACGCAGTGTGCATGTAGAATTTCAAGAAGGATTATATGTGAAAGTGATAAATAAATCAGGCTTTCCGAATTTACGTACTATGGCCATGGTATCCTGATAGTTTTGTTTCATGTATCTTGGACTTCCTGGAAATGTGGACGGTAATATGATCATTTTGCCTACACGTACGTTGTTATTTTCAGCGTTTGCTTGCAGTGCGTCTGATAGTTCCATGCGCAGATCTTGTTGATGTAATCTGAGATAGTTGAGACGCGCGCCCTCTGTTTTAACATACGCATTTACAACATACTGTTGGAATAGTTTGCTGCTGGAGTGCAAAATACTAAATGTATTCCTCATTGCTAATCTGTATGCGTAAAATTGGCATTGAGTAAGCCTTATTCGCTTGCCGGTTCTTTTATCGGGGACATGTTGTAAATCTTTGTGCCAGCCAATGTCTCCGTAAGGGAATTAAAGTTGGTAAACCATAGGATCACAATTCATATTTAACTTGGAAATCTGTTTATAGGAGTTGCCTATGGGATAGATGCAAATGTCCCTTTTAGCAGGTGTTTCACCATCTTCTCCCACGAAAATCGCTGCAACATTGGTGTGACATGTCGGGGCATTGTATCGTTGTAAATCCTGCCTAGGGCTTTCCTTGAAAACCATTCGTACAGATGCTGTTGGATTGGACTGAGCGATTTCATGCATGTGTTTGTATTTAGCAAAGCGGTTGATGGTTCCGAGCATGGAATCTAGCTGGAGAAGTACATTTTCGCTGCATGCAGAGTTTGCTTTATTTTGTAAGCGTACTTCAGTAGCTTGCGCTGTGTCAAAAACGTACAACTGTCCATATCCTGGAGAGGTAGAAGTGTTAGCGTATAGTGGAGAGATTTGGTGCTGAATTTGCCCGTGTATTTTAAAACAGTATGGTCCGTGGCCAGGAGGTTGAGCTATCTGTGCACCCATGGAAGCAAACGCTAGAGAAGAGTTGAATTCTCGAATGTGTTCACGATAATTTTTAGCTTCTGATGTTTTCTGTGTAAGAAGCTTTTGTAAAGACACAGGTGGCTCCCGCAAAGGTGGTAAAGCTACTTTACCGTTGTGGCAGCACCTCAAGTACTTGTTGTACTACGCTCAGCAGGCCAGTATAGTGCATGACATGGAAGAGGACGAATAGGAATCGAGAAATGCCACGTTGGCTGCGTGTGGGCGGGACCGGTTTTGAAGTGTAAGCAGAACGAACCAGAGGAGAAATACAGTGGTGTGAAAAACTATTTGCCCCCTTCCTGATTTCTTATTCTTTTGCATGTTTGTCACACAAAATGTTTCTGATCATCAAACACATTTAACCATTAGTCAAATATAACACAAGTAAACACAAAATGCAGTTTTTAAATGATGGTGTTTATTATTTAGGGAGAAAAAAAATCCAAACCTACATGGTCCTGTGTGAAAAAGTAATTGCCCCCTTGTTAAAAAATAACCTAACTGTGGTGTATCACACCTGAGTTCAATTTCCGTAGCCACCCCCAGGCCTGATTACTGCCACACCTGTTTCAATCAAGAAATCACTTAAATAGGAGCTGCCTGACACAGAGAAGTAGACCAAAAGCACCTCAAAAGATAGACATCATGCCAAGATCCAAAGAAATTCAGGAACAAATGAGAACAGAAGTAATTGAGATCTATCAGTCTGGTAAAGGTTATAAAGCCATTTCTAAAGCTTTGGGACTCCAGCGAACCACAGTGAGAGCCATTATCCACAAATGGCAAAAACATGGAACAGTGGTGAACCTTCCCAGGAGTGGCCGGCCGACCAAAATTACCCCAAGAGCGCAGAGACGACTCATCCGAGAGGTCACAAAAGACCCCAGGACAACGTCTAAAGAACTGCAGGCCTCACTTGCCTCAATTAAGGTCAGTGTTCACGACTCCACCATAAGAAAGAGACTGGGCAAAAACGGCCTGCATGGCAGATGTCCAAGACGCAAACCACTGTTAAGCAAAAAGAATATTAGGGCTCGTCTCAATTTTGCTAAGAAACATCTCAATGATTGCCAAGACTTTTGGGGAAATACCTTGTGGACTGATGAGTCAAAAGTTGAACTTTTTGGAAGGCAAATGTCCCGTTACATCTGGCGTAAAAGGAACACAGCATTTCAGAAAAAGAACATCATACCAACAGTAAAATATGGTGGTGGTAGTGTGATGGTCTGGGGTTGTTTTGCTGCTTCAGGACCTGGAAGGCTTGCTGTGATAGATGGAACCATGAATTCTACTGTCTACCAAAAAATCCTGAAGGAGAATGTCCGGCCATCTGTTCGTCAACTCAAGCTGAAGCGATCTTGGGTGCTGCAACAGGACAATGACCCAAAACACACCAGCAAATCCACCTCTGAATGGCTGAAGAAAAACAAAATGAAGACTTTGGAGTGGCCTAGTCAAAGTCCTGACCTGAATCCAATTGAGATGCTATGGCATGACCTTAAAAAGGCGGTTCATGCTAGAAAACCCTCAAATAAAGCTGAATTATAACAATTTTGCAAAGATGAGTGGGCCAAAATTCCTCCAGAGCGCTGTAAAAGACTCAATGCAAGTTATCACAAACGCTTGATTGCAGTTATTGCTGCTAAGGGTGGCCCAACCAGTTATTAGGTTCAGGGGGCAATTACTTTTTCACACAGGGCCATGTAGGTTTGGATTTTTTTTTCTCCCTAAATAATAAAAACCACCATTTACAAACTGCATTTTGTGTTTACTTGTGTTATATTTGACTAATGGTTAAATGTGTTTGATGATCAGAAACATTTTGTGTGACAAACATGCAAAAGAATAAGAAATCAGGAAGGGGGCAAATAGTTTTTCACACCACTGTATATATAAGAGATGACATTAATCTCAGAATACATAAATGATACATGCTACAAAGCCAATCAGGCTACCATTTAAATTAATTCCTGTCATAACTGATTTGAGTTATCAAATATATCATCTCAAATATTTATGCAGGACATTTTATACTTTTTACTAATTTACAGTGATCCCTCGCTATATTGCGCTTCGCCTTTCGCGGCTTCACTCTATCGCGGATTTTATATGTAAGCATATTTAAATATATATCGCAGATTTTTTGCTGGGTCTTTTAATTTCTGGTACATGCTTCCTCAGTTGGTTTGCCCAGTTGATTTCATACAAGGGACGCTATTGGCAGATGGCTGAGAAGCTACCCAACTTACTTTTCTTTCGCTCTCACTTGCGCTGACTATCTGTGATCGTGATATAGGGGGTGTGAGCAGGGGGGCTGTTCGCACACCTAGATGATACTGACGCTCGTCTAAAAATGCTGAAAGATTATCTTCACGTTGCTACCTTCTGTGTGCAGCTTTTAAGTATGCTGCACGGTGCTTCGCATACTTAAAAGCTCAAAGGGCACGTATTGATTTTTGACTTTGTTTCTCTCTCTCTCTCTCTCTGCTCCTGACGGAGGGGGTGTGAGCTGCCGCCTTCAACAGCTTTGTACCGGTGGTGCTTCGCATACTTAAGCCAAACAGCCCTATTGATTTGTTTGCTTTCCTCTCTGTTTCCTTTGAAGAGGAAGATATGTTTGCATTCTTTTAATTGTGAGACAGAACTGTCATCTCTGTCTTGTCATGGAGCACAGTTTAAACTTTTGAAAAAGAGACAAATGTTTGTTTGCAGTGTTTGAATAACGTTCCTGTCTCTCTACAACCTCCTGTGTTTCTGCGCAAATCTGTGACCCAAGCATGACAATATAAAAATAACCATATAAACATATGGTTTCTACTTCGCGGATTTTCTTATTTCGCGGGTGGCTCTGGAACGCAACCCCCACGATGGAGGAGGGATTACTGTATTTGACTCATGGGTGTAAAGAAATAGTTTTCTGGATACAGAAGTCAGTGGCACCATCTAGTAGATTTTCACTAAAATAACATTTTTTCATTTCACCAAATATTCCTTTTACTGTCACTATAAGGAAAGTTGTTCAGACATGGCGACTCAAAACCATCTGCTCCTTTGATTGTTTTTTGCATAACCAGCCTCAGTTGTGAACATGAGAATAAACACAGGTCTATTATGTACAAATACTAAAGTGCATATAACTGCTATGGCACAATGGTTAGCACCAGAATACACTACCCTCTACATTTAAATGAGCAAACTCACTGTAAATCTCAAGTGTGAATTTGTGGCAGGTACATGACTGATGGTTAATAGGGTAAAACAAAACAACTATGGGCTTGAAGAAGCAAGTGCCAAAGAAGTTTTAGTCTTCATCTTAAAAAAAAAAAGAAAAGAATTTCTAACATGTATGAATGTATGAAGGGACACCAAGTCTTCTTGGACTGGCCAGCTTTACTATTTTAAAATTAAATCCCTTCTAACTACAAATGGCTCTAGATGGCACAGAAACACTATTCTATGAACTAAAAGGGATTTAAGAGTGGAATGTCACCTCTCTGAAGGGGAAGGAGCCTGAGCTAGTGGAATCTCCTCCCCCCCAGCCCCCGCCCCCCCAATCTGAACCCGAGTGGTGTTTTGTTATTGGACTTCTGTGCTCGTCACGGATTGTCCATAACAAACACCATGTTCAAGCATAGGGGTGTTCATATGTGCACTTGGCACCAGGACACCCTAGGCCTCAGTTCGATGATCGACTTTGTGGTTGTGTCGTCGGACTTGCGGCCACATGTCTTGGACATTCGGGTGAAGAGAGGGGCGGAGCTGTCAACTGATTACCAGCTGGGGGGGGGTTGGGGAACATTGAGTCCGAATGGGCCATGTTCCGTGCCTCTATTGTTGAGGCGGCTGACCGGAGCTGTGGCCGTAAGGTGGTCGGTGCCTGTCGTGGCGGCAATCCCCGAACCCGTTGGTGGACACCAGCAGTGAGGGATGCTGTTAAGCTGAAGAAGGAGTCCTACCAGTCCCTTGTGTCCTGTGGGACTCTGGAGGAAGCTGATAGGTACCGGCAGGCCAAGCGGAATGCGGCTTCGGTGGATGCTGAGGCAAAAACTCAGGCATGGGAGGAGTTTTGGGAGGGCATGGAGAACGACTTTCGGACGGCTTCGAGGAGATTCTGGTCCACTGTCCGGCGTCTCAGGAGGGGGAAGCAGTGCAGTGTCAACACTGTATATGGTGGGGATGGAGCGCTGCTGACCTTGACTCGGGACGTTGTGGGTCAGTGGGGGGAGTACTTCGAAGACCTCCTCAATCCCACTAACATGCCTTCCAATGAGGAAGCAGAGCCTGGGGACTCGGAGGTGGGCTCCCCCATCTCTGGGACTGAGGTCACCGAGGTGGTCAAAAAACTCCTTGGTGGCAGGGCCCCAGGGGTGGATGACATACGCCCGGAGTTCCTCAAGGCTCTGGATGTTGTAGGGCTGTCTTGGTTGACACGTCTCTGCAACATCGTATGGACATCAGGGACAGTGCCTCTGGATTGGCAGACCGGGGTGGTGGTCCCCCTCTTTAAGAAGGGGGACCGGAGGGTGTGTTCCAACTACAGTGGGATCGCACTCCTCAGCCTCCCTGGAAAAGTCTATTTGGGGGTTCTGGAGAGGAGGCTCCATCAGATAGTCGAACTTCGGATTCAGGAGGAACAGTGTGGTTTTCGTCCTGGTCGCGGAACAGTGGACCAGCTCTACACCCTTAGCAGAGTCCTGGAGGGTGCATGGGAGTTCGCCCAACCAGTCTACATGTGTTTTGTGGACTTGGAAAAGGCGTTCGACCGTATCCCTCAGGGAATCCTGTGGGGGGTGCTCCGGGAGTATAGGGTACCGGACCACCTGATAAAGGCTGTTCGTTCCCTGTACAACCGGTGTCAGAGCTTGGTCCGCATTGCCGGCAGTAAGTCAAACCCATTTCCAGTGAGAGTTGGACTCCGCCAGGGCTGCCCTTTGTCACCGATTCTGTTCATAACTTTTATGGACAGAATTTCTAGGCGCAGCCAGGGTGTTGAGGGGGTCCGGTTTGGTGGACTCAGGATTGGGTCACTGCTTCTTGCAGATGATGTCGTCCTGTTTGCTTCATCAGGCCGTGATCTTCAGCTCTCTCTGGATTGGTTCGCAGCTGAGTGTGAAGCGGCTGGGATGGGAATCAGCACCTCCAAATCCGAGACCATGGTCCTTAGCCGGAAAAGGGTGGAGTGCCCTCTCAGGGTTGGGAGTGAGATCCTGCCTCAAATGGAGGAGTTCAAGTATCTCGGGGTCTTGTTCACGAGTGAGGGAAGAATGGAGCGTGAGATCGACAGGCGAATCGGTGCGGCGTCCGCAGTAATGAGGGCTCTGCATCGGTCTGTCGTGGTGAAAAAGGAGCTGAGCCGTAAGGCAAAGCTCTCAATTTACCAGTCGATCTATGTTCCTACCCTCACCTATGGTCATGAGCTATGGGTAGTGACCGAAAAAACGAGATCGCGAATACATGCGGCTGAAATGAGTTTCCTCCGCAGGGTGTCTGGGCTCTCCCTTAAAGATAGGGTGAGAAGCTCAGTCATCCGGGAGGGGCTCAGAGAAGAGCCGCTGCTCCTCCACATCGAGAGGAGTAAGATTAGGTGGGTCGGGCATCTGATCAGGATGCCTCCTGGACGCCTCCCTGGTGAGGTGTTCCGGGCACGTCCAACCGGGAGGAGGCCCCGGGGAAGACCCAGGACACGCTGGAGGGACTATGTCTCCCGGCTGGCCTGGGAACGCCTCGGGATTCTCCCGGTAGAGCTAGAAGTAGCAGCCGGGGAGAGGGAAGTCTGGGTATCTCTGCTCAAGCTGCTGCCTCCGCGACCCGACCTCAAATAAGCGGAAGAGGATGGATGGATGAATGGATTTAAGAGTGATACCTGCGAGATGTCCTGCACCTCTTGTTCTTTGTGACGGAGGAGTCCTTTGAGACGAAGAATCTCAGCATCGGCCTCATTTAAGCGTCCCTTCAGCTCGTTGTGGCGTTCCTGCAGGTTTCTCTCTGAGCGTTCAAGTTCTTGAATTTCTACCTCATACTTTTCTCTAACACGTTTCACTCTGGAACAGAAAAACACCAGTCATCCAGTAGCAGCACCCGATATACGGCATTTTACAGGGCGAGTGCTTGTGGATATCAATATTCAAACAAAAAATATTCTGAATAACACAACACATATAACCAACATACAGCTTGTCTAATTAAGTGCATCTCATTTTCAAAGTTTTACCTTTTTCACTTAATAACTATATTATTTGTTTTTTATTTATTTATTTTTTGCTTGGGCTGTGGAATCAGCCATTAAGTCTTTGTCAGGTTTACAGAAGATCAGATACTTAAAAAAATGGTGCAGATTAAATGTCAATTCTTCAATGCTCATGGGTATTTTGTATTCTCCTCACCTGCTCTCGGCTGCCCTTTCACACTCCTCTCTTGCCACACTGGTTTCCTCTTCCAGTCTCTGAATTACCAATTCAATTTCTTTGTCTCTGCCTCTCCGCACTTCTTCCTTCAGCTCTCGTTCCCTACTCAACAACCAAGCCTCCTGAAAAGAAAAAAAAAATGACAAAGTAATAAGTATACGTATACTACTTCACCAGTAGCAGACAGCAGTCCCAGAAAGTAAATATTCCTTTTGTTGGAAAAAAAAAGTTTAACGTTGAACACTGTACTTGTATAGTATGTTCTAAAGGTAAACTAACCAATGAAAAGTAAAAGTTTCTACTTCTATTTAATTGTCTGTCTGTCTAGCAGTTACTGACAATGAAGCTAGGAAGTGCTAAGCATACAACTTAGAAGAGTCACTGCTTCGCAGGGTCTGTTAGTGTCATGTAACCATCTTCAATTAATTTTTCTCTGCCAAAGACAGCTGATGCATGCATTATTATTAAAGGGTAAATTAAATTCATGAGCTGATTATATCATACATCAAATTTTCAGCTCTGTGGTATGAGGTGTGAATACTGTCTGACAAATATTTTGCTGTTTCTCATGCTTCAGTTTGTCAGACAAAGCAAAATTCCTAATTATATGTAGGGGAGCACTTACATTAGTTGGTGGTACTCATATTAGGCTGATACTGCCCCCCTTAATACTTGTTATCAGGTTTATTATATATTGTGGATTAGTATTCATACCCTTTCACTTTCTGCAAATGTTTTTGTACTGTGGTTTGAATTTAAATGGATACAAGTGACAATTTTGACCATCAATATATACTCAACAGCTTATAATTACAAAACAAAAACATGTTTTCAGCAAGGTTTGCAAACTTATAAAAATCAAAAACTGAAATCTCTCATTCATATAAGTGGTCAGGTGCACCCTGCTTGCTTTAATTATGCTCGAGATATTTCTAGAACTTGATTGGAGTCTACCTGTGGCAAACTGAATTGAGTGGAGGACATCAGTTAGAAAGGCACATGTATACCTGTATATATAAGGTCCACAATTCACATAGCATCTCAGGACAAAAAAAAAAACCAAACCATACAATCCAAAGAACTCTCTGTAGACCTAAATTTATGGTGAGGCATTGATCAGGGCAAGGGGATAAGACCATATCTAAAGCTTTAAGTGTTCCCATGGGCACAGTAGCCCCAATAATTGTGAAACAGAAGAACTTTGGAACTGGCAGGACTCTTCCTGGAATTGTCTCTCTATAGCCAAACTGAGTGACTGGGCAAGAAGGGTCTTGGTCAGGGAGGTGACTAAGAATCCAACGATCACTCTAACAGAACTTTAGAAGTCCTCTGTTGAGATAAGAAAACATGTTGGAAGGACAACCATCTCAGTAGCACTTCATCAATCATGAGTGGTATAGTGGCTAGATGGAAGCCACTCTTGTGTAAAAGTCAATAAAGTATTCTGAGGGCTTGAGGAAAAAGATTCTCTTGTCTGATGAAACAAAAAACAAATTCTTTGAGCAGAACTCTATGCACTATGACTGCTGACCAGGCACTGCTTTTCACCTACCGAACACAATTCCAACAGTGAAACATGGTGGTGGCATCATGCTATATGGACACTTCTCAGCAGCAGGGACAGGGAGAAAATTGAGGGAAGGATGGATGCAGCCAAACACAGAGTTCCTTAAAGAAAACCTGCTCCAGTGTGCAAGCAACCTCAGACTGGGACGACAGTTTACCTTTCAACACCAAAATGACCAGAAGTTTACAGTCAAGACAACACTAAAGTTGCTTCAGGACACGTCTTTGACAGCCCTCAAGTGCCCATGCCAAAGCCCAGACTTAAACCCCATAGAATATCTGTGGAGGGACCTGAAGATGACAGTTTACAGATGCTTCTCATGTAATCTAATGGACCTTAGAGGTCCTGCCAGGAAGAATGGGATAAACTGCCCAAATCAAGGTGTGAAAAGCTTGTAAAGACATATCAAAGACGATTTGACACCATAATTGCTGCCAAAAGGGCTTCTACAAAGTACTGAATTAAGTGTTTGAATACTTATATGAATGAGACATTTCAGTTTTTGATTTGAATGAATTTGGATACCTTTCTGAAAACATGTTTTAACTTTGTTATTATGGGTAAATGACTGTAGACTGATGTGCAAAAAGGCAAATATGCCAATTTAAAAATAAATCTACACAAAGTGTGCAGAAAGAAAACACTTTCTCAACCCACTGTACATTCCTGACTATAAATTAAGAACTCTGCCCAGATGAGATTATTAATCCCATGTGGAAATTCAAATGCATACAGCAGCAGAAACATAAAAAACAAGAATACAGACTGATAGGACAGATAATACATCTAATCAATCAATCAATCAATAAAAATAAAGTTAACAAGTACATTGGGTGGAAGCATTGAATTGCCCAATAGCAGTGGGTAGAAAAGACCCCCAGAGGTGCATCTTAGCATTCCGTGCTGGAATGAGCAATAGAATATGGTGGAATATGCAAACAACAGAAAATTCAAAAAGGGTTGAAGTAAAAGGCCAAGCAGAGCAGTATTAAAAGGTAAGTGACAGCCGAGTATGTAAGGGACTGGTAGTAATACAAAATGATGAAAACAAAAAAGTAAAAGGCTGAGCAGAGCAATATTAAAAGGTAAGTGACGGCAAATAAGAGTATGGAAGGGACAGGTAGTAATACAAAATGATGAAAACAAATAGCACTGATTGGTAGAAAGACTTATCAATCCCTGAAAAGACGACTGTTTTGCATGGTTTGCACAGACGACACGACAAAAGCTTACGGCCCACTGTATCTGCTACAAAAAACAATTTCCATGACAAACATGGCACTTCATAGGTTCACAGGGTCAATATTGTCACATTTTCATCAACACGGAGCATATTGCCATCCCAATCCCCCTCCCAACACCTCCCTTTTTAAACCCTTGTGTTTGTGTGGGTTTAATCATAGGATACCAGTTTCCTGAATTAAGATTACATACTTTCATCTTTATGGTAAGAATTTTCAAAAATTAATTAGAAGGTCTAAATCTCTATACTCAGCTTCCTAATACTACAGATGTCACTGTGTGACTTAATTTTCAAGGTCATAATCATGTTCCTGTCCTGTTGACTAGCTGAGCAGAGGCCATAACCCACGAGAAGTGTTTAATTTGTTTGCTGTCCGATGGAATAGCCACATTAGTGATCCAGACCTGCTAAACCATCGAATGCCGTGCTAGTCTCATACATGAACAAACTAATTATTAAAATGCAATGACTGAGTGCCATAAATTGATATATTTATAAACTGTGCAAAGACAAAATTTGTTAAATTTATATTCTAGACAGTGGCATATTTGTGGGTAAGTGTAGCTTTAGGTTACTAAAAGGAAACTACAGGATGTGTGTAAAATCACTGACTAATCACAAATTGAGTCCTCACACTAATTCCTAACAATCCTAAACAATGTCACAGAAGAAACCCAAGTGTTCAGCTTGCATAACCCCAGTATGCACGAGATTTAGGTTTTGTTTTCATTTCTTCTTTTTTTTTTATTTCCTTCCCTCTACAAAACAAACAGTAATAAGAACATAAAAGCCAACAGATTAAAAATAAACAGTGTCCTGTTTAGTGCGCATGAAGCAGGCACAGTCTCTATGTGAAGTACAAATTCTCAATAAGCCACACAAAAAAAAAAACTTAAACCTCTATGACTGATCAATAAAAAAAAAATAGAAAACAGATGAATAAATTACATCAATGACTATGTTAATACTAATTTATTGAGAATTTTTGACGAAGGAGTGGAAATTACTCTAAAAAACACAAGCACACAGAAACACAGCCTTTTTGAAATATATTCACTAAATGAACCAAATCTGGAAAGGACTTTCTTCTTGTGCTGACCATATGTCGTAATAAACAATATTAATAAACTCTTACAAATACATTGAAAAAAAGGACAATCTGACTAAAAATGCAATCATAGTCTCATTATCTACCACTGATAATTATATCTGAGAAACTATTTGGTTAGTCTGTAGTTTTTAACTATGAATTACATTTTTTTTGTTGAAGTACAGTATTTCTTTGCTAAATTAATTTCTATGAGGTGCAGACTAAATGTCGATCCATTTACAGGGACAGAATTTTTTGCTGGATTAAAAAGATTGCATTTTTTATTTAATAATGTGTTAAAAGAATTCTGCTACTCTTTTAAGACAAAATTTGAAATAAACTGCCTCCTTACTAATTTTACAGTGCAGGTTCAGAAGTAAAAATATTTGTTTTTGTACATGCTTTAGGATCAATCTCTCAGCTGTGGCTACCAACACTTTTAAACGTTCATCCCAGATAAGAAAACACAACTGACATTAATTTTCTGCATGGAATTGATTTACATTTGTTGCACGGTAAAATCAAAACCTAAACTCCTCCACCAGTGCCTTGTTAACAACAGTAATGGAATAAGTGGCTCTAACGTTGTGTCGATGTTGCAAACTTTTCTTACTGGCTAAACATTCAGGTGGCTTAGCTCATGATGCTTCTTTGAAAAAGAATCATTAGGCACACCACATTTCTCTACAACAGGGACATGCTGTTAATAGAACTGCTAAAAGCAGCCTACTTCACAGCTAAAAATGAATTGGTAAATACTGTGTTTATGGTCCTGTTAGCTTAGGTGTCTACTTGTACACCTAAAATGTAATAAAAACATGGAAAGAACATAGGTACAGGATATATCTGACTAGTATTGAAACAGATGAGGCACAGTATGCAACTTTAAGTATGAGGAGTAGTGTATCAATGCAGTGAAAACCTGTCCTCTTAATTTTGGATGAGTTTGCTGGCAAACACGTTATGGCCTAATACAGATGCAGTAAGAACAAAGCAAAGTCAGTGTTTACAAGTGTTCTGAAGTAAGGAACAGCAAGGTAGAGAACACTTTTCATTAAATATTACTTTTTCTTTCATTGTTAATAATTAGCTGCATTTCTGAATTTAAAACTGCAAACAATGATAAAGTGAGTTGTTCACAAACTTGATCTGAACATACTTAAGTCAAATGCAGCTAAGAATAGTAAATGAAAGTATCCTGAATTATCTGAATGTCACTGACACTAGGTTTGGATTCTAAGGATCTTTATTCCAGTTATTGGAAAGAAAGTGTCCATTAGCAAATTTAATATATGCACGTTAGGATAAATGGTTTGAGTATTCTACACGAGCATATACAGTATCTTTCTCTAAAACCCAACCTGAAAAGTTTTCCTTAGTTTATATAATTCCCTCCCATTTGTTATTACATGTAAGGGATTACATCGGATCCATCAAAACAGTCAGGTTTTACAGCTAATTAATTAAAAAATGTTACATTCGTGATAAATATTTGTTTAATTATTGAAAAATTATCCAACACTTAATTAGGAAGAAACTGACTTGTTTTCTTATTTAAGCTGTTGGAAATCTAGGTTTTCTTTTTGTTTAATAAAAATACATTTAATTGGTGTCAGCCCATTGTATTAATAAAGCTGTACTTGTACTTGGTATCAGTCTGCTCTGTTAGGACAGTAATTGTTATTAGTATTGGCTGTGAAAAAAATGTTATCAGTACACACCTAATTATAAAGTATCTCTTAATTCAATACAAGGACTTGGAGGCCAGGGCCTACCCCATTAACATTGAACACAAGTGTGGAAGAAGTCCTGGATGGGGCACCTCCAGCTGCCATACCATCTGCACTTTAGAACAGGCAATCCACTTAAAGATAACAATGCTTGGGCCTGTCCAGTACTTTGATTGGAAGTCATCTAGAAAAAGCTTGGGTTGCTGCGGCAATCTGGGGCGCTTATCCTGTGGTCTGTGTGTGGATCCCAATGTCCCAGTGCATTGACAAGGACACTAAGTAATGTGGGCATAAAAGATCCTCGGGTCTTCTTCAGAAACTGTAGGGTATTTCCCAATGCCCTGGCTAAATTGCCCACCAGAGCCCTGGTCAATGTCCTGTCCCTTATAGGTTAATTATCACTCACACTCCTTCACTGCCTAATTAGCTAATGTTGTGGGGAGCGTACTGGTTCAAAAATGGCTGCCATCACATCATCAAGGTGGATGCTACACATTGGTGGTGGATGAAATGGTTTCCAATGGTTCACTGTCTATGTAAAACGCTTTGAGTAGGTTAGAAAAGCACTATATAAATATAATTAATTAATTAATACGTTAAATACATTATTCGTACAGGCCTACTTAGAATCAATGATTGAAATAACATGCATTTCTTTCCCAAAAATAGTGAAACCAAAGAAATACTGCAAAGAGGCAAAGGGAGAATGAGAAAACATTATGCTTATTTTCACAGAGTACAGGATTCAAACTGAGAATGTTGGATCAGTTAGGCAGCTGAGCTAAACACCATGCCACCATGCCATCCATAACCAAGCATCCTGGTTCTGAGTAAGAAATTTCACTAAATGCTATTCCTATCAGAAAGTATTAATTACCTTATTATTTTCAAGTCTGATGGTTAGCAACTTCAAGTTTTACCATCAAGAAGATCAATGACATTCTAATGTGAAGTCTGGCTGAGCCACTCAAGGCCATTTTACTTCTTGTGGTTTAACTGTGAAGTTGAGGTTATCATCCTCCCGGTAAACTAATCTCTGTCCCCAGTCTGGGATATGCTTATATTTGGCCTTATTTGCCTACTTTCTTAGCATCTGGAAATAACAGGCCTTCCATCATGTGTATCTTTTACAGAAATGCACATTTTGTATATTTCAGATCTGCTGACTGGTAGAAAACATTGGATTGCAACATCAAATACATGTGGTGGAATACCAATCTGACTCAGAGATTACAGTATGTCAGCGTGTACAGCAGGGATTTCTGTCCTCTAGACAGTACCTCCCATTTAAACCACAAAACACTACATTTTTCTCAACTTAGTCACCAAGTTCTTTATTATTCCTTTTCCACATTTTGAAAAAATGGTCTTGAGTTTGGAGGATTCATAGCCAGTTACTTAACCTTTTTTATTCCCCTTTCCTGTACTTTACTACCCAGTTAAGACATTTAAACACCCTGGACAGTTTTAAAATACAACTTATTAAAACTTTCTCAATTTTAGGTTGTAGCTGAAGTACAGCTCCTCAGTCTTTATAACTGAGGTTCTTCTCTAACATGAAGTGTTAACTTGTAGGAGATAATACGGGCACCTTGAAGAGCAACTACGTATGAGTTTTAGAAACTCAGGTTTTAGAAATCAACTTCCTGGAACTGTGCAGACAATAAGTATATAACACTAAAACATTACATCTTGCCTGAAGAAGGGGCCTGGGTTGCCTCGAAAGCTTGCATATTGTAATCTTTTTAGTTAGCCAATAAAAGGTGTCATTTTGCTTGGCTTTTCTCTACATTCATAATGGCTAACACGGTACAACACCCTAGTAACACTAAAACATAAATACTTTATCACTATCCATGCCCACTTAAACAATTTCAACCAACAGTAATATTACCTCTTTCTTCATGTAATTTTCTTCCCAAGCTTGTTTTTCTATTTCCAGCCTCTCCTTCAAAGCTTTAATTTCTGCCTAAAATCAAAAGAATTTTTTAACAGTCATTTGGGGTATAAACTGACAAAGTTTAAAAATTAAACTGCATGTACAGAGTTGAGAAGATCAAGGGGAGGGCACAGAGTAGCCCCCTGGTGCCAGGTTAAAATAAATTAAATGAAATCCAACAGAATTCCAGAGAGCATGTACAAAAACTCCCTTTCATCTCCCTTACTAATTGTCTCTTGCCTTTTACATCTCTAGCTCTTTAATTTTGAGTTGTCCTCAATCAGAATACTATGAGTATGAATAGTCACTGGATTGGGAACTGCTTTAGTTCTGTTTGTTATTATGTAGGGAGTGTAGTTATTACAATACTTATTATTAATCCACTGTCAATAATTAAAACATTTTATATAATAATAGGATTTTATGAGTCAAGTTTTCACTTGCAGACCAAAAGTCTCAAACTTATGGTAGTTTAAGCAAATACCCTTTGTCAATATTAACTTTATTTATCAGAAGAAAGTTTATTTAGAAAAAAAATTCTTTTCAAAGTAAGAGTAAGTGTTGAATGTTATGAACAACTTTGTACTTTTCAATTTGTTGTTTACTATAAAAAGTAAACATGCACTGCTATGCCAAATGTCTCAGTGGTTAGCCACATTTCCAAAAAAACAAAACAGCAGTTTCTGATGACTCTTCATGAAGCCAGTCTTGTTATAAAGACATCCACTCTATTGAAAAGCAACTGGAGATTTGCCAAAAAAATGGTTGGCACTAGCAGTTGCGATGGTGTTTTGCCCTAACCTGGATACCTGGCCTTCACTTCTGTTTACCAGCTCTAATTATCCAGTTGCTCCGGGTTGATGATTATACATCCATATTTACAGTGTTTAAAACAGTTTGGCAACTATAAGTAATTAACATGGAAAGACTACACGCAGGATACGCACACATTTGCGAAGACAAACATACTACATTCTCTGGCAGCATTATGTCTCATGTATTCCATTTATGAGAATAAAACTCTTGGTCCACAAGTACCTGAGCTAAATGACATGCAGTGGTTCCATAATCCCACTTTTGATGCACCTTACACGAGATGCTATGGGCTGCAAGGTCACAAATGTTTTGCTATATACACAAAGCACATATTGACAGGACTGACAATTTAGTATGCCCTTCTAAACAAAGGGCAGAAAGTTGGTCTACCATTCTTCAGTCTGGGCAGAATCCACACTGCCCTTCCTTGACCTGTGGTTAAATTATTGCATGAAGTCTTCATTCTAGCACCCCATTTTCTTTCAGAGTTTTCCTTTTGTAGGTCAATGTTCCCCATGTTGCAGTAATAATGTTCCGCTTACCTGTGTTTGCATTAATTTGCATTTTATAAATTTTGCTCATTGTTTAAAATTTTTTAGATGTACACTATATTAAGTTTTTGCTACTTCATATTTGCTGTGCTTGTAATTTTTGTGTTATTTGTAAATATCACAATTCTAACTAAATTAGTCAATTTCATTGATATAAATTAAAATTAAAGGAGAAATATTTTCTGCCCATTGATTTATTCTGAAATGCAATTTCATCGATTTCATCTAATTCCAATGACTTATAGCCTCAGGGAGGACAACCATATCAAACACATTTGGAAATAATAAGTAAATTAATAGTAGAAAATAGTAATACCTATTCTATAATTAAAGAAAAGGAGGTGCAAAAAGGCATGGAAAGCCAAGAAACCAACTGAAATCTGTCAGTATTTAGAAAGCAGTCCTGCCCCCTATCAGTGCAAATTAATATCAGCTGGTTTAGTCCTAATTGATGGCCTATTAAAAGGTTTCTCGTTACCAAGGTGTCACACAAGAAGCATCTCATGATGGGTAAAAGCAAAGAGCTCTCTCAAGACCTTCGCAACCTTATTGTTGCAAAACATACTGATGACATTGGTAACGGACATATTTCTAAACTTCTGAATGTTCCAGTGAGCACTGTTGGGGTCATAATCCGGAAGTAATAAGAACATCATTTCACCATAAACTGGCCACAACCAGGTGTTCCTTGCAAGATTTTTGGCATAGGAGTCAAAAGAATAATCAGAAGATTCCTTATCCTTTTATTGGAAGTAAGCCAAGGGGCAAATAAAGTGTCTCCGATCAAGATAAAGAAAACTTTACTGTCATGTTAATCATATACAAGTATATACAGAGACAAAATGATGTCACTGAAGGCCCACAGTGTACACATACTGTAAGTAAGACAAGTCAATGTGCCCAAACAAACAAAGCAAATTCAATAAACTGCCAGAATTATATAGAGACCCATCAAATGCAAGTTTCACGGTTCAATGTGTTGACTAATCTCTTATCTTAATAGATAAGTGACTTGTGCATACGCTGAAGGGAGAGGTCTAGGCTGTTAAGGTAAGAAGAAAGATCATAAAGGGCCACATCACAATGAGGAAACTGACATCCTGGGAAAAAAAACACTATCCCACAACCTGGCAGATCTGGTTCTGATGCTGTAGTATTTTTTCCGGGTATCTAAAGAACAAAGAATCCATGAAAAGGATGAGAGTGGTCCTGTACGTTGCAGCAAGTGTCAAGGACACAGATTTTGAAGAACATGTCTTTCAGAAAAAGGGAAACCACCCCAATAATATTTTCTGCTGACCTAACTATACTCTGCAAAGGATTTACAGTGCCTGAGAAGACAAACTAAATTCCTCTTGTTCACAACATGCCTTTAGTTGTGAATCATGACCAGACATTAACATCAGAAAATGAAGCTTCTCAGGAAAAAAGAAAAAGACTCATTTGGCTTTAGTCTTGAATTTGCTTCCAAATTTACTTAATTTATTTTGCAAGGTGTACACACTCGTCTTTCTAATATTTGCTCCAACATAACCTATACTTAGGCTGCAGCCAATATACATTTTGAGAGATGTGGGCAACTCAGGTTCCTGGTAGATGGCACACAGTTTCATTCATAATTTTTGCTGCATTTATAAGTGGCAGGGCTGCAAATGGTAGACTTTTCGGCAAGTAATCTTTATAATTCTTGAAAATATAGTGTATATACGGTAGAAAAGTAAGTATTTTGATTAAATAAGATCCTATCAAGAATGTAAAGCACAAAGAACTGAGAAAGCAGCTCACAAACTTTCAAGTAGTAATGTATTGCGTATATATTGTATTTTAACAAAGAAGGCTAAGAAGGAAACTCGGACAGTGCAGGGAATGCTTCAGCAGAATGTTTATACTGCTGGCCAAGGTGGATCAAAAGCTGAAGCATTATAATAGCACCAGTCTACACACCCTCGCAAGAAGGAACATTCTCATCCAGGTTATGACCAGGGAAGACATAGTTAATTTCAGATCAAATCCCATAATAAGATCTAATCCAGACATTTAATCCTGGCTCGGCTATTTAATGTACAAAGAGTCCACAATGACACAAACCAATCAGAAGTGGCCAAGTACCAGAGTAATAAATGTCAAAGATAAAGCTGCCTGCACTAGCATGTGTTTGAAAAACTAAAAACAATAACTGAATTTGAATAGCACCAATTAAATGAAGACTATAATTACCAATTTAACAATTGTTACTTCAGCTCACCTGGTGCCTCCGTTCTTGTTCTTCTCTGGCTCTCTCGTATTCTTCTCGTAAAGTGCGGTTTGCCAGTGAACTGTTTGCTTCCACCTGTCTCTTCAGTTCATCTAGTTCTGCTCTCTGCCTACAGGAAAACAATACAATTTCTGATTTGTGTTATTTAACCTAGTTAGCTTAAAACACTTGGCCCTCTGTCATTCCTGTCAACTGTTTTCCATACATCTGGTACTGTCTTGTTCATTTTTTGGTTCAAATTCCATATATTTTATTCTCTTCTGTTCTTCTTATTCCCCAGCTATACTCACTGTCAAGTGTAAAAAGCAAGTTTTATTTTTAAATGGATTTAGCAGTGCTACATAAGCTTTCTGTTTACAAATGATTTGGTTTTCCTGGTTTTGAAATATTGCATGAGGCTACATCCCAGAACAAAGTACAGTGGAACCTCGGGTCTAGACCATAATTCATTCCAAAACTCTGGTCGTAACCCGAAGTAATTTCCCCCATAGGATTGTATGTAAATACAATTAATCCGTTCCAGACTGTACAAACTGTATGTAAATATATATTTTTAAAGATTTTTAAGCACAAATGTAGTTAATTATACCATAGAATGCACAGCATAATAGTAAACTAAATGTAAAAACAATGAATAACACTGAGAAAACCTTGAACAACAGAGAAAACTAACATTACAAGAGTTCGCACTATAGCGCTACGAACCGCTCGATAAAAACACTTTTTTAATGAGTTTTAAGCACAGGGAAAAAAATGAACATTTGAAAAATCCGTAATTTAATAAACAACCAAGAAAAGTAACATTGCAACAATGCACGCTATGAACCAATCGCTGTAAACAGAAGTGAAGTGGAGGTAAAAATCCAATAGAAAAAAGTCTTCGTTAAATACAACGAGGTTAAAACAATGCTTGATTAAAAACAAGCCCGGTGCATTCTTTAACTGCCTTCTCGGCCTTATGCGACCACCAGCCTTCTCTCGCTTGCGTGTTTGTGTGTGTGTCTCTCTCTCGTGTGTGTGGGGGTCTCTCTCGTGCGCGCGTGCGTGTGTGTGTGTATGTATGTGTGTGTGTGTCTCTCTCTCTCTCTCGCTCCCTCTCTTGCTCGCTGCACAGGGAATGCACAGGGAGAGACTGAACATGTGCGGAAATCATCGGCACGCACAAACCAAAAGGGAAACTGGCTTGTTCGTATACCGAGTGTGTCGTCGTGAACAGATGCAAAATTTTGGCAAACTTTTTGGTCGTAACCCAATTTGTACGTGTTTAAGAGACGTTCGTGAACCGAGGTTCCACTGTAACTTTATTGAAAAGTAAAAGCCATGTGGACTAATATATGTTCCATAATTATTATTAATTGAATGTATTTTGTTACAAACATAAATCACAAGTTAGGAAGCATTTTTAACTGAAAGATGAAAGCAAGAATAAGTGTACTAAATACATAAGGTGTTAAAATGAAGGAAAACAGTTGCTTCTGATGAAGCCTAAAATAAAATCAATGCAGCACTTGGACATCTACAGCTCAACTATTTCTACAATTCTCAAGTTGGAGATATTTTCATTGTTTGCTCATCATGTCTAATAGGCTATATAAACAGCTACTTCTAAAAATAGTAATTAAACCTCTCATATTGCTTTATGAAGGTCTTCAGATCTTCAGACAGCTTTATTGGTCTAACTTATGTTTTCTTAGAAACAATTATTTAGACAGATCACATACAGCCTACCAAGGTCCATTCAAGAAAGAGCCTTATAACTTTTTGTCTGTTCATGCCCCAAAGAGAAGTCATCTTTTTTTGATAATACCAGACTTATAATTCATATATTATTCCTTTGGAAATTTCTTCAGAACAGAAGATGCACTCACTGCTGTATTTGTTTGTTGCAATTTTTGGGAAACACTTGTGCTATATACAGGAATTATGTACACATGTTATCAGCCACCACTGCCAATATCAATCTTCTCTTTAGAACATTAGAACAATCTAGACGAGAACAGGCCATTCATCCCAGCAAAACCTGCCAGTCCTATCCACTTATTTCTTCCAAAAAAACATCAAGTCAAGTTTTGAAAGTCCCTAAAAGTCTTACTGTCTACCACACTACTTGGTAGCTAATTCCAAGTGCCTGTGGTTCTCTGTTTAAAGAAAAACTTCCTAATGTTTGTGCGAAATTTATCCTTAACAAGTTTCCAACTGTGTCCCCGTGTTCTTGATGAACTCATTTTATAGTCACCGTCTCAATGCACAGGACTAATTCCCTTCATAATTTTAAACACTTCAATCATGTCACCTCTTAATCGTCTTTTGCTTAAACTGTATAGGCTCAGCTCTTTTAATATTTCCTCATAATTCAAACCCTGTAGCCCTGGAATCAGCCTAGTATCAGCCAAGTCAACAAAGTATTTGTCTTCATGATCACTTGTTTAGAACAGTGAAAAAAGGCCATTAATTCACAATCAAACTCCTTAGAAAATGGTGCCCAGACAATTATCTTGGTGCATTCAGGGTCTTAAAAAAGGAGTATCATATTTACTATCCTTAGCAGGAACCTAGAATTATGCATATGCTAATGACAATTTACTAAATTAAGCTAAAGCATTTCTTTAATATGTTAGTTCTTCAGGACACAGAATTATATCATTTACATGTTCTATCTTTTTTATTATCTATAAACATGTGGAAAGTTTATCTATCCATCCATCTCTCAAATGCACTTTACACTATTACATGATCACAGGTGCAGGCGCCTTTCCTGAATCCATCATGCATAAACCAGGAACCAGCTCCGAAAATACATTTTGTCTGTAAATCTGACATGTGGAAAACCAATTGAGGATTTCTTTATGTACTTTATGGATGCAATTTCATATTTAACAATTTCGCACAAAAAGTGTTTTCCAAGAATAACATTTTGCAACAAGATTGCATAAAGCAAAATTACCATGGCTTCATCTTTCAGCTTTTGACTATTTTGTTGTTTTACTAGGGGGCTCCGCCCTCTGCTTGCTTTGTTCGCCCACCCATGGGTTTGGTTAACCAGATATACAATTTAAAGAGATTGTTATTTCCATTTCATTCACTTGTTATTTCTTGATATTTGCCAGTAAAAAAGCTGTAGTGAATGGGTTACTCAGTTCAGCCACTGCACCCCTTCCACCCCCAAACCCCCAGCCACTGGGGCGTGCTACGCACCAGCCACTTTGCGTCTCTGTCTCTCGTATTGTGAAGGGGGGGCTGAATGCATGCTAAGGAGATGCGGTTGCTCCTCGGAAACCCCCTCTTAAACAGTGATACAATGGGAAACAAATACAGTTTTTGTACCTCCTCTATGCTCAATCAGCCGGCTTGCTGCTGCTGCTTGTGCTGTGTGATCTGCATGTCGCTCTGCGCGTCAATTATTTAAAAGCCTACTGCTTGCCCATTTCTCATCCTGGCATCATTATATCCCCAATATAAATCTGTTAACTGTCTCACCAACCTTAGTTAATTATCCACTCTTCGACAAAAAATGTATATGTTGTGGCAACAGTATCTTCATTGTACTTGTATGCTGAAAGTATCCTAATCCACCATTTACCTAAACAGTACACAAGATGATTTTAATTCAACCCTGTGATGTGTTTCAAGATGTGGCTTGTCCCCAGTGTCTTTAGTTAACTTACATATTTTCAGCACTTCCAGCAGTTTGATGAATGGATTTTTTTGAATTTGCCACAGTGCAACTTTTGTTCAACTTTCCATCACTTTCTTTCATTCTATTTTATTTTAGCAGATTGAGAAGATGAACAGGTTATGATAATCTGCAAACCTGTATTCTTAAACAGTTCCCAAACTAACATTATTCGATAATGCTGACCTTTTTTTTTTTAAGTCGTGTTGGATAACAGTCTGTTAAGCAAATAAATGTAAATATAACATAAATGATGTGGGTTTGTGTGCGTAATGTTGATGGTTGACCAGATTGAGCTTTGTCAGTTACACTTGTTCTTACCATTTTATAACTTTCTACCCATTCATTAACTTTTTGTTGAGCCAGGCTGTTTTCACTTCTGTATTAAACCAATGTGCTTCAGTGAATTTCAGCAAGTTGCACTACCACTACTCAAAGAAATCTCACTGAGGTGCATTGTTCAACAATGTTGCAATACCCCGCACAACAGGACCATCTACATTTATTTGACCTTGATTTTAACTAGACTAATAGCACATTACTCATAGGCCATCACAAATGTGTTGCATTTCGTCAGCTTCTATCCATTTCAGCTACCGCGTAATTTTCAAATTGCCTTTACTTTTTAATTTATCCTCATATTTGACCCTGATGTTTTATTATTTGCGAGACATACTACAAGTTTACTCCCATCCCGTCTTACTTGGCAGCAAGCTGTGCTACTCTCTCTTTCTCCTCTGCCACTTCACCATACAGACGTCGTCTTTGCTGGTGTATTGACTGCTCCTCTTCCTGTAGCTGCTTTTCATACCTGTGCAAAGTGGAATAGCATTAATAATCAACCAAATGAATACTGAAAAAAAAAAAAAAGAAACAATGTTTTCAGCTAAAGGCTTATCAGATCTTACCTTTGCTTGGCAAGCTCCCTTTCTCTATTGCACAGCTCTTCCTTGTCCCTTTCCAGTTGGCTCCTCAACTCCTCACACTGCCGCACATACTTCTGGGCAGCACGCTCATCTGCCTGGAGCAACTCAGCTTCATGGATTGTCTTCAGCTTTTTGAGTTCCTGCTTATGTTTGGCAATCAGCTTCTGTATTTCAGGTTCTAGTCCTATAGCCATAGAACACAACAATAATAATTTACCACAACAACACATGACAAAAAGGCCTACACACACTATAACTGAATTTACCTTAAATGCTACCAAATTAGAAAATATGTATTTACACCATAAGTCTGAATGCTTTACATGAGCACTGTTTTATATCCGGTACCTCCTGTAAATTACATGCACCTGGATTTTACTCCTCAGATTAACTTCCAGTGATCTGAGTAGTGCAAAATTACTTTAGTAGGTGTAATGGAAATAAAAGAACAGCAACTAAAAATTTACAATTAGTGAATCATTCATTATTATTATATCTGTTTGCTACTTTGTTCTGTTTTTGTGGTATGCTGAGAAGTGATACAGTACAGCATTTATTATTTCTCAAATTTATTTTGCAATGTCAACAACTTAAGTTTTGCGTGAATCATCTCGCTCATAATTAGCTGCCCTGTTACACCATCCCAGATCAGTCATACATTGCGAAATAGGAAACACAATAATCCTATCCAGATTGAATGCTAAAGGTATCACATAACATGGAATTTGCTGTGCAACTGCAACACAATAGATAAACTTCAATAAACAATATGGTAAGCCTCACAGTTTTAAAATACCTAGAAGTGATCACACACTGGCTTGCTCCTGCAAATAAAATGTATGGTTAAACTAAGCACAATAGGGATTTCCTCGCTTGTAAAGGTAAAAAATGAACTTTGTCATAGAAGGTCATCCACATTGTCCATCACAACAGACTTATAGTGACAAAAACAGGAAGAAGCCATTCCTGGAAGTGATGCCTGAATATAAAATGGTGATCTGAAAAATCTTATAAGTAACATAGCATAAGTAATGCAGAATTTACCATTCAATTTTGAATATACATTGGAATACTATCAAAATAGTGATATGAATGTGACAGCTGCACTGAATAAAACATCACAATAGGAACAAAATTATTAGTTTTAAAATGATTAAAATTTGGGGAATCAGATCAAGCATGCAATACAAAAAACAGGGATTTTAAAATGTTATGACTGAGAAAAAAATTCTCACAGTAATAAAATGGCAAGAATGTCAAACAATCAAACACGTTCTAAGATACTCTCCTGAATCCAATTTCTGATCTTTGACAACTAACCTTTCACAGTTATTTCTTTTATCTTTTTAGTTTTTTCATCAATCCATTTCTCACGGCGGATCTTTTCTGTAGCACTCATTAGTTCTTTTAGCTTCTTAATCTCCTATGAAATGAAAAAATTCATACCAAAAATATGTTAAGTAACACGTACCAGCTGTATGGCATTGCAGTGTCTTACTTCAAAGTGTCATCCTGAAGAGACAGGAGCTTCATAGCTTTGACTAG
This sequence comes from Erpetoichthys calabaricus, assembly GCF_900747795.2. Taxonomy (NCBI): domain Eukaryota; kingdom Metazoa; phylum Chordata; class Cladistia; order Polypteriformes; family Polypteridae; genus Erpetoichthys; species Erpetoichthys calabaricus. The sequence continues at coordinate 15,649,953 of NC_041407.2, forward strand.
GATAACTTGTAAAGGTACACATTTACAACATTAACAACTGAGTTTATATAATTTATCACAAAGAATTAGGACCAATCGCAAAAACTATAATTTAAAAAAAAAAAAGAAAAAACCAACATCAGCCATCATTTTTTTTTTTTATAAAAACGTGCCATCAGTGCTTCATTACACATAAGGTGTTTTTGCATTTTGAAAGGAATACAAGTATAATTTCTATTAAATTTTTTTTTTCATTAATTTCTTTACCTTGAAATGAAATAACTCTTTTCAGTGTGTTTTTTTTTTTCAGTATAATGTAAACTTGGCCTAACTCACTCATAATGCCTATAGTGCAATGAAATAGAAAGGTGGATGCTTCTTGTAGTATATCCCAGGACTAGCAATTTAGGTGGTTTAACACAAGTAAACACATGCAGAAATAAGAATTAATTCTGAGCATCAAGCCAAATGATACAGGCGTGTAAAGTTTCAAGCAATTCTGATACCTATGTGGTAGGAGACAGGACTGTGCAGGCTTGGCAGAACGAAGGAAGGTATAAACCAATAATAAAGTTTGCTTATTTCTATTACGCCGAAACATTTATCCAATATAAGAGAAATGCAATTGGTTACATTTTTTTGCTTTTTCCAGTTGAACCACAGCCAGGAGAAATGCCTCACTTATGGTCACACAATGTCAGTATCGGGATTTGAACCTAGAACCTCAGGGATTGAAGTCCAAAATCTTAACCATTATAGTAATCCCTCACTATATCGCGCTTCGACTTTCGCGGCTTCACTCTATCGCGGATTTTATATGTAAGCATATCTAAATATATAACGCGGATTTTTCGCTGCTTCGCGGGTTTCTGCGGACAATGGGTCTTTTTACTTCTGGTATATGCTTCCTCAGTTGGTTTGCCCAGTTGATTTCATACAAGGGACGCTATTGGCGGATGACTGAGAAGCTACCTAATCAGAGCACACAGTTAAGTTCCTGTGTGCTGATTGGCTCAGCGACGGAGTGCTGCTTTAACCAGGAAGTCTCATCTCACTCATTCAGCATCAACATGCTCCTGCTTCAGGGGCCGTGTCCAAGCGCCAACAGAAGATGCAAATGATTGCAGAAAAGGTAAAAGTTTTGGATATGTTGAAGGAAGGGAACAGCTACATCGCTGCAGGACACCATTACGGCATCAATGAGTCCACGATTCTTTTTATTTAAAAAGGAGGAAAAGCATATAAGATCTACGGCCACAGTATCCTTTAAGCAGGGCGCAAAACGAGTTGCAAGTGGACGTAATAAGGCAGTAGTCTGGATGGAATCTGCTTTAGGGATTTGGATTGAAGACTGCCGGAAGGAGAACAACGGTGGTGCTACATAGTCGCCTGAAGAGGCTCTTTTAGAAGAGCTTTAACACTCTTCTTTGTTGTGCAGTAAAATTAAACTCATCGTTATCGGACAAGTGTCATTGTTGGTGAGTAACCATAATTAATTATCTACGTACAGTACTTATTACATGTACATAGTTTAGTGTCACTGTACACACATTTTACTGTATACAATTTTTCTTGCATTGTACGTATTTATTGCTGGTGGCCTGTCTGTCATAATGGCTGTAACATATGTGATATCGGAAACGCTCGATATCTTTAAAATAATATTTAGGTTTTACTGTATATAAACTGTGTTTACATACATAATTTCAACGAATCTTACCTAATATCTAAGAGAATACAAAGGGTTTATGCTGTATAATTGTGCGGGAAATGTTTATAATAGTGTGGGAGAGTTTATAAGGGCTTAAAATATATAAAAAGAACCATATGAACATATGGTTTCTACTTCGCAGATTTTCACCTTTCGCAGGGGGTTCTGGAACACAACCCCCGCAATGGAGGAGGGATTACTGTATACCACACTACCTGATATATGGAGTATGGACAAAAGACCTTCTTTCAGTGCATGTATAAGCTTCTGGCCAGATATGACATCTGCCAGTTCCTCAAGACCAATTTAAAAAAGCAGAGCCAAAACCTGCAGGAATAAAAGTGGGTAAAGTGTTACTCCCCTTCCCACGTTTTGCTTGTGTTAATATTTGACAAAATGTGAATGAATGAGAATACAAAGTGAAATCTGAGCCATATTTTAAATTGTGTAATAGAATGACAAAGGTTTATGAAGCAATGAGCCATTTTTGGGCCAAAATAGAAACAAGTTTTGGAAAATGTACAAATCTATTAAAATAAGCTTTAAACATGCAGGGTCTGGGTGGTAATCAAAGACCTTGGGCCAGATCTAGTTTGATAACTTAAATAAGACATCAGATAGTAACATTAATGAATACATACAAAACAGAAAACTGGTGATGAAATAAAACATACTTCAGAAATTACAGAGTGACGAGAAATAATCAAGCATGAAAACCACAATAACATGAATCTGCTTGTCTTAATGCTAGAATTTATTAAATATGGAATGAAGCAGAGATTTACCTGGCTGACCATAAATACTGCATTCATTCTGTAAATGTGTCATATAACAGCAATGTTGAAAGGCATTTGGAGAAGAATATTGCTAATAAAACCTAAGTCAACCCTAAGAGGTTCTTCAAGTATTTAGCAATAAAATAATAGCAATGAGGAAGAAAAGTGATTGAAGTATACGAACTTCTTAATTCACATTTTCGCCCTGGGGTTGACAGTAACATGCTAGTACCTAGAGTGTATATTAAGATAATACAGAACTGCTTGAGTATATTTAGACCTAAGAATTACTTGGAATAAAAAGGGAAAATTTCTTAACTAAAGGTAACAGACAACATTAATTCCAGATTAACTTAAATTCATAATAATTATTCAAACCCTAGCAAATGTGCCTTGTGATCAGGCTCAGCCTGGAAGGCAAACTGGCAACTAAATCATAACAATTTAAAAAAAAAAAATTCCAGAAAAAAAGTGACTGACAGCCAACATGAGATCAGACTAGGAGATGTGTCTCTAATAGAGTTGTTTCTAGAAACTGAAATAGGTAGGGTCAATTTGTAACTGCTGGGAAAATAAATTCTTCAAAGTTACCATATTAAGAAAGTGGCTATGGAAAACAGCAAAAAGGCTAACAGGCATCCATAGAGTTTCATAACTTTGACTTAATGTTGACTTTTACAGAACGCTGGCAGACCAGGAACTGCCAAGTCGGCATGACACTTTAATGGATGGTCAGGGCGCAGGAGTGTAAGGAGGCAACATGACCTATAGGTCAGATCTGTTCTCTATGACCAGAGAATCTACAGATAAATATCCAACTCCTCTAATTCCATCATGTAAATTTTAAATTCTTGCTAATGCTAGGGTCAGAGGTTAAAAGACAGAAAGGCACAAAGACACCCTGTGAGGCAGAAAACAACACAGAAACTATTTACTGATATTCTAAAAGCACGGAGGCTACGGATTTGTGCTGGCAATTGGAATGTTGCCAGTTTGAATCCTGTAAACACCTGAAGTGCCTCTACTCTGTTGGAGTCGTCAGCAAGGCCCTTAACCCACAACTGTTTCGTACTGGGTGTGACGTTAAACTGCATCTGGCCCTGCAAACAGGTCCTCCAACTTACAGGGAAAACTTGGGGGTTGGTGGCAGGATTGGCACTCTAGCCACCATAAAAAAACAACTCACACTGTTCCAGTGTGGTGCTGAGGTGTCACCCACTGCATTTGGGTCCTAATCCAGGTGGTTCATTGTGCGGTACGTGCGCCTTTCCTCTTTCTCCAAAAGCACAAATGCCACAATTTATAGTGTAAAAAAACAACAGATTTTTTGTGCACATTTTTATTCGATACTTATGCATTTTCCTTTTCTTAAAATTAAAGACTTTAATAGCTTTTGCGCAAATTTGACCATTTTTTTTCAGGCTGGAATAACCTCTGATGTTCCTTCCAATCGATACCCGAGATGTCAAGTTTAAAGATAACATTTCTTATAATTTCTTAGAACATAGACTTCTTCTGCCTTTATTTTATTCTTTATTGTTTCTCTATTTTTTTGGTCTAGTTATTGTGGCAGATAAATGGATTATTAATTAATGTCAAATTTAATACCAAGGTGATAAACTACACATAACTTTTAAATTCGAAAAATGCTATTGTTTAAACATGATAAAAAAACTGTTAATTCAGGCAAGACAAGTTCTAAATATTAAAGTTACCAATTTTGCATTTATAGAAAGTTAAACACAAAAATGTTAGTTACATAACAAGACTTACACAGTTTTAAAAAGATAGCACAAAGATACAATGAATAAAAAACAAAAATACAGAAAATGTGGATTATGATCAGTATGTACTAAAAACAAGTGAAAACGACTCTAAAAAAATTGAGAACTCTTTGAATAAAGTGACTATTTCAGATGTGCCATTAAAGAGTTAATAGAAGATTTTAAGCCTATAAAAGGAGGAGTTAAAAGTATCAATGATGACTAGAAGAAATGTTAGCGTAACAGCTACAGTACATGCGGATATTGCCAAGGTTAAAAGGACAATATTACTGTAAACTGAAGAGAGCGGAGGAAAGTTCCAAAAGATTACCTCACACAAGGGACCCAGAATGTGCCAGACCTAACTCAAAAGCAGAGAGAAGCAAAACAGGGACAGAGGGAAAGAGAGAGAAAGAGAAGCAGATATTTAGAAAAAGTAGAATATCACAGAATCAGCACACATAAAGACTAGTAGATGAGGCTTATTCAAATAGTTTCTTGCCGGTATAACATTAAGGTAAGTTGCTGAACTGTTCTAAAAACACAACAAAATAAGCCTTCAATAATATTAAGGAAACGTTTTGGTAATGCGTAAAAATGTGATGATGAAGAGTCTGCTCTTAATGCTTACTGCTACTGGTGTAACTGCTGCTTTGAATCAAGTCATGCTCATATAAAAACAGAGCAGCCTCTTCTTCTGAAAGAGCTCTATTTAATGCCTCACAGTGTAACAGACATCAAGGTATCTATCAAATGTATATTAATTGGTACAGTTATGCTTCCTGACTAACCCACAAGTAACGCCTGTCTTGCCCAGTATGTAATCCTCCATGGGCCTACACAACAGTACATTCAAGACTGAGCAGCTGCAATCGACTTAACGGGGCTGTGGCCTGTCATTTTGAAATCCAAAACAGTCATGAGGCCATCAGATAGACAAGCTTGATCCCCTACAGATCTGAGTTCTTTTAGAATTATTTTCCCCCAAAAACCCTTGCAAATGCAACACCCACAACTACACTCAGTCTACAGCAAGTATGAGTATTGCTTAATGTGACCAGTCTGACTGAATTTTCCAGATCAGTCAAAATATTTTGACAGAAATAAAAAAAACTGCTTGAAAATAAGGTGTTGTGAGCTAAACTCTTCATTTTAAAGCACAAAATTAAAATTATAAAAAACTAAAAGCTGTAGCAATGGAAGTAAGATATACAGTACAAGGAACAAAAAGCTAAAATCGAAACCAATGTCTGATTTTTAAAATACTGTGGACATAGCCTTAGACAAGCAGGTAGGCAGTTGAAGAGAAAGAGGGTCTAAAAGCAGTTAGTACCATCCTCCAATTCATTTATGCAATTCTGCCAACCATCCATTAACTAAACCTACTAAATCCATTTCTTAGATTGTGAGAAGCCATAGAACAATCTCCTCTGCACGGGACACCCATCAAGAATCTGTTCAATCAGCCTAACGTGTATCTTTGGTATAAGGGAGTAAAGTGAAAAACAATAAGAAATGAACAAGGAGATAAGGTTCGAACTCCATACATTGAGAGACCAGGCCAGGATGTCATGAACATCCCTGCCCCAAACACAATTACACAATGCCCGTGAAGGCGCAGTGCTAATAGTGCATGTGCTAAAACGGGCTGCACTATGAGAAATAATTGTAAATATGTGGACTAACAGCAGAAACCTTTAGCTCAAGCAATTAGGCCCAATTACCAGCAACCTCTGCTGGATCAGTAAGGCAAGCTAGCGACTGAACAGGGCATCAAGCTAAACCCTTTCTGCAGATCACCAACCTGGAATTGGAGAGTTATGGAATGAGTTAAGTACACATTCTATCAGGTTACTACAGAAGTCAACTTGATCAAATTGTTTCACTCTAAAGCACACTTTAGAATGCAGTTTCATTAACTAGTGGTCTTCTGTCCTTCAGATTTTGTCGCTCTTATGTTAAGGAGTCCTCATTTTAACAGAAATTCATTGCATTAGATGACCTGACAATTTTATTTCCATAAAATCAAGGATATCAATAATTTAGTTAAGACATGGATGAATGATGTACTTTCCTTTACATAACTGATAGTTTTTACTATAATTTTACATTTAATTTTCCTAAAATATGTTAAAAAAGACTTAAAATGTTGGACAAGTAATGTTTGTACAGAGAGTACTTTTGGAAATCAGCAAACGTATGTCAAGGGTGTAATAAATATATTTGTGATTAGAGTTGACCACAAATCTTTAACAATACACTTCTAAATAAAATTAAATTTCAAAAGAACATACTGCAGCATTTCCTTCTTTACATGTCAATTCACCTTTCTAAAATAAGAAAATATGCTTTCATTAGAATGGATTTGATGCATAATAGTAGAGAGTAACACAATATTTGAACAATTATTTCTGAGCCCGAGTCTGCATTTATATGTCTCCAGTTGATGGAGTGCAGTCTATGTAAAATTAAATTTGTACTGCTGGTGAACACGATGCATGATGATGTTGTCATTTCACTAAGATTTACAAGCATACCAGTAACATTCCAGTGTGGTCAGTGAAGGATGAAACTACTACGAGCAAGCTGTTTTTCAATGACCTAACCACTACCATCCAAGAGATCCAAAAACTTTCATCAGCCCATGCCTCAATGCTATTTATGAACTCTTCTGATTAAATCTGGCATCTCATGTAACCCTAAGAGAAATAAACATAAAATTTAATTTTACAATCATTAGTTCAAATGGAAGAGAAATTTTTATGGCTCTGTGGTAGAAGCACAGTTATAAACTTTGCTGTTCACAGAGTGCTTTAAACAAGCATGTGAGGTGTAGAAAGCTGTGTATACAGTATTAAGAATGTGAAATAAAAGACATACACTACAAAATTGTTGTGAATGATTGGATACATTTATATTAAAAAATATTTTTACGTGACATATAACAGCTTTGTTATTGCAACACACATTTTTCTTGTTGACCAATGCAAAATTGAAACGTTAACGAAAAATTAACTGTTAACTAAAACTAAAATAAGAATTAAAAAATGTTTGAAAACTGGAACTAAAAAAAAAAAAGATAGTCATACACACTAACCAGTATAAAATCACGTGGTCGTAATTTTAAGTTAGAAATGAACATCGATTACTGTATATGTGTAAGTACACCTCCCTACAGCCATCGGATTAGACCATCAGCAGGTGTATTCTGGGGATTTGTCATATTCAGTTGTTAGCCAGTATTCTTTTCTAGTACTGACAGTGAAAACTGAAATATGTTAAAACTACAAAAACACTGCTGCTACCAAATTGTCTCAATTTGCAGGAAACAATTTTAACATAACAATCTTTATTAATTTTAGATGTGATACATTACTCCTTGACCTTATTTGTTTAAACATTGTTTTCATTAAATTGTCAGCTTACTGAATAAAAAACATTTACTGCATAATAGCACAAAACACTGCTGCTACCAAATTGTCTCAATTTGCAGAAAACAATTTTAACATAACAATCTTTATTAATTTTAGATGTGATACATTACTCCTTGACCTTATTTGTTTAAACATTGTTTTCATTAAATTGTCAGCTTACTGAATAAAAAATATTTACTGCATAATAGCACACAGTGCACTTATCTAATTTAATACAATTTCAGTATTATAACACTTTGTTTAAAATACTACAATTTATTGATTACGGCGTTCTGGCTCACTAACCTTGCCAGCTCATTTCTGATCATTAAGTTCATGTCCAAAACAGATACCCTTTTATCATTTTGTGAAGTGTTTATTGAATCACAATAAAATGTACAAATTTATTATGTGTACGATATAAATGATCCTACAGTAAAAGTCCAATGAGAACATTCTTACTGAAATTAAATTTTCTCCTTTTATTATTACAGTACTTAAATGAAGTTTTATTTTCACTGTTGGAGATGCTGGCCTTATTTAATGAACACCTACTGATGCTTGCTACTGGTGACCAAGTTAATTACCAAATAAACAGAAACCCAATGTTCAGGTGGAAATGGGTAATTTTTTTAAGCATGGGCAAATAAAAGAATATGCTACTGGGGGCTATAGACATACTAATAACCAATTTATGATTCTTTAATTGAATATAGTGTACAGTGCATTACATTTCCTTCAAATCGACACAGTGGTATCGAATGTAAAAAGTGTTTCTGTTCTCACTACATTAGATCAAACTTAATGTGAAAGACAAGTTTATGAAACTTCTAGTCCCCATAATGGAAATACCTACAACTTAAAGATTAAAATGAGTTTATTACTGGAATGAGACTAAATGTTCACCAAAACCATGGTTGGTTTTGAGCCATTTTACTAAAAATCTTTAAAGCAGCCTACCAAAGAATTTAAGCAATTATGTAATCATTGATATGGAATAAGAAACACACTTGACTAAAGACATCACTACTGCAGAGATCTGAAAGGACTAAAAGAATCCTATTTTTCTCCAGCCCTTTGAAGTTTTTTTTGTTTTTTCTGTCCTCCTGGCCATCGGACCTTACTTTGTAGTCTTTATCCTAGTATTGCCTAATTTTATTATTGTATTTTTCTTTTTTCATCTTGTAAATCACTTTAAGCTACATAATTTGTACAAAAATGTGCTTTAGAAATAAATGTCATAGTTGTTGTAATCTACAACAATGTTGGGGGAGTTTATTCAAATGGGAGAAGAAGGCTTTTTTAGATACAGCTCCAATTTCTGAATTAATGATCTCCTACAGCAAACTTAGATCTCATGTCTTAAACCACATCAGTTTACTGAATATTTTATTGTATTAGTTACATATATATCTTTAACATTCTCCTCAGGTAAGGAGGTGGGGGTTATGAATTGGATATATCAAAAAGTAAAAACAATTCAAAAAAGACATGCCATATATCCAGCTCTAAAACTGAGTCCATAGAATATGCATAAAGTCTAAAAAGGGCAAGCTGTGTTTTGTTCTGAAACCATACTCCTCATGATTACAAAATGCATACCACTTCATGCTGCTCCTGCATGTGAGAGATCTTCTTAGTGTATTTCTGGTCAGACTGTTTGAGTTCAGTTACAACACTCTCATACTGTTCACTCAGACTCTTCTTGTCATCGATAAGCTGATGAAAAGAATTATAAAACAGTTAGGATGTACTTCTGCATATCCTAACGCAATTAAGGCAGAAAACCAAGTTAAATCTACAGGGGTGGGACATGTGGATGAAAGCAAGAAAAATACAAATACAAATAATGAGTGGAAAAAACACAATGCAAGACATTTTGAAGGACAAAGTTTAGCATGGAATATTAGTAATGACTTACATAATCCTACTATTCTGATACATTATGAAATAGAAACTGTAGTCTTAAACTGAATACATGGCCAACTTTCAAACCATTTTAACCCCACCCCCAATATTCTAAAGGTATTTTAACTAAGCAATGGTTATGTAATTAAAGGCAGCATGGTGTTAGCACTGCAATATCGCTGCTGCGGAAACCTTCATTTGAGTACAGCCCAATTAGTTAAGGTGTGATCACTCTCAAAATATATGTGGTAAAACAGAACTACCAGAATTAAAGCTAGACTGCACATTAAAGATAAAAGTTAATCTGTAACAAAGTCTCCAGTACCTGATCTATGAAGGAAAGATGTCTCTGAATGGTAGCTTCATATTGCTCCTTCTGCAGCTGCAAATTGTGATTCAGCTCTTTTTCGGTCTCTTTGATGTGGCGGACAGTAAGCTCTCGCTGCTGAGCCTATATAAAATAGGAAGAGTGGACTGAAATGTGCTTTACTAAAATTAATAATGGCAATGAAAAGTAAATTTCCCTGCCTTACTAAAAGTACACTGCAATTAAACTACAGCAACGGTACATTTATACACATAAATCAGCCTGCCATGGAATTCCTTAGCAAAGTGAATATGTAAATTACAATAAATCTATATTTCACATAGAATTTCAAAATTCAACTTGCATTTTAATGATTATTTATTTTTAATCTCTCAACACCTTATTAATTAGAGTAAAGAGAGGAATAAATCAAAACTGGCTACACTGAAATCTGTTGTCAGTGAACATCTCTGTCCATACAACTAAACCAGTGGTTGGTGACTGAACTTGTAAGATGACTCAAAGATTAGAGTCTTACAACTCCATGGGTTTGAGTTAAATTCACAAGGCAGCAACTGTCTGTGTTTAGTTTATAGGCATTCTCTATGTCTGTGCAAGTTTTCCATGGATGCTGTGGTGCTCTCCCATACCCCAAAGACATAGTCCTGATTGAGATCAAATGCAATCATTTCAGTGTAATGAAGAACATGGACTTCTCCAAAGGAAAGAATTGTTTACAATTATAATCTCTAACAGCTTAACTGTCATGGATTTTAATTTGAAGTAGTAATGTAAATATATGTAACTGCAAGTCAAGAATACTTACTAACTATGAAGATAAAAAAAAACAATTATGCCAAGAAATAAGCCACCAAGCATGAAGAGTGCCTGCCACATTTAGGGTGAGGGTATTTTACATATTTCCATTCTTGGTAAAATCTTTGGTCTCGCCTCACCAGTGCAACCTGCAGCATGTTCACAGTTCGTTTTTTTTCCTCTAGTTCAAGTTTCAGCCTCATCATGGTGCCAGTCACTTCAGCAGCAGTAGCCGAAGCTTGATCCACTTGTGCTAGATCTTCTTCTGACAGGACAACCTACAAGACACACCGGGGAATGTTACTGCAATATGGAGACAAGACACAGTGTGAATCACTGAAAATATTTTCAACAGTATTAGTAAAAATTTACTCTGGTATATCTAAATCATGGTCAACGTTATTTTTAATTTTATGGCAGGTTACTAAAAAAGTTCCTATTCGATTTAACATTTGACAATTTATTATTTGTAGTCGTGTAATGTGACATACCTAGCAACTCAATCCAACTAGTCCCTGACTTTCTGAATTAAAAATTAAACGGCTTTAGTTAGTGCGGCCTACCTCTGTGACATGAGAGGTGACAACCAATGAATGCTCATCCGGAAGTACAATGCATATAATACAGCGATGAAGAATAAGGAATGCAGGTGTTTTAGGCCACACAAACAGAAAAGAGGCATCTGTATGATGTCTCATGTTTTACGTATATACCACAACAGAATGGTACAAAGAAAAATAATGGCAGAGATTGTGACTGAGCTTACTATACCTGTTAACCCTTCAAACAGCACTAGCTATGTCCGACAGCACATTATTGGCTGTCACATAAAGGGGGAAGAATGACTGTATGGAAGGTCAGCACACAGTCACTAAATGTGACACGCTCAGCAATTTTCAATTGTATAAACTGATAATGGCAATGAGATCAACAACTGCATTTGGCTAGTCTAACATATCCAATGACTAGAATTCACGTAATGTGTTATCTGCTTAAGAAACAATAATACACAATTTTGAACATATCTTTCTTACAACATACAAATAATTGTATTTTAAGGGCTTTGTAACTAATTGACATTGTCCTTTAAAATGAGATAACATCACCTCTCCTCACAGTTTGTAAGAAAAAAATAAACCACAGCAGCCTGTTTCACTTAGTGAACAATAATAACAAGAACAAATTTAACCTTTCATGCAGTCAGGCTGCCATCTTTACCCATGTTACAACAAAGGGCTTTTGATACATCTCAACACACACTTACATCTCTATGAGAACCTGAAGTGACGGATCTTGGCCTCTCTTGTTCAGACTTTTCCATTTCATCTAAAAAGCTCATAATACTTTGCAGCTTGGCCTCTGACAACAATGAACCCCCCTCTCCAAGCACAGGGGAATGATTCATCTTACCCAGACGTTCCAAGTTATCAACTGTGAGAGGATTTGAGTCTCTGTCCTGGAAGATATAGAGGGGGAGTTGGTGATGACAATCATGCATGCTAGCAGCAATGCTTCTGTTGACCCTTACTAAATAAATTCAAGCTGAATGCCATGGCTTAACTTCATTTTTGCATCAAGACTTTAATTACACAAATGCTGTATAAGTTATGTTTAGAATAACATTACAAATGAAACATTGAAATCATAATATTGAAATCACAACCTATACAGGTATGTTTTAAACTGATACTTAAGACTTAAACACTGGAGCAAACTTTGATAATGTGGCCCTACCTTTGTTGAGGTCAAATGCCCTTTAAAACCTCAGGATATGCAAAAGCTTTTGTAAGACTTTTTCTCATTATTGCTAATACATGCTTGGTGACATTTCCCTTGAGTGCTCTTTACTTTCCACGTTAGTTCAGCTTAATGATGATTGATATTCTCATTACTCGTCTTTTTCATTATCCAAGTTAAGCATTTTGCTTTAATTTGTAACTGTGGTTATCATTTATATGTCAACTGCTCACAGTTCAACAACTGATTCCTGGACAGATACTCTGTTGGTCCCCATTTGTGTTTGTCAGGTTCTACTTTGTTTTCTGTGTTAAAACAAACCTTTGTCTTCATGTGTTCTAATTCTGTATTTAGAAATTTGTAAAATCTACACTTGCATTTTACCTAAGGACTTGTCATAGAACTCTGTTGCTACATTCAGGGAAGAGTGCTTTACAAAAATAACCTGAATTAAAATGAATTTATACAGTATCCTTGTTGTTATAAGATTTTTAAAGATGACCGACTTTTTGAATTTGTTTAAACTTTTGCACGCTGCAAGAGGCTATGGTAGCAAGCTTTCTTTATTTGAAAAGGATGGTTCACCCTCCTATTTCATAGCAGTGCTACTTTAAGTAATTAAGTAGCAACCCTAACTATTTTCTTCAAAGGTAATCCATTTAAAATGCTCAATTTCTTATAGTTATACAATGAACAACATTTAGGTATAGGTAAATAAGAATATCAGGAAACACGTATTGTATCATACCTCATCAAAATACAAATATTTCTCCTGCTTATATCTAGTAGGTTCTGGTAGCTGTTCTGGCTCCTCTTCCAACAACTTCAATGTGTCAAGAAGCTCATTGAGTGTTGCCTTTGATTGTGTTCTGCTTGACAGACCCCCATTTTGATTTTCATCTATATCTTCTCCTCTTTGTAGAGCATCCTACATTGGAAGTTATAATGGTACAAAGGTTATCAAGACAGAGACTCTACCGATGTCCTGTAAATCCTATATTCACCTCACCATACAAATGTAAAATGTTTGGAATATGTTTTATATATCTACTATCTTTCACTCTCTTATATATATTATATATTACAGTGGAACCTCGGTTTGCGAGTAACTTAGTTTGCGAGTGTTTTGCAAGACGAGAAAAAATGTTTAATAAATTTTGACTTGATAAACGAGTGAGGTCTTGCAGTACGAGTAGTATGTATACGCTTTGTCTGCTGAGCGTCATGTGATCACAACTGAGCTGATGGTTCTTCTCTTTCTCTCGCTGCGGGATTGTGGGCAATTGTTTCCTACTCTCCATCTGAGTCTGCTTGCCTCACTCATATAGTCAACATCCATACGAGTTTACTACAGCATTAGCACTAGCACAGCATTAGCACTGTGACTGTGTGCGCGTGCGTGTGTGTGTGTGTATGTGTGTGTGCTTGCTCACGTGTGTGTGTGTATGTGTGTGTGTGTGTGTGTGTGTGTGCATGCGCCCACGCTCATGTGTGTGTGTGTGTGTGTGTGTATGAGCTGTGACGTGCGAGTCCCCGTCTTGCACCCTAAAACACGAAGCTGAGTCTCAGTACTTTAGCAACACCAGCTTTATTCAACTTGAAACAGCAACAGCGCAATTATTTATACACAGACACAGCAGTCAGGCAGGGCCCTGCACATTTATAATGTTCCTTGTTCCTTGTATCACCCATCGACGGCAGGCGCTTATAGCATGTCCGCGATGTTTTCGGATTCGCTTTTACGGCAAACTGCTACAGCGCTTGGAGACTGCGATTGCTTTGGGATGCTCTTCCACGTGTCATCCCGTTGGGTGCAATCCCACAAGAGTTTAGAAACTCACTCACACCAGCCATGATTCTTTTCAAAGGTAAAGTGCAAGTTAATTTGTTTTATGTATTTTTACTTTATATTTTGTATTAATCATTTTTATATGAATAGTTCTGGGTTGTGGAACAAATCATCTGATTTTCCATTATTTCTTATGGGGAAATTCACTTTGATATAAGAGTGTTTTGGACTACGCGCACGTTTCCGGAACTAATTACGCTTGCAAACCGAGGTTCCACTGTATATTATATATAGTGATGGATGGCCGGCTAAATATTCCAGCCCACACCTCCAGGCCACCAGGTGGAGCCCTCCCAACAGCATGGAGGTTCTCCGAATTCCAGCAGGGCCTTATGGACCTTGTAGTTTGTATACACAGCCCTGCTGGATACCATGGGGACCACCGAGAGCCACTGTAGGGAGGCTTTCAGACTGCTACGTGCCCTATAACCCGGAAGTGCGTCATGATCACATGACCAGAAGGAACGACGTGCTTTCGGGTTGAAGAAAAGGACTTTTACTCTGACCCAGAAGTAATGAGGACTTGTGGATTGTTGGACAGGAACCACTTCCGGGTCAGGGGGTATAAAAGGACTGTGGGAAAGCCCAGACACTGAGCTGAGCTGGGAGGAAGGGTGGCTAAGCGTCTGGGAGAGGAGGAGAGTGTATTATTGTTGTGTAGTAGGAGAATTGGTATTTATATGAGTAGTGTGGAGTGGAGGGTGCTTAGTGCACGTATTAATAATAGAAAGAATAATAATTATACATCTACCTGATGTTTGGCGTGGTACCCGAGGGTTCAAGGGAGCTCTAGCGCCCCCTACTGTTACAATATATATATATATATATATATATATATATATATATATATATATATATATATATATTTGTCAGGCATGGGCATCAGAGGACTCCTCTAAGGGCTGGGGAAAGGTACACAATAACCCGTCGAGACAAGTGGAAGTCTACTGCTGACTTTGTCCTGTTGTTCTTCTTTCCTTACAGCTCAGAGAAGCTGCCCGGTTAGGGCACTTAACCCCACCCCTTCCGTATGTTGCATTATAAAAGAAGCGCCAATGAAGAAAAAGGCGTCTTTTGCCAGGAGACTGTAACGAGCCACACGGCGGAGGACATGACTCTCGAAAAATCCTTTAGAAGGAAGTAACCCCTGATCGGGATAGCGCATTAGCGCTGTTTTTCATTAATTTTCTTCATTTTGCTTGTTTCGTCTCACAACAATTACAAGGGACAATCCGGTTGGCATCCCAACATTTCAACTGTTTCCAGTCTGTCCTTCCACCGCCCGATCACAATACATATATACACACACACACACATACACAGAAAAATTGAATTAATTTGCAAAAACACTTTTACCTGTGGACTGTGGATTTCAGCTTCAGAAGAGACAGGATGATCTATTATATTTACACAGGAATATACAAACAAAAGACACAAACATTAAATATTACATTAGGCTTTGTGTAATAAATGAAACATAGATCAGCATATTTAAAATGTTGTTGCTTGTAAGATGTGTATTAAAGGACATTCACTTTATTAAGTTTTAATGAGCTTAAGCAAGAGATATGCAAATAAAAAACATTATTTTTCTTTCTAGATAAAGTTTAGAGCATGTTGCAATCTAACGTCCCACAACTTGCAGATACCTTGTACTTGCCTTCTGCTTTCCCATTTCCCCAATTACAGTCTGTTCCCTATTTACTGTCATTGATCCTCTCAGCACAATATTGTCAATAACCTTTTTGTATGATCTGGGATGTTTTCCTTTCCTTCAATCAATACATTGCTTCACTAATGCATTCCTGTTGCTTCCTTCTGTACAAAGATCCAACCATTCCTCATAACATATGCAGTGAATTTCTCAATCAGAATCTTCCTTTCGCTAGGCATGACCAGAGTAACATTCTACTGGCATGGTTCTGAGAAAATGTTATCTGGCTTCAACTGATCCAAACATTCTACCTACCTATTATTTAAAATTTCTTCCTTGAACTGTACTACTCTTCTGCTATGTTCTCCCATTTCGAATACAATTACCCCTAAGAAACCGTTCAAATCTCTGCTCCACAATACCGCCGAGTCCTTCCAAGAAGTTTTCAATACACTTTGGCCTGTTTATTAACTGGTATTCATGCTGCAAATGAATGATATCGTGATGGTGTGCAAACTGTCCCCTGGTCACTTACAGAGACGGAAGAATTACATGCGCCTGATGCTATTAAGAAGTAGCGTGTGTGGCACGCAGCTGGCGGTGGTACCCAGCCGGGACGCCCAAGAGGACCGGAGGAGGGCTCACGCCTCCTCCAGACCATGAGAGGATGTCAATCCTGGTTGTGTTGGGGACCACGGGTACAGGGCTGTGAAGCTCAACCCTGTAGGGGCCCGTGGTCACCGCCAGGGGGCATCCCCGTGCCTGATGGACCCTGGACCCCAGCACTTCCACCACACCAGGAAGTGCTGGGGGGAAGAAGAGAGAGTACACCCGGAGTGCTTCCGGGGAGACAGCCGGCACTTCCGCCACATCGGGGCGTGTTGGTGGAAGATTGCCGGTGCACACCTGGAGCACATCCGGGTATGGATAAAGGGGGCCGCCTCCCTTCATTCGAGGCTGGAGTCGGGTGGAAGAGGACAAGGTCTGAGAGAAGAGAGAAGGAGGTGGTCTGAAGGCATACTGTGGCTTTGGCCTGGACTGTTGGGGTGATTGGTGCTGCGGCACTGGGTTTGTGCACTTAATTAACTGCAAATGAACGTGTGTTGGACTTTTAAAAGATGTCCGTCTGTCTGTGTCCAGGCTATTTCCCACACGTGTTAATATGGTGCTGCAGAGGCAACAGGCACCGACTATGAATGTCAGATTAATAAAGAATTTTTTTAAGGCAGCTTTTGTGAGACACTAACTTTTAAAACAAAGAAAAGATTTACTTAGTGTCGTCCATTATTTTATGACGTAGTTTGACCTGGTAAGAATGTTGCCCCACTTTCGCATGCGTACCTTGCTTTTCTCATTTAAACAGGGAAACAATGGTGGCTTTGAACTAGGGTTGCATGTTTGAGCGGCAGAGGAGAGTTGAAGTGGAAAGTGAAATCAGTTAACTGTTTTATATCAAGCATTCCATTTTAGTGTGCATTTCTCTTTTTTTCCCATGTCCTTAGCAAAAGAATAGTGAATTATATTAAAGGTGTTTATTTGAACATGTGTGGCCACAGTTTAAAGTGAAGTCCCCATTTGGGAATGTGCTGGCCCCATCAATTGGGATTATATGAGTGAATCTCATAGAAGTTAAAACTTCCAGTTTGGGGCATAAACAGGGTTGCTATCATAAGTGGACAGAGTTGGTTAGAGTTTTGGTTTGTTTTCACAGTTAATAGCTGTTTGGCAGCCTTGTAAAAGAACTGACCTTTAATAAGCAGGATTTCTCCTCCTTTCTCTTTTTGAAGTAGTTATATTTACATTAGGTAAGGTGTGCAGCTTTTTGATTGCTAAAGGATCATAGATTCATTTTGTTTAATCTTCTGTCTTGTGTGTGAGCAGCTAGAACCTTTTTTTTTTAAACTTGTAGTGTCTTTGCCATATTTTGAATATAGTTTTGTCCCTGTTTTTATTTATTAATTTATTCAGAATTCTTTGGATTTGTTTTTTTTTTCTGAAACTCCATACTTTTGGATTTGAACTATAAACTTAATAAAACCTCTGTGTTTTCACATCAGTCATTATGCGACATTTCCCTGGGTACCATGGCCATCACCTGGTTATTAACCATTAACAGACCAGTGGCTTGTGACAGATGTTTTTCATTTCTTCCCAAGATACGAAATAAGCTGCCCAAGACCATCTATTGATGTTCAACTGCTTCTTGAAAATACACCTCTTTATAAAACATCTTGAGGCTACTTGTGCTTTCAACATACCTGCTTGCCTTCCCAAAGCCTACAACTATGCCAACCTTATAAACAGTAAACAAAATGTGATTCTTCCTAAACAGATACTTTTTATTCCACCTTTAGCTTTAATTCCCATTTACTATGTTTACACTTTTCTCTACTATTTGCTAAAACTGTACCTTGAGATGACTCAGGCATAATGTAAACATACTGAATACATAATTCACCTTGAATCAAAGCATCTGTCAAATAAGAAATATCAACAGTTCTTGTCATTACAGCCTGATGACTGACCTTTGTTGGTGGCTTTGACGTCATCACTGGATCGGCTGCTGGGAAATGACTTGAAAGGCTTCTTTTTCCCAACTTTTCCTTCTTGTCTCAGTGCAGCTAACTCTTCTTCTGCCACTCGCTGAACCTCACTCATTCTCTGTGCTCTTTTATTCTGTAACTCCTGCAAGAACACAAATCATAGTCACCATGCAGAGTGCAGACTGTGGGCAGATTGTTAATTATAAACTGCCTGGAATCCTTACCTGAATCGCAGCTTTTCTGGCCAAACGTGCCTTCTCCTCACGGATCTTTTTCCGATCATCAGGAGTCTTTTTTTGAACGTCCTGCACTTTAGTCTCTTCAGCCTTTTGTACCCTCTCCTAATAATATATTTTATTTATATAGCATCTTCCCCATGCTCACAGAGTCTCAGAAAGAACACTGGGGTATATATAACATTGGATACAAATAATATCCACATAGAACACTAAAAACAGATGAATACAGGATATACAAAACATTAAACAGAATAAAAGACCACAAACCAGAGTAAAATACTAAATTCAATACTAGAAGAAAAGCCTTAACAAATAACATCATTTGTGATATAAAACACACAAATTAAAAACTGAAAGAGGGTTAAGTTAAACGCCTTCCTGAACAGATGAGATTTAAGTTGTTTTTAAAAGAATAAATTGAATCAACTGAACTAATGAATTTAGGAATTTGATTACAAAGTGTGGGGACTATGCAATTAAAAGCCCTGTCACCCAGAGAGTGTACGTTAGTGTGAGGGACAACAAGATGGCCAGAATAAGAGGACCTTAGTGGGTGAACAAGCAGCAGAGTTAATGAAAAGGTCACTGATGTAGTCTGGTGTGAGGCCATTGAAAGCTTTGTAGGTTATTAATAAAATTTAATATTCAATCCTGTAAGACACATGGAGCCAATTAAGGTGAAGTAGAGTGGGTGTTATGTGCTCGCTGTTGCTGGTCTGTCTAAGGATTCTTGCAGCAGAGTTTTGAATCAACTGGAGCTGTGATAAAAGATTAAAAGTGAACCTGCCAGTAGAGAGTTACAATAACTGATGCAGGAAGTAATGAAAGCATGGACAAGTTTCTCAGCATTAGAACAGGAGAGGAATAAGCGAACACAGGACATGTTTACGAAGGTAGAAGTAACAAAGTTTCTTAATGTGGTTTATGTGGGCAGAATACGAAAAGGAGGAATCAAAAATGACACCAAGATTGCTTGCACTCGAAGAAGGTCTGATGAGATCGTCAAGAATGACTGAAAAGGAGCTCACTTTCTTAAGTTGCGCTTTAGTGCCAATTTGCAGGAGTTCAGTTTTGTTGCAATTTAATTTTAAAGAGTTCTGCTCCATCCAGATTTGAATTTCATTGAGGCACGTTGTGAGGTGAAAAAGCTTCGATAAAGTTTCACTTTTAACTTTGAAATAAGAGCTGATTAATGTCTGACACCACACAGCAAGGATTTGTGATAATCAGATTATTCAGCCACGTTATCAGTAATTAGTATATTACTCTTTCATTCAATAGCATCATCTTTAAATGTCTCTTGTTTGCACTGCAATTTCCTTTCTACTAAAAATAAATGCTGAGGAAAAGCTCTGACCAGGGTTAAGCAAATTTAACAATTACCTGTTTCTTGGAGGCGAGCAAGCGTTTAAGAGCAGCCTCTCCTACTCGTCGTCTCTTAGCATGCCTCCTGTACCAACGCTGGATGATCAATGCTGCATGGTTCACCTGCTGAATAAATCTGTTAACAAAGCAAAAAGAAAAATCAAGAAAAAAGAAAGATGGACTATACAAAAAAAAATACAGAAATGTAAAAAGTCTTTGAAATGAGTAGATGAGAAATGAATTAGTAAAAGCATGAGCATCAAAGGTGTTACACTGTAAAGGAGTGCCCTAATCACTTAAGCAATACAACTTATTCAATATTTGTTGATTGGCCAATCAGCTTATAAATGGGGAAAACACTGATTTTAAGAAAATAGAAAAACTAATCCAAGTACATGCTTGCCTACTCACTATTTGCATTTAAATTCTTCAACCTTTAAGATATCAGTACTGGGAGAAGGTAACTTTTTAAAAATTGTTTTTTTAGTTTATGGGTTAGGTCTATTTATCTTAGCTTCATTTCTTCAAGCCTCTTGATTCAGTTTGAGACACTGAAAATATACTTTTCTTTACTTGATAGTGAAGCAAACAGCACAAAGCAACTGCTGAGTGGCATTCAGAGAAACGTAATTGAAATGGAATGAGAACTGTTTCACTGTCTATGAAAGACTCACAATAAAAATATTAACTGATGTCCCTCTAATACAAGACCACCAAAACGTTTTTTCAGTATTTTAACACGTACAGTGGAACCTTGGTTTGCGAGTAACTTGGTTTACGAGTGTTTTGCAAGACAAGAAAAAATTTTTAATAAATTTTGACTTGATAAACGAGCGAGGTCTTGCAGTACGAGTAGTATGTATAAGCTTTGTCTGCTGAGCGTCATGTGATCACAACTGAGCTGATGGTTCTCCTCTCTCTCTCGCTGCGGGATTGTGGGCAATCGTCTCCTATTCTCCGTCTGAGTTGGCTTGCCTCACTCATATAGTCAACATCCGTACGAGCGTATACTGTTTACTACAGCATTAGCATTGTGACTGTGTGTGCGCATGTGTGTGTATGTGTGTGTGCTCGCTCGCGTGTGTGTGTGTGTGTATGTGTGTGCTCGCGCACGCGTGTGTGCTGTGACGTGCAAGTCCCCGTCTTGCACCCTAAAACACGAAGCTGTGTCTCAGTACTTTAGCAACACCAGCTTTATTCAGCTTGAAACAGCAACAGAGCGGTTATTTATACACAGACACAGCAGTCAGGCAGGGCCCTGCACATTTATAATGTTCCTTGTATCACCCATCGACGGCAGACGCTTATAGCATGTCCGCTACAGCGCTGGGAGACTGCGATTGCTTTGGGACGCTCTTCCGCGTGTCGTCCCGTTGGGTGCAATCCCACAAGAGTTTAGAAACTCACTCACACCAGCCATGATTCTTTTCAAAGGTAAAGTGCAGTTTAATTTGTTTTATGTATTTTTACTTTATATTTTGTTTTAATCATTTTTATATGAATAGTTTTGGGTTGTGGAACAAATCATCTGAGCTTCCATTATTTCTTATGGGGAAATTCACTTTGATATACGAGTGCTTTGGACTACGTGCACGTTTCCGGAACGAATTATGCTCGCAAACCGAGGTTCCACTGTATAATGTGTTGTCTTAATATGTGTGTAAAGTTGATAAATGCCTTACCCAAAGGTCTTAAGTTCTTCTTAGAACTTCATTACTATTACTACATTTTTAAATCACCTTAAAGCCTAACTTAACTAGCTCAAACAATCTGCTATGAACCTGACTCTTTAACAAAATAGTTTGTCACCACGAGAACAATGACAAGTGAAGTGTCTTTCCAGGAAAATTAAGCATCACCTTTCAGCCTCTTCTTCTGTCACTTCCAGTCTTCTTTGCTGATTGGGACTGCTACAGGTTGCATTGTTATTGGATGATGAGAAGTTCTTCTGAGACTTGGTTAGGGAGCCATTTTCTAGAGTACCATCTTCATTAACAGTAGCCTTGACAATGTTGCTATGAGTAAATGGATACAAATACAGAAGGTGTAACAAGTGAATATGTTACATTAGAGGCATACAGCATATATGCTTACTGTCCAGCAAAACAGGTTTCCTGGAAGAATACTTCATGTTTGACCAAAAGAACACTGTGAACTAGCAAGTGGAACGGTGCATATTTTCAACATTTCTTATAAGGGTTTCACAACTTCACACATGATCTATATTTGTTATTGTTTAACCATATGCAAAACAGCAGAGTGACCCAGTTGATAGAGGAAATTGCATGAAAAATGTATTCATATATTCCTGTAGTGAGAAGTCAAGCAAAATGACACCTTTTATTGGCTAACTAAAAAGATTATAATATGCAAGCTTTCGAGGCAACTCAGGCCTCTTCTTCAGGCAAGATTTAGTTAGCCAATAAAAGGTGTCATTTTGCTTGACTTTTCACTACATCCATAATGGCTAACACCCTAGTATTACAGTCATCTATTCCTGATAAAGGTATGAGTGGATTGCACAAATCTCTGCTAATAATGTTTAGTGTTGCAGGATGCTAAACCCAATTCTGGCATCTTCAGACAAAAAAGGATGGAGTGTTTACATGTGCTTTAATAACTCGGTTATTCATAGAAACCTGGTTTCTAAAATGCCATATATTCTTGATGATAAACCAGGATGTTGGTCTCTGAGAAAACTGGTTAACGCACATAGATTTCTCTGTGAGTAATGCAGTTATTTGGCCATGTAACCATTAACCTAGTTACTGTTAAGGATTTTTTAGTCTGTGCATGTTCATTGCACTCTGTTTACCGAATTAGCGTCACACACGCTTTCAGCAGCCATAGGTGGAAGCATCCACAAGTTTAATTTCGTGAGGAAAATACTTGGACAATTGCGTTATACCTTCTCCTGGTTTAAATAATCTGTCTAAATATTTCATAAATTGATAAATTTATGTTTACAGTGCTAAACTATGTAGCTCAATCTCAAGAGCAGTATGGTAATGTGTAATAACTAATGTGCCTTACATAGTCCACTTACTTTGTTTAATTTAAAATACCCAAGTTATTATTATCCCAGCATCACTTGGCGTAAGGCAATAAGCACACATACTTGTGCACTGCTCTTTTGTGGAGTTCAATAGCATAGCATCGCTGCTCAACTTTTTTGACTTTATCAAGGCTTTCAACAGTGTATACCGAGAATCACTATGGTGAACCTACAGCTCTGCAGAAATCCACCACTTTACATTGGCATCTTTAAAGATGTATACCAGAATTTTATGTGTTGCGTCAAGACCGAGGAGGGCTTCACAGACAACTTTGCCATCAGGACCCTTATTCGGCAAGGGTGCATCTTATCACCACTTCTGTTGATTGTCACCATGGATTTCGCCATTTGGAGGGTGATGGGTGCTAAGCAAATGGGCATTCAGTGGACAGAAGACAACCAACTCCACGATCTGGACTTTGCAGATGACATAGTACAGCTAGCCAAAAAACAGCTGACTCAAGAATACAACAATGCAGCTTGAAGAGAGGCGGGAAAATAGGTCTCCAGATCAACAGCAGCAAAACAAAAGCAATTAGCATATACCGAGCCGCAAGACTATTTATCACCATGGGAGGACAGTCTATGGAAGAAGTCACCGAATGGGGAGTACCATCAATGGAAATGGTAGTGCGGACAAGGACATGCAACGGTGTATTGTCCAGGCAACGGCAGTATTCCATTGCATGTACCAAAGCTGGTGAACATCATTGATCGACTTCACGGTGAAGGTTCGACTCTATAATAGCACCATGGTGCCAACTGCCACATGAGCTAAAAGGATATGAAGAATGATGAAAAGCATCACCTGACGCCTCAACATATTTCACCAAAGATGCCCAGGACAAATACTTGGTATTACGTACCAGAATCACATTACCAACGAGGAAGTGCTGTAGATGAGTGGCCTGCCAAAACTGGAAGACACTGTCTTTGGCCAAAGAATGCGTCTTGTGGGCCATGCTTTCTGGCTACTGGACCACCAAACCCCCAAGACCGCGATGAACTGGAATCCCAGAAATGAGACAAGAAAGCAGGAATACCCATTTAAGACCTGGTGAGTAACCTGCCAAGAAGATCTCAAAGCCATCAATATTGAGTGGGAAAATGTTCCAGATATCGTGACTGAATGAAGATGGGGGTGACAACTTGCTGCCCAATGTGATGAATGGCACAGGAGGAACTAAACTAAAACTAAAAACATGAAGGATTAAATATATATAAAATACACAAGAAATTGATCACAGGCTTCAAAATTGTTTTTAGATTCTCAGTGGCCGATGATCTTTGACTCTTATTTATTTATTTTTTTTACACAGTTTAATGATGTTAGAGTGCTTTGCCAAAAAAGAATTAGATTACTTGTGCATGTAAATAAACATTTTCAAGAAACCTGGTTTCTGCCTTAAATTGGGTTATTCACCTTATCCAGATTAGGTGTGTGCATGTAAACACACTCCATGAATGGGATGTGTGTCTAGTGCAGGTATTCCTACATCCAAACTTACTCATTCTAGTGAATGTGGACTCACCAGTGAAATTCAAATGCAGATCTTTGGAATATGGGCCAAACCAAAGAAAATTTCACCCAACCGAGGAAGAACCCACAGACTTTGCTCAAATAATAATAACTGGGCCAGGATTCAAACCGAGGTACCTGAAACTTTGGGACATTAATGACAACCTCCCACTTAGTGATTTTGTTTATTGTGTTTATAGAGAACATAATAACTCTATATTATAAATAACAATGGACCAGATTCCTTGCTGAAATGAGACCACTGTAAAAAATGTCAGCAAATTTAACAGTAAAAATACTGTAAATGGTGAAAGTAAAAAATCTTTTCTGAAAAAAAAAGGAAAATTGCCTTATGTTCTACTAAAAATTATCTGTATATCTTAAAAAATACATTTCATTATTTTTTTACAGCCAAGTTCTGTAAAATCGATATTTTTCTACCTTTAAAATATGCTACATACCGTTTACTGATGCATTAAAATTACACTGAAAAAATCTGTTAATTTTACAGTGTAAAACTGTTAAATAACGAAGGTAAACAACTGTAAAATGTAAAACGGTAAAGCACTGTTTCAGTAACACCAAAGTTACGATATTTGCATACAGACACGCCCCCCTTTACCATATTGTTCCTGGTGAACCACATACCTTTAGTTGGGAAAAAAACTTAAACTAAGTTGACAATCTTATTTTTCCCTGCGTGCTGAAGGTTTTTTGAGGTTATGAAAGCTGATTTAAAGTGGGTTGTATTCGATAAGCTGGCACACCTGTAGGACACCATACACCACAAAAGCAAACTTTACTTCCCCACCAGACAATGTGCCTTAATTTCCTTAAACATTGAATTGTTTTCAATGTGTATAATTAAATGGTAGATGTTTGCTATTGGTTGTTACTTTACTAATGTAAACTGTGTACTGGGGTTTGACCCTGACAATACTTTCTAATGGATTATTTACAGTGATCCCTCGCTATATCGCGCTTCGCCTTTCGCGGCTTCACTCCATCACGGATTTTATATGTAAGCATATTTAAATATATATCGCGGATTTTTCGCTGCTTCGCGGGTTTCTGCGGACAATGGGTCTTTTAATTTCTGGTACATGCTTCCTCAGTTGGTTTGCCCAGTTGATTTCATACAAGGGACGCTATTGGCAGATGGCTGAGAAGCTACCCAACTTACTTTCTCTCTCTCTCTCTCTTGCGCTGACAGTAGGGGGGTGTGAGCAGGGGGGCTGTTCGCACACCTAGACGATAGAGACGTTGCTACCTTCTGTGTGCAGCTGCTTCCTGAAGGACAAGCTGCAATGTGCTTCGCATACTTAAAAGCTCAAAGGGCACGTACTGATTTTTGACTTTGTTTTTCTCTGGCTCTCTCTCTCTCCCTGCTCCTGACGGAGGGGGTGTGAGCTGCCGCCTTCAACAGCATTGTACCGGCGGTGCTTCGCATACTTAGAACAGCCCTATTTGATTTGTTTGCTTTTCTCTCTCTGACGCGCACTCCGTTGAAGAGGAAGATATGTTTGCATTCTTTTAATTGTGAGACAGAACTGTCATCTCTGTCTTGTCATGGAGTACAGTTTAAACTTTTGAAAAAGAGACAAATGTTTGTTTGCAGTGTTTGAATAATGTTCCTGTCTCTTTACAACCTCCTGTGTTTCTGCGCAAATCTGTGACCCAAGCATGACAATATAAAAATAACCATATAAACATATGGTTTCTACTTCGCGGATTTTCTTATTTCGCGGGTGGCTCTGGAACGCAACCCCCGCGATGGAGGAGGGATTACTGTATTAGCATATTTATTAGTGATGCACCGATATGGAAATTCTGGAATACCGATAACCAATATGTTTTTGTCCATCTTTGCCAATACTGATGGCTGATATATACAGTATATTTCTTTATTTAATTCAGGTATGAATGTTTTAGGTATGATGAAAATATATCTTGCATTATCAAAGAAACAACAGTAGCATGTGAAACAGAGATTAACTTTTTATTAACTTGCTGAATTTTATGCTCATCTTTGCTATATAAGCAGCCGGTACTTTATGCGGGGGGAGAAAGAGCAACATATGGCTCATCTCTATAGAAAAAATACTCCAGGTCATGTACAAAAATCTGCTTAACATATACATTCTGAGTAACTTAAGCACATCAAGACACCATGCCATTACATAACATGGCATTAAGTATATTATCAAAAAAAATGAACGCATAT
The DNA here is from genome assembly GCF_900747795.2 of Erpetoichthys calabaricus. Classification (NCBI taxonomy): domain Eukaryota; kingdom Metazoa; phylum Chordata; class Cladistia; order Polypteriformes; family Polypteridae; genus Erpetoichthys; species Erpetoichthys calabaricus. The sequence goes on from NC_041407.2 coordinate 15,676,811, forward strand.
TCTTTGTGATATAATCAGACATATATTACTTTTAAGTAAAACTAAAATAAAGGGTACAATGAGGCCAGTAACCATGTGCTTAAGTTGGCTTCTTTAAAACTACAAATGGTACGTTTTTCTTAACAAAAAGAAGCATTTCTGCCTTTTCAGCAGCAAGCTTGTTTCTCTTTTCATTTACTATATTTGACACAGTTGAAAAAAGCTGTTAACTGTCTACACTGGTACAAGGTGCCAATAGGTACTTGATCACTGCCTTGGCCAAGGTTTAGAAAAGGGCTGCATTGCTTTTCCAATACTGGAGGGCACAGTTATTTGTGGAGATAGGGGGCTCGCTGAGATAGTTATTCAGCCAGAAAAAAAAAAGTTTACAAACATTTACCTATATTATAATAAAAAAATAAATTATTATTAGGTTGACCAGATTTGTGGTAAAGAAAAACAGGACAACAACCTGTACCAACCACAGCCATTAATAAAAACTTGTGATGTTGAAAGCTTGATGCATAATGATTTGGGTCATATAAAGGGAATTCTTGTTGACAAGCCTGAATTATATTGGTTGGCTGTATCGGTTAAAATGTACACATCTGACCGATTTCGATGTCGTAATTTTTACTGAACATTGGCCGATAACAATACAGTTCCCGATATATCGTGCATCTCTAATATTTATTACACTGTATGAATTTCTGCATATGGTTAAACATTCCCTTCTGTTGGAATGTGTTGTAAAGAAAAAGCAGTTATTTACAACAAAGTTATACCGTAGACCTAAAAATATTGTCACCCTATTTATTACGGAAAAATTTTTGCAACCCAGCTGCCAGTTTTTTATTGGAAAATTGACATTTTTATAGACCTAAAAACACTGCCACTTTTTTTTTTTTACAGTAAAATTCTGGTTACCCAGCTGCCAGTACTTTACCATAAATTTAACATTATTTTTTTTTTCCCCCCAGAGTACTTGTTATTTTAGGGTTTTCTTCAAGTGACATGCTTGTGAGTTATCCTTAAGTATTCTTTTCACAAGCCTAACATTAATTTCTCCAGTAAAACTTCTGTTAGGGTACTGAGCTCCAATTTTTCGAAAATGCAGCAAGCAGCTACCTTGATTAGGCTTGAATTTCCCTCTATTGTATTTAACATTTTTAAGGGCTTTCCTTTGACAACCATACAATGATTACATAATTGAAAAAAATATCAAATACGGTCTTGTGTAAAAAACTTGGTTCCTCAACTGCCTCAACTATATTCTCAAATTGTGTACCTAGGAGAAAATGATTTTACTCCTGTAGAGTCTCATTATATACAGTACTTATACCTACTTGAGAGATGTGGGCTTCTGGTTAGAGCTTTTTGGGGTCAGCTGCTTATCAGGGTAATTGTTGTGAAGGATGGTAGTGACCGAGTTGCCAACAGTTCCTTTGTTGCTCCTGAAATTAAATACACATAAGCAGACAAGTCTACTTTACAATAGTCACAATGGTTTTTGTAAACACGGTTACATTTGGGCCATAGAACACTACAAACCACTGCAGACTTGCTTGCACATAAACACCGACAGCCAATTTGAAATAGGAATTACTGACCTATTGTTAGCTGTGAAATTGGCAGCTAGAGTCACTACAGCTTCTTTTTTCTTCATGCCAGTGGGAGATTCACAACTACTTGTACTACGAGCGCTTCCTTGGATTGGAAAGGCTCGGGGATGGTCATCCTGGTAAAATACAAAATACATAAACAATGCTTAACTGTAATGTTTAAAAATTGGGTGAGTAGGAAAAAAAATCTTAGGTCTACTTAAAATAAGACAATTTTAAAAGAAAAAAACACGTTTTCTAATGTTGGATTTATTAGCCTCCAAATGTAGAAAAATTTAAATATCACTCTGTAAAGTTACATAAAAACACTATTTTTCCTTTTATTCTGACAAGAGTACTACTACCACTGTAATTATGTTGTTGGACTTAAGTGCAGCATTTGACACCATCGACCACTCTATTTTACTACACAGGCTAGAAAATGATGTTGGGCTTACAGGCACCGTGCTCACTTGGTTTAGTTCTTACTTATCAAATCGATTCCAATATGTACAGAAATGTGCTGACAGTACTCCATCATTATACACAGAAGTTCAATATGGTGTCCCGGAGGGCTCAGTACTGGGACCTTTACTGTTTTCACTTTACATGCTTCCACTGGGATCTATCATTAGGAAACATAATGTTAATTTTCACTCGTATGCAGATGACACCCAGTTATACCTTTCATTTAAATCAGATGAAGTTTCTCCGATGTTGTCTTTAATTAGTTGTGTTAGCGAATTAAAAGAGTGGATGAATGAGAACTACTTGTCTTTAAATACAGATAAAACAGAGATGTTAATTGTTGGAGGGAATGAAGCTGATCATAACAATATTTTGTCATCATTTAACTCAGTTGGAATCCCAATTAATTTTACTGAATCAGCCCGCAATCTAGGAGTTATCTTTGACTCTAGCATGTCATTTAAAGCGCATGTTACAAAGTTGTCCAAAATATGCTTCTTCCATCTTAAAAATGTTAGGAAATTAAGGCACTTTCCAAATAAACAGGATTCTGAGAAATTAATTCATTCATTTATCTCTAGTAGGATTGACTACTGCAATGCGGTGTTCACTGGATGTTCAAACTGTTCTTTATACAGCCTCCAGTTAATACAAAATGCGGCTGCAAGAATTATTACAAGAACAAGAAAATACGAACACATAACTCCAGTTCTTAAATCCTTACACTGGTTCCCGGTTAAGTTTAGGGCAGATTTCAAAATCATTCTTTTAACATATAAAGCATTAAATGGCCGAGGTCCGGCTTACTTGTCTGAACTTATCATGACTTACAAACCAGAGCGCACATTAAGATCTCAAGATGCTGGTCTGCTTATGGTTCCAAGGATTAATAAAATAACAATGGGAGGTCGAGCTTTTAGTTACAGGGCACCTAAACTGTGAAATGGTCTGCCTGCTACTATAAGAGATGCCCTTTCGGTCTCAGCTTTTAAATCCCGGCTGAAGACTCACTACTTCAGTTTAGCATATCCTGACTAGAGCTGCTGATTAACTGTACAGACTGCATCTCTATTGTTAGTCATTAGCACTAAAACATAAGTAACATGATAGTCAGAATTGGATACTAACCCTCACCTATTCTGTTTCTCTTCTTGGTACTCAAATGTGGCACTTGGTGCCACGGCCCACCTGCCAAGTTGTTTTGCCTGCCTAAGGTAAAGTCATCCCTGATGGAGGATCGCAGGAATCGTGAGGAAGAGGGGTCCTTTAATCGGATTGGCTGACCCAACACTGTTTCAGCCGTGGAATGGCCAAATGGGGGAGGCAGCTTGATGAATGAGGTCTCCAGGAGTCTAAAATTATCCAAATTTTATTATGTGATATCATCTACTGTTAAATTCTGCTCCGTACTTCTAAAAAATTTTTATTTTTTATTGAGGATTTGTTCTGTTCTGTGTATTGTATTGTATTGTATTGACCCCCTTCTTTTGACACCCACTGCACGTCCAACCTACCTGGAAAGGGGTCTCTCTTTGAACTGCCTTTCCCAAGGTTTCTTCCATTTTTCCCTACTAGGTTTATTTGGGAGTTTTTCCTTGCCTTCGTAGAGAGTCAAGGGTGGGGGGCTGTGAAGAGGCAGGGCCTGTTAAAGCCCATTGCGGCACTTACTGTGTGATTTTGGGTTATACAAAAATAAACTGTATTGTATTGTACTACTATACCAGTTATCTGCAAACCTGGCAGTGGTTACTGAATGCAAGACAAGCTGCCGTGTCTAATGTTGTGCAATATTGCATTAAAATGCATCAAACTGCAAAACTCATTACCCACATTCACAAAAGCTTTGGGTCCAAGACGGTTGACTTAAAAACAATCCAAAACTCTCAAGCATTCATTATTTATTTCATTAAGATGGCTAGTTGCCCCTATAATCCATTCCTGCATTTCTGATGGTATTAATAGCTTTGAAAGTTAATAGTCATTCTTTCATGTCATGTGCCAATACTTCCATCCATTACATCTTCAGGTCTTCCTTGGCTGCATTTCCTTCAGTTGCACTGCAGCAAACCTCATCACTTATTAATCTGACACATTTTCCACCAGATGCCCAAAACTCTAATCTAGCTTCAGAGAAACAGTCAATACCTTGCTGACCATTTCAGCTGGGTCATTTGAATCTGTTTGATTTTACTGTTTCATCAGCCAGATTTCTTCTTTATGCAACATACAAATGCTTGTATAACCTTTTATTGTCAGAGAGTGATAACTAAAATAACCAGCTGGCTGTAAAAGTTATTTTGGGTCAGATACAATTTCAAAAGTTGACAAATAAGAGAAGACGGGTCTTGGAAGTCAGGGTGAAATAAATATAAATGGCTGTTAAATTCAGTGATGCACCCAAGCTAAATAAACAACATACTGTGTGATTATTTTTGTTTCTAGGAATGACTTACCAGAATGTTCCAGGTGGTCTGATCTGGAGAGGCTTTACTAAGGCTAGCTAGTTTTCTCCTGCCATTAGAGCTGCTATCAAACAAGGAAAGGAAATCCTCCGACTGTTCTTCACTGAAAAGTAGAGTAGAAGCCTGAGTTTTTGATAAAGCACAAGAATCCTACCTATTACCTTAGTGTTAACTAAAGTAAGGCACAGAGCATTTTTAAGGTTGGCTGTTACATGAGAAACTGTGTATAAATCATTTCTTACGTTCCCCTTATCTTTGACTTTTTTCAAAAGTCACAATACAGTAGCTAGACAATATACTGTCGCTCTCGGCTACTTACCTGTATACAGCAAATCTGTAAAACAAACACTCTATAGTCTGAACACAAGCTTTCATCAAATTATTTTGATAAATTTTAGCACTCTGAGGAAAAGAAACACTTCTGAAGAGCAATTTTCTAAAGTTCATTTAAATAAACATGTAAACAGACTGCAACAGGAGAAATGGAAAGTTCCACCTAAAACATTTCAGTACTATAAATCAGGACTTTAAAATTAGTTTGGGCTACGGTTCAAGAGTCATATAATGTGCAGCATCAAATTCAATTGAAATATTTTCAACGAACAAAACAAAGTTCTTTTTTATTATTGTATTCAACAGTTTTGAATATGTTCATTTAAATATAAAATACCTATATTGGTGCAAATTTAACTTTTGTTACAATTTATAGTCTGGGAAACGGTCTAGTATTGAGTAGAGCTGTGAAATTCTAAAAAAAAAAAAAAAAAAACTAGGATGGCCAAATACTAATTTAGTAAAACAGGCACAATGGTAATTCTGTCTACTTTGATCATCTTGTACATTTGGTAATCACTGCTCATTGGATAATCTAAGCCCTTATATCCCTAATTTTGTGCTTCTTGCTGCATTTCTTCATTGTTTACTCCAGACATACATACACATACATACAAATACATAGTGAGAGAGAGAGATGAGAGTTTAAATACTTAATCTAAGTGCTACTATGCTTGCAGAGTATTTACAAAGCATGCAGCACTTATGACTTAGGACATCAAGCGTGAGGAGTAGCCCGATTTGATACGTTTGTAGAGCAGGGTGTTGTTTGACTGCCACAGCAGGGGTCCAGTGGTCAAAAGATAATATACAGGAATTAATTAAACAGGATTCTTTTCCTCCCTTTACAAATTCAGCAAAAATATAACAATATTCCTAATGTTTTAGGAATAATGTGTTAAGAGTAACATGATGTCGAAATTAGCACAAGTTAAAATATAGGACCTTTCTTTTACAACTGAATGTTAGCATCTGCCTTTCGTATAAATTCAAATTATATTCAAATAGTGATATCTGATCCAACAGACCTACTATTGCAACATGCACAATATTATGTAATTATTGTAAACGTTTCAAACAATGTTTAAATGGCTACATAAAGGTCCAAGGGAATGCACTGTGACAAGACCACACTCAGCATCTACTAAAGTACATTCATTCTCTTATTCTTAGATTTGTTTTTCTAAATAAGTATATATCTAGTCTACTTTTCATATTATTTCTACAATGTGCCGACATATGTGCTAATATATTTTTGGCATATTTTTCCAGAATGAAGATTGTGACCAAAAACACCCATCCTTTTACAGCTTGAGTTTGTTTAATTCTCTTCTATAGTACGAAGTCAAGTAAGAAAGCAAAAAGAGTACAACAATCCCATATTGGGAACCCTGTATCAAAATCAAGATCAGAGAAAAGGCTTTGTGGAAGAATCACTTTAAGGTAACATAGCTTTCATCTTAAAGAAATAGCATAAAGGGTTAACAAATGTCAGAAACCTTGCAGGCATATCAGGAAACCAGATAAGGGCCAAGTGAACAACAAAATGTCCTGAAAGATGACTAAGATATCAGCAGATGTCCTATAAAGCAATGAGAATGGACAGATGTTATATGCAAAGAAACTTCAAGGGTGGTGGCTCAACTCAAACGGTATAAGAAGAACCAGAATATAATATAACAGACTTATTTTATATAAATCATTTGGTTGTAAACCAACGGGACAACCAGAGTAAATGTATGTATTGATTGGCACTGTATGTAAATTCAATAGTTTATAAAATGAACCTCTATTCTTTTTTTTCTCTAATCATTCTGACTATGCTGTAATAGACTGCTTTTGAAGAATGCTCTCTCTAAGGCTCTTTGCCAAGGAGTAATTAAAAAGATACCATGAGCAGCTTTTTTCCTGCCTCATAACTGATTTGTCCTGTTACAGGATATTTCTTCCTGTAATAAGATGTTAAATTTCTACCACACTTTTAAACTGAACTCTTTTGCTGGCTGGAAAATATTTTTCAAAGTCTACAACATTCTCCTTATTTACTAAAATAAAAGGCCATCTGGTCACTAAATCCCATCAATGACTGATGATTTTGAGCACTGTGATGACACACTTTAAGGGAAAAAAAAAGACAGCTGGGAGCTTGAATAGGAATTTACTGACTGAAAATGCATGAGCACATTCCTGCAAATGAATGTATAAGAAAGTTTTTTTGTTCAGTTGGGAGAGGGCATTGCAATACTGACAGCTGTTGCAACAAAAAAAGAAAGCAGGCAGGCAGACACACTTATCTATTCAGTGTTCCTTCATTCATGCAAGTTAACTCTAACCTCTGTCCAGATGAAAAACAAAAAGATACTGCCTCCACTGACTTACTGAATAACAATGGATGCAGCAGGCCTTTCACTTTATAGAAACAATGTGAAATACATTTTGTCTCAAGGGGATGCAGGACAATGCTCATCCTGGACCACCTGTTGCTAAAAATTCAAAGGGAGGAGGGGCAAGTATGTCAAGACATTATGATGTAGTTCAGTACGACACACAAAGTGAAATATAATAGCAACAGGGCACAGGCCCCAGCTAGCTCATTTAGTGCTTTAATGATATGAACTACTGAAGTAACGTCAGGAAGGATTGGGTTCAGGGCATTTTTGAAACTGAAAATAAATGCTCCTTTGTAAAAAGAGGTTTCAAAGCAAATGCAAACAACCGACATTTTTATCTACTTTTATTTATTTTGTCTTTTTTCTCTTTCTTCATCATGTAAAGCACTTTGAGCTGCATTGTTTGTATGAAAATGTGCTATATAAATAAATGTTGTTGACATATGTAGAATCAACTAGGGGGAATGTTTCTGTTTTCAATCTTGTCGCTTGATTTCTAAAAAAAAAAAAAAAAGTCTATATTCCCCATTTTGTGTTCTGTTTCTTCACTAAAGTCTCTTTTTAGTAATAAGTAAAAACAATAATTTGAAATTTACTTAATTAGAAATATGACTTCTCAAAGTATTTTACATTTTGACTCACAGTAAAAGAAATGACAACAGATATTCTCCAAAAAATGTTTCAAAAAGATGTTTGTATATACTGAAAGAATTTTCAAAGTAAAGCTATCAAGTTACATGCAGTTCCAAACAGAGACTTGTAGCAAGTGAAATGACTTATCATCAATACTGCCACGTTGTACAGTACATTTACAATCATTTGTAACTTTTCCATACTAACCATCAATCCATCCATCCATTTTCCTAACCCACTTAACCAGGGCAGGTTTTCAGGGCAGCTGTGGTCTCATTTATGAAGTTTTATGCAAAATTCTGTAGCTATGAGTAGTGAGAAAAGTGCTATATAAATGTAAATATTATTAACTAAAAATTGACAAATGCTGCCATCTTTCATATACTGCAAGCATTGCAATGGAGAGCACAGTGGTGTTAAGAAGTATTCCCAGCAGATCTGAAGCCCTCAAACATTACAGTTTCCTGGTCAAAACATGCATAAATAATGGTAGTAATGGGGATTTTGGAGTTACCATTTGTGACTTCACACAATCCCACTTTGTTTTGTTCACTTCAATTTCTGGTTGAAAGACTGGGAGGAATTAAAGTAAACTGCTGATATGCTGCTTAACCCACATAATACATGATTAAACATAAGCTCTAATATTTAATTGAAATAAAAAACAAATGATTTGCATGTAATGAGAATGGCACAGCTTCAGATACAATGGAACTACAAACAATTATTGAGTAAATTGATTGTTATTATGTTTTTAATTTTATATAGAGACATGAAACACTTCATTATGTCAAGACTAAGCAAACTTCAGTAACAAAGACATCCTCAGATTGTCTCACACAGACCTACTGCCTTGCATATTGTTTATGTGAAATTCACCATTGGGAAGCAGGTATCTCCTCCATTTTCCATACCACAAAACACAAACTTGGAGAACACAATAGGAGAAAAGAAAAACAAAATTATTTTGAATGTACCAACCTGAGACAAGCATTGCCCTTTTGGTTGACCTGTGTTGTGCTGTTGGACCTCCTCAAATTTTTAATAGAGCGGGAGCTGCCAAATCCAGAATCACCCTTTGGAAAAGTAAATCATAACCCTCAATGACAAGTTGTGAAAAAAATTGAAGGACAACTTTGTAAAGGCATTCACCACTTCTGCCCACTTGCTTCAATAATACGCTTCACCCACAATACATCCTTTAAAGAAAGTATGTATGGTTCACTTATACCATAAAGCTTAAAATGTAAATATCTTGGGATGACTGATGCTGTCTAATCTACCTACTTAAAGAAGAAAACTTTAACTAAAATATTCATTTTGCAGTAGGAACGTAAGAGAATTATACAGCATCCTGACAATGTTTTACTTAAATTAAATCAGCTAAGAAGAAAAAGCATCTGGCTAAAACAATTCTCATTTATCCTGCAAAACTACACTAACACAAAGCCATTGTAAGGGTTAGTTTCTTTCTCAGTCAAAAATTGCCCCATCAAGGTGACTCACCAGGAAGTTATGCTTGGTCTTGTTGTCAGCAGTGACAGAGAAGGACCGAGAGAAGTGTTTAGATGGAGATGCACTGCCAGGTCGATGACCAACAGACACCTGAGAACCAGTCAGACTAAGGTCCTGTGTGTCACTGATACTTGCAGGTGGAGTGCTGGAGACAGGCCCAGAACTACGAGTTGTATGCATCCTGAGATAAATGAAACAGTATAAAATTTACACTTAATAATCAGATTGCACTCGATATGACCTTCTCTTTAGCCATATCACAAAGATAACTACTACTATAGGACTATAAACACCTTTAGGAACAGCTTAGGGAATAAAAATTGCATTTATCACAGATTAGAATACATTTAACACTTTTTGTTTTTTCCAGCTGGCATATAATAAACTCATCTTGATTCACATTTGAATTGAGTGGGTTTAGAAATGGATGGATTGATACTTTGAATTTCCCCTGAGGCTTGTACAATTAATCAGTGCATTATAATTAACGCAGCCAGGATTATTAAATTGATCATGTAACATCAATATTCAGGCTAATTAGGCCAAATTAAAGTTAATACAGTATTTGATGAAAATTTTCACAATTAATATAATCTACATACCTACATACATACATACGTATATGTTCTCAAACCCATACTCAGGATTTGGGAACTAGAGCCAATTTTGGCAGCATGGACCACAATGTAGGAACAACCCTGGAGAACATATCAGTCCACAGCAAGAGATACTCACGCACATACTCTACCCATACTCACACTAACACCCACATGGGGCAAATTTAGAGCCGATGATAAACCTAACCTACACATGTTTAACGACGTAGGAAACAAACCAGAGTACAGTGAGAAACAACCGTACAGGCACAAGGAGACCATGAAAATCCATGCAGGCAAGAAACGAGAATAGGATTCACACTCATGGCACTTGATCCGAGAGACAGTAGCATTAACCATGACTCCACCAATGAAACAATCTAGACAAAATAAAATGCAGCTATAGCTTCATTGCTAATTTACCTAAGTTCAGGTCACGGTCTACCTTCCTCTCCTGAAACTGGTATGAACAGCTTCAACTTTCTGTTCCTATGAATTCCCATGCCAGACAGCTGAAGACAGCTTCATTAGCTGCATCATTTTTTTTCTAGTTTTTAATAAACTCTTTTAAACAATCATTAATTATTATTGTTAAGATTATATGTGATCCGGCTTGTTGCTATAAATTTTTGAAAAGATTTTTAAATCAAAGAAGCCAGCTGTCACCACAAATCCAAACACTGGCTTGTCTCAACTGTCTTTTGAAAAAGCAGCAAACTTGAAAGACGTCACAGAGTGAGCGTGGAGGATCTGAAGGCTACCTTACATCTACAGCATCTGAGAATGCATGGGACTCTGAGGAACATATATTAAAATATTCCCTGCGATTACTACTGCCTAAGCAGCTCTATATACACCTTCTTGGAAGATCTGCTTGTCCAAGTATGGAAGGGGTGAAGATCTGGAGTGAGGATAAAAAGTTAGGTGGAAAGGTTTCAGATGTGGCCCGTGTCCACATAATGATGAATGTTTGATCACTTTTAAGCAGGTTGGTTCCACTTTCACATCTAATAGACAAGGCATGGCTTATTTCAGAGGCTATTTTAATGCTGGACGGGGTTCACCTGATATGATCAGATGGTATGGAAAGGTTAGGAGGTGGCCTGCACATCTTTATAAATGAGCAATGGTTAAAAATTGAGAACATTACAATTATGACTAAAATGTGTATCCTAGACATTGAAATACTGACTCAATTCATTCAGGTTACCACCTGGAAAGATTAGTTACATCATCCTGATTAATGTTTATTAAGTGAGCAACAGAAATGGTTTACACTGTTACCAGAACTCTAACAATGGATCATTCTGACAACAGAATGTTGGTGACCTCAACCAGGGTAACTTTGAAAGGAATAAACTTCTATCAGCATGACTCATTTTTGTGAAAATAACATACTGGGCCTGCTCTACTCGCCATGTTAATAATGCGTTTAAACACAAACCAGTGGTAAAACTGGGCAGATCTGACCACCTTCAATTCTCACCTACAAGCCTATTATCAGATGGCAGCAGCTGTTTTATGTGTTCTTATGAACTTTCTTAGTGTTTGGTTGCTCTAAAATGAGAAGGGCAGCAACAGAATGTATCTCCACTTGGAAGGTTTTAAGGTGGCACCAGGTCAATTGTGAGCCCCCCTCAATTCCTCCAGCATGTTCCAAGATGTTATTTGTGTTCAATATACTATCAGCAAACACTGGCCAGAAAAGCCCTGCCTCTACATTTGGGTTCCTTTTGGATTTTTAGAATCCTCAGTCTGCTCGAGTGTTAGAAATGCAGCCCTGTGGTGTACCCTGCTGCTTATATCTATCATATTCTGCTTTGTGACCACAGATGAGGTTACTGACAGCTTCGGCTAGGCTTAGTAAACAAGTCTTAGTCAGCATGACTTTTCATCAGCAACAGAACAAGTAATTAAACAGATGCACAGATTATATCTATTTATCCATTTATTGTAAGCACATTACAATATATTCTTTGAGAAAAAAAAAATCTTTCCCTGTTACCTGCCAAAAAAAAGGGTAAAAAAAAAAAAGAGTACTATGCAGCATCTGTTACACGTTCTTCTTTGGTTTCTCTCCACAAAACAGTCTTATTTCAAGCCTCAGGAAATGTCATTTCTGCTGCATTGAAGGTTACCCTTAACAACCAACAAGCTAACAGCAAACAGCATGACAGCAAAATACAGAACGTCACACTTCCTGAAAGGCACACAGGATTTAAAGTAAAATAAGCAAAGGCCCAGCAGACACATCTGACCACTCTACCAAATAGCACCACCTTTTAGCTGGGAAGTCTTTACAGCTGTTTCAGGACACATTTACATTTAAGAAAGACACAACTGTGCAGTGCCCCCAGTTGTGACGGACTAGTCTCCTGCATTGCAATTAGAGCTGCTGGGATACACTTTGGCCACCCATGACCCTGAAATGCATTAAGTGGACCTAGACTTACAAACATGGTAGTCTAAAAAAGCTGGCCAACAGAAACCACCAAAGTGCGATGTACTGAAGCGTGAGCAGCTGTATAATGCACATATTCAGTAAAGTCTAAAAACTTATAGCCAGCCATATTTGAACCAAACACCTAGAATTACAAAACTTGTAGTCCATATCTGAACTCCACAACACTCCTACATTTGCATAAAATGCCAGGAAAGACACAGAACGACTGTTGACTTATTTCCTCCACATGCAAAGACAGACATTCAAATGGATGTTTGAGAGGGCTATCCTACTACAGACATAAATGAAATTAAGTCCAAACAAAATGCTGTCTCTGTTACTAATACATTTGGAAATGTACAAAAAAAAAATTAAAAACTCTTTTTTTTTTTTTTTTTTAATAAAAACACAGCTAATCCCACTGTGACCCCTTACTGAACACCAACACAAATGGATTTGGTACCACGCTCTACCAGGAAACACACACACACCTTTAATCACACAGCTCCACTGGTTGCGGTGTTGACATAAAGAGTCCAACACAGGAAGTAAGATAACTCTCGAATGCTGCATGGATAGCAGTTACAACGCTGGACAAAGCGTGGCTGAGAGGACGCCAAAACACAATTAAGATCCATAAAGATATTGATACTTTATTATATTAAAAGTTCAGTCGTGTCCCCACTCATGACATTTTATTCTGTTTCTGTAATTATTACATTTAACAGATGGTAGGTTTACAAATGAGTTATTTTCCAGAAAACATTATTTCATTATTTCATTTAGTTATGTACTGTAGAATAATAGTAAAAAATAACCAGTCCTATTCACATTTTGTTTTACAGTTTGCATGTTTCTTATAAATTTGAACAGGTCATTCGGCTCATTGAAGCTGGCCAGTTCTATCCACCTCATTTTTCCAAAACAACATCATTTCAAGGTCTTTAAAGTTCTGTTCTCTACCATACTACTTTGTAATTTATACAATGTGTCTAAGGTCCTCTTGTGAAAAAAAATGTTTCAAACCTTAAAGCAAAATTTACCCAACTCAACAGACGAGTTCATTACCTGCTGCCTACAATGTGGAAAATCTATAAAATTAGGATTAAAAATAGTTTAGTTGAACTATTAAGAAGACATTTGGCTAATTAGTTTAAGCCTGTGGCAGTGGTGGTGGCACAGTGGATAAAGCTGCCAACTCACAGATCTAGAAGATGGTAAGTTTTAAAATCCTTACCTAGACATTGTCTGCATATAGTTAGCATGTTCTGTTCATGAGTATTCCACCCAAATCCTTTAAGTCGTGTGGATTAGATAGACTGGCGACTATAAATTGACCCTGCAGGAGTACAATTATGAGTACTGGTGCCGTTTCTTCCGTCATTGTTTGCTGTTTTGGCCAAACGATTACTCTAAACTGGACTGGTGAAAATCAGCCGACAGAAGTTTAGGCCGATCGAGGTTTATGTATGAAACACCACTAACATAGTGTGTTGCATAGTTTCCTGGTTAACTACAAGGTGGGGTGGCTTCTGTGTAAAGTTTATGCAGTCTCTGCTTGTTGGAGAGGCAGATCTTCAGATCTTCAATTCAAATGCACAACTCAGTGTGAAAGGGCTTCTGGGTTGTGGATCACTTTTGTTTACCTAGAGGGAATAACTTTTAACGATGTTTTAACAAAAAATGCATGAATTCTGCATGTATCGAGTACGCCAACTGGATGGATGTCTTGACACAAGAATTACGCGCCATAATTAACATTAGATTTTCATCATTGATGGTTTTATATTGTTTGCTGTTCTCTAGCATTGGTCATCACCTGCTTCCATTAAAGCATAAACATTGCTAGTTTCACTCTGCATGAAAACGTGATTAAAAATGTTTTTCAGCCATCACTACAAATCACATTAGAGTAAGTAACATTTAAAAACAAAATATATCATTCTCGAGTGGAATTTTCATTTAAGTGGTAAATTAAACTATATAAATCCAGGACAGCCTTTGTGATGATCATGGCTGGTAGAGTTATCAAGGGACCAGTGTGTGATGGATGGACTGGCTTCCCAGCCAGGGTTCAGTCATGCTTTCTTGTGCACCCCTGCTGGATAGGCTCCACCTTACAGCAACCTTGCTCTTCAAAAAAAAGCAGGACTGGATGGATTAATAAATGTGCCAGTACGAAAACTCTTTTTACACCACTCATCGACTTTTGGACCCTTAACACCAGTTTAAGCTTAAACTTCCCACAGAAGGTATAATGCAAAAATGAGCCTATGATGGTGCAGCATAGCCAGACACACGTGTGCACACAGCCACGCAGATTCCAAAAAAAAGGTCCACCAACATGCATGCCTCTGGGCTGTGAAAAATTAAGGGCACCCAGAGAAAACCAGCACAGACTTCAAACGGAACAAGTATTCAAATCATGTTAACCACTACACAACCTTGACCACCCATTGACCCCCAAATAACACCATTTCAGCCCAAAACAAACTTTCAATACAATGGCCTACTTACTTCGCCGATTTGGCTGTTCCCGCTCCTCACTGAGGTAGTCGACTTCTGTGGAATTCCTGATCAAATCTTGAAATTTTATACCAAGTACAAACCAAAAAGGGCACTACTGGGACTTAAAACACTGCACAAAGATCTTTGGACTTGACAACAAGGAATAAATGTAAATCTGGAGCATCACTCTGTCAAAATAAGTGGATAAACACCAATAACTTTATCTTAAATACAGTATATTAAAACAGTAAGCATTTACTCACATTTTACGTTTAATTGATAAGTTGTCACTATAAAATACTACAAAATCTATCAATTTAATAAGTTACGTGATGAAACAATACTAAAATACTATTACTGATCAAAGTAAGAAGGTACAACAGTTTAGCTAGAAGCTATAAAATCATTCTTTCAACATTTAAACTGATCATTAAAACCGTTAAACTTGATAATGGAACGCAATAATTCAAATTTTACACATTAACCTTATATTATAACACAGCAACTGAAGATATCAAATGCAACAGAACTAGTAATGGCAACAATAAAAAATATTGCAAATTAAATATTAATCAGTATAGAAGAGGGATCGATCAATCGACAGGCAAAAGCAACTTTTGCTATGCACTGCTGTGGTTGTTCTTGAGGAAGATGCTTACACACTACACAAAAGCACATACACTATCAAAAGGGTGAAGACATTGATAACATTTATAATATTTGTAATATTTTACTCGAAAACAAATAACAGTAACGCTTTTATTTGCCGACTGGAAACCACCTTGCCGAAGACGAAGTGTCCTTATAAACAGTTATATGCAAATGAGGGAGACTTACCAACCTAAGCAACGCGGCGCACACTAGTAAACAAAGTCGACAAGCTTTGTGAAAAATAAAAAATATAACGTTACCCATGCACCGCATTTACTTTTACAGACCTTGTGAAACGTGCGAATCTCCCATTCCTTGCAGTTCTTCACACAAAACACTCAACTCCACGAAATACAAAAAAAAGAAAAGCCGTATACTAAACCCAACACTTCGCTCGCTGGCAACCGTAGCACCGCCCAATGCGAGCTGCTATTGGCGGGCAGTGTCGCAGTTGCGGAAAGAAGCAAGGTTTTCATTGGACAATAACGTGACATCTGTCAAACTGTCTTCGCGGTTACTTGAGAAGTTTGGTTGATCTGTGAAGTGGTTGACGCTCTCGCCTCAGCAGAAAAAGGAGGAGCTCGGAGAACAGGTTGTAGCTTTAGGCTTGATGAATGAATGAATGTTATTCAGTTGCTTTTGATATTATTATGCACAAATAGACTGTTGTATTTTAACAGACATGTTTTACGACGTTTATATTTTGTTGAGTAATTTAAGGCCTATCGAAAAACCCCGTACAACGTTACCAGTTACGTTTTGGCGTTTGAAAGCTTAATAAGTGTGAACCAGAGTATGTGAGCGCTCAATCGACATTTTCCTGTTTCTGTTTTTTAATACCTTCTCGTCAGCTCACCTTCGCATAACGCCGACAAAAATCGTGTTTAAAGAAAGTAATTAACGCAGAGGGAATGCCAAGAAACGCAACCTCATCAACTCGTGTAAGTCGCCACTGTCCGACTTTTTGGAGATCCGCTTCGTACTCAAGTCGTCTGTTTCATCCGCTACAGTGTAGAAAACTTTAACGAGAACAGGCCATTCTGTCCAACAAACTCGTGCATTCAGTTCCACTGTCTAGATTGTGTCTAAAATAACATGACGTCGAGACTTGAAGAAGCCCATATGTCCTACTCCCCACCATACTACTTAAGTCACATATTCATTCCATGTATCAGGAAGAAAAACTTTTTAACATTTGCGTGAAATCTGCCCCTACAAAGTTTCCAGCAGTTCTTGTAGCAGAATTTAGTTTAATGTAACAAATGGGAACCACATTACTAATTCCTTTAATAATTAAAAAAAAAAAAAAATCAATCACATAACTTCTTAATTTCCACCTGCTTCACCTGTAAAGGTTCACCTATTTTAGTTTCTCCTCATAGGTCAAACCTCTGAGACCTTGAAGGAGCCTTGTGAATTTCCCATTGGGATTAATAAAGTATCTATCTATCTATCTATCTATCTATCTAGCTGCTGCCCTTTGTACTTTTCTAGTGCTGCTGTATCCTTTTAATATGGAGACCAAAAATGAACAGCATGCTCCAGGTGTGGCTTCACTAGTGTGCTGTATAATTTAGCAGAGTCTCCCTCGACTTGTATGCCACAAATTGTAATGTATAATGTAATATCCTATTATCTTTCTTAATCACTCTAGATGTACATAGTGCACATAGTGACAAGATCACTATGACTTTGACATTTTATGATTCTCCTTATTTTAGAAAGTTATTTCTTCTAAAATATTTTTTTTTCCCGATGGAAGTTCCTGTGGGTTTTAACCATGGAGATGACAATGTTAATGTCAAAAAATCCACACCTTGGATAAGAGGGAGCTTAAAATGATTTATACTTTTACCGCATCCCCATCTTGTTTTGGAACAGGCACTGCTATGTTCTGCTACTGATGTCATGGTCGTTACTAAGGCTTGGCTTTATAGTCACCTAACTAGCGCAACAATATAAAAGCCTACGTGTAATTTAAGAAGTGACATCCATCCATCCATTGTTTGGATTACTTTAAATCTTTGTCACTGCATTTTGCTATTGATTTCTCGCTATTTGATCTGTTGCTTCTGTTTTTTTACTTTGTGCTTGTCTAACGTTTTGGTTTTGGTTGCCTCTATACTAGTTTTCACATTTTTGGCCTCTTACAAGCTTTTACCATCTCTGTCCCGGTCAAACCTTTATAATCTGCCCTGTAGCAGAACACAAGCACTTTCTCATAAGTGGTAGTTCCAACTTTAAGACCTCCCACAATATACTCAAATTTAATGTTTTTACTCCCTACATGTAATACTTTACTTACATTAAATATTACCAAGTGTAGTCCGGTCATATATATAAGTAAGCCCTCTTCAGTTTCGGCATGCCTGTGATAAAAATGGGCGATAATTCACTGTTGTTTCTGAGGAATGAGCATTCTGTGAGCATTTAAACTGCTCCCTGAATTCTGATGGTCAGAACTTCTTCCTTTCTAAAGTATTGTGGAGCACGTGGAGGCCTTCCACTTCATTGTGCCTATGGTTGTCTAAAGCTGTAGAGGCCCTCCAGGCTGTTAGCCACCCATTGTTGCACTAGTCATCTGTAACTGTAGGAGTGAGCGGCTGGTGCTGTAAAGTCTTCTTCACTCTTTACTTTGTATTTCTTGCTAGTTACTCATATAAATATTAACTGTAAGTTGTCTTATATAAATGTGGCCACTAATAATGAATATTAATGAGTGTTGTACCATAAAACAAAAAAGCAGCACCATCAGCTGGCACAGTTCCACTTAATTTACTACCACCTCATTTATGGACCACCTTAATAATAAACCACACAAGGCTACAGTTTGAATAGCCAGCTTCTAAATTTTATACTGGTGGATCTCGAAGTGGCATCACTTCCGTAACATCTGCCTATTTATTTAAAATATTGGGGTCGTCCAACTGTGATCCTGGAGGGGCTGCAAGTTTTCCTTCCAGCCACTTTCTCAAATAGTGACCTATTTCTATTGTTGTTTGACTTGTTTTTTATTCATTTTAATGATGCCACTATTTAAGATTCCCTCCTTTGTATTGCTTCTTTTTAGCCAAACAAAACTGAGATGTGAAATGAGCCAAAAGATGACCAGCTAAATCGGGGCCATAAACTCCTGATTTTCTTTTGTTGCAAGATCACCATCAAAATGTTTTGTGGAACTGAGCAGGTCGACATTACCGAGATCTTCACCTTTCTTCATTTTCAGATATTGTCTAATGGACACAGGTTAGCTGGTCACGTATTGACTCATTTTGTATCTCAGTAGTGTTTGGCTGCTATTAAATGAAAAAAAGAAACTATGACATGGTCTGAGTCTTAAATAGCAAGTCAACTAAAATGAAGGCAAAAGAAGTGTAATAAAAAGCAAAAAAACCTGTCACTAATTAAGAAAAAGGGTTAAAACAAAAAACTGCAGCCACTGTGACCCTCCAGGATCAGAGTTGGTCATCCCTGTACTAAATTCAAATTCAAGGTCATGGGACAGCTGGAGCTTCTCCTGAATGTACCAAGTCCAAGAAACCAACAGTGCATGGGCCACCAGTTTATCACAAGGGCACACTGGTACCCACACTCATTCCTACAGGTAGGGGCGAACTTAGAAGGAAGGGGTGGAGGACCTTGAGCTTGAACCATTGTCTGAGCTTCACCTTGTTTTTTGGAGGACCCATGGATGGATGTATGTAATGTCAAAGCTTATGAGTTGCCTAAACTTGAATAGCCATACACAAGTACAGCAAATAGTGCAGGAGCATGCGTTAGGTGTATGAATAGCAGCAACAACCACAAAAACGGGGCATCTGAGGTTATGAGTGATAAAGTATACAGTGCCAGAGCTTACAGTTACACTGGTGCCATTAGAGCACAATACAGCATGTCAAATATTAAAGCACAGCTGTCTGTTTTGTGAGAGAGGAGAAGAGAGAGAGAAAACATAATAAAAACATGATTCTAACCCCTGGTTATTTTCAAAATATAAGGTATTTTCAGTTGTTAGATTTTCCCATTTTATTTAATTTTTGCTTCATTGTTGTCATCTACTATATAATAAAACACTATAGTCTGTGTGTCCAGTCTCTCCGAGCAATATGATTGGTCAGTTTGTCTTTGGTGGTGCAAGAAAGAAGCAGAGCGAGTGTGAGATGCACGAGGAGGAGTAAAGGCGTAGGAGGCACACGAGAGTCACCTTTGAAGATGGAAATTATAAAACTGGATGGGAGACAAGAAAGGCGCCTCGAAAATAATGAGAGTGTCTGAGAAGCAGGCCTTACGGGAACACGCTTGAGAAAGGGGGTGCCAGTGAAGAGATGCTCACACACATGAATACGGAGGGAAGGCGACGAAAGTACATGGAGGGCAAGAGAGAGAATCTTTTAAAAAGATAGTTACTATTGCCTGTTTCGACAGGTACCATGGCAATAAATGTAAAAAAATAATAATAAAAACACATCAGCAGATTTAGATTTTTACCAGTTTGCAGACTATCCATGCTTTTCTCTAACCCGTGACAATGTTGGGTGAAAACAACGAGACAAGACAATGCTCCTACGCACAATACTTTTTCTGTAAAGCAGTTTTTGACTGACAAAAACATTCCTGTTCTCGATCATTCTCCCTATTTGCCTGATTTAGCTCCCTGTGATTCTAACTTGTCCCTGAAAATCAAAAGTGACCTGAAGGGAACACATTTTTTTCTTCAGTGGATGAAGTGAAGACAGAAACGGCAAGCCTGTTGAACAGCCTCAAGTAAGAAGACTTGTAGCACTGTTTCAATCAATGGAAGATACATATGGAGCAGTGCAGAGATCGTGAAGGGGAGTATATAGAAGGTGACAATGTTTAGAATGCTGTAATTCATCAATAACTATATTTTTTTTTACCAATCTAATTTTTGTGTCTCACCTCGTAATGGCATCAGCCAAGTAATAAAAATAATGTATTTTTCTAGCATCCAATTCATGAAATACAGCAATCATATTTCTGTCAAACCTTCCATGTATTTTTTGAACCTGCCTATTCCATCATCTCCTTCAAAGAAAGACTCTCATCTCAGTGTGGTGAAGTAGTGAATGACTAAGTAGGGGATTGCCTGTTGAGGCTATGCTATCATTGGTGAAGGGTCGCCAAAGTACCACCTAGGAGCTACGTGAGGTGGACAGGCTCAAAAGGAACCCTGAAAATGTTGG
The DNA here is from genome assembly GCF_900747795.2 of Erpetoichthys calabaricus. NCBI lineage: Eukaryota > Metazoa > Chordata > Cladistia > Polypteriformes > Polypteridae > Erpetoichthys > Erpetoichthys calabaricus. The sequence continues at coordinate 15,697,594 of NC_041407.2, forward strand.
CCAATGAGAGCGGCAAAGACTTGGGCATCAACCGGTCTGGTCGTGTTGGGCGGAGGACCATCTTGTGGAGGCAATGGCCAACTAGAGCCAATAGCAGGGCAATTTGTAATCAGGAAATGGCTTGCTAACTGCAAGGTAGAAATAGTCGGGCACCTACCACCATATAAGCCCAAGAGAGCGAGAAATTACAGCCAACCCTTCCATAGAAGGACGGCATTGAACAACAACATTCCATTGTCACAGCCTAGCCAGGTGTTCAGGGGAAAGATGGGAATTTGGGGATTTGTCCATTATATTGCATACTCTTATGGACCGGTATAGAGTCACCAGTAGACCCATCCATAACATGTTGAACTGTGGAGCACACAGAGGAAACGTATACAGTCAGAGACAGATTGTATAATTTATACATAAATAATGGCCATGTCCAGTCCTTCTCACAACAGTGCTTCCCATTACTACATGTGAAGTGTACAGTGTAAGAATAAATTAAATTTAACTGAATTCATTAATGTATGTGTGTACCTTTTGATGCTGTTGATCTCTTCAGCCTGACGGAGATTTAAGAATTTAGCTGGACATTCCATTTACTCTGTTTCTGTTTTTTTTTTTTTTTTGGATTAGAATTCACTGCTTCAGTAATGACTGTAGAATATGAACACACTTCATACTTTCATTACTGTATTGTCTGAGCCCACATTAGGTTGTGGAAGGCCAGCGTTTTTTCCATTCACATTACGCACTTGGAAGGAACCAACCCCTGACTGGACGCGAGGTCATCAAATGACACATTTACACTAGGCCAGTTTAGAGATGGCTGGCGACCAAATCTGCAGTTTTTGGAATGTGGGAGGAAGATGGAGAAAGCTCATGTACAAACAACATGGGCTGTTTCCAGGCTGGTATTTGAAGTGAGGATTCTGGAGCTGTGAGGGAGCAGCATGCCATACTGCCATCCAGACTGTGCACACGTGCTTTATAAGGTAGAGAGAGCGAGAGAGAGTTGCTCTATATACATAAAAACCCATAGTTTTCATAAAACGTACAAGACGTGTCATGCCATTGAGCAGTGCAATTTGAGGATTATTTTGTTGCCAATCTTAGAATCAAGCCTCATTGGAATCTTTTCCACATAGCAACATAACTTAACGTTCTCAAATCCACTTAATCCGCCGGGGAAGAGAGCCTAACTTGACAGCACTGGCAAAAGTCAGGAAGCAGTTACTGGTCAAGGCACCAGTACATTTCAGGACTCACTTGCTCAGTTTAGAGTCAGTAGGTAACCTAACCTGCATAAATTTGGTGATGTGGGAGGAAATCCCACACAAACTCCACCCATAAGTAATGATGGAGCATAAAATGAAAAAAAAAAAAGTTCAGAATCTTAAAAAACAAATCAATTAAAATGAACGCAAAAGGTGTCTGTTTCATTAGCAATAGTAATCGGTCACCAATTAAAGAAGGGGCAGGATCTGAGCTTGACACCCCTGCCCTGTCATTTCTTTCTTTATGTTCCGTGAAAGAATAATTTTAGGGCAGCATAGCATTCATCTTAAAGAAACCGCATAAAAGGTTAATAAATGTCGGAAACCTTGCAGGCATATCAGGAAACCAGGTACAGGTCAAGTGAACAACAAAATTTACTGAAAGATGACTAAAAAATCAGCAGATGTCCTGTAAAACAAGCAAAATGGACAGTTGTTACATGCACAGAAATTTAAAGGGCGGTGGCTCAACTCAAAATATATAAGAAGAACCAGGATATAATATAACAGACTTTTATTTTATGTAAGTCATTTAAATCAATGAACCAACCAGAGTAAATATATGCATTGATTGACACTGTATGTAAAGTCAATAGTTTATAAAATGAACCTCTATTCTTTGTTTCTCTGATCATTCTGACCCTGCTGTCATAGACTGCTTTTGAAGAATGTTCCCTCCAAGGCATTTTGGCGAGGAGTAATTAAAAGATACCATGAACAGCTTTTCTCCTGCCTGATAACTGATTTGTCCTGTTAGGGGAGGTTTCTTTCTTTAACACATTGTTAAATTTTTAGCATAGTTCTGATCGGTGCATAAGGCCTGTACTAGAAGTCTCCACTGTTGTGTGTCTTGGGCAGACCGTTCAGTTCTTCCCTAAGACATCTTTAGCTCACAATCTAGGGTTCTTTTCCACATAAGTGCTGGTCTTTCTCTCTTTTATACTCCTTGGATTTGAAGAACGGTTTCCAATCCAAAGTATGATGTATAATGCTGGCCTGTGGCCTGTGAAGGGTGTGACTGGTCCGCTCCACTTTTCATTGTAAATGGTACATGTGATAGATTACTGTCTGGTTTGCTGCCCCAGCTGGAAGGGGTGCATAGTATCTGGCAAAGACAGGTGTTGATCAAGGTTTATAGCTTATGGTCCAGGTTCTAGGACCATGTTCTACTTTTATACCATGGCCTGAACGTTATATTGGTGTTTAATGGTCTCAGTTTAGTGTGGTAGCCGAGATACTTGTTCACCTATACTGATTTTCAAGGCAGCACAGGTGACTCTGGACAGTACATCTGCATCTGTCCCTTCTGTCTTGCTCACTATGTTGCCAAGGTAGGTGAAGCGTTTGCTGTTTTTTTTGGCCTGTCTGTCAATGGCTTGCTAGGTGGCATTAAAGCACAAGCTCTTTGTCTTGATGATAGTGTAACACAATAGTTTTAGTACAGTTATCTTCAACAGCATCATTCTCTAACTGGTTTACTAAACAGTGCCTACCCTACTGCTATAGTACTTCTCTGATTTTCTTTATTTTCTTTTGGGTGTAAATAAGTGGTCTGGGTTAGACCAATGTGTCAGATTTACCTCATTAGGATGTATTTAGAACTTATAAAGAACTCTCCTTAAATAAATCATAAGTGAATTTTACTTTTTGTTTTGGAGTTGAGAGACAACCTTACAGAAGCTTATTCCCGCCAAAAAAAAAAAAAAACATTTTAAGGTTTCAGGTAGGCACCCTAAGAATGGGCAAGAGAAACTTAGCTCTATTCATTTTTTTGCACAGCAGTACATATATCCTTTCCTGAAATAGTGTTAGGGATACATTGCTCTTTTATTTAAGTTTGAACGATTTCTATTTACCCTAAGTTCTTGTCTATAAGCCGCGGCTTATCTAAGGAAAAAAGTTGTGAAAATGAAAAAATAGAATATCGGCTTATACATAAGTCCGGCTTATACAGTAATCCCTCCTCCATCGCGGGGGTTGCGTTCCAGAGCCACCCACGAAATAAGAAAATCCGCGAAGTAGAAACCATATGTTTATATGGTTATTTTTATATTGTCATGCTTGGGTCACAGATTTGCGCAGAAACACAGGAGGTTGTAGAGAGACAGGAACGTTATTCAAACACTGCAAACAAACATTTGTCTCTTTTTCAAAAGTTTAAACTGTGCTCCATGACAAGACAGAGATGACAGTTCCGTCTCACAATTAAAAGAATGCAAACATATCTTTCTCTTCAAAGGAGTGAAGCAAACAAATCAATATGTCTGTTTGGCTTTTAAGTATGCGAAGCACCGCGGCACAAAGCTGTTGAAGGCGGCAGCTCACACCCCCTCCGTCAGGAGCAGGGAGAGAGACAGAGACAGAGTTTGTTTTTCAGTCAAAAATCAATACGTGCCCTTCGAGCTTTTAAGTATGCGAAGCACTGTGCAGCATGTCTTTTCAGGAATCAGCTTTACAAAAGATAGCAACGTGAAGATAATCTTTCAGCAATTTTAGACGAGCGTCCGTATCGTCTAGGTGTGCAAACAGCCCCCCTACTCAATCCCCATACGTCAGGATCACAGATAGTCAGCGCAAGAGTGAGAGAAAAGTAAGCAATCTAGCTTCTCAGCCATCTGCCAATAGCGTCCCTTGTATGAAATCAACTGGGCAAACCAACTGAGGAAGCATTTACCAGAAATTAAAAGACCCATTGTCCGCAGAAATCCGCGAACCAGCAAAAAAATCCGCGATATATATTTAAATATGCTTACATATAAAATCACAATTTAAATGACCGCTACGCGCGCGTGTTGACTCGGCGACGCCCAGAGCAGAAAGAACGCGCTGTGGCCGTGCCATGCGGGGAGTGAGAGAGACGCCAATATCTCACACTCTCTCCTCCCTTAAAGAAATTAAATGGGTGCGAGTGAGACCACTGACCTCCCTCCCTTCTATTAGTTATAGGTTATAGTACGTTCGGCTTATCCATGAGTCCGGCTTATCTATGATACGATTTTATTTTAAAAATTCGTATGATTTTTGGTCTCCGGCTTATACATGAGTCCGGCTTATAGACAAGAACCTAGGGTATATCACATGCTTTCATAGAAAAATTGTAGCTCGAATTGCTTTGAGAAGTGGAAGAAAAAATGCAATTATAAAGTAATTGAACAGATTGCTAGGAAGGAGAGGAAAAAAAAATTCCAACATCCAGCCCCACATGTACATTCTACAGTAATTAAACATACTAGCCAACCCGCAGCGTAGCATACACCGTATAATTATTTATTGATTGGTGAACACTTCCTGAAAGACACAGTTGTCCACATGGGGTGGGTTTGAGGATACGACTGTGAGTGAATGAAAAGATAGAACTCTGGAGAGAGCAACATATAATTGTCCGTGACTGAAAACGGGATATGTACGACAGAGCCCCACCTGCTAACTCTAACCCCCCTCCCGCGTCATGCTCATGTGCCCGCATGCAACACCTCACCAAACACTGTCTCAGTCGCTTTCGTCTCTGCTACAGTCCACATGCACCTCTGAGCCATGTTGACTTTTCATTGTTCTTTTCGGTTCCGGCTGCTTTTAGCGTATCCCATGGTCTCTGTCTTGCATGCCATGGTCGGCTGCTTAGTGAATTATGCAGGGAAATCTGGGGAATAAGGACAGTTTGTGAGGTAGCAGCTGCGATAGTTTTACACTCCAATACATTGCGGTGAATGCTGGTAACAGTCAGGCGGGCAAGCCAACAAAAACACTATGCTCTTAGTATGGTATGAATCAAGAACAATGAAAAGTCAACGTGGCTCAGAGGTGCATGTGGACTGTAGCAGAGACGAAAGTGACTGAGGTGGTGTTTGGTGAGGTCTTGCGTGCTGGCACATGAGCAGGCAGTGTGCATGCCTCGAGAGCGAGGGTGGACGTAGAAGGAGGGTTAGAGTTGGCGGGCGGGGCTCTGTCGTGTGTATCCCATGGTCTTAGAGTTGGTGGGCGTGGCTCTGTCGTGCGTATCCCATGGTCTCTGTCTTGCATGCCATGGTCGGCTGCTTAGTGAATTGTTGGTGAGCAGGGCTCTATCTTGCATCTTGCTTGCCATGGTCGGCTGCCTTAGTGAATTATATATATATATATACACTAGATTAAAAAATTATTCATTATTGTTATAACTCCCCCTCCTAGAAGATGTGATCCAGCAGGCCCCAATACCAAAGGTAACTGCAGAATAACAAAGCTGCTGCTGCTGCTCACTGGCTGCCTTTCCACACTTTTACATGTATTTTCTGCAGGCTGGACTTCCTACAAATGCTGTATTCTTCAAATAAGTGGGACAGTCCATATGTGTTATTTGTCAAAAAGACTAGGTAGTCATTTGATTTGATCTGCTGAAAGACCTGCAGCACGTTATTATGCCAGACCTTGTTGGTAGAAGGGAAGTAGCTCTAGTTAGACCAAGCCTTGAATTTCTCTTAGTGCCTCCGAAACAAAAAACTATCGCAACTTTCTTGGTGACCTTTGTAGAGCAACTATAAAAGAATTTACCATACTTAACCAACATTAAAACAAATAACAACAACAAAAAAAAAACAATACTGATTTATTTTTAAGTGATTTATTTTCATAATTGTACCATGGAGACATCTTTCCATTTTAAGTGAATCATTTCTGGTTATACTGTATAATGGGCATATGATTTACAAAAAAAAATTCTGATTTAGGAATGTGAATACTAAATAAATACGTCACAATATAGTTTATGTTGTACTTCTAAAAAAGAAGTAATCGGAAGAAATACTTTTAATTTAAAATTATTTTAATATATACATAATTCCTTGCAACATATCATTAGGCTTGTTCTACTTCCCTAAAGGAAACATGACTACTGAAAATTAGCCAGCATTTCTTATCCATTTTACTGCGCATCATTAATTTATACACATATAACATCAGGGAAAGCTTCAATATCTCCATTCCAACTGCAGAAAAGGCTTTGCTTGATCTCATTTAAGTAATTTTACTGATTTACTAATTTAATCAGAGTTCATTTGCTACAAACACCACACAAAACAAATCCTCTATACAGTATAAGATTTCAGTCCTCGCTAGCTATTGAGAGTGTTGAAAAGAACTAGCTATAAAGGATGGGCCATGAACAGTAGTCAGTTTTATGCAGATGTCAGACATATTTCTAGTACAGGTTAAGGGAGCGTATACTTTTCATCCATGGAGATGAGACTTTATGGGCTTGTGTTGAGCTTTGTAGATGATCTGCTTTGTTTTAGGTCTAAGCACAATGAGTCTAGAAGAAGAAACAGATGATTAAAGTATATTTGATGAGGAATATCTTTGTTCAGTACTCCTGAAGTTGAATCAGTAGCTGGCACACCAATGTTATCATGGTAATGCATACTTTTCATGTGATGTTGTTTTGAAGTATCATGGTGTCATTCATGTAGGTAGAGGGAGTTTGACATCACTTTTCAGGCATAAATTTTGCTCCACAAAGCATCAGCAGTTTTCCAGCTGCAAATAAGCCATGTCTGGGAAACCTGATGACGTTTCTTTCTAACGGTAATACCATTCCATCAGTTTTCTCCTTCTAAACTAAAAGGCAGATAACCGTTTCTCTGTTCTGTTTTATTGGCTAACAGAAATTATTGTAAAACCCTTTGCAATGACCAAATAAAATCTTGGTACACTGTTACGCTCTCATTGAACCAGGAACATGACTGTATTTCTGGGGGCTCTGTTTTGGTATTCCTTGCAAATGAACATGATTAACATGATTTTAATAAAATGTGTTCAGCTGCATAATTTATTTCTTTGACGTTTATAGTCAGTGATTGGGAGTAACACGATATGCATAGCAGAAAGGCAACAATTAAACAAGAAGCAGCAGTGCAATAGTCTCCAAAGCTAGTAACTCCAATAACTGTGTGGTTCTCCATTTCATTATTATTCCAAACTCAGAAATATTAACTGGTTTTTTTCTGCCTCCTGGATCCACTGGTTCATTGTAGTAAAATCTATTGGTCAGTTTGTTCCCTACTGTCAGTCAGTGGATGTCTAAAAACAGAAAACATGTCTTTGTACCATGGTTGAAATAACACGCTCATTTCCAATTAAGTAGCAGTTCTTTTCTTCTGCTGCAGTTCTCAGTTATTTCTTGAACCTCAGTGCGGTTGTCCACACATCTGCCCCCTGTGATAATAAGATACTGTCCGGTAAAGACTCCAGACCTGGTAGTGCTGGCATGTTTTTATGTTCCAGATGACTCTCTAAGGTTGTTTTCAAACTGCAACAAGAAGAGAAAAAGACATTTTAGTGAATTATAAAAATGACAAAATTCAGCATTTGAAGTCTGTAAATACTTTATATTCTTTTGTGAAAAAAAACTACATCCTTTGAATTTTTTCACAGATATAGAAAGTGGATGGCCCAGTGTTATACAGTGTCACAGATCCAGTGTCACATGCTATACATTATACCTGGTACCTCACATAGAAAACTACTGGCGGTGGAATTCAAACCTAGGTTGTTGGATTCATGTGCTACCATACCACCATCTAATACAATTGCAACCTTTATTTTGTCAATCGCAGAGCTTCTTACTCCCATGTAGGTGCGTAGTTGTTTGTTTTAAGCAGCAATATTTCATGAAGCTCCCAGCAAAACGTGCTTAAATCAGTTTCACCAAAAAACTTGGAGAGCCCACTGTGTTCGTCCTGATTTAAAGGTTTCTTATATTCATTCGACAGCCTCTCAAAAGGATTCTGAAAAAGAGAAAAACAGAAGTGGCTAAATTAAGAGTAAGTTTTTTTTTCACTTTCTTCTGCTTGTAAATATAAAAGAGAGCATACCTGTCTATTCTTCAGCATTAATTCAGACTTCCAGGAGGTTAATAGCTGCCATAAAGATACACAATGCTCCAGTCTACACTGATTTAGAGCCTGCAAATAAAGAGAAGTACTACTGAAGAACATCAGGACTGAACACAGCAATATGCCAAAACGACTGTAACAAAACTGTTAGAAGCAGAGACAGAAATAAAAAGTGCAACAATTTACTGACATAAGCAAAGCAGCTGCTACGTGTCAGTTGGAATACAAGCTCCTGTATTTTGCGTTTACAGACTTGAAAAGGTCATCAAGTCAGTTAAGCCAGTCCTTACAAATTGATGAAGTGAATGAGAAATGAACTTAGTGATTATAGTCATTACCTTTTTGACTAAGATAGAAATTAGCAATTCCATTTTTAGTGACTGTTTTAGGTAAGACAGAAGTTCTTCTTTTGACTCGCCGCCGGTCTTTCCTAGGAAGCGTAGTCCAATCTTAACAATGTTAATGGTTTCACATGTGTCACTGAAAGATCGGAGCACACTTGTGATGGCACTGCATATGGATGTCTTCAGGGGAACCTTTGGAGAGAAAGTCAGACATTTCTGTTGGAAAACAAAGCTTTTTTTTCCATGAATCAGCTTACTGGACATTGATGGACATTAATAGGTGAATTGTTCTCTTATTCCAGTTAGTCATTAAATATTGGCTTGAAGCTTCCAGAACAGTCATCGTCCAAAGTGCTACTCTGAACTGGACCGGGCCAAGTAATTTTCTCCATATACTGTACAGTGTTTACACTGAGTGAATGTTTTATTTAAAAGTTAGTTATTGGGAAATTTATTCCAAAAGTACTACACAGAAATGCTAGCCTGAGTGACTTCCAAAATGTCTCAAAGTATCTGCTCTAGAGCCTCCAAGAGGTGTTCATTTCTTTATCCTAGAGGAACTCTACTTAACTAAACTGAAATGAATTCACTTCTGTGTTTCTAAAACCATTGTAGGAATTTGTCCGCCTACTGGCATGGTGAATTACCAGACTGAAAAAGCAGAGTGCTGAGAGACACACTGCTGCCATAACGTTTTGTTCAGTTATTCAAATATTGGTGTGTTTGTGGGTACACTTTATAACCCCTCATACAAACAGACCATCTCCTTGTGGACTGCTGGCTCTCAGCAGGATGAATCCATCGATTCATGTGGCTTCGCCATACTCTGGTGTTCTAGTTTAAGTGGAATTCAATAGAATTTTTCCTATCCTTCGTGTTTGTGTTTCCTAATCTTCTGTAACTTCATACTCTTATTTTTAGTGACAAGACTGTTGAATGACATACACCACCCATGACAAGTGAGGCCAAATCATGCATTCTGATATGCATGTATTGGTGCCACCACAGTAGTTAGTTGAATGTCAATATTCCATCTATTACTATGTACCACTCCTGAGCCTTTCTGGAACAGTCACAGGGCAATGCTGGCTGGTGTGGAAGAATAATTTTAGGGTAATAGAGTATTCATCTTAAAGAAATAGCATAAATGTCGGAAATCAGATAAAGGTCACGTGAACAACAAAATGTACTGAAAGATGACTAAGAAGTCAGCAGTTATATGCACAGAAATTTCAAGGGTGGTGGTTCAACTCAAGGGTATAAAGAAGAAGCAGAATATAATCTAGACTAGACTAGCTCTGCCCCCTGCTCGCTTTGCTCGCCAACCCCCGGGTGGGCGCTACACGATAGCCACTTCACGGCTCTGCCATTCGCATATGGGGAAGCGGATGTTCAATTTAAACAGATTGTTATTTTCATGGGAATTGTTACATGTGCATAATAGACCCAACTGTTTTACAGTACAGCAAGTAATTAACCATAGTAAAAAAAAAAAGTAAAACATAATAAATTGAAAGAAAATTATGTTTCATGTTGCGTTAGAGGTATTTGTTGCATTATACATTTTCGTTCTGCTTGGATTTGAAATTAACACGTAAATACTTTTTAAACTTACCCTTTTACTGTAAAACTTCAGTAAAAACAATATTTGGAATTAACTTTTCGTCAATATTGCATTGAATTTTGATTCCATGTTTGGACTTACATCATGACAACGCAACGTATTACTGCCCTTGAGTGAATATTGTTTCTTCCAGTCTAATAAATAAATTGATTTTTCAAATGTTTGTCCCTGTGATTTGTTAATTGTCATAGCAAAAGCTATTCTAACGGGAAACTGTAAACATTTTAATACTGTGGTGCCCGGCGGACGTCCATGCCCGGCCGGGACGCCTAGGAGGAGTGGAGGAGGGCTTGTGCCTCCTCCAGGACTCGAGGGGGCGTCCTCCCTGGTGGCTTTGGGGACCGCGGGTACAGAGCTTGGAAGCTCAGCCCTGTAGGGGCCCGTGGTCACCGCCAGGGGGCGCCCCAATGCCTTGGAAGTGTTGGCCCTCAGTGCTTCCGCCACACCGGGAAGTGCTGGGGGGAAGAAACTTGAGAGCACCCGGTGGACTTCCGGCAACACCTTGGGAGCTTCCGCCACACAGGGGTGTGGCTACGGAGGCCCTAATGATGCACCTGGAGCCCATCCGGGGCACATAAAAGGGGCCGCCTCCCTCCAGTCAGAGCGAGAGTCGGGAGGAAGAAGACAAAGCGTGCTGGAGAGGAGTGGAGGCGGACCAGAGAAAGAGAAAGGCATTGTGTGGTGGCCAGGACTTTGAAGGGGTGATTGGTGCTTTGTGCACTGGGATTGTGCAATATAACTGTAAGTAATGTATAATAAACGTGTGTTGGGTGACATGAACGTGTCTGCCTGTCTGTGTCCGAGCCAGTCTCCACAATACGAATGACATATCAAGATCTCCTTTAGTATCTAATGTTATCCATGGAAGATGTACTACATTACCTTTCTAGTTGCATGTTAAAATTTTACATGTCAGAATTGTTCGACCAATTTTGAATACAACTAATCTTTTCCTGTTGCATAGCCCATCACTTATACATAAATTGCACAATATGCAAACGTTAAAGACGCATACAGTGCCACCCCGCTGCCTGCGCTTGGGAAAGCAGATCATAACCTGGTTCTGCTTCAGCCTCACTACAAACCAAGAGTGAGGGAGCTACCTACAACCACACGCTCATTCAGGAAGTGGTCCCCTGAGGCAGAGCAGGCTCTGAGAGACTGCTTTCGAACTACGGACTGGGATATCCTGCAGGGATCACATAGTGAGAACATTGAGGAGGTTGTTGACTGCACTACTGTATGGACATTGTAGTTCCAGTAAGAACAGTACGCTGCTATGCTAACAACAAGCCACGGATTACAAGTGACATCAAGGGCCTTTTGAACCAGAAGAAAAGGGCTTTTAAAGGTGGTGATCATCATGAGCTCAAGCATGTGCAGAAGGAACTCCAAGTCCAGCTCAGGGCGGCGAAGGAGCAGTACAGGAGAAAGCTGGAGCAGAAGTTGCAGAATAACAGCATGAAGGAAGTGTGGGATGGGATGAAGTTCATCACTGGCTGCAGCTCGAAGCGGGGTGCCACCATCGAGAGAGACGTGAAGAGAGCAAACCAAATGAACAACTCTTTTAACAGGTTTAACCACCCTAACCCACTCTCACCTCGAAGTACTACACCCTCCACCCATCCTTCTGCTGAAAACCAGCATAGGAGAGACATCCCCACCCACAATTACAGCAGCACAGGTGAGCAAAGAGCTGAGGAGACTTCGTGCCAGCAAAGCAGCGGGTCCAGATGGAGTATCGCCACGACTGCTGAAGGTCTGTGCGCTGGAGCTGAGGAGTTCTCTACAGCGCATCTTCAACCTGAGCCTGGAACAGGGGAGAGTCCCGAGGCTTTGGAAAACATCTTGTATCACCCCAGTCCCAAAGGTATCATGTCCTAGTGAGCTGAACGACTTCCGGCCTGTCGCTCTGACGTCACATGTGATGAAGACCATGGAGCGGCTGCTGTTTCACCACCTGAGGCCACAGGTCTGTCACGCCCTCGACCTTCTGCAGTTCGCATACCAGGAGAAGGTGGGACCGGAGGATGCCATCATCTATATGCTACACCGATCACTCTCCCACTTGGGCAGAGGCAGTGGTGCTGTAAGAATTATGTTTCTAGACTTCTCTAGCGCCCTTAACACCATCCAACCTCTGCTCCTTAGGGACAAGCTGACAGAGATGGGAGTAGATTCATACCTGGTGGTATGGATCATGGACTATCTTACAAACAGACCTCAGTATGTGCATCTCGGGAACTGCAGGTCTGACATTGTGGTCAGCAACACAGGAGCGCCTCAGGGGACTTTATTTTCTCCGGTCCTGTTCAGCCTATATACATCGGACTTCCAATACAACTCTGAGTCCTGCCACGTGCAAATATTCGCTGACGACACTGCTGTCATGGGCTGCATCAGGAGTGGGCAGGAGGAGGAGTATAGGAACCTCATCAAGGACTTTGTTAAATGGTGCAACTCAAACCACCTACACCTGAACACCAGCAAAACCAAGGAGCTGGTGGTGGATTTCAGGAGGCCCAGGCTCCTCCTGGACCCCATGATCATCAGAGGTGACTGTGTGCAGAGGGTACAGACCTATAAATACCTGGGGGTGCAGCTGGATGATAAATTAGACTGGACTGCCAATACTGATTCTCTGTGCAAGAGAGGACAGAGCCGGCTATACTTCCTTAGAAGACTGACGTCCTTCAACATCTGCAATAAGATGCTGCAGATGTTCTATCAGACGGTTGTGGCGAGTGCCCTCTTCTACGCAGTGGTGTGCTGGGGAGGCAGCATAAAGAAAAAGGACACCTCACGCCTGGACAAACTGGTGAGGAAGGCAGGCTGTATTGTAGGCATGGAGCTGGACAGTTTGACATCCGTGGCAGAGCGACGGGTGCTCAGCAGGCTCCTATCAATTATGGAGAATCCACTGCATCCACTGAACAGGATCATCTCCAGACAGAGGAGCAGCTTCAGCGGCAGACTGCTGTCACTGTCCTGCTCCACTGACAGACTGAGGTGATCGTTCCTCCCCCAAACTATGCGACTCTTCAATTCCACCCGGGGGGGGGGGGGGGTAAATGTTAACATTATACAAAGTTATTGTCAGTTTTTACCTGCATTTTTATTACTCTTTAATTTAATATTGTTTTTTTGTATCAGTATGCTGCTGCTGGAGTATGTGAATTTCCCCTTGGGATTAATAAAGTATCGATCTATCAATAACATTATGATACATCCTTCTTTCAACAGTAATTTGGCCGGTGGAAGACTGGACGGTGTTAACGGTTGAAGATATTGTACGGGATATTGTAAATTGATGTTTTCATCTTCCACACCATCACCACCAACTGTTTAAGCATAGTCTATTGATACACATTTAACCAATTTGCCATGTAGCTGATCAACAATTTTCGCATTAATTCGTTTGACTTCATCGTTTCTCGGTGCTAGGATTGTCCATGTACTCATTTCTTCTGTTGATAACCCTTTGGGATGAAAGTTCTCAATAAGATTTGGACATCTTGGGAACTTAAAGTGAGGAAAATGTAAAAATGTATTAGAGCTGAGAGCGCAGGAACCGTGTCTGTCAAAAGTATTCACACGAGTGAGAGGACCACAGGCATGGGCCGTTAACCTGAATTGATTGAGAGGAGGGCGGGACTTGAAAATGTCTCTTGGCAATAGTCTTCGTCTCGCTGGACTTGAAGAAACCTTTTAGCAATAGTCTTGTCTCTTCTAAAGATTTTCTTTTATAATAGAGAAACTTTTATTTTATACAAGTCATTTGGGTGTAAATAAACAAACCAACCAGTGTAAAATGTGTGCATTGATTGACATTGTATGTAAATTCAATAGTTTATAAAATGAACCTCTAATCTTTGTTTCCCTGATCATTCTGACCAGGCTGTAATGGACTGCTTTTGAAGAATGCTCCCTCCAAGGCATTTGGCCAGGGAGTAATTAAAAAGATACAATGAGCAGCTTTTCTCCTACCTGATAACTGATTTGTCATGTTAGGGGATGTTTCTTTCTTTTTTAATAAGATGTTAAATTTCTACCACACTAGGTATTTTTTAAGCATCAATACACCCGTGACAGGGTCACGCATGAAAATATGTAAAAATGCTGGCATATTTAGCTTTCTCTGCCTTGCCATTGTCAAAAACATTTCAAATACTATTGCCTGTTCTACCTGTAAACTTCATGACTGATCCAGTCTGCGTGAAACAGAAATATCTATATATAGTATATAAACATCTATGCATGGAAGTGTGTGTGTCTGTTTGTCTGGCCAGGAAGTGTTGAGGCTACAGCATGAAGCTCAAAGAGCTGGCAAGGTGGCCCCAAGTTAAGGAGTCAGAAACAAACTCGTTTAGCCGCTAATACACAAGTGAGGAGAGTACGTCCGCAAAACAAAACCACCGACTCTGCATTTCATTTTTTTGTTCCTGACAACTTCAATAGTTTCTAGGGGCCGGGGCTTTTTACAACATGGGCTTACACAGCTAGTATAATATATTGTGTTATGGCAGATTGAGTAGTTATGTGGGAAGGGCTGGTGTGCCAACTAGAGTGGACATTGCTTTTTATGACATTTTTATTAACATTAGTTAAATGAACTGATTTTAAAGTAACTTCTTACATCAGCTCTTTACATTTCATTCATAATTTTAAATACATTTGTCATGGCTTCTCAGTCTTTTCTCAGTTTATAGCTATAATTGTGCAGGTAAAAGAACATTTAGTAACTGTCCTCTGAACATTTATATAAAGTTCTAAATAATATGGAGATAAAACTGCAGACAGAATTCGCTACCTGTATTATACATATTAAGGATTGCCTGCTAAAGTAAATTTTAGCTCTATACCCTTCATGAATCTAATATATTTAACTGCTATGTGTCAAACATTTTAGTTATTTATATTAAAGTATAATCTGCCATATATCTGCCTACATATTAATTTTATCCAGGTCCATTTGAAAAAGAGTATTGTCTTCTCTATTTAAAACAGTTTTGCATCTGGCAGCATAATGAATCCAAAATTCCTGCTGCTTGTAGTCTGACAATTAATTGTTCAGGGAGAAGCTAACCAAAATTTTTAATAACCCTAGGAAGACAACAGCTCATAAATATTTTGATTACTTATATAATGTCATCTGACATATTATCCTCATGAAAGAGTTAGCCTGAAAAAGTAGATTGTGGTCATAAATGAATGCACACAGTCAGCAAAATGCTTAGGTTGAGGCATTAAAATGATGGTTTATATTAACAGCTCTGAAGTGCTGTCAGACTCCGACTATTGAACTCTACACTTATATTTTCCTATGGGATTAACATTCTCTTAGGCTATCAACTGACTATAGAGACTCAATAAAACAGCACCTTGTGCAAATCTTTTCCTAGGCCTCTTGGCTCCACATCACCCAAAAATAGTTTACAACGTGATTCTCTATAGAATATTAACAATTCTCGTTCTTATTTTACATGCCGCCTATACTCACTATCTCTCTAAAGTAAAAACCGTTCTAGATATAACGTAGAAAAGAAACATAGGACTGGATGTGTTTTGTTGCAGACATGCAGTATAAATAAATGATATTTTAAAATCTCACCTGAGGAATCTTGGCTCTGACCTCATCCAGGATCTCTGAGAAGTTTTTCCTGTGTCTTTGCAGGTGTTTAGAAATGTCCTGTAAAGCAAAGCCAAGATAACCCAATCAGTTATCATACATCTTATAAACAAAGTGTGAAATCCAGGTGGTCCTGGGGTGTCTGGACTCCCTAACTAACCTTTTGGGCTCCTTGAAATCCCAAAAATCTAAACCATAGGGTGGTCCCAGAACATAACTTTTAATACCATGTTATGGTGTTATACTCAGGCCCACTAGTGTGTTTGTAAGAAAGTACTGTAGCAGCCAACATGCTGCTCTTCACAGGCCTATATATGCCGGCGGCAGTTTGAGAGCACTTCACGGACTGGTGATTAAGTGGCAATATCGCTTCCACTTGGGCAAGAAATTGCATGCTTATGATAAGCCTTTACAGGAGTCAGGAAATTGAGAAAAAAGGTTTAGAGGAAAATAGAAGCCACCACACATCCGTTAGTGCTTCTTACCTTGATCTCAAGGATGCTAAAGAGTGTAATGGTGAATAGCAGAAAGTGACCATGAATCCCAATAATATGATACCAACCGCATTCAAAGAGCATCAGAACACTGCTTTATGATCAAAAGGTTGTGCTTCAACCTCAGATGATCGATACAGGCCAGTGGCACAGTGGTGAATTGGTTCACAGCACACCATTACCTTAATCCACATGATGGAATAGTTGTTTTAGCACTGTACACATAGTGTCTAAATGTGCTTGTGTCACAAAACGTGTTTCTTCTGCTTGACAGTCATCAAAAATAAAAGGCTGCATTGCTTTAATTTTGCAGATTGTGTATCCCTGAATGATGAGATTCATCTAATTAAGATGTGCAAATTCCAACCAACAATATTCTTATTTATCTAACTCAGGGGTAGGCAATGTCAGCCCCAAAGAGCTGCAGTGGCTGCATGTTTTTGTTCCAACCCTGTTTCTTAATGAGAAGTCAATTACTGCTGATGAAGCACTTATTGCTGAAGTGACATTTTGATGCTTCATTTTAGTGGTCTCACTTGCCAAGGTTCCCCACCCTTAATTGCTTATTTCAATCTTAAACAGCTGTATTCACTGTTTTAATGGCTCCTTATCTATACTAATAAAAGGCAAAGCCCTCACTGACTCACTCATCACTAATTGTCCAACTTCCTGTGTAGGTAGAAGGCTGAAATTTGGCAGGCTCATTCCTTATAGCTTACTTACAAAAGTTAAGAAGGTTTCATTTCAAAGTTCTACGCGTAACAGTCATAACGGTCGACAACGTCCACCATGTTAAACTTTCTTATTTATGGCCCCATCTTCACGAAATTTGGTAGGCAGCTTCCCTGCGCTGGCCGAAACTGAAACCACTGTCGGCTGCCATACTGAACTTTCCAACGGTCTTAGTTACTTATGGGCCCATCTTCAAGAAATTTGGCACGCGGGTTCCCAATGCTAACTGAATCCTATTTACGTCCATAGCCTGCAGCTCGGTCACCGTGTGAGGCGGCGTTGGGTCCCCCATCCCCAAGCCTCCCACGTAGTTGGCTACCTGCCTATATAAGGCTGTCTGTCGCTCCAGTCTCTTCATTCCTTTCCTTGCTTCACCACGGTATTCACGTCTCCCTGCTGATAACTGCAGCCTTTTTATTTAATCCACGGCTTCTCTGCTGTTTTATTGTTCATTTATTACGATTATAGTTATTGTGTAGGTATTTTAGACTTTATTTTCTTTATCATTCCAATCGTACCCCCATTAACATGTCTATTGAGGTGATCACCATCGATCAAAGAACTGTCACTTACTGAGTGGTTTCCATGCCTGGCGATGGCGACTGCGTTTTCCATTCTCTGTGTTACATATTGCACGGCCATATCAGGCTCACTCTTGATATCCGGAGAAACATTGTGTCTTATGTATTGAATGACTGGGACAGGTTCAAGGTGTGGACTGATGACGGTACAGGAGATAATTATACTACACAGGAGCACTATAAGAGTGAAATGCTTAAGCCCTTCACCTATGGTTCTGCATGTGAGTTGATGACTGCCGCTGAATTGCTCGGTTTTCGCTTTCAAGTGTACCGAAATGGCCAAATATTTTACACCTTTGGACAACCGCCAATGCCTCTTAAACATCATAGATTCACAGGTGACAATTTGAGTAGTGGACACTTTGATGTTTATGAATGTTTAAACTCCCAAAAGCTGGATGCGAAGTTATCGATGAAACCCATTTCAATTCAAACGCCTCCAATTTCCAGTAAGGCTCTGCTTCGCAATGACAATTAATAAGTCTTAGGGACAGACCCCACAAAAGGTTGGCATTGATTTGAGGCAAGATTGCTTTTCACATGGCCAACTATACGTTGCATGCTCAAGAGTAAGCTCAGTGCACAGCTTGGTCATATTACAAGCGGAGGGCCAAACTGACAATGTGGTATACAAAGAGATAATTAACAAATAATTATTGGTATATTTTCCTTCAGTTTAAAAAGGTTTACTTTTCTTCTTAATAAAAATTTTAAAGCAGTACTTTGCCGCTGCGAAGCACGGGTATTTTGCTAGTTAGCAATAAGATGTAAATGACAAATCAGTCAGCAGTTCACCATATAGCTTGTTTCGATATACATCTCTGTATGTTCATCATGCACTATTGGATTTAATAAAACAATTAATGGAAAATGTGACGGACTGAAAATTTTCCATTTTAGGCTTCAAATCATTTTGATGATATCCTTGGAAAGGAAAAACTCTACGATATAAGAAACTTATATTACGGACTAACAAGCCATAAAATTGAATAAAGTCTGAGATTGGAAAGGATTGGTTCCTAATTAAACAGTTGGGTTGGAATGAAAACCTGTAGCCACTGCTGCTCTCCAGGACCGACATTGCCCACCCCGATCTAGCTTATTGTATATCCACCTTAATAAAAGGATAAGTGTCTGTCTGTCTGTCTGGGCAGTTGCTATGTCTTTGCCACTCCAAATGACGGAGCATTACAAAAATTAGCAGTTTTTTACACATCCTATACCAAATGGCATATAACAGAGACATACACATTGCATGGTTTACTGCAAACATTAACACTGAGGTCTACATTGATTACTTAGATTTCATCCCATCTTAGACAGGTAACACAGCTAAGTACCATAATACCAGAGTAAGATTTCAATGTTTAGTCAATAATGGGACCCCCTAATTACCACTGAATTTTTCGCAAAATGGTTACATTACCACTTTACGGCTAAATAATATTGGATATTGTTTATGAATATTCTGTCTGAGATTCCATAATCTTCTGTAACTGTCAACAAACTGTAGATTGACAGGTTGATTTTTTCACTCTTTATGACACATGTGGCAGACCGCCGGGGCCCTTACCCAGCTGGGACTCCTCAATCATGAAAGGACTGGGGGAGAAAGCTTATTCTAGACACTGGAGCCAGCTACCACTACTTGGGGAGCCAAAGTTGGGAGGAGGTGTACGAAGCTTTCCGGGAAGCAAGAAAGGTTTTTTTTGCTGGACTGCATTTGGTGCTTTATGTACTGTGCTGTGGGAAGCAGAGAAAAAGTGCTTCCCCACGTGAATAAACGTGTGCTGTGTGGCAAACTCTTATCTCTGCCTGTTGGTGTGGGGTTAGGGAGCTCTGTGCACCCTGGGCTTCACACACATTACAGAGGTTTTATAACTTTCAATCTTACCACTTGAATAAGAGGTTTTCCCTTCAGAAAATGACGAATTACGTGGCGCTCAATGCCCTGAAAATCATAGCTGGTCTCAGTTTCTTGTCCCTTTTCCAGGCTGTACTGGCAGTGAGAGAGGATGATGGGCAAGAGGTCTTGCTGTGGGTTGCACATGATAAGTTGTGGCTCCGATACTTCCTGCAGAGTGATGCTATGACTACAGGAAGGAAAGATACAATTGTTTAAAATAGGCAACCTTTGGATATAAAAATATAAAAAATGTAGAAAGAAAAGTGCAAAGATAAACCATCAGGCAAATAATACAGCTCATCTATCAGCATATCCTGATTTTATATATGAACACACATACTTGCTCATGACAAAACAGAAAAGCATATAAAACATGACATTTACAAACAGCAAGGCTAATAAACAAATGCAACCACATAGGTACAGACCTGACTAAACACCGATTTGCAGGCAAACACAAACATTCAATGGATAAAACTAACACAAACAAAGACTAATAGGCAATCTGCTAGTTAATGCTGTCAAAAACACTGCACGGTACCAAACATATTCCAATTCTGAAGGAATTTTGTTCTAGTTGATCTACAGTGCATATGCTAACTGCTTGTGCCAGTCCGGTAAGAACACCCCTGCGATTCTCTTGTTGCAGATGGCTGTCTTATAACAAATCTTTGCAAGCAGTAATTTTAAATCAAAATGCATTTTAAATAAAATCTTAACTATGGGATAAGCAGTGCAAGCGAGTATTCAGGAGCGTTGGAGCAAATAACTATTTTACAAGTCAGCAGCAGTGTTTTGAATATTATTGAGATTTGACAGGAAGTCGGTGTAAATAAGCCAGTGCAGGTGTAATGGGATAATAGCAGTTTTGGGGGGTTCAAGACTCTGCCGTCAACAATCTAAACTTATTGCAACCTGCTGATACTTCTCACCTAAACCGTCCAGCGTTGTTGGCTTCAGAGTGCTGGGTCTTAAAGACATACAGAGTTTGATTTGGCTTTTTAATGTACTAATCAAATAGATGATCGTTGTTTCAGAATTTAAGGGTGATGCACAATTTAATACTTAGAATACAGTGATCCCTCGCTATATCGCGCTTCGCCTTTCGCGGCTTCACTCTATCGCGGATTTTATATGTAAGCATATTTAAATATATATCGCGGATTTTTTGCTGGTTCGCGGATTTCTGCGGACAATGGGTCTTTTAATTTCTGGTACATGCTTCCTCAGTTGGTTTGCCCAGTTGATTTCATACAAGGGACGCTATTGGCAGATGGCTGAGAAGCTACCCAGCTTACTTTTCTCTCTCTCTCTCTCTCTTGCGCTTGAGCAGGGGGGCTGTTCGCACACCTAGACGATACGGACGCTCGTCTAAAAATGCTGAAAGATTATCTTCACGTTGGCTACCTTCTGTGCAGCTGCTTCATGAAGTGACATGCTGCACGGTGCTTCGCATACTTAAAAGCAGGAAGGGCACGTATTGATTTTTTTATCCCTCTCTCTCTCTCTATCTCTCTCTCTGCTCCTGACGGAGGGGGTGTGAGCTGCCGCCTTCAACAGCTTTGTGCCACGGTGCTTCGCATACTTAAAAGCAAACAGCCCTATTGATTTGTTTGCTCCTTTGAAGAGGAAGATATGTTTGCATTCTTTTAATCATGAGACTGAACTGTCATCTCTGTCTTGTCATGGAGCACAGTTTAAACTTTTGAAAAAGAGACAAATGTTTGTTTGCAGTATTTGAATAACGTTCCTGTCTCTCTACAACCTCCTGTGTTTCTGCGCAAATCTGTGACCCAAGCATGACAATATAAAAATAACCATATAAACATATGGTTTCTACTTCGCGGATTTTCTTATTTCGCGGGTGGCTCTGGAACGCAACCCCCGCGATGGAGGAGGGATTACTGTATTTTCAATTACGTTTATTAGGTACTGTTGACTAATAAGATACTAGATCATAAGATATTTGAGGATTTTATTAGTCGCACATTATAATTAAACTACATCAATGATTACTCAGATGATATAAGTATTGTATAATTTTAAATAAATATTTTCATGGCATATAGACAGATTTTCTATTAATTGCTGAGTCAAAGTCAAATGTACAATTTAATACAGGCAGTCCCCGGGTTACGTACGAGATAGGGACTGTAGGTTTGTACTTAAGTTGATTTGTATGCAAGTCGGCACAGGTACATTATTTTAATAAATGCTATTGTTGACCGACTGTAACCAAGTGCTCTGCCAATGAATGATTGAGTTTCAACTCTCTCTGACCTTTTTATTATTTCTACTTTATTTTCAATGGTGATGGTTTTTCTCTTCTATACTGTATCACCGGTTTGTGTTTCAGAGACATTCTTGAAGGGTGAAGACAAAAGGTCAAGATGAGCTCTTCTGCACAGCACTGTACTAGCTATCACAGCAGGAAGGCACCCGTCATCAACACGTCTGATGTACTGACAAGAGACAACTTCCTGCTATGTGCGTAACAGTACAAGCAGGCTTGCTATTGAGAATGAATGGGGGCGGCGAGGGGCGGTTCATCACCAGCCCACCTCACAGTCACCTCCACTACAGTATGCTGTAGAATGAACACGGTGCGGTCAAAGGTGAGTGGTGAATCGCCCAACCTCAATTCAACAGGCAGCCATCCGAGGCACACTACAGTGCTACCCCCCGCCATCCCGTTCAGCCACAACTGGGTTACCGCTTGCAGCATTATCAGCCGTGTGTGCTGGGCGGGCAGTGAAACGCCCCTCTCTGCTTCATCCAGCCTGTGTCCAGTCAGGAGGAGTAGCTGCAGCGGCGTAGTGGGCAGGCAGCGAACCATCGTCCTGCACATGAGCGATAGCTGTGGCCCCGGTGACTATGGACCATGGACCACGGGTCAGCGCTTGCCTCCTGAGGGATACTACATTACGTGAGCAGCGAAATCGACCCCCTCAAGCCACTGCTTACAGCATCCCCAGGCCGAAGATGACGGACCGGCAGTTACTGAGGCGCATGTGTCGCAGCTGCGTCCTCGTTCCTAAATCATAGGTCGGATGTCCATAACCTGGGGACTACCTGTATTTGATAGAATGGTGGTAGGTTTATATTAATGCATGCTTGACTGCTTGAAGGAAGATTCTGTTCTCTCTGTGTGTTTTTCAGATCTGAAATGGTAATGTTGGGATTTTGCTTTACTTTTTCTATAATCTTGATTTATTTATTAAAAGTATCTTCCTGGGAGACTGCTGAAATTGAGCAAACAGCCCCCTTTACCTGCACAACATTCTCTTTTCAACTCTGATAGCTCAATCGTGTTCTGTGCCAGTCTTGTCTATTCGATACCATCTGTGAATGTTGAAATGGCACCTTATTTAATGACAATATGCTTATCACCCTTGTTAGTCACTTAAAGGTTTCCACTTATTAGGTGATTTGTTTTGGGTATCTTGAATTTTCAAAGATTTCCACCTGTCCCATTCTCCTTTTTGATGCATCGTTTTATTACTATATGTGCTTGTAAATCAACCCCAACACACACACACTTTGTAAATGCATTGTAGTACTAGGGTGTTGTACCGTGTTAGCCATTATGAATGTAGAGAAAAGCCAAGCAAAATGACACCTTTTATTGGCTAACTAGAAAGATTACAATATGCAAGCTTTCGAGGCAACTCAGGCCCCTTCTTCTTTGATTACATCTTGCCTGAAGAAGGGGCCTGAGTTGCCTCGAAAGCTTGCATATTGTAATCTTTCTAGTTAGCCAATAAAAGGTGTCATTTTGCTTGGCTTTTCTCTAAATGCATAGTATAAATATACTAGTCATTTAGCCCGTTAGAATAACGGGCGCTAGAACAGTAGTGCATAAACATTACTAGGAACAGTCTATATTAAATGGCAAGGGACTTTGACCTCATTCTTTTTGTTGGTCGTATTTTTCTTTCTTTCAGCCTTTCTTTTGTTGAGCTTTACTTGCTGAGCTTGACCGTTCTTCGTGGGCTGCCGCAGTACATTGTGTGTCTTTAATTTTCTGTGACAGTAATACTGTCTTGTACATCTGGCTTGAACGTCTGTAATATACCTTTAATTTTCTCTGGCGCTAATACATGCGTGCGCGTCGGTAATATGCCTTTAATCTCCTCTGACAGTAATACTGGCTTGTATGTGGCTGTAATATGAGTCACTGTATTGTGTACCTTTAATTTCCTCTCGCAGTAATGCTGGTTTGTATTTCTGTAAAATGCCTGTAACTTTCCCTGACAGTAATATCGCTCATCGCATCGTGCTCCGCGCAGGCACACTTCACCAGAAGACACACACACACACGTACACCTGGTCGCACACAGGGATTTTATTAAAGAGGATATAAAAAACATGCCTCAATTCCTGCAGAAGCAAAAAAACTCAGAGAGAACACATACGTACATTAAAAGACTACAGGCACATGTATGAGGATGCATAGACGTTTACAAAGAACAAAGACACACTCAAATTTTAATAGCACTGAGATAATATCTAATGGTTACGAAACTTATTCTTGACTAGGAATATTGTCGATTCCGTATGCAGAATAAAAAGGTACACTTCTTGGCAATTTGAAATGAAGTGCAAACTAACTAACATATGGACATGAAAGAAAATGTATAGTGTGAAGTGGCAGGAATACACATATGTCTCCTCACCTGCTGTCTACTTTATCTAGCCGACATGCCTCCCGTACCAGGCTATTGTGTGTCTCAATTAGGCTGTCAATCAGAAAGATGAGACAGGAACCAGGGCCATCACGCTGCATGGACAAGAAATCTGATGGACTGTCCAGACTCAAGTCTGATTTGCAGAGCTCTGGATCGATACCAATTTCCGCTAAATAAAAAAATAATAATAAATTGAACAGACAATATTCTGAAAATGCAAGGACCCAACCACCTTACATTTAACAAATGTATAGTGAATCCAAGCTCAGTAATGTCAAAAGAGTTGCTACTTTAGAACTTTCTTAATGACAAATGATAATTTTTCATGCAGAATACTGGGGTATGTCTGTACTAGCTAGACAGCTCTAATCAACATCCATTTATATTTGGCAACCACATCACTGCCACCTGCTGGCAGGTTGATATATAACTGTATTGGGTGCATTTTGTGATGACTAGCAGGATCACTTTTATCTTGTTAAGTGATCTTTTACTTATACTTCTAGGCAAACTAATTAACTTTTCAGTTCTGATAAATTTTAATCACACCCTAGGTTTGAATGAGCTTCATATTGCTGGGTGATTAGTAAAAAGAGTGTGAAATTTTAGAAAAATAATAAACAATTCTTGACACTATCAGCCACTATGAACTGGAAGCAGTATTGTTTAATGTCTGTGGCAGACAGCCGGGGTTCAGGTGCCGCCAGGGGGTGCTGCAGCTGGGACTCTTGAGCCCATATGGGCAGTGTATTCGCCACACCCGGAAGGGCAGCCGGAAGTCTGGAGTCAACCACCTGGAGTACTTCCTGGTAGACTATAAAAGGGTCCAGCAGCCACCACTGAATGGCCAGAGTCGGTAGGAGGAGGACAAAGCTTGGAGGAGGAGTGGTGGTGCCAGAGAAGAGTTTTTGTGCTTGTCTACTTGTGGGACTGTGTTGTGCATGTGGGGGTTACGGGGAAGACGTGTCCCACAAGTGAAGAAAAATAAAAAGTTTCTTTGTTTGATATGTGCCTCCAGTGCGAGTCTGTGTCGGGTCAAGTGCCTATGTAGCACCTTTTACACTGGCATCCCAAATGGGACCGTCTGCCTGTTCCAAGGCAGGAACCCAGTAAAAAATTTCGTGTAACAACCTGGCACAGCAGCGCGAGGCACGTGCCCAACACAACCACGCATAGAGCTTGGCCCTGAGACAGCGCACCAAAGCGTGCACACGTGGCAGGGAGCCACAGGAGGACCACCAGGAAGCTCCTAAGGGCGCCGCATTGATGGGAAAAAGAAAGTCCGGGCAGACTCAAAGGTCAGACGCCGCCATGCTGGCCAGCACCACAGATTTACACGTTGTATCTATAGCTAAGGTTTTTTTTTTTGGTTATTTTAACATACTGAGAGAATCATCCTCGTATTAATGTGGAGTTTCATTTTTGGGAATTTGAATTTATTAAAATGTCTACTTTGGAACCATTTTTGGCTTTACAAAGCAATGATGTACTTAAAAATGTAAAACAAAATCTTCACTACACATGGAATCAATTAAATGTTGATACAACACTTCATTCTCATATTATACATGTACTACAGTGAAAATCTGCAATAAAGTGACCTTGACAAGGCTCTACATATAAGTAGTCTTATATGAGCAAAAATGTTGTTTTTATGTGCCAGGCGAATGATTTTTGAATGGCTGAAATTTCTTCAAGTCTACTAGACTTTCCTGAAAGCCATAAATGCATTGCAAGTGGACGAACCACTAAGGGGATTTGTCTAGACCACCAAATGAGGGTTTTTGAGCCCAAGAGAGATCATATCAGGAAAAGGCTATCCCTGAATATGTCCTGAGGATCAAAATATATTAGGCAAACACCCTGTTGGATAGAGTACCTTAGATTAGCAAAAGAACTGCCACAGTGTCCTCCAGGAAAGGGTTGTTGCAAGTGGTCATTAACTTAAATAGCAATGAAGAGGAAGGCATTAAAACATCTCCCATGCTTCTACACTGCAACAGGAAGTCCCACAGAGGGAAATATGGGAACTGTGACAAAATGGCAAGGGCAGGCAGTCTAGAATAGTCCTGGGTATTTGGCCCTTTAGTGTCTCAGGGATCAGAATTATGGAAACATCACCATTTCCTTTATTATTACGATTATATTTTAGCAGATACCTTTACCCCTTTTAGTAAAAAACATATACAAATATGCTCAAATATACATATACAAATATAACTCAATGTCTCAGGGATCAGAATTATGGGAACATCACCATTTCCTTTATTATATTTTAGCAAATACCTTTACCCCTTTGAGTTATATTTGTATGTTTTTTTTTGCTAAAAGTCAATTATTCAAATGTTATCATGTGTTAACTGGCAATTCCAAACTAGCCTTGTTGTGTGTAAATGGGCCGTGTGATGTGCTGGTGTCTTAGCCAGTGATGTTTCTTGCCTTGCACCCTGTGCTGCAGGAATAGGCTTTGGCTTGCTGCAAACCTGAACTGGATTAAGTGGATTTAAGAATGTTAAATGGTAATTTTTCCCAAAATATTTCCTTATGTAAACTGCAAATACAAACATATTAGGTAAAACATAACACAATGAACTCACGACTACAGGCCAGTGATGCCCGTAACTGGTTCCATGCCTTCACAAAGGTTTTCACTCGCTTCCCAAGTGGCTCCTTTGAATAGCCTGCAGAGCAAAGCCACAGCCAAATTAAAAGCAGAAGTATGTGAAAATCTTAGGAAACTTGACAATGATGGATAACCTAGAAGGCAAGTCTTCTAGATAAAGGTGTTGAAAGTATAGTTAGGGCAGCAGGAAAAAAAAAAAACAACAAAAAAAATATGGACTTGTTGCCAGGCCTAAACCCATTGGATACCTGCAGGTAGACTTTGAATTAGCTGGCTGATACTCTGATGACCAATATGCGTTACTGCTGGCAGTAGTCTCACCAGGTCTAGCTGAAGATTAGTCAGATCTGGTAGGTGCTTCAGAAGCTTCACATACACTGCCTATAATTTAAAACAAGACAGAGTGCAATGTAAGTTTTTAGGGTAGAACTGCTGTGCTCCAAAATTAAAAGAGAGAAAAACTTATTTTTAGTTAGCTACAGCAAAAAAAAAAAAAAAAAAATGTTTAAAACCTCAATGTCATTTTTGTTTACATCCAAATATGGCATTTTGTAAGCAGTTCCAAGTTTGGACCAAGACCAGCTTTCACTTCTTTACAGCACACTGGCAATGGTCTAATTAATATTAAAATTGCTAATCTGTTATACACATAAAGACATCATTCATTTTCATTTGTGAATAAGTTACATTTGTTGAGTTTGATTGGATGGTTTAAAGTTACAAAGTAGCATAACCTCAAAGTGTGTATTATGCATGGCATGCAACAGAAATTTGGGATACCTTTTTCAGAAACAGCCACAACATGGGGGTATACTGTTGACCACCTTGCTGTTCCAGAATCTGAGTGAAACGCTCGACTGTGATCTTTTCCAAACAGCTCCAGAACTCTGAAGTGTTAGTTGGTCCATTTGCTGGAAGAGTCAGGATGGGTGCTGGATCTCCATGTAGAGTTTTCATAAGCAGGCTGTCACTTAGCTGGTCATCGTTGCTAATTTCCCTCTGGGCGTGACGAAGTCTCTGTTGCCATTTCTGTTTAATGATGAAGACAGACTGAGTGAAGATGCACCATTTGTAGTCTTTATTTGAACTAGAATAAAATCATATGCATTTGCACTAAAACATCAACAATTCCTCTTCCATATCTTCAGTTATCATAATCACAGTTTTCATTGCACTTTTCACGGTGAGGATCACAGTTGCAACATGCTGAGCTAAAGCTGACCAGGTGCCCCTATTTCCCAGCATGTCCTTCTAGCCTTTCTTGGGCAATACCCAGATGTTCCCAAGTCAAGCAAGACATATAATTCCTCCCACTGTGTTCTTGGTCTCCCCCTAAATCTTTTTCCAGTGGGACATGCCTTGTACTTCTACTGTGTGAGGAACTTAATGGGCATTTTAACTTCATGTGCAAACCACCTTAACTGGCTCGTCTAGTTTTAGAGAAGCAGTGATTCTACTCTTGAGGTCTTTCTGTAGTGCTAAACTCGTTTTATTACAGAAGGTAAGCCTAGCAACCCTGCACAGGAACCTTACTTCATCAGCAGTTTCTTCATGAGCTTACTCCTTTCATCACTACCTAGAGCTTGTGACAATAAGTGAGCACAGGACTGAACAATAAAAAGAATTAGCCCTCACTTAACCACTACAATCTGGTACAACTTTCATAAAACTGCTGTTGTTGGTCAGTGTCACAATAACTTCTTCTCTAACCCAAATGTATTTAATCACCCCCACTTTAAGTAGCTGTTCATTTTTCCTGCAGGTAAAAAGCCAATGTTTTTTTTTATATTATATTTTTTTTTGGAGATGACCTTGACCACAGATTTGGAAGTGCTTATTCGTATAACAACTGACTGATCCATCGCTTGCCAGTATGATGAAGCTAAGAGAATGACATCTGTAAACCAGTTCCCAGACTGACTGAATATTCTCCAGAATTTGTCAGTGCCTTGATATCCAATCAATTGAAATCATGAATAGGAGGGCTACAGACAAGAAAAACTATTGTCAGAGTCCAAATTCCAGCACTGAATGGTTTCCACGTAATACAATGTATGAAAACATATATAACTCCACAAATCCAGGAACCAAAATAGCAAGTAGCAGTGGCTCCAGAACCCCACATTCTGGAAGCACTTTCCACAAGACACTACAGGATAGAATGTAATAAACTTTTTCCAAATCCACAAAACACATGTAGACAGGATTATTACATATTAGCAAGAGGAACTGACGGTTAGGAATGCAGAATTGTTTTTCGTAATGTTAAATCAAGCACCCATTACAGTGTGGTGTCTAAACAGAATGGGGCTACTTGCATTAGAGTACTGACCCGCATCACTGGGGTGATCACTGAATCACTAACTCTCTTCTCCCAGGCTTGCCGAGCTTGCCTTGAGTTAAGTAGTTGTCTACCTGTCAAAACACAGAAAGTGAGTATTCAAGAAATAAACACACATGTCTATTTAAGCTTTAAATTCACTAGGAATGCCTGTTTCATCAAACCCCTATTCTGAACTGGAACACTTTAAAGATCAATTTAACACAGTCGGCAACAAACATAAAACACAGTAACTTCTAATCCCAGTAGTCTCCTGTCACTCACTGTCTCTCTCTATCTGACTGTTTACACAGGGAGATTCACTTGAAAGAGGCCCTGAATATTCTGTAATAACTCGCGCTAGGACGAAGCAATCTGAACGAAACAATGTGCTTCTTAGACTATGGAGCTTCGAACAAGCCAGGATGCCTCGGCGTTGGAGCAATAAGATAGGCACTGGACAGCCATTGCGACGTTTAACCTTTTGCAACTTCTGGATGCATACCCCTTCACTCAGTCACTCGACTTTGCATCAGGGTGGTGGTGTACAGTATTGAGCAGCGTGTCTTCATGGTACGAACCTATTGGGTCACCAATCCGTTTAAGCGATGTCAGAATCAACTGGATGATCATGAGTTAATGGAAGGTTACTTTCAGCAAGATGGAGCAAAAGTCTATCAGAACAAGCTTTGCACTGTGGAAGATTTGAAGGAAAACATCCAATGTGAAATTGCTGCTATTCCCCCGAGACGCTTGCCAATATGTTCAGGAACATGGAATGCTGTGTCGAAATGTGTCTGGAAGGAAATGGAAACACTTCCAGCATTACATTTTATGCAATCATTACACATACGTCAAGGTATAGAGCATATTTTTTTTGGTTCAGTTTGCTTCATCCTAACGGGAGTTACAACAGAATATTTGGGGCCTCTTTCAAGTGAATCACCCTGTATAATCACATAGCATCTTTCATACCTATCTACTGAGTCCACCTATGTAAAATATTGTGCCTTTCATGTCATATCTGTGTTTATACAGTGCATTTCATACCTACCTAACTGAATCTGAGTAAAACACTAAGTCTTTCACATCTGTCTCAAGTAATGCTCTCTTATGTAGTGCCTTTCCTTTCCCTAATCCTTTTGTTGTCTTGTGTATCATGAGAGTATTGTTACAGTTTACATGTTGGTTAGACATGCAAGAAAGAAATTCACTGTATTCTGTACCACTACTATTACGTACAAGTTACTCAGTTGCTATCTTTTTGTAGTCTCAATAGATAATTTTTAAGATATATTCGAAACCATACATCACATTTCTCAATAATTGTCAATAACTGAGACCTTTAGGCCTCAGTCTACTTGGTACAGGTTTTTCAGTACCTTCTCTTGCAGACATGTTGGCTTCGAGAAAGTCCTGGGTAACCAGGTGGATTGCGATGGCTGTATCATCCATATTTGTGCCCAGGGACTGGCTCAGTGCTTTTAAATCCAGTTCAAGATGACACAAAAGGAAATCTTCCACATTTCTCACCCTAGGTGAGATCATGGCTTCAATTGCCTAATTTAGACAAAAGAAAAGAGGTCCAAGAAATTACTTTTAAGTCTGGAAAAAAAAAGATCTTCTCCCAGAACCCACCAAGGTTTACACTCCTGTTGTTCATACATTAGTATCCTGGGACGCTCCCAGCAGCATAGCTACATGGGTGTAGAGCCGTAGTATTGCAAAAGCAGCAGGTGACATTCCTCTGTCAGGGGCAACAATAACATTTCTCTGAGATGGTGTGCCCAAAATATGGCCAGTACGAGTCCAGTCTTGGGTACTGCAAAAAGAACAAGAGGAAATTATTTAGTTAACCCACTGTGCTGTCAAGGTTTCTCCTTCAGCTCCATGTAGTTTGATTCTAATTTCCGCAACACATTTTGTGCTTCTTAACTTCTATCTTTAATGTTCTTCTACTAAATTTCCACTCTGATACTTGAGTATGTGGTTTATTACTAAATAGAATAAAAACTGATGCATATATTTTATCAATGTCTTGACTTCTGGAACTACATTTTTTTTGTAGTGTAAACCTAATAATCTAGATCTCAGCAGCACATCGCATTCTAAAATACACATCTCTTTCCTGTCCAACCCATACAAGTGCATAAAGGCTGGTTTACAATATTTAATGGAGATTCTTCAAGTACACATCATTATAGAGTAAGCATGGACTTTGTATGATGGGACTGTTTCTACTTGTGGCACACAGTTGGGTACAAAGATCTTGGATAAAAGACACCTTAGGCGAAATGTATGTTTTGCATGATTCTTTGCTTTTCATGTATCCATATTCATGCCTTTGCTATGTGCTTTGTGTTTTGTGGGTGATCCACCAAAAGGCAGGTCCACCTGCCCATCACAGCAAGGGGCATCTCTTAGCCCTGTAATGACGGGGGCAACCCACAGTTCAGTTCAAATGAGCTTGGGAGTGGTGAAATCTTGGATTTGTGATTATTTCTTGTACTATTTGTATTACTGGTGTGGCGCATGGCCGGGACACCTCCATGTTGTGAGGACCCCTTGGGGGTGGTTGAGCCTATCCAGAGCATTATCTCACCCAGAGAGGTGGCAGCAGTGCCTCAGACTCCTGCAGGGCTCCATGGGAGCTGGAGTTTGATGCAGTCCTGTTGGATCCCATGGGTGCCACCATGGGGTGCTGCAGCTGCTGCTGAGCCCTTGGGTGCAGCTCTTCCAGTCACACCCAGAAGTGCTGCAGAAGCAGGTCAACGAGCACCTGGAGCTTTTGGGTGTCTTAAAAAAGGAGCCATGCAGCCTCTACTCAGGAAGCCAGAGTTGTGAGATGGAGAACAACGCTTGCCAGGAGGAGTAGAGGTGGACAGGACGAGAAGACACGGAAAGAAGGGAATAAGTATTGTGTGCCGTTTGGTGCTGTACTGGTGGGAAACAGAAGGAAAAATAAAATAAACTGTTGCTGTGTTGCAAACTTGTGTCTAGCCTGTCTGTGTTGGGGTTAAGGGGGCTATGCGTGCCCCAGGCTTCACACTGGATTTTTAAGTTCTGTATTTTCAACTATTCTTTGGATTTGTGATTTGGACTTGGGTTGCCTTTTCAGGCAATTAATATTTGCTCTTTGTGCTCCACAGTGCTTCTTGGTGCAAAGCATTTTTGTGAAGAATACATATTTTTATTTATAAGGATTCTGTGTTTGCCCTTTCTACTAGCCGGGTTTGTCCGTTTTCCCCTCTATTGGGCATACAGTATTTGGGATTTTTTGGGACTTTTTGCTTAAGAAATTTCAAGTTCACAACAGCCGTGACCCATGTATTGACTAAATATTGTATCGGCATGTCCTTTGCAATTCTTAAAATTGGTAGCTATACAATAACACAAGTGTCTTTTAAAGCAGGTTGTGGCAGTGCTAAGGATGAAGCTTTTAACAAATAGCTCCAGTTACCTCTCTATTAGTAAATTCAAACTTAGAACCCACTAGGAGTACTTGTTTCAAGAACTAGTAACAGCTCTAAAGACGTACTTCTCCACCATTGAGAATCCATGCACTGGGTTGTGTTTAATCCCTCCTATTGGTGCTCCACAGTCGGCACATTTTGCCACGGTAGTTGGCTTCCCACACTAAAAGAAAAGAACACCGTATAAATATAAGTGAATATAGGGGAGCAAAGAAAACAGTCACTAAAACACACTGACATCTGGTAAATTCTATCACCAGATGCAAAGAGGCAAATAGTAAACACTGTTAAAATCTATATATATAATTCACTAAGCCGAAAGACAAGTAGCCACCCATGGAAAGCACGCCGGAAGGGGCGTGGATTCACTAAACCGCCGACAAGTAAGACGCCAATGGCGCACGCAGGAAGGAGCCACGCCCACCAACTCTTAGACCATTGGATACGACGAAAAAATCACAGAGCCACGCCCACCAACTCGGACGCGACGCCTCGGAAAACATGCCGTCATTACTGTTTGTCTGTGCCACAGTCCACTTGCAGCTCTGAGCCACGTTGACTTTTCATTAGTCAACCTCAGTGGAACCTTGGTTCACACAGAGGCAGCGCCAGAGAGAGACAGAGGCACACACAGGCAGCGCGAGAGAGAGAGCCGCGCACACACAGGCAGTGGGAGAGAGAGAGCCGCGCACACACGGGCAGCGCCAGAGAGAGACAGAGGCACACACAGGCAGCGCGAGAGAGAGAGACGTGCACACACGGGCAGCGCCAGAGAGAGACAGAGGCACACACAGGCAGCGCGAGAGAGAGAGCCGCGCAATCCTTTAAAACTGAAGTTAAAACACAATAAAGGAAGCAGTCTTTAAAAACCAATAAGCCCTGTGCCTCTTTTTCATTAGCGTCTCACCTGCTTCACCGATGCAGGCCCTGCAACAGTCGAGACGCTCTCTCTGCAGCTGACCTTTTCTGTGCCTGACTCCACTACTGTCAGTCGCCTGATTAAAAATGGCCTTTTGAAGGGGAGCTATGGACCTGCTATACCACAGGAGCACATTGACTGAGAGCAGGCTCGAAGGCACTCTAACGTACCGGCTTTCTCTCTCTGTCCTCACTCGCTCACACACTGCACATGGGAGAAATCCCCGCAGCACGAGTCCACCCGGAAACCGTTTCAGCCACACTTCCACGCCCCTCGCTACGCTGTGAGTGCGATGATTATTTATTTAATAAATGGGCCCGCTATACCACAGCAAAAGACTAGAGCAGGGGTGGGCAATGTTCCTTAACGAGAACTCAATTATTGCTTAAGTGACATTTTGATGCTTCATTTTAGTGGTCTCGCTTGTTAAGGTTCTCCAACCTTAATTGCTTATTTCAATCTTAAACTGCTGAATTCAGTGTTTTAATTGCTCCTTATTAGCAATAAGATGTAAAAGACAAAGCAGCCAGCAGTTCTCCAGCTAGCTTTTTTCCAATTACATCTGTGTGTGTTCATCATGCACTGTTTGATTTAATAAAACACTTAATAGAAAAATGTGACAGACTGAAAATGATCTGTTTTAGGCTTCAAATCATTTGGATGATATTCTTGGAAAGGAAAAAAAATCTACGATATAAGAGCCTTACATTGCACAGACTAACAAGCCATAAAATTAAATAAGGTCTGAGATTGGCAATGATTGGTTTCTAATTAAGCAATTGGGTTGGAATGAAAACCTGTAGCCACTGCGGCACTCCAGGACCGACATTGCCTACCCCTGGTCTAGCAGACTAGCTGGATATAATAATCAGAAATGAATGCGCGCCCTCGCGCGGAGTGAAAACCAATGTATATTGAGTCTAAAGAACATGATCAGCAAGTCTTTGATAGGCTGCAACAAAATGATGAAAGAATGGGCGCATTGTTTTCACACAAGCTGGGTGGGTGGGTGTTAGTTAGTTAATTAGTTACTCGAAGGATTTCAAGATTTAATATGCACAACCGGTAACACTGTAAATCAGCCCAAACCAGAAAAGACGGCTGGCAAAAAGTGGCCGACAAATTAAACGCGTGTGCATTGTACTTACTGAAAGCAGCGTTACGGATTTTGCAAATGTTCATTTTTTTCCCTCTGCTTAAAAAACATTAAAAAAGCGGCGTGATTATGCGGCGTATACTACGCCGCAGGATAGTATGCACCGTGTAAAACAGTTTGTTTTGATAATTTGCCTTTTCCTTTAACACAAAGACAATTTCCTGTTAGATTTGCGTTTGCGATGACAATTAATAAGGCACAGGGCCAAACTTTCAAAAACGTGGCTAGCGGGTCATATGCTCACACTGATTACGTCCCTGCCCTTTGTACACTAAACCCCCCACCCCCGCTTGTTACTACCATGTCCGGATGACTTGGTGGATTATATATAGAAAAGCAGCCAAAACCACAAACAACAATGAAAAGTCTACGTGACTCACACGTGCATATGGACTGTGCAAAGAGGAAAACGACTCAGGTGACGAGTTGGGGGTGGGCACATGAAATGTTACTTTTCTTGGTGATTTATTACATTTCCGATTTTTCAAATGTTAATTTTCTCCCTGTGCTTAAAAATCATTAAAAAGCGGCCTGATTATGCGGCGTATGGTACGCCGCGGGTTGGCTAGTAATGTATAAATAGCATATGATGTATACATATCTGTATTTGGGTTGATATGTAGGACTTATTCATAGATAGATAGATAGATAGATACTTTATTAATCCCATGAATATATTCATCCATTTTCTTAGTCTGCTTTGTCCAGTACTGGGTTGAGGGGTGCAGGAGTCTATCCTCACAGTATCACACACCAGTCAGTGGAAGTCACAAACAAATCATTAGAAATTTAATTTGGTATACCTGCTCATTAGAGCAAATATCCTGCTATTTCAAACAGCCAAACATGTGTCTGTATTCACAATGTAAACTGCTTGCAGATATGGTCAAGAGTTTTAGCTGATGTTTGTCCAAATGTTAGAATGAGTAAGATGTGTGATCTCCATGACTTCAACAGTGGTACAGTATGCTTTTTGCTGCCATACGTGGCTGTTTCAGCATCTCGGAAATAACTTCCTCCTGGGATTTTTACACAATACTCTTTTTAGACTTTACAGAAAATGAAGTGATAATCAAAAATAATCAGTAAATAGGAACTCAACAGATGAAAACACCTTGTTAGTGAGACAGGTAAAATGAGTAAAATGTTGACGTGTTCTGCCTAACAGAAAA
The DNA here is from genome assembly GCF_900747795.2 of Erpetoichthys calabaricus. NCBI lineage: Eukaryota > Metazoa > Chordata > Cladistia > Polypteriformes > Polypteridae > Erpetoichthys > Erpetoichthys calabaricus. The sequence continues at coordinate 15,733,386 of NC_041407.2, forward strand.
GCCACACACTCTCAAATAACAATTCTTTGCAACAGTTACGTGCAGTAGGGAATCTCTGAATGTACCGTGTGTTGGGCCTCAAAGTGGATGTGCTGATGAACACTGTGAAAAATGCATATACAAAAACAAGACACACAAAAAAAAATTTTATTTAGCAAAAATATCTGCCAATGGGGTAAGCAAAATTTACTTGACAAGATTTCTTAAAGTAAGCTTAAAAATCATATTATAAATTTTTTGATAAGTCAATAATTCTTACAATAAGGAAAACAAGATTTAATGTCATGATATAAATACTTTTCACTTGCTTAGATTTCCTCTTTTGCAGTGAATCTGTTAGACCATAACATGATCCAGTCTTGTCAGCTAAGAACCGACCAGGGATTTGGCATAACCCACCTGACTAGGGGATCCACTCTGCATTGTTTCAACTGTACAGTTTGGTGTTGGCAATGTAATGATGTGGGAATGTGTTCTTAGACCTGTATTAGGCTTCCTAATACCACCTGAACATCATTTTAATGTGAAAAAGTTCCTAGTATCACTGGCCATGTTCATCATTTAATACCCACAGTCTACCTTTTTTCAAATGGGTACTTCCATCAGGATAATGCATAATGTTACAAAACACTCTTCATCTGAAGCTGCGTAAATCAATGAGTGTGACATTGACCTAAGTTTATTACAGTGGCCACCACAATCTGAAGATCTCAATCCAATAGTGCACCTTGTGATTGGATGTCACAGCATTAATGTGTAGCTGAAAAATCTTCAGGAACTTTATGTTGCTACTGCATCAACATAACCCACAATCCCTAAGCAATGTTTCTTACGCCTTGCTGAAGCAAGCTTCAAAGAATTCAAGCTGTTCTGTATTCAAAAGGAGTTCTGCCCAGTACTGGGTAGGTATATCTAAGAAAGTGGAAAGTGACTATACAGACTTTATTTATATAAAAATTCAGCCAAGTACTTTAATCACTTGATAGTTGCAGAATAGGTGTCACGTTTCTTTTATAGTTTGTGGCGGATGGCCGGAGCCCTTACCCGGCTGGGATGCCCCGAGTATGGAAGGACCAGGGGAGAGAGTATTTTCAAGACCCTTTCTCCCCCAGACAGACAGAGGGCAGGCCCCCCCTTGGTTTCCAGCAAGGCCACAGGTCATAAGCATGGAAGCTAAACCCTGCTGGGGCCCGTGGCCACCGCCAGGGGGTGCCTGGACTTTTACAGGGCCCAATTTGGCAGCATTTCCACCACACCCGGAAATGCTGCCAGAAGAAGCTTGTTGGGCACCTGGAGTCCTTCTGGGTGCCCTATAAAAGGAGCAAGAAATAAACCGTGTGCTGTGTGGAAATTGGTGTCCTGCCTGTTTGTGTTGGGTTAGGGCGGCTCTACATACCCAGGGCTTCACAAAGTATAAACAACTTTAAGTTAAATTGGTTTTTCAACCCATAAGGTTTAGTTTCTATTGTATACACACAAACTTTAAAATAACCATGAGGCACACACAAGCTCAGATGCATAAAAGTGCAAGGTTATCAAAAATGGAAAAGCTGCCTTACCTCGCCCACAAAGCAGGCATGTCCATTGATGCACTCTAAAAAGAGAAAATTCCTTATAAAAATTCAGCATAACATAACAGTCCTTCTCAACTCATACAAAACTATCTGGATGTTAAGACGCTTCAACATTTAATAAATGAAAATGTCGAGAGTGTGAGCAAGAACGCAGGAAAAAAGAATGTTAAAAATAAAAGTGCAGGCTAAGAAAACAAAAGGAGTGCCATCTCTTTAAAATCAAGAAGCTAAAATAGTAACAACGTAGTACGATTTTTATATCACTCATATTTAATATCTAAAACGTTTCTTGTAATTTTGTTTGTATAGCAAGAGACACCTCTTGTAACCCTCACTAAACAATGAAAGTAATTGTTCTGTTTAGTTCAAGTTTAAGTCTAATTTTTACATGTACATAAATTTAACATAGCCTATGACTTGCTTTTAGTGAATGGATTAAGATGTCTTTCTTTAATTAGGATTAACACAAGGCACATACCCTTTTCCAGTGTTATTAACAAGTCTACTCTCATTTATAAGCAAACTGAATGCTTTTCACAAAGATATTTGAGACTAACTGATCAGAATGATGTAAAGGTAAGCATTATATCCATGTTTACCTAGTAATAGTCAAAACCATATACTGTAAGGAAGAAAAAGAAACAATGAAAAGCACTACAGACATATCAATCATAAATCAGCAAAAGGCTGAAAACCTTCTGGGTTGCAGAGCACCAAAGTCTGTCTTGGCACACCTTGGCACAAGACATATTAGTGAACTGAGTAATAGTCCACCAGACGGCCCACTTAGTGTACGCATACATCTACCGTTACACACACATTCATGGTGACTTTTAAATCACCAATTTACTTAACGCACACATCTGTGGGGGATGTGGGGAAGGAACTAGTGCATTTGGAGGAAAATCCATAGATTAACACAAATATTAGCTAATTTAATAGATATGCTTAAGAAAAGAGACTCACTTAGAGAGTTTAGAATTCTGAATAAAAGATGCACTTAGGCCTATTGAACCAGGGGGCACAAAGTTTTTCAACAGTAATGACTGTGGCCAATCAGCCTCCCCACTATCCTTCTCCTCCAGAGCAAATCTAAAGTGCACACAGCATTAATAATAAAATACCTGTTCAGATATCAAACAACTCAAAAACAGCAACATACTGGGATTTTTGATCTATGTGATTAATCTGTACTGTTCAGTCATCCATCCCACTGGTTTGTCCAGCCCATCCTAAATTATGGGCCTCACTTCCCTGGGGCTCAAATCATATCTAAAGCAGGTTTATTTGCTAACAGATGCAACTTTCAGTCGTTCATTTATAGCATCTTTTTTGCTTCTCTTCCTAACTGATACACATGCATCATTCCAATTCATTAATATATTTACAGTGTTTTTAACAAAAAAAAAACACAAAATGAATAATCTTATCATTCAAACAATAATGTATTATTGAAAAGTGACTTTACAGTTGTCTTCCGCTTAATCTTCATCATAAATCATCAATCGTACAGTAAACGGAATGCAACATACTGATTATATAAAGGGCGGCACGGTGGCGCAGTGGGTAGCGCTGCTGCCTCGCAGTTGGGAGACCTGGGGACCTGGGTTCGTTTCCCGGGTCCTCCCTGCGTGGAGTTTGCATGTTCTCTCCATGCAGGTTAGGTGGATTGGAGATTCTAAATTGGCCCTAGTGTGTGCTTGGTATGTTTGTGTGTGTCCTGCGGTGGGTTGGCACCCTGCCCGGGATTGGTTCCTGCCTTGTGCCCTGTGTTGGCTAGGATTGGCTCCAGCAGACCCCCGTGACCCTGTGTTCAGATTCAGCGGGTTGGACAATGGATGGATGGATGATTATATAAAGCTGAAGGATGTGAAAATAAAGAGTTGATGATGATAAACAACAGCAAAGAGAGAGGGATGATAAAAAAGCCTGAGACACAAAACACACTTACTATACATTATTAGTTTCTTTTCCTGCATCCACCCATGGGCTTCACTTGTCAAGTCATCTGGCATGGTGGGAAGAAAAGCATTCTAGACAGAAAAAAAGACATTAATACAACATTAATACTTATACAACATGCCAGAGAGGATGGAGGTTAGCAGCAATGTCAAGAAATTTAACAGTGAGGACATGTATCTGACATCCTAAGAACTATCAAGATGTTACGTAGCGTTCTTCTGATTCAGGCTTGGCTAATAAAATACTAAGATTTTAAAGAAATAGTTCTTTCCCTTATAATCTTTCTTTTGGAATGGTGAAAACTGACATTAAATGAATATGTTTTTGACCTAGTAAGGATTATACAAGCTACATTTATTTTCATTCTTTTGTAACAACAAAGTAAAGGTCTGACAACGTCTATGATGGAATGTCTCTTCTCTGCAGGGCAACCATAAAATAGGTTTGTCATCCAATATACGAGCAGAGGAGGAAAGGTAGTGGCAAAATGCTCAAAAAGTCATGGCATAGTTAAGTAAAAAACAATTACAGTATCTGTTTTTTCAATGAAATAACTTCTACTGATTTCACATACATAACTTTGATAAACATTATACAATAACTACTGATTCTTACTTCTCTTTATAGTAAGTATAATCAGTTATTGAATTTTTGCCAATTTATGACACTTGGGAAACTTACTTGAACGTGTTTTTGTTTTGTTTTTTTGGAATTGCTCGAAGAAAAGGCTCTCACCTGCATTGTACTGGGGCTGGTAGCTATTTGCAAAAGTGGGCTCAGAAGAGGACTTTCTGATAGGAAGACCATTCCAACGTGAACAATAATCTCCAAGAGAGTACGACGGGTTGAAGACAGTGGTGCAGTCAGTTGTAGTGAAACTATTGTACCTCCCAAATGATGTTTTACAAGGGCTGCACAAAAATCTCTTTGTTGTTTGGAGTGAAAAATTGAGCTTTTGGTGATGAAGGATTGGAGAAGTTGTGTATCCTGAGGAAGCAAAAGGGAAACAATTATTCTTATTATCCAGACACTGCCCTCCTCAGAATAATAATCTGAAGAACCATTTAAGCATTTATATATATTATATATATTATATATATATATATATATAAACCTTGACCTACTCTCAATTTACACAAATATGAACACAACTATACCTGAAATTTTGAGACTGGCATCAAATATATATGTAATGTATTATACATTCTTTGTATTTTCCCAAAACGCCACTATAAGTGTGGATGGAGGGTTGTACCCTGCTAGCAGACCCTGGTTTAATTCTTGGCCTAGTCATTGAATCTGTGAAGTTTGCATATCCCCCAGTTTATATTGATTCTGTTTATTTAAGTCTCCCCTCTAAGATGTGTATGTAGTAAGATTAACTGATATCTCCAATTTGCCAGGCAGCAGTGAATATGGGGCCATACCCTGCAATGGTCTCTTGCCTAATCCAAACTTTTTTTTATGGCTTGTGCCCAATGATACTTGTAATTTGAAAAAAAAAAAGGGTTTACAAAATATAAAAGCAAATTACATTTTTATTTAAGTCTGGTACAGCATCTTTACATAAAGCTTGCTTAGTTTATAAATAGATTATGACTGAAACTATAGTGATTACTTTAACCAAAAGCAAGATTTCCCAATAAAAATTTTTAAAAGCATGCCAAAATTGCATTCCTCACCTTAGTTTCCAGCTGCAAAATGGGATTTTGAATGTAATTCTGGTAGGCCACCTGACGGAAAATAGCGAGTGCCAAGAAGACAGGAGCCACCGTGGGAGGGCACCCCTGAAACAAAATAATGACAATCACGTCCTTGAAAAACACACAACATTTTGGAAGAGGAAGAAAATCTATTTCATAAACAACTTAATAGATAATACATTTTGAACGTTTGAATCTATCTTATTCTTAAAATAAGCACAGAAGTAGTGAATTCCCGAAAGTCAGTGTGGAGGTTATCTTTGGAAATTAAGCCATAGTGCTTTTAAAGAGGCTAGACCTCCTGAACATACTGAAACTCACTTCAGGGCTGTGTTGCGCAGTATAGACTAACAGGTGTGTATGCTGGACTGTTTGTGTCTGAATACAGTAGTGATTAAGCCCGCTACTTTATTTCTGAACAGTAAAAGAAAATAAAAGCTAATTTAAAAGTATATACTAATAACTGCTGTAGTGGGAAGCCACAGGACGCCAACGGAATGGAAGGACTGGGGGGCATCAGTGAGGCAATACCTTGCCTTGGAATGCTAGAGGGCAGCCCTCCTGGGTGGCTGTGGCACCATGGATTCCCGCAGGGCACGCTGGGAGTTTGGTACAGCCCTGTTGGATTCCATGGGGGCCACCAGGGGGAGCTGCAGAACCCTACAGTGGACTTCCAAAACATCTGGGAGTGAATCCAGGTAATAGTGATGAGTCACCTGGAACACTCCCAGGACTGGAATAAAAGGAGCCGCCTCACTCCATTCAGGGAGCCAGAGTTGGGAGGAGGTGGATGAAGCTTGCCTCAGAGGGAGTGGAGGCAGAAGCACAGAAGAGAGAGGAAGAGAAGAGAAGAAGTGTAAAGGACTGAGATTTATATTGTGCTTAGGTACTGTGCTGGGGGAGAGAGAAAACACTCCCCAGCTGTAAATAAACCGTGTGTGTTGGACTGGAACTTGTGTCTGCCTGTCTGTGTCAGGTTAGGGCGGCTGTATGCTCCCCGGTGGTCCACACTGTGAATGACAAAAGGCACCACTAAGATTAAATAAATATAATTGCAAGAGCATTTATCATACAAACAGTTTATCTGTCCATACCATCCATCTTCATTGCAGCTTCATTCAGGCTTGTAATGGTTATACCATTTCTATTGAAGACAAACTTTGACACTGTCACAGGTGGCTGGGGGTGGTACCTGGCTGGGACGCCCAGGAGGACCGGAGGAGGGCTTACGCCTCTCCCAGACCACGTGGGGGCGACTGCCCTGGTGGCTATGGGGACCATGGGTACAGAGCTTTGAAGCTTAGCCCTGTAGGGGCCCATGGTCACCGCCAGGGGGTGACCCAATGCCTTTGGAGCCCTGGCCCTCAGCGCTTCCGCCACACCTGGAAGTGCTGGGGGGAAGAGGATCGGGGATACCCGGAGTGCTTCCGGGTGTGCAGCCAGCACTTCCGCCACACTGGGGAGTGCCGGCGGAAGATTGTCGGGAGGCACCTAGAGCACATCCGGGTGTGTATAAAAGGGGCCGCCTCCCTCCATTGGATGGCTGGAGTCGGGTGGAAGAGGACGGAGCTCAGAGGAGAAGAGTGGAGGCGGTCAGGAGAACAGAAAGGCATTGTGTAGAGGGCCTGGACTTTGGGGTGATTGGTGCTGCGGCACTGGGTTGTGCGTGATCACTGTTGTACATATTGTTGTAAATAAACGTGTGTTGGGTGACAAAACGATGTCTGCCTGTCTATGTCCAGCCTGTTCCCCACAACCCTTTTATTCTAATTAACATTTGTCAAACTTTAAATCATACTGTCATCTCAAAAAACAAGAATGCATTGTGTCTGCAGGTCTAATGGTGCATTTAATTGGCATCCATCTGTTTGAAACTTTCTAGAGTGGATTTTGGGTCTCACTGCAGTACTGACACTGCCTTTATAGATTAGATTAGATATACTTTATTATAATCTCATGGGGAAATTCAGATGCATACAGCAGCATAAACTTAAAAAACAAGGATACAGACTCACAGGACAGATAATGCAGCTAATCAATCAATCAGTCAGTCAAAAAATAAGTAAATAAATGAAAAGATAACTTATACATCCTCTATTGAGAATAACCTTGTTCTTACTATTGTCAGTGGATGTTGCTCTAGCTCTGCATCTTCTTAACACCACGACTGCCTTATCACTACTGACCACAACTCTCTTCTAATGTGCTTTAAAAGACTATGTTGGGCTTAGGTGAAGAAGCTCCCCAAGGATGAGTACTTAGTTATGTTTGAAGATGAGCTACATGCTGTGCTCTCTCGCTTATGTCAGTTGGTCTTCTTTTCATAAATAGCCACTGGACTTTCTAGCATGATCTCTTACTGTGTGATTTTTCTATGTGGTGGTATGCTGGGCTGGTAACAACAGGCTAATTAACAGGGCAAGCACCATTATAGGATGAACTCTGGAGAGAACTAAAACAGAACTGATTGTCATTATAAACAATGCTGCACATCCTCTCTGTGACACACTAACACTGAATACATTCAGCCAACAAATTATTCAGCAGAAGTGTGTCAAGAAACACTACTGCAGTTCCTTTATATCAACAGCAATATGTCTGCATAATGCCTCACTGTGATTGTGACAGCCAAGTCTGAACTTTTCTTTCTTTTGAAATTTTCTTGCTTCATATTAATTCCAGTGTGTATTCACAGCAAACTGTTTGTGTATATTTATTTATTTGCTTATTTCTCTACATATTCATATATTAATTTATTTAAACAGCTTCTGTAAAATAGGTAAATTTCTGCCTGGGGACAAATAAAGTTCTATCTATATAAATATATCATTTTTTTTGTACTAAAAAATGTACTGACATCTGTATGAATTAAAAAAAAAATTACTTTCTCATTAGCTTGTTTCCTGCAAATTCCACATGTTATTTGCCATATCTAGTGTCACACACGTGTGAAAAGAAGGGAGCTGTATGGACCAAGTGAAGGTAATTCCACGCCAGGCCTGGGGGTGGTGGGGTGCACTAAACCTTCAAACGGGGAAAACATGTCTGATTCAGCCCTGAAGATATCACTTACGGTGCCCAGAAAAAAGGCATTTCTGGTCCTGGTGCCCAGAAGCATGTCACTTCCGGTTCTGATGCTCAAAGGAAGGTCACTTCCGGTTCCCACACCCAGAAGTGCGTCACTTCTGGGTCCACTATGTCACTTTTTTTCCAACAATCTTCAGTCTTGTTTTGGACTCCATCAAGGACACATCTGTCTTGATTTTCAGAACCCATTGCAGCCAGGGAAACTGCATGGGTGGCTGCCCCAAACCTTTTTAAGTGTATCGAGTCTGATCATTTCACACTAGCTGTGTACATTTTTGAGCATATTTTGTTGCTGTGCTCATTTTAATTTGTTTACAGAGCTGAGGTGTTTAAATACATTACTGATCATTAAGTTTTGTGAAGTGATTTATGGAGCTGTCTGTCTAGATCTGTCCGTGAAGTTTGGCTAGTGTTCATGTTCAAGAAATGCTTGATGCGGATCTTGCCTTTACTGCATTCAGATCATTTAGACTTGTGATTTTCCAGTTTTTTTATTGATTCTTCTAAAATGATGTGATTATAATTTTATTCAAACTTTCAATCTGTCCTCAGGTATTATCTGTTCATCTTTAACTCTCATTTTTATCGTGTATTATATATTTATATGTAAACTTATTTTTGTTTTATTTCTTTGAATTTGACTCTTTTGAGCTTTGTAAAGCACAAATGATGCTCAGTGAAAGGTACTCAATAAAAGAAGAATTTATTAATGATACACTAAATTACTAAAAGGCATTTATCGATGTATTACTGAAACCCAGATGCACCTTTAAATATTGAAACATTTGCATTGCAAAAGTGTTTCTTTTTCTAGAAAAAAAACATTTTTAAAAACTTTTAGTGCAAATGATATGTATTTTTGTGTGTTGCTATATACATTTGAATACTGAAAATTTTGAGAAAACATTCTCCAAGAAATCAGGAACCCTTAATCACAATTTCAGAGACATCAATACAACCATCATAAAATTTAATCATGGTTGTATCTAGTCAATTAAAATTGACTAGATAATTGTTCAATTAAGGTTGGGTAAAGTCAGAAATGAAAAACACTTAAATGTCCGTGGGATAGAAGCATAGATGTGTGTATGTGTAGTATGGCAGTGTACATCAATCAACCCACAAGACGTGAAACATTAGTGGCTCTTTGGTACCTGCACAGCTGTAGAGATGAAGCCAGTCTCATGTTTCATCAGTGATATTGATACGGCATCTCGCATTGCTTTATACTTGGAGCCACAGCATAGAAATCGGTCCACCTGCATGGGATATTTATTCTGACAAGACAAGACTGATTTGAGTTTGGTTACATTTATTTGTAAGCTCACACAGATACATTTCACTTTTTTACCAGTTTATCAGCTTGATGGGGAATTAATTTGTTTTAACGATTCTACAGTGCAAAGAAAATGTGCAAATAAAAAAGAAGAAAACAATAGTACCAGAATTTTACTGTGGTTTGGTCACACTATAGTTTAGGTCGGGGTAGGCAACATCGGTCCTGGTGAGCCGCAGTATGTGCAGGTTTTTGTTCCAACCCAGTTCCTTAACGAGAACTCAATTATTGCTGATGAAGCACATATTGCTTAAGTGACATTTTGATGCTTCATTTTAGTGGTCTCGCTTGTTAAGGTTCTCCAACCTTAATTGCTTATTTCAATCTTAAACTGCTGCATTCAGTGTTTTAATTGCTCCTTATTAGCAATAAGATGTAAAAGACAAAGCAGCCAGCAGTTCTCCAGCTAGCTTTTTTCCAATTACATCTGTGTGTGTTCATCATGCACTGTTTGATTTAATAAAACACTTAATAGAAAAATGTGACAGACTGAAAATGATCTGTTTTAGGCTTCATATCATTTGGATGATATCTTTGGAAAGGAAAAAAATCTACGATATAAGAGCCTTACATTGCACAGACTAACAAGCCATAAAATTAAATAAGGTCTGAGATTGGCAATGATTGGTTTCTAATTAAGCAATTGGGTTGGAATGAAAACCTGTAGCCACTGCGGCTCACCAGGACCGACGTTGCCTACCCCTGGTTTAGGTGTCCATTATAAAGCAGATAATAACAGTCTATAAACATTTTATTACCTATGCTATTAAGAAAAAATAGATTTTTGTTAAAAAATAAGACTCTGAGAATGTTACAGTGATTTTCCATTGTTTTATATCATGTTTAAAAGACTTACAGTATGTTTTATGACTTTAAATAGCTGCTTATAACAGATACCTCTGCTTCTACGGTCAAACTCACTAAGAATGTAATGCAGAAGCAGGAACGTATCTCAAAAGTTTAGCACCAGGGACTGCTTTGCCAGAGTTCACAAATAGACAAGGAGGAAAACAAATGATGAGCTCTGTATCATTCTCCACTTACCTGAAGCTCAATGATTTGTTTTGGAAAAACCCAGGTCCAGTATGTAGACTTGAGCAAAGTCTGGATGGTATCAATGCCAAACTGTTGGTTCAGGGTCCTTAGTAAATAAATGCGGTGCCAGTCATTTTGGCCATATAAAAACAATGCTTTAATACATTCCAAAAAGTGATCTTGCTCTGTACTTCTTTGTTCTGTTTCCGGACCTGCTGATGAGTAAAGAAAAGATAAAAATGAATGCAGTCTTGAATTTCTAAGTGACTGTTTTTCTGTGTGCTAAGGTCAATCTCTCATCCAATAATGTGTGCTGATTTCTTACAACTCAATTCATGAGTAATGTGTTTATCAATGTGTTATGAAGGACCAGATGTATTCATTTTAGAAGATGTATTCATCTTCTTTTTAGGACAACCTGATAATCTCAAGCAAATACATAATGTGCATTTCTTCAGCTTACTTGTGGATGTCAGGGCTTTGTGAAGAAACACTGCTGCAGTGTCTAGGCAAATTCGTAAATGTGCCACATTCTGCAAGAATTCAGTGGGATCTTCTTGGCACACGAGGACTTGTCTGCGTGTTATCCTGCTTAAGAAGCATATATTTTGCTGTATATCAGAATACATCCCACAGCTATAGGCAGAGTCCTGGAATGAAAGAGATCAATTAAAGATTTTAAGTGTGTTATATTTAGAGTTATTGAGTAACTAACAGGGTTGATTAGGAAGTTTGGTAATGTGTATCAGTTAGAATCCTTTCCAGTACATCCACTGTACTGATACATTTACATAAATTTGTTTTACTAGGAAATTGCTGTGCTGAGCGTTAAAAGAAATATTCTTGTGCTAAAACTGCAGAGCTATAAAAACAAATCAAGATTCACTGTAAAGAGTCTGTCCCATCAAATAACAAGCTAATTAGCTGATTACTTAATCAATGAATGTTACTTAACTGACTATTAAATGTCAGAGCTGGTGCTTTACGGAGTGTTACATTGTTCGTTATTTCACTGATGAATGTGTTTTAGTGATAATGTACAGAAATCATGAAACATAAAGATTGCCTTTAACATTTTATAGGCAAAAGAACATTGGCTGTCATGAATCACGTCATGTATGTTTCATGATTTTTGGGGTCATAGTTATTAAAAATCACAGAGAAAGTAGCAAATCAGACTGAGGGCATCTCCTGCAACATTTACAGCCAATAAAAGTACACAGCTACCAGCAATTACAACTGATTTTAAGTAGAGCCTGAAAAAGCTTTCCACATTTTTCCTCTCTTATCTGTTAAATCAATTACTTGTTTTATCTGGGGATCATTACAATGAAATATCAAACATTTGCTTTAATACTGCTAAAATGTAACAGCAGACTGAAATGTAGATTTTTAAATCATTTCTGTTATTTCATTAAACATAGCGTATCATTTGTGATAGGTCCACAATCATTTTTTGAAGGAATTTGTTATCTATATCTTAGATACTAATATAGAAAGATGTTCTGACAAGGCATTACTTTTTATACAATACCACTTTTTAAGTGTGTGAATAACGTTTCAATCCCATCACCTGGAAGCAGTTGATAAACAACAGGTAGAGATCTGTCAGATCTTCTTTGTCAAAGATGTTCTCTTGCAGGTCCTGTAAATATCGTTCTAGATGTGGCTTCACTTGTGCAAAACTGAAAAGATGTGCATAATAAGATGGTGAAGCTCAACACAAGTACAACTTTACACGAACGTCATGCATAATTCATTTGTATGGAACAATCTCCAAGATGAATTATCAGGTGTGGAATACCTGCACTGTAGGAGCAGCTTTGGCAAAACTGAACGGATTACAGGACTGCTGTCCACACACTCCAGAAAAGGAGTAAGATCTCGTGTTTGGTAGGCTGTTCCTGTAAATAAACACAACAAAATTAACTTGATAAGCTACTTTATAATACATTTAAGCTGTTTGAAAAGGCATAGTCAATAGAAAGTTCAATGAAAGGCCATTCACTTCATTTGTTTTCACAATGGTCTCAGTTCTTCAGCCGAAATCTAATATTCATGAACAAGTAGCACTTTTTAACTTAAACCATTTATGCAACAAACAAAGGTATGCAGCATCAAATAGCACGGTATAAACTTAATCTCTCCTAGTTAAATCAATCAAATTAAAATGACAATTATAGTCAGCTGATTGAAAACAGTCAGGCTTGAAAGTAAACATCTTATATTTTGACCATTAATATGAGAGTCAAGCAGTCCGCAGTCTATCAGGAATGCAGTAATAATTCTTTTTTTTTTTGACATTTTGTGTTGCACTGATATGTTATTCATTTTTATTTGTTATCATTCCAATTTCACATTGTCACCCCCTTTGATCAATAGTCTATGGGTACTGACATTTTCTAAGGTTAACATCATGGGTGCTGACATAATGCAGTGAGGAGATGAGACACATTGGCATATTACATGTGACATTGGCAAGACTGTACTATAAAGTGTCAGTGTGTTCATCAAACAAAAGAACTACTTTTGTAAGAGACCTTTGTGAGAGTAATTGAGCAAAAAAGAAAAACAAACTAATAGGGAAAATATTACTTGTTTGAATAGTGTTTCATTTTGACTTTGAGTTTGGGTTTGTTATGGAAATCTGGTGAAAAATACAAAATGCCAGTACAATGACATGCTAACAATGTTCTCCTGTCAATTCCATAAACAAAATACTTCTCAAAATCTCTGCCACTTGCTAAACTATTTGTCCAATAGGATGTTTTATTCATCTAAATCAGGAGTCCTCAATCACAGTCTTGGAGGGCCGCAGTGGCTGCAGGTTTTTGTTCTAACCCGGTTACTTAATTACAAAGCAATTTTTGCCAATAATTTAATTTCATGGCTTGTTAGTGCTTTAACGCTGCTATGTCAGGTCATTCTCATATCCTAGATTTTCTTCCCCTTTCTAAGGATATCATCCAAATGATTTGAAGGCTAAAATGGAGGAGTAATTCTCAGTCCTTCACTTTCCTTCCAAGTATTTAATTAAACCCAATAGTGCATGATAAATACACACAGGTGTAAATGGTAACAAGCTAAATGGAGAAATGCTGGTCTCTTTTGTCATTTGCATGTTACTGCTAATTAGGAGCAATTAAAAACCAAGAATACCGCTGTTTAAGACTAAAATATGCAATAAGGGTTCAAAATCTTAACGAGTGAGACAACTAAAGTGATGCAGAAGTGTTACTTGAGCAATCAGTGCTTCTTATTAAGCAACTGGGTTGGAGCACAAATCTGCAGCCACTGCGGCCCTCCAGGACCGTGATTAAGGACCCCTGATCTAAATGAACATGTTAACGATTAAAGGAAATTCCTGAAGAAATTGGGAAAAAAAGCAGTTGTGGATGTCTGTTACTCTGGAAGGCTGAAAGGCCAGTTCTAAGGCTGTGGAAATCCACATTTAAAGCCACAAACTCCCATTGGAAGAGTGGAATGGCCAGCCTTTCAAAATTACTCTAAGGGTACATCACAAAATCATCCAGAAGTCACAAAGGATCCTAAAAAATACCCAAATGATGGCATGCTTCTCTTGCCTTAGCAAAGTCCAATGTTCATGACTTCTCAATCAGAAAGCCACTGGAGAAAATGGACTTTATCAGAGAGCTGCAAGACATCCTCTGCTAACCAAGAAAAACATAAATGTTTTCCTTTTATTTGAAAGAAAGCCAGACAAGAAAATTATATTTATGCTAGTTATCCATTCAATCAGTGTTTGTTGGCTTGTGAAACACTATAAAACATTAGAATAATTACAAATAAACATCAAAGTAAAAAGATGGTCTTGATTTACGTAAAGAACTCAGTGTTTTATGTGGTCTCCCTTAGAGTGTAAGACTATAGCATTTCACTTTGGTACACTCCTGTGTAATTGTTTTCCAGTAGTTCTGTGGTAAATGCTTCCAACCTTCTTGCAGGACTTGACGTAACTCTTCTTTTGATGTTGGCTGCTTTCTGCTCCTTCCCATGCTCAAGGCTGCCTTATAAACGTCTCTTGAACCACCAGAGGGAGTTTACAGCTCCCTAATGCAAAAGCACTTTGAGTTTAACATCCATTAAAAGACCATTAAGACTGTGACTAGACCAACAAAGATGACATTTATGGTACATAATTTATGAAAAAAATTGGTAGCTACAATATGTGCTTTCAGTTATAACTTCAGAATTACAATCATGCTCGCTATTCTAATTCTAATGGAATGACTGCATTTAGCTCACAAGTGATTTTTTTTTTGGTTGTTCATCTTACTTTAGTTTTCTGATTCTTCTAATTTTTTTCAAAATGAACTCTTAATGAAGCCCTTTCTTTAGATGTATCCCACAATAATCTCAGAATTTTTTTTTTTTTGGGTATAATCTGATGTCACACCAACCTTGAGCCAAAACAAGTGTCAGGAGCAGTTCCACCACACCTTCCTCAGGTACACTGCCCTCCCAAAGACAGAAGCGTGACACAACTTCCAGGAAAAAAGAGTTACAGCATTGGCGAAGTACATTGTGTTGTCTCAGACTCTCACTGCAGACAAATAAAAAGAAAATGAATTTCAGTAAAAAAAAAAAACAATGCAAAGAAAAACTGTAACTGTTAGATTTAAACCTCTTTCTTTTGTTTCCTGTACATACAGCATAGATTTCTACAACATGAAAAGTCCTTCTAAAACAGGCTGTTGCTGCCCCCTCCTACTTGATCATCCAGACGTCTTATACATGAAAATCTTAGGGAGGAATTGTCTTGCCTCAGCTTAACTGAAACAGCAGGAATGAATTCATCAGGTACATTCATCTTGCACACAGGACAGTACTTCCTGCCTGCTGACAGGGATTTTTGAAGACATTGCAGGCAGAAAATATGATGACAGTGTAAAGCAACAGGTTCAGAGATGGCCTTGATACACACGGGGCATTTGCTGGAACCATATCTAGAAAAAATAAAATAGTTCAGTGAGTACCTTTGTCTTTAACAACTACAAAAAAAGGATGAACTCTACAATTTAAATGAACAGTAAAAATAACCATAGGCTTATTTCGAAATATAAGTTATTCAGAAATGTTTCCCAACAGCCAAATAAAATGCAAGCTACAGTATTACTGCATAGTGAGCATGTTATCTGTGTATTTGAAAAATGCAAACCACACATACTAATACCCCAAAAATATTAAAAAAAGACATGATAAGTGAAATAAAAAGTTGCATTAAGAACTTCATGGCCTTAAAAAATATTTTACTGTTAGCTTTTTTCACACTTACATTTTATAAAAACAACAAGTAGTACAACCACAGATTGCTCCCTGTCAGAGGGTTGAGTAACAAACAGGCAACT
This sequence comes from Erpetoichthys calabaricus, assembly GCF_900747795.2. Taxonomy (NCBI): domain Eukaryota; kingdom Metazoa; phylum Chordata; class Cladistia; order Polypteriformes; family Polypteridae; genus Erpetoichthys; species Erpetoichthys calabaricus. Next base: position 15,749,452 of record NC_041407.2, read on the forward strand.
GGGGTTGGAGTCAGGTGACATAAAAGAGAAGCATTATGATTGGCCGGTCTTCATTTGTTCATTGACCTTTATATAATAACTAGCTGTGTAAGCCCAAACTGTAAAAAGCCTGGGCTCCTAAAAACCATGGATTCTGGCACTTCAATCAATCAATCAATCAACCAATCACATTGGTTGTGTATTAGCGGCTCCTTGTCGGTTTCGTTGTGCTGATTTGCTCGCCTCCATTCACTATCAGCAGCTAAGTGAGTTTTTCTGCCCTCTGAGGTTTTGTTTTGCCGATGTGCTTACCTCGCTTGTTTATTAGCAGCGGTAGTTTCACTTTGGTGACAGAGTCACTTTCTATGAGCTTCATGTACAGTGTAGCCTTGTACTTCCGGTGCCAGACAGACAGATACACACACTTCCACACATAGACATTTGAATATAAGATAGTACTGGGAACTGTATAATGTGTTATTACATTTGACATAACCAGAAAATCTTCTGTGATAGTGTTGAAGACCCATGGAAAAGGGAATTGAGATTTGCCACTAATCCAATAAAGTGTCAGTATGGCTACAGCATGCACTTCAGAGATGTTTTACTTTATTCAGAAAGGTGATGTATCTGTAATTTGATCCACATATACAATGCTTTATTTTGTAATGTTAACACAAATAATTTAATTGCAATTCAAAAACACTTCACCTCTGCTTGTGGTTGGAACCCAAATAAATTGTCCCAGAATGTGACTACACAGGTACAATGAACTGGCTAAGGCTTTTCATACTTCACATATGGCACAGAATTTGGATTTTATGTTTCTAAGATTACACTTTAGACACTAAAGCTTAATATGCAGTCCACTGAGTATCACATTAAGCGATGATCATTTTAAAGCCCAGCCTTTTCAGTAATGCAAACATTTGTCACTGTTCTCTCTCGGCAAATAAAGTACCAAATATTGCAACAGAATTGTCAAGGCCATACGCTATTAATAAGATCTCACCTAAAGTCAAGACGAGTTGATTCATCATTATAAGAATTCAGGACCCGCATGATGGTCTCTAAAGATTCTTTCATCCTCATATTGGGAAAGGTCTGTATAAACTAAGAACAAATCAAAAAGGGAATAAGGAAATAATATTTATTAACACAGCAAAGTATAAATATTCAAACTACATATACTTAGTAATCTTAAAAAGCTTGAGGAAAGCATAGTGTCTGCATGAGCAGTTAAACCGTCTTTGCCACTGTTGTGGTTTATTATATTCCATATTCTCCCATGTCACCCAAAGGCAAGAAGAATTATTCAGCAATTAAATTCTATTCTGGCAAATCTGAAGTACAACACCTACATTTTGAAAATACATGGAAAAGCTCACCTTCAGTAGCAGAAAACAGTGCTTAACCACTATCTCTAGTTGGCGCTGATCCACATCACACACGTTCAGTACCACTTGCTCAATAAAGGATGCCACCATCAGGATACCCTGCCAACCCCTCCTGTAAAGAAACAGAGACTTAATATCACATGAACTTATATCACCTCATTAAGATCGGAGTGTCTACTTTTTATTGGTAACCTTTTGATATTTCGTCCAGGTAAGAGTAAATGAGGCATCCAGTCGATGGTATATTATCCAATTTTTCTTTACTGGGGTTTATTAGTTTAAAAGGTAAAGGACATGCTAATCAATTTTTTCAGGATTTGTAATTTTTTTTAGGAGAGACTTTACCTTCTGATTTAGAATGTGGTTAATTATGTTTCCCAGAGTCTGCTGATGGGCTTATATTACTCAACTAAAAGAACTACACGGACAATGTAGATGATCTATTTAAGTATTGTAAGTGGGGGGTTTGGGTTGAAGATGAAAGAATGACTGGCAATGAAAGAATGATCAGGATTTGGAGGAATACAGTTAATAAACAGGCAAGATCATAAAACAAGGAAATCAAGAGCAGATGAAAATAGAAAGCTTCTGAACATCATTCTAGTCCAAAAAAAAAAAAAACTTTGGCACTTGTGAGAGGGTTAAAAGGAAAGTGGGTAGAATGTAAATCAAGGGCTAAGTTATTCAATATCAAAACAAATGGACTCGAGGGCAGATATCGTACTGACAGAGAAATGAACAGACTAGGTCCTTGAACCTGCTTTGAGAAGAACATTAATAATGGTGATGATGATGACTGAGTGTCTTACTCACCTTATGAAGTCCAGCATAGGTCTGTACTCTGGACTGCATATAGACTGGTACTTTTGACTAGAAAGTGGCTCCATGCAGGGCTGGAAGCCCTCTACAATTTGTAGGAAAGAGTGGCAGTCTTGGAGTCCTTTAATGGGTCTGTGCACCATTTCTTCAATGCGTTTCCTCAGAATTATGAGATCAGCATGCTAGAAACATATTAGGTAGAGACAAACACATCAAATTATTTAATATTACACATGAGACATTGCAACTTTATATGAATAGCAGTAGATATTAAAAAAAAACCTTAAGGACAATTTTCTAAAAACACAATTACCGTACATAGATGCATTTTCACTTAATGATAAGAAAAGGAAATTAATAGAGTACTTATCCGTATATAAAACATTTATATCTTGTGGCGGGTGGCAGGGGTCCATGCCCGGCCGGGACACCCCTTCTACATATGTTCCGGGGGAGCAACCATGGGCTCCTCAGTACCTCCCCCTGGACGCTTGGTGGCTGCCTCCCTGGCTGATGATGGTGCCTCAGTTTTCCGCAGGGTTCCATAGGAGATGGAGTTCTCCACAGTCCTGTTGGGATCTGGGGTGGCTGCCAGGGGGTGCTGCATGGGTCCCTGAGCCAGCCGGGACAACTATACAGCCCCGTCTGGAAGTGCAATCAGAAACAGGTGATCAAGCACCTGGAGCACTTCTGGATGGGCTATAAAAAAGGGCAACCACCACTCAGGGGCCAGAATCGGGAGGAAGAGGACGAGGTTGCCAAGGAGGAGTGGTGGTGTCAAACCGGAGTGTTGAGTAAAGTGCTTTTGGGACTGTGTATTGCTTGTGGGGTTCACAGGTAAGACGTGCCCCACAGGTGAAGAAAATAAAGTCTTTTGTTGGATTTTACACGTGCCTCTGTGTCAGTCTGTGCCAAGTTGGGTGCTATACAGCGTCCGTATCACAATCTTCAACTGCATTTTTTGTCAATAACTAGCCGGAAATACTGTATTTTATAAAAATGCACAGAACTTAAAGTGTGTTCTTTAATGAGACTGTACTGGAAAAAATATCTGCATTTAAGAATAATACTCGCCAGTAGAGAAGGAAATTCTTTTGCAAATGTCTCCAACACTATAAAGTGGGATTTTGCAAACAAGTAAAACAATTTGAATACATGTTGCGTAGTGAAACAGGAAGTTAAGGCTATGAACAAACTGAGCAGACCTATTACACAAATTTCAGGATACCACCTTCTGCTGGTCATAGGTTTGATCAGGTATCATCTCTGTATATATAAAATACAATGTCTGTCTGTCTGATTTTCACGAGATCTGGTTTTTTTTCTATAATTTGCTCGAACATTCCGGTTGATTTTGAGACTTCTCTCATTACGCTAAGTATCATAGTTCACTTGCGGTACCGATTTATTTGCGCGAATCCGAGAGAGACGCAGCGGGGTGAGGGGAGGGGGCAGGGCCCTCCCTCCCTCACTCACGCGCCAGCTTCGGGGCATTCCTTATCTCCGCTTAGCTAGCGAACGAGAGAACTACTTAACAGATTTAGATTGGGCTTTTTTCTATAATTTGCTTGAACATTCCAGTTAATTTTGCAACTTCTCTCATTGTGCTAACAATCATAGTTTGCTTACAGGAGTGATATATTTCCGCTAATCCGAGACAGAGGCCGCAGGCCGAGGGGAGGGGAGGGGGAAGCATGACTTCAGGAGTTGGGAGCCGGGCAGGACCCTCCTCACTGTTCTGTTTCACTACTATGTGGGCGGAGCCGTGGGGGACAGCTAGTTGATAATATGTGCAATGCTTATTTTCATTCAGTTTCTACTTTTATTTCCATAAGAAGCCATCCATATATTATTTATAGCTATTAATCTAAACTCAAGACAGTATGAGCTACAGACTAAGACCATAGCATCACATGGCACTAACCACACAATACCCACACAAATTCATACCAGTCCTAGAGAAATAGAAGGGAGTATTGGAATTCACATAGAAGAAACAGGCAGTCACCATGAGAATGTGTAAACTTCAGTTAGACAGTGACAGGGCTAGGACCAGGTCTGCTGGTCCTGAGACACAGTGCCACCTTGCCATACCTATATGAAAGAATTAAGATTCTGATGTACAACCATTTTTCAAAAGTAGTTTTAAAATACAAACAGAAATAAATACAAAGAGAGGACAGAGAGTACAACCAACTTCTGCCATACCAAGGGGATGATTATAATTATTTAAACATGCACCTACACAGTGATTGGAAAATATCATCTTAGCTTATGGAAAGTCAGATTTTAGGATTGTTTGCACCATTTTTTATTTTTATTTTTTATTTATTAATTTTATTGTAATCATTACATACAAAGAGATCAATTTTTACAAAAGATGGGATTGAAAACAAGTCGCCCCCCCCCCACCCCTGATGTTTGCACCATTTTGTCTGAATGTTATAACTGATCTAAACAAATGACTAAACTCTTTCTCAAACAGCCTCACCTTCTCTGTATTCCATACTTTTACATCAAGACATCTGGAATCGATCCTCAAAAGCTGGGTGAGGTTGGTCAGTCGAGGACGGTAATAATCTGCTGTAGCTAGAATCCAAGCTGGTGAAAGATCAGGATCTGAGACCTTAAAATCTTGCTGGAGATCACATACCCAGGATGCTAGTACTGCAGTAAACAACTATGGAAACAAAACTGAATTAGAACAACTAAAACTAAAATAAAAAAAACAAGAGAGATTTGCCTAAATCTCATCCTCCAAGTAATGTGCAGAAGCAATGAAAAAGGCAAAAAAAAATGTTAGGTTACATCATAAAAACTGTTCAATAATGAATATTGATAGACATTCTGTTCAGAATATATAATGCTCTAATGAGACTGTATCTGGAGTATTGTGAGCAGTTCTAGTCAACACACTACAAGACATCCAAGCATCATGGGACATAAGAAAAATGTCGTAATCTGACATGCTCAGAAATTTAAACCAGTCTTGAGCAGAGGAGACTGTATGGGGACCAAATTCAGGCATTCAGAATTCTCAAGTAGATCTGGAAGAATTCTTTCAGCTGAATGGTGAATCACATACTCGAGTATACCAGTGGAAATGAAAGAGGAGTGCCTTTAAGACATTACATTTTGCTTTTATTACACAATTTAATTAAATTACTAGCAATCTGCATGATCTTCCTAATTTGTTATTCTGGTAGTCTTCTCTTACCTCTAGTTCTTTTGTGGAAGATATCTTCATTGTGAGTAGAACAAAGTCTCTCAGATATCGCTGTCCAAAATCATGCTGCTCCTCTGGTTCCAGTTTTTTAATACATTTGCCTAGTCGGCTATTGTGAAAGCGGGATACAAAGCGAGGTATTTTTTCTTTCTCATTCTCTTCAGTATCTGTTTAAAGATAAAATCATTAACTTTCACTGGAAGAAATGTGTCCAATGGTAAATCCTAGAGATAAGATGAAACAGCAGTCTTCTAGAAAGTCAGCAAAACAAGAGTAATTTCCATACATGTTGATGACCAGGTAGCAAGCTAGTTCTGTGTTTCAACAAAGCACATGAGACAGGCTTAGTTTTTGTCAATATAGTATTCTTTGGGTTTATCAAAATACTGAAATATTGCATTGTGGTGCTTTCTGGTAAATACCGTTTTTTTCTGAACACAACTAACCAGTGTTAAAGAAACAAGATACATATCTTTCCATGCCTAATGTGTTTTAATTATATACAGTAAAGACGATGAAATGAGAACAACCCACAAATAGTGGCTGAAACCCCGGCTGTGATAATTTTGTTACGGGATATTGTTCCCTTTGTATGCTTCACACTCTCAGGTGTTTAGTTCTCCAAACAGACATAAAACATTCTTGTTTTGTGCATTGCATATGAATTGTGATTGATACATTAACATTAAAGTATATCAATCAATTGTTCCAGACCATGTGCAAAAATCTGTTTAATAAGTGTCAGCCAATTAAGATGTTACTGAAGCTGGTAAATGAAAGTCTTGATAATACAACACACATTCTGGACCAAGATGGTAGATTTTTATTTATTTATTTATTTATTTTACAAATTCAGTGCTTCACTCTATTTCAACACTGACAAGCTGCTCATGTGGTTTAGTGAATGTTAAACATAACTTAGAATGTTTTACGATTAATTTCACCAGGGTCCTCTAGTCCTCAATTTCTCACTTTTTGTCATATATAATCAATCCTTTGTGCATTTTATTTTGCACTAAACTTCATTTTCTGGCATTCTTGTGAAATTCAACTCAATTCAGCTTATTTTCTTGCCTTTACTCTTTTCTTTAAGGACAGAGTCAAAGTGCTTATAAATATAAAGCAATACCAGAAAAGTGCACACATATGCAATGGTTACTACTTACTTAATCATATGATCAGAATGGCTAAGCAAATTTACAAATATAAAAAGTAACAGAAATGTACAAAGGCCTGCTAGGTGTATATATACTATATAAATACATCTATTTTAACGTAATAGCTCCATATATTTTACCTCATTCGTTCACAAATGAGAATCTTAGAAGTAACAGTCTAGAAAATGAAACAGTGTTTAGGAATAAACAGTCCTGGCCTTATGGATTGGTTCTGTTTAGTCAAAAATCAACAGTTTTTAAAGCAATTTGAATTTGAGGTTGTATAATTAGCACTTTAACTTTGGTCACATATCTCCTGTTTTATTGATTTTTGCACAAATAAAAGAGCTCTGAATGTATAACATTGCATTTTTATTTTGCTCATCACTTTGGTATCTGCATTTGGAGTCATACTGGGCTAAAACTCCTTCCACATTTCACATGACATGCAGGTTAGGCGAACTGGTGTTAAAATGGGTCCAGTAATGGACAGGTGTTCTATCCTGGCACCATTAGATTCAAGAGATGAAACAGCCATAGACAGTGCACCAGTCCATACCAGAGCTTACTCCCACAGGGCATACTCATGTACAAAATAAGAATCACTTATATAAGACCAATTTAGCCTCTCCAATTAACCTGAGCTCTTTCAGACATTGGAGGAAACCTTAGGATGAAGAGAAAGCCTAAATGATCAGAGGGAAAATGTGGAAGCTCCACACAGCTAGTGGCTAGGCTAGAATTAAAACCCAGAACTGTGGTAATGCCAGGTATCACATAGGTTATTTTTAAAAATCATGTTAACCACTACGACAGGTTTTGAACAATGCATATTTATATTTATAGTACAGCTTTCACAGCAATGCAGTTTAGATATTTAGAGCATAACAGAGAAGTTCATTTAGTACAACAAGGCTAAGTTCATAAATGCATCCAATACCTGGAAGGTACTCTGATTCCTCCCAGAGAGCATGGCAGTTTTGGAAGATCAACCAGCTGAAAGGAGCAGCACAGTCTTGTTCCTGGTGTCCCACCTTGAGGTGAGACTGCACAAGAACTTCTTGGTGTCCTTGTCTGAAACAAACAAAAAATTGCTGAGGACTGTACTAATGTACCACTAATTAAATGACAGTTGGAAGTTGCTCTAAATGAAAAACTCACTCTGTGGTGGAATGATATGCCAGTTTCAAAATTTGTGGATCACCAAAGATATCAATCCACAACTTTGTAAGGCCCCTGTTGAGAGTGGATCCGCAAAGTAAGTTGAGGTTTGAGTCCTGGTCCAGGAATTCCACAATACGAGCAAGCAGCTGGCTCAACACATCTTGAAGGTAACGCCAAAGTGTATTCCTGTAACGGAGATTGAAAAAAATCATTTTCAGATCAAAAAGAAAAAGTAATGTCTATCTCAGTGTTAGAGCTATGAAATATGACTATGAAAAAGTCTTGAAAAATATTTTTATAAAGTTGTAAAAGTAGCAAGCAAGCTCAATTAGGGTTTTTTTTTTTTCACTACTCTCAGATTCATTGTACTTTCTTTCCAGCCTAAAACTGAATACAATATATCAGGATAAGCAATATATTTTACTCGCCCTCAATCACTGACAGATTTGCTTAGCTTAGCTTACTCGGTTTTACATTTTATTACAGTAACCTCTTGCATGAAATATGTCTTTTTCGTTCCCTCTCACATATACATACTGTATCTGTACACATACACACACATATAGAGATGTAGATCTAGATGTAGATATCCTAAGTTCAAATCCTGACCTGGAAATGTTGGTTTTATCTGAATACTCCAGAAGAAATACAGGTTTTGTTTCTTTTTTTGATCTTTTATCGAATGTATTAAAAACATATAACATTCCATACAATCAAGTCAAAACTTAACAAATCTAAACTGTAGATGCAGGTTTTGTTGATTACTCATTCCAAATTGTCCCTATAGTGTGTACAAGTGGACCTTGCGATGTTCCATCATCCTCTCCTCTTCCTTGTGCCCAGTTTTGCCATTCACGGCATCTAATTTGAATTAATTGATTTTGGGCATTTTAAGCTGTGTTATATACATATACTGTACACACACACATTGAAGATATGCACAATATTTTATTTTGTATTATAAATTGCTTACATTTGTAAAATATATTTATAAGAAATGTATATTACTCTGTGTCTATGAACAGTGAGTGCATTTACATGTCCTTTAATAACATGGTTGTTCACAAAAACCAAGTTTTGAAAAATGCCGTGTATACTCTTATTCCAGTTAGAGAAACCAGAATATTGGTCTCTGAGAAACTAGATTAGGACATGTAGATTTCTTCAGAAGTGATCCAGTTATGTGTCCATGTAAACCCTTAACCAGGTTACACTTAAGCATTTCTTAGCCTGTGCATGTGTTAGGTTCGCTTACACATCCAGCAAGCACAGGTAGGGAGTGATGGAAACGTCCACAAAGAAAAATTCCTGAGGCAAATGCTTGGGAAATCTCATTATTCTTTCTCCTGGCTGAAATAATCTGTCTCAGCATTTCAGAAATCACTAAATTTATTTTGATGAGTTGAACTTACAGTGCTAAGCTCAGCAGTAAAATCTCCGGGGCAGTGTTGGGGTAACTCATTAAAAATAATGTGAGTTACGTAGTCTGATTACTTTTTAAAGTAACAAGTAGCTTAATGCCATACTAATTTCATTAAAGAAAAAAGTCTACGTTATTTTTATTATCCCAGAAGCACTGGATGTAAGACAAGAAGCATACGTATAGGTACGCCAGTTCTTTGCAGGGTCAGTCGCACAGCCGAGCAAAGAGTGTGCTGCATACTATCTAGTAACAGAAACCTATAAATAAAGTGTCAGTTTACTTTTCATCAAGCAATTTGCCATAGATATGTTGAAACGGTGGCTCATTTCGGGGACCTAAAAAGGGGGCAGATGTGATTTACTTCACAGCATATTAAGAAATAACTTATTTATAACTCACAAGAAAATTATCACATTTTGCTGTGTTTCTGCTCAGTTCCATGAAGGTTCATGTATGGGCTTAGGGTTTAATAACAAATGCAGGCCAGTGAATTGTGCAGCTTTTCATACAAAAGAATGTACTGCTTGTAACATATTACATTTTACAATAATTATCTATATAACATATGTAACATATTACATTTTATAATAATCATCAATATAACATATTTAGTGACTTTTTTCTAAGTAATGATTAATCTAACTATGTTACTTTTAAAAGTAATGTTTGCCAAACTGCTCAAGAGGCTCAGCTCCATGCTTGTTTTCGGATTCATGGCTGCTGAAGAGGACGTTTCACTCTTTTTTGCATAGTTTAATGACATTGAAGTGTTTTGCTAAAGGAGAACTCCATAAGTGGACTAACACTTGTAAACCAGGGATTTTTAAGAAACCAGATTTCTGCCTTAACTGGGTTACTCATCTTACCCTGGTTTTGTGTGTGCATGTAAACACACTCAGTGTTAAATAAAAAATAAAGTGAATTTAAAAACAGAGGTCTAAAGGTTTATAGGGCACAGAACGCACCTTAGGCAAAAGTCTGCTCTTCCCTTACATAATTTTGATACAAGAGGGGTACCAACATAATTTATTAACACTAATAAGCCAAGTAAAAAAAAATCGGGAGTGGTCTCCCTTAGACTTTCTCGTATACTCAGATATGGGGATGGATATTTGAGGATTAAACCACAAGACAATGATTATATTTTTATATATATTAAAGAACCATCAACATCAAATCAACTTAATAATATATTGAACAAATATTATAAAAGTAAAGTTGAATAAATCGTACTCTGCAGCTGCATGAATAAAAAAGTACCACTGCCGGTTAGCGGAAATAGCTCAAAAGTTGGTAGAAATCTATGTTTTGCACTTAATACTTGTATGCAAAATTTGGTTGACCTAACTGAAAGTGTACTCAAGTTATCGTGTTTACATACACACACACACACACACAGACAGACCCACAGACATAAATCCAAAAATGGTACCTTCAGACTCAGGGAGGTCTAAAAGGTCAAGATTCTTTAAAACCTCAAAATCAAATTTTTGAACAATTGCAATACTTTCCCTACAAGAAAGTAAATCGGTCTAAAATGTTGAGATTCATCACAATCTGGAGGTCGAATTTTTGAATGATTACAATACTTTCCCTATATTTCGTATATGAAAAAGAAAAAAAAAATGTTACAAAAATAAAAGTAAAAAAATACAATGTTACAAAATGAAACATAAAAAAACAACACCTAAACAGCTGAGAGTATTTGTACATACTGGCAGGTAAAGGGAGCTATATCAGTTTGCTGCACTTTTTTCTAATTTATCACAGGCTTCTTTTTTCTTTTTACTCCTGCTTGTGTTAGATTAATCTCTTCAGGGCATTTGACAGCAAATATTAACAGCTAACAAAAACAACCAAAACTCCAAAAGACACAACTCACAAACTGAAATATAACATTAATAATTTTAAAAAACACTTTAGCCATTCTTGCACATAACTCAGAAAGCAGCTATATTTTCCAAAGTACCTGAGAGTGCCACCTTCTTGCAAGGCGTGGAGCTTCATGGCTTCTCTATAAACCCAATCTGCTGGATAGGGAACAATTTCATCCCGCTGTGCAAGCATCGTATACAGAGTACTTGTCAGAAGGACCACAAATTCATCTGAAGTGGGGAAAATCAATACAATTAAGAATATATTGCATTTCCAACTATTTATCTTTTTTTTTTTAGATATTTCTGCAATCTTTTGTTTTCTTTACAGGCCATGTTGACATACTAAACAATGGATCTATATGCAATAAATTATAGACTGAAATTCAAACACAAATGGCATCCAGTGCATCTACTCAGGCCACAGAGTGGTTTATTAATGAAACTTTAATGAGAGATTATTTTATAATAACAAATAATAAACATATATTTACAAAATGTTGATTTTTTGTGCAGGAATTTACCAAGTAACAAATATTGAAATTTAATTAAACAAATTATATCTAATAAGAAATCTACACAGTATATAAAATACAAGCACCCCTTTCACAAATATAGGCATGCTCAGGAAGTTACAGATAAAAAGCCTGGTTGAGGACATGTCAAAGCAAACCTAGAGTTAACAATTCTCTGACAGATTGATCTGTCTGTTTCTGTCATAAGAGTTATAATAGTTTCTTGAACAAATTACACTATGAAAAATATCACTAGATAGATAGATAGATAGATAGATAGATAGATAGATAGATAGATAGATAGATAGATAGATAGATAGATAGATAGATAGATAGATAGATAGATAGATAGATAGATAGATAGATAGATAGATAGATAGATAGATACTTTATTAATCCCAAGGGGAAATTCACTACAGCCACAAAAAAGCAGTGCTGAGACTGATGTGAAAGTCTATGGCCAGATTAATCATTATGAGAAATTTTGTTAGTTTTACAAGGACAGCTGTTAAAAAAATCTCTGGAAATTGTCCATATTCGGAAACAGAGGAGCTACTTTTCATTCATGCCAAAAAGAAAATTGTGGAGCACACTTTCATATTAATAAATTGGAATAATTTCTAGATGGTAAGAGAATTTATGCGCAGGCAGTGAAGCAGTGTAAAAAATACATCATGGAGAGCTAATCCAATGGAAAGTGAACTTTGTATTTAGCATATTATATTTTTGCAATTTTTCATCCAGAATTTTATCTATGTCTTGAATATCCCTTTGTGATTGTAATACTTTCTCTCTATTATAAAAAAAAATCTTGGTGGAAGGGAGACGAGACGTGATATTCTCGGAAGACACTTTAAAGACCCGCAAGATGAAAGAGATTGGCCACGGAGCATCTCACGGGGACCTTAAACATGAGACTTGGTGCCAAGAGATTGCAATTTGATGTCCTGCAAGACAAGGCAGTGAGACAACATTTAAAACAAGTTCACGGACATCTAACCAAGCAGTTGTTGGAATGCTTTTGGCAGACAGACATCATGTGCTAAATTAAAGTAAAATTGAAAATAATGCATATGTAACAATTCCCATTGTATATCCGGTAAAACAAACCCGGGAGTGGGCCAGCGAAGCGAGCAGGGGGCAGAGCCTCCTATTGTGCAAAAATAAACATCAATGCACAAAATAGTGTTGTAGTGCAAGCACAAGGCATTTAACCATTGCTTCTCATTGGCCTATTTTATTCAAAAACAAGGGTATTGTACTGTGTTAGCCATTATGAATGTAGTGAGATGTCAATCGAAATGACACCTTTTATTGGCTAACTAAAAAGATTACAATATGCAAGCTTTTGAGGCAACTCGGGCCCCTTCTTCTGAGTTGCCTCGAAGGCTTGCATATTGTAATCTTTGTAGTTAGCTAATAAAGGGTGTCATTCTGTTTGATTTCTCACTACATTCAAAAACAAGAAATTTGATGTAGATGGTCATTGACATTTTCACAGTTCTAAGGATCCCCACCCTTTTATTACAACTATTCATGTTATGCTACAGACGTGAGTAATTATGGTGTCGTCATGACTTGCGTAAAAGAACAACTTTCATTGAATTCCTGGGTGGTTGCTCTAGGACTTTTTCAGATCTTAAATGTGTGAAACTGGCTAAAATAAACGTGACTTAAGCCAGCTTCACAGGTCTGTCAGTGGATTTTGAAATTGGTGCAAAGCTTACACTAAAGCTAAAACAGAAGTAATATGGTGATCGTATCTAGTTCTTGATCTGATATTTGACATGCAGTCTTACCACATCATCTAGGATCATGCAGGTGGTCAGTTTCCCCCCTTAAAATGGGTGATTACAGCAGAATTTCTTACAGCCAGATATTATTATAATGCCAACCCACTTTAGTTGCCTTTTGTAGGAGGAATGTCAGCCTAATTCTAAACCCAGGTCACAGGGGTCATTTACAGCAAGAACTCAATGTAATTCTGTATATCCCCTACTGACTATAAACAAAAAGAATTTAGTTGATAAGAAAAATATACAGTAAACCCTCGTTTATCACGGTTAATCTGTTCCAGACTCTACCGCAATAAATGAATTTCCATGAAGTAGGATTCTTTATTTATAAATCGAATATTTTCGCAGTTAGATCATAGAAAACCTGTTTACGGCCTTCTAAATACGTTTTTTTAACATTATTAGAGCCCTCTAGACATGAAATAACACCCTTTAGTCAAAAGTTTAAACTGTGCTCCATGACAAGACAGAGATGACAGTTCTGTCTCACAATTAAAAGAATGCAAACATGTCTTCCTCTTCAAAGGAGTGCCCGTCAGGAGCAGAGAATGTCAGAGAGAAACAGAGAGAGAGAAAAGCAAACAATCAAAAATCAATAGGGCTGTTTGGGCTTTTAAGTATGCGAAGCACCGCCGGACAAAGCAGCTGCAAGGAAGGGAGCAATGTGGTGGTCTTTCAGCATTTTTTAGAGGAGCGTTCGTATCCTCTAGGCCAGTGTGCGAACAGCCCCTCTGCTCACACCCCCTCCGTCAGGAGCAGAGAATGTCAGAGAGAGACAAAGAAAAACAAACAATCAAAAATCAATACGTGCTGTTCGGGCTTTCAAGTATGCGAAGCACCTCGTGGGAAGCATATCGTATATCATTGAGGAGTTTTATTTAATACGTAATACGTGCTCTGGTTGGGTAGCTTCTCAACTATCTGCCAATTGTGTCCCTTGTATGAAATCAACTGGGCAAACCAACTGAGGAGGCATGTACCATAAATTAAAAGACCCATTATCCGCAGAAATCTGCGAACCAGCAAAAAATCTGTGATATATATTTAGATAAGGTTACATTTAAAATCCGCGATGGAGTGAAGCCGCGAAAGTCGAAGCGCGATATAGCAAGGGATCACTGTATATTTTATTTTTAATAGTATATCATGCAAAATGTACCATTCAGTTACATGATCATCACAACTAACAGCAAATAATATGAACTGATTAAAGGAGATAATTAATGTCATAACTCTGCAATCAGACTACTATTTTGAAGACATACTATGTTAAACATTTAAAATAAAATATGCATTTACCATTTGGATAGTGTTGATTCTCTCCTAAAAGGTAAAGAATTATCTGCACTCTCTCTGTGCTGCGCTGAGACTGAGTTCCTGTGTCTCTAAGCAGTGCCATTGCTTTTTGCACGCAGGACCTAAGCAGGGAAATGCAGTCCAGATCTGTGCCAAGATGCTGTAAAATGAGCCATACAGAACATTATGTAGCTTAAACAAAAAGCAAAAATTCACTTTTGATAATCAAGTTGTTGTAATAATAAAATTGAATTACCCTCGTGGTTTTAACAGATGTTTCATCTAAAGTGATACTTTCATCTAAATGAAAAAAAAGAAAAACAATTATATTTCTGTTTATTGCAGCATTTGTAAATATAATACATTGTTAGCATAGCAAATGATACCAGTGTAAACCTTTTCACTACTTGTCTTTTGGCACTTGACTTTTATATACCATAAATTATTAAAGCTAAACCGCATCTACAGTATTATATGAAGACAGTTCATTGCAGACACTCATGGAAATTTAGCCCAAGTGAAAGCACAAATTCTAGCAAAAAGCAATTTAACTAAAGTGTTTAAATTTACTGATTTTTTTTTTCATCTGTTCATCACTATTATAGACCCTAAAATATTAAGTGAAATTTATTTTAAAAAAAAAAAAAAAACTCTTCGTGATAAAGAATATACAAGTATCACTCTGGAGGTACAGTGCCTGGAAATTACTGTGTCACAAGGAAATACACATTTTTAAAAATATTATTCTGTTATCTATGTGATAATTGAAAATATATATATATATCACATTTTTTTAAGATCCATGCTCAAGTTTATGGTTACAGAGAGCTGTAAGAAATCAGTCATAGGGAACCCACTACTATGGGTGTGATTGTATCCTTTGGTAGGCCAGTTTTTTGTTTTGTGCTAGCCTGCTTTTTGCCCGTTGCTGTCAAGTTAACATTTACTTTTACTATATTATGCATTCTTGAACCCAAAAAACATATTTGTGTTGCAATCAGCACTTATTACATATTGTAACTCATCACTTCATGGCAGTAAGCACAATGTTTTATTGATCTCAGGATATCAAGCACACATAATAATTACTTACAGAATGCACAGTGGAAAAAATATGCATTCTGTATACAGCATAAATACAGCATATACTGAATACACATGGATATATAACTTGATATTTGTCTTGTTTGATTCTTGTGTATTGTCTTAGGATTGAATTATTCTTTTGCAAAAGCTTAACACAGAGGAAAAAAATAAGAATAATACTCGCAGAAACTTTGATCTTTTGGCAATATTTAATTTTAAATGTGCAACTTAGAGCTTCAGAATGTTTTCAGAATATCCAGAGAATGGAGAATAAAATTAATAGTTAAGACCTCATATGGAATCTACTTTAGTGGATATGGCTTCACTGCTTCTCTTAAACAAAAAATGACAATTAAGAAACATCTGATGAAAGCTATTAACAAACAGTGCTTTAGTGAGGGCCAGGACTCCTCATCATTAGAACATCATTCACTATGGAGAGCTGATGGTTTGTGGAATACAAATATGTTCAGAAAAGCTCTCTCTTACAACACACATCCATCCATCCATCCATTTTCCAACCCGCTGAATCCGAACACAGGGTCACGGGGGTCTGCTGGAGCCAATCCCAGCCAACACAGGGCAGGAACCAATCCCGGGCAGGGTGCCAACCCACCGCAGGACACACACAAACACACCCACACACCAAGCACACACTAGGGCCAATTTAGAATCGCCAATCCACCTAACCTGCATGTCTTTGGACTGTGGGAGGAAACCGGAGCGCCCAGAGGAAACCCACGCAGACACGGGGAGAACATGCAAACTCCACGCAGGGAGGACCCGGGAAGCGAACCCGGGTCCCCAGGTCTCCCAACTGCGAGGCAGCAGCGCTACCCACTGCGCCACTGTACCGCCCACAACACACATGTTAAAGAGATTTCCCTTGTTTTCAGTTTTCCATATAGAATTAGATTTTTACATGCCTGGCTGGACTTTTGTGGAGTTGTAAAACAACTGGCTGACAGAGACGTCGCAGAAGGCTGACAGATCTCCATTCATCTCTTCAGATTCTCTCAGATCATCGATGTGTACCGACAGCCACATACCTGAATAAAGATGGCAATCATCCATTTTAACACAGATGGCAGAGGTGATGCGACAGATATACAGGCACATAAAGGACAAACTATAATGAAATATTTTAACACAATATATAATAGAATTTGTGAAACAAGTAAAAGACATATCTTACAATGAACAGATTTTTAAAATTTTAAATGGAAAGTTAACAGTGTCATAAATGAATGAGAACACCATTTAGTGCCTTTAAAATTAAACTGCAATGTTACTATTCAGCAGAGTTCAGGAAGTGACCACTGAGATCGCTTACCAAACTACCATTCACACCAGTGTTCCCTCCAAGTGAGATCTTTCAGCTTTACTTACTAAATTATCGACCCCATCTCTGGTTAAAGTTTTGTCGTCTAAAACTTAAGTTTTTTAGGTATTGAGACCTCATCTCTTGGCTTTTTGACTTTGCTCTTTACAGGCAAATTTACCATTCAGAAAACTATTGTCGAGTCTAGGTATTTAAACAGGCCAATACAGTTGGGGCACTTAGTGTAGAGACTAATTTGATTTTAATGAAAATATTCAGAAATTTACATTAGCTGTGATTAATGCAAACAATTTGGAGTGTGGACTGCACAATTCAATCACTAACTTTAAATAATCAGTTTTATCATTAGATGTCAGAATAAATAAGGACTATTGACAATGTGATACGTCCATACGTTCAGGTTCAAAATTATTGCCTGGTGTACAGAGTTCAGTGAAAGTTTGTGGAAAAAAGGCTGAAATATAAAGCCCACCTCCTTGAAAACCAATGTAGTGGGATCCTCCAGCAATCCGTGACAGCTTACTGATGAAAAATACAAAACGCTGGGAAAGTGCTGGTGTCAGGGAGTTAATCTCATTCATTATGCAGTATCTGTATGAAACATTTAAGAAGCCAAATCAAAACTATGTCAAAGGTGTGCATTTTCCTTTAAAGAACTTTCATTTTCTTACTTGCCCAGCTTACACCCATATAGTCCAAAAGCATATGCAGTCTTATTTAATTACAAGGCCCTGTACCACTGACCATAACTCACTGTCTATTACCATCTTTCGTAAGTGTGACAGCAGTTCTTGCTGCCTATCTCAACAGAAAATCCTGACCCTGGCACTATGAAAAATTGCTCCCACAAGTGTAATTGCCCCTTAACAAAGAACTCTATTAGATGCTAATACTTATGCCCACTGACCCATAAATAAACACTTGCATATTGTATCACCTCCAGCACCCAGACTTAATACAAAACAATGACATCAACACATAATAAATTCCAGTTTCTCAAAAAACAGGCGTCCTGAGGTCACCTCACACTCTTCAATCACAGCCCATGGTGAGTTTAATGTCCACTGGTCTTCAGCCACCCGTGGTTGAGCTGGCTGGAGTTGGTTATGGATGCCGAAATGCCTGACTGAGAAACCTGGTTCTAGGGATAAATCCATGATCATAAACCCTTTAATTTTTGTGTTTTGTATCTTTTAGCAACATTTCCACAAAGGAGTATTTTGAACAATAAAAACAAAGAAAACTAGATTAATAAGCTTTCCAGCAAATAATGAAACTCACAGATCTTACTGTTAATGGTGTCTGCATGACACAAAAATGGCACGACATCTAACACACTTACTTTGCAGAAGCAATGAGCTCCTCGCTGTGGGTGGATTCCTCACAGTCTGCTTGGACGACCAGAACTTGAATTGCAAAGCCCTCCTCCTGCAAGAAATTCCTAGAGATAGCCAGAATAGAACATTGTTAATCTTAAAATAAAATCTAATTGTTTCTCTTATCTAAATTTGAAAGGTATAGATATAAATATAGAACATTGTTAATATTAAAATAAAATCTAATTGTTCCTCTTATCCAAATTTGAAAGGCAGAAATGCACTGCCATGTTTTATTTGAATAATCAGATTCCATTATATTGTAGTGCTACCCATGTCACAACTGAAAAGAACTGCATGTTTTATATTTTATTAAGCATTGCATTTTTTATGGTTTTTCCACATTTTATTTAAGATGGGGTGACGGTTAATTGACTTTTTTTTTAACACCAGCTTAGTACATCCACCTGTAATGCATGAAGTTTACAATAACAGGACACAATATGATGATCAACCGGATCAAACTGGACTAAACGCATTACGTTTTCAAAACCTCCCTGCTAGCTCTCTAATTCTTTTCAGAGGTTATGTGAATTAATAGATTAGTAATGATGAACAATATCATGAGAAAACTCGTGTTCTTTTCAGAGGTTATGCGAATTAATAGATTAGCAATGATGACCAATGTCATGAGAAAACTCTTGCAAACACAGGGATATAATACAAAATTCTAAGAGGTATTGACCTGGAGGAAATGACACTCGGATCTCTGAAACTGTGAAACAACAACAGTGCTGCTTACAGTTATTTAAATGCATGAAAAAAAAACATTTAAAAAGAAACACATTTAATTAAGGACAAACCTGATTCTTTTGCAGAAGGAGAATTCTGTATCAAACTGTTCCAAAGACAGTAAGAGGATCTGCCTGTATTCAATGTTTAATGTCTTTGCTGATAACCTGATATCAGATTGTGTTAAAAGGCTTGAAAAGGTGGTGATCTGCAGTATGAATAAAATAGCAGAGGTTATTCAAAATACAAAATGTAGTTTACAGGCTTACAAAAATAACAACCATAGCCCTGTATCTGTATTCATCAAGTGTCTCGGAGAAGAAAAACGATCCTAACTGGCCCAAAAATCTCAAAGTGGCACAAATTTGGTCCTACATTTAGAAGTTTGAGTAAAATCATTTTATCAGTTTTCTTTAGTTAAGAAGCTACTTCTAAATTCAGCAGGATTTAGAAGAGCATGTGAACTGTTCTAACCCTCTAGGATCTCCTAGAAGATGGCATTAATGCAAGGATTGGCACACATGTCAGAGGAAAGACCGAATGTTTTAGAAATGCTGGACAACAATGAACTTGTAGAAATATATCAATCTGACAGAGATGGAATAAGTTGGCACTTAAGTCTAAAATCTGCCTCAAGAATGATTTAAGATATGAAGAGGTAGGGGAAGTGACAGCGAAGGTGGAAGGGATTAGAAAGGCGCTCGTACGGATGTGCCGCATGGCCGCCCTGCTGGCCGCTGCCGAGAGTTGATTCTACAACAAAATAAAAAGAGGAATAACCTTGGAGGTCAATCATCACCCATGAAAGTGGACAGTAGACATCACGTAGTATATGTGTACCAAATGTCAGGTCAATTGGTCAAACAGTTTGCGAGCTACAGGCGATTTAAAATCCTGGACAGACAAACGGACAGCCATGGTAGTGTGGTATATATAAAGATATTTTTTAGTTTCTTGCCACTGTTTAATTTGTCTTTTTCTATAGAATTTGTTTCTTTAATTGTATTCAAATTCTGACAGACAACACTGAATACTAAAGGGGAATGATTATTTCAGTTTCTTTATGAGCAGACAAGCGAAAATGGCAGTAAAAAGATTGTTCCCCCTAGGCCTTTAGTGTTTTCTGTACCCGTGCCAGCACTGCTCATTGCTGATCATCAAAATTTAGAAACAATTAAGGGAGCAAAATCTACAGAAAAGGGTAAATTAAAAAGAAAATAGCAAAAGAAACAGTAGCATTTAAGGCTACAACAAACCACACAAATATTTATGAATTTCTCTGAGGTTTTTGAAGGCCAGATAACAAAACACTGACATCATTTAAAAGTAAGAATGATGTACAGATTATAAAATTAATTGGAATAAAAACCAGCAGCCTCAGGGGCCTTCCAGGACTGAGCTTGAAACACACTGGTTAAGAGTATATAATGGAGACATAAAAGTGACACACAATAACCCCCAATAACATTGTGGGAAAAAGTAAAATTATATCTCTTTGGTTATGATATATTCAAGCAGACTTACCTCTACAAAGGTGCTGCTCTGACCTTCGCATACTTTTAGACAATGTCCCATGTAGTCTATTAGAGAACGATGGTGTTGCTCATGAAAGTATTTTCTCCTGAGCTCTGTACACTCTCGATGTCCCAGATGAGATTTCTTAAGTCGAAGAACAGAGTCAGGTGTAGCACAGTTTAACAGTAAATATTTGGCATCCTGGAGCATCTCATCTTGTACAAACTCCTCAAAATCCACTTCCATAGGTTGATCTTTGTCACCAGACACTTCCTGGCCTGTTAATTCACATTGTCCATGATAAGCTGTCTCACTTTCAGCAGATGTGGTGTTCAGCACAGGGACTGCACTTTCAGAACTGACTGAAACCTCAGTATCTGTTTCATACAAATCTTCTTTCTCCTGTGAGATCTGTTGGTTTTGGATTTTGCTAATTCTTTCAGTGTCACCCGATTCTTGCCACTCTTTTATTTTCTGTACGTTGTTACTTTCAAATTGCTTTCCATTTTTCTTTTCAGACTCAGTTTTGTAGTCCTTAATATTGCCATTGGCTTTACAGGCTGAAACTTGTAGTAAGGAACTTGCACAGGCATCATCATGGAAACCTATAAAAGTGCTGGCAACACTGAGCACTTTCTCGCCATTTTTGACAAAAATAGCAAAGTCCTGGACCCAACTCTCAAGCTTTTTTAACACTCGCCGCTGTTCAAAATCAAGATCAGCACTTCGATCCAGCCGATGTTTCTCCATACGGTTTATCAGCGGCACTGGGAATTGGGTGTAAACTTTATTTTGGTCCTCCACTACCACAAGTCTAAAATTTGGATGGACTCTGCATTTTACCCGATGTGTACCAAGTCCCAAGTCCACATATTGCTGGCCAAAAAGATAAACATAATACTGATTAAGGGCATCATATAAGCTCTCATATAGGTTCTGGAGATTCAATAAAACTACTGTACGGCCAGTTTCCATACATGTTTTAACACGGTTTACATTTCGACAAATCTGAGAGTATTCTTGGTCTCTTGGGAATCCAGAACCAAAAACAATTTCTGGAGGTCTCTTGTCCTCTTTACAAAAAACTTTTTGTTCAAGAATGTAAAGGGCTGCATTGTTTGTTGTTAACAAAAGCAGGTAACGGCTTCCTTCCTGATTATTGTGATCTAAGTTTTTCTCCACCATATTAAGCGTACTTAAATGAGGCAGCTCTTCCAATGAATCAAAGAGTTCCTTAAAAAAGCAAAGAGGGTTAAAATCTTCCTTTAGTCCACTGAAGTTTCTTAAGATGGCTTCCATCAAATGACTCTTGTTTGGCTCTACCTGAGATGACTTGGCAGCAGCAAAGATCATCTTGATCAGACAATAGTAGTCACGTAAACCAAAAAACTGTCCACTCTTCTCCTCTTTGCAAATATCCAAGAATCCACTTGCAAGGACTGGAAAAAGGTGCTGAATCTTCATTTGGACAATACAGTCTGAAGAACAAATTCCTTTGGCTGTTTCTATCAGCTCTGTGTCGCTGGGATCCCAGCGTGA
Source organism: Erpetoichthys calabaricus (assembly GCF_900747795.2). Taxonomy (NCBI): domain Eukaryota; kingdom Metazoa; phylum Chordata; class Cladistia; order Polypteriformes; family Polypteridae; genus Erpetoichthys; species Erpetoichthys calabaricus. Next base: position 15,771,688 of record NC_041407.2, read on the forward strand.
CACAAAGATACCCCGGTTCATTTTGGCTGGGTCTAAGGCCCAATTGGAAATTCCCACAAAGCCAACTTTCATGCAAGGATCAGGATTTTCATCATCAATGCACCCATCTTCTAGCAGTGGGTGTAGCGTTTTAAGGGGCATCTGTGGGGAATCCTCAGCTAATCCAATCTCATCGAGTACCACAACAGACACATACTCCTCCAAGCTTTTTCCTTTTTGAAATCGGGCACACTGACGGAAAGTACTGATGATTCCCTCTGGGCTTGAATGTGGGCTGCATTGAAATGAAACCATGTGCACTCGTTTTAGATGTCTGAAGAGGCTACAATGAGACGCTGGGCCATGCATAGCTTCAGCCACTACTGTTTTAGCTAAAGATTTAGAGCTTCCAGGTTTCCCAACCATGAACAAAGGTATCCTTAGCTCAATGCAGATGACCATCAGAAATATATTTTCTTTAAGAGCTGCATTTTTTGCAATTGTTTCGCGTGTCTTTACATTTGCAATGAACAGATCTTGACACGTTGTAATTTCTTTCTCGAAGGCCTCAGTAGAGTTTAACGGAATAGGGAAGTATTTACAAATGGCATGAAGGTATTTCTCCTTGAACTGAAGAGAGGCATAGTAGCATACCCCCACTGCAAGAGCCAGACATCTTAAGGATAAATCCAAGTCACGCATTCTCTCAGAATTCTTAAAAATTAGCTGCCTGTGGTTAAAAAACCAGACTAGAACCTTCATGCATCGTTCCACATCCCGAAGACTTACAAAGCTACATTCATCTTTGTGTGTACGCATGTATTGCTGAGATGCAAACAGCACATTGGATACAGTTTCTACACACTCCATTGGTAGACCCATCTCAACACTTTGCCTCTGTACTATCAGTTTGGTGTAGGAGTGTTCAGCCTTGTTGCTGAGCTGACCAAAGTCCCAGACCAGTGGGATCATGCTGGGTGGCAATGGCTGTACCCTATACACTAGCTGACGTAAAGGTACCTTGTCAAACCTATCCTCTGTTTCTTCTGCCTTTATTCTATATCCCAGCCCTGCCTGCTCTAAGCGCTGTATCATCTCTGGGGAGTGCTTTCGATAAGGATTGCAGGCTGCTATGATATTTAGGCCAGCGTCTGGTTTTAGAGGTCGGCCTCTTACTGTTCTATCACAAAGTACTTCTTTAATGGCAAAAATAGACTCTGTTGTATTAGCTTCATCAAAGAACAGAACTGTTTCCAATTTGAAATGACGTATGTTATTCATAGCTATCTGCTCTGCTTCCTCTACCTTCCTGTATATCATCTCAGCTGTAGTACCTCCATGAACTTTCATTACTATCATATTTTCTACATTCTTAGTTCCCTTTTGAACATCACAGAGGAACCGAACTAGCCTGGTCTTTCCACATCCCGTCTCTCCCATAATAATAACTGGTATCCCACAACGGAAGCGCATATGGATTGCCAGCATTTTCATCACACTGTCAGCAGTCAATTCATATGTTTTGTCTGGATCACACAAACTATTGTGATCCTGAGACCCAAGGACGAATGAGAGCCTGCAGATCTTGTCCATCCTGGGTAATAAATCAAAGTTTTCATCAAACTTAAATCCCTGTCTCTGCAACCCACTGTAAAGATGTTGTGACATGACATTGCTCATTAACATCCGACGGCTACAAGGATCAATAGCATCAAAAGAACCTGATATATTTTGTTTCAAATGGAAGCCAAAGAAAGACATAGTGAAACGATCAGCATTAAAGAAAACATAAGGATGGGATTCGCTCTCCCAACGCTTACGAGTTGTTAGACCGGAAACAAGATCTTCTTCTTTACTTAAGGAGTGGAAATTTGGGCTCTGGTCAGTGACTTCAGTAGAAGTACTTGCAAAGTCACGAGCCATTTCAATCATGAACTGAACAATAAAATTTTTGAATCCAAGCAAGTGTTGGCCTATGAAATCTCGATTACAGAATATGGAGTTCTCACAGTCCTTTAGCTGAACATTGAGGAAGCGAGTGAAATTAAGTAGTTCTGCCCACGATGGGCTATTTATTCCACAATATGCCAACAGATAAAAGAGACATTCTGCTGGGTTACCCTCCTGTGATCCTCTTTGGTAGCTGAAATCATCCAAGCTCCTTTTCAAATTGTATAGCTTGAGGTACTGGTATGGTCTCTGCACCTCTTCACTTCCGAATATCTGATTATCCATCAGTGGGTCCAAAATGCCTGCTCTTCCCTTTGGCTCTAGCTTTAGGACTTCATCAGGTGGTCTGCAGTTGATTGTTGGAAAAACACTGAGAAGATTCTAAATTTAAGGAAAAAAAATCTGTTTAGATACAAAGAGAGTAGATTATCTTGCTGAAGATGAGAAAATATAGATATAGGTTACAAAACATGTTCTAAAATAATTCATTCCACTCCACTCTACTTTCATCATATTGCCCACATTCTATGCTCAAAAGCAATATTAGTGCACTCAGAGATCATGTGATATACTGTATAAAGCCATCCAATGTAAAGTTTCAGCTCCACTATTTATACAAACAGACTTTGGTTAACAGTTTTATGCACAGATGCATTTTCAATTAAACAGAAGTTACCAATAGTGATGAGTGAACTCCGATAAATTCACTTTACGTTGAGTTCGCAGAAATCACGTAAATGTTACGAACTATGCCAAAATTTGCAAAATGCATTGAAGTCAATGGGGAAGGAGTTTTTTTAGTCTTTTAAGTGTCACCGAGTGCTAGGAAAAGTCTGTCAACAATTCTGGACTGATCACTGAGGCCAAATATGTGATCTGAGCTGTGAAGCAGCAGTGCTAACCACTAACAACTGTGCCACCATGCCTCAAATAACAAAAGATGGAGACAAAACAAATACCACAAATATAATACAACATATGGCCACAAACTAGCAATAAGTAAATAAAATATAGATCATTGCGTTGAGAGAGTGGAAATCTTGGGGCACACATGAATCATTACCAGAAGCGGCGAAAAGTGACTAGCTTATTCAGTTGTTTGAAATCGTGTCTCCAGGCACAGCGGTAATGTCTTTTGTATTTCCCATATATCTTTGCAGATGCTTGACAGTTTCTTCTTTCATCAAAAATAAAGAAACACCTTGTAAATAGTAATAAATCTTTTGTTTTTATAATTTCACCGCATTTTCTTTGTTTCCTGATGAGAAGGGGAAGGGGAGGGCCCCTTTAAGGCTTGTTTGGAGTTTGTTGCTGAGCACGACTCATTTTAGATGCATAATTAGCCATGCGGTGCTGTGTTGCTGATACACAGTGACTAGTGTAAATAATCTGTTGGTAGTATTAGTAATACTGCAAGCTTTTTATTTTTTTAAACGTATGCGGAATGGAAATCTAGTGTTTGCCAACATTTGTGTCTTTGGGACATACCACGCACAGCAATCAAAGTGCCTGGGAGAGCTAAAACAATCATGAGTGGAAGAAACGATTCCGGTCAGAGACAGGAAAAAATATTGCGCAGCACCGTTTGGTGCATGGGATTGGAGGTGGAGGTTTCAACACATCTAAGTAGCTGAAACTGCATTTTTTTTCCCCTTGTGGGCTTATAACACAGTAATAGCCAAGTTGGCAATGAACTTACAATAGGCATGTGTGAAAGTTCTGTGCATGGCTGCTATAGCTCTGTGATGTCACATGGTCATGCTTGGGGAAAAAAAGTGTTCACTTAAGCTGACCGCACATCAAATTTCCAGGAAAATATTTGGCAAACATGGTCGCCAGTGAACACAGCAAAAAAAAAAACATCCAAAAACATTGGGGGAGTTTTTGGAGAAGCAGCAGTGGCCTGGCACCCCATTGGATACACCATATTATTAAAGCAAATCTACAATAAAGGGTATTTTTGTTCTCAAAAGTTTTTTTTTATTACTTTGTTAAGGATGTAAATATGTTAATAACGAATATGATAAATAAATTGATCCTACTCTAAGCAACTCTCTCTTGCACACCGTCTACCCTTAAAAGAAACAGAGTGCCATTCTGTATTTCTTCAGTTATGGATTAGTTTACGGTTACAATTTTGAGAGAGGTCTTTTTAACATTTATATACAGTGTTTTGCTCTTATACATGTCAGATAGCCACTCCTGTCAGTAAACAGATCCTTAGTAGTCAGTCCAAGTAATTTAAATGACCAATAAGTCATGATAGCATGCCCAAACTTAAGTACAACATCCAATTACCATTCAGAACACCATTTAGCCTTTGGACTTTTTTTCTCAAGAACTGCATCAACAGGAGACTGCTGAACAGCCAAGAACTCAGAAAAAGACAAGACAAGAGAGATCGTCGTTCTAATGAAGATGGTTATATTCAACTTGTTTCAACAGCTGCTTATATGTACAAATATCAACCTGCATTAAAAGTCTAGTTAAGTACTATTTTTGTGTAATGCCAGAGTACATTTGTTTTACGCCACCCGTTTAGAGGTGAGTCTGTGTTCAGTAAAGTATTGATTTCTGTAACTCTACACTTATCACTCACCTGCCCTAACACATAAGGGACATAATATTTTCTCAAGGCACATTCACTTAATAAATTGTTGCTGTAACTTTCTGGCTCCGTCCAATGGGTTAGTCTTCCTGGGTAGGTGAGGGGGGACAAATGTTAAGGCAACACCATGAATATTACAAACTATACTAATTTTGTTTAGACAATTATCTAATTGTGTACCTGTTGATCGTGAGCTAACAGCACTGGTGTGGAACAGCAAAGTCATTTGGGTTTATTTTTTTAATTTACATTTATTAAATTTTAAACTAAATTACAAGATATTATTAAAAGGACACATTTTACATCTTTGTGCATTTTTTTTTTTTTCGTAACAGGTCTTTACTGTGACGTGACTGCCTGGATTTTAAAATCACCTTCTTCTTTTCAAACTTACTTGTTGTGTTTGTTCTAGGTTATGTTTCATACTTGGTCTATTCAGCTCAACTGCAATAAGATGTTCTGGATTGCGCTTCCATAGGTTCCCTTCACAGTCTGTAAAACTGCCAAGTATCAGAAGCTGAAACAGGAACTCCTGAAGGCCCGTTCGAACCTACACAAAAGGTAACATTTTACTGTATTTACATTTTTTCTTACACTTCTTTTCTTAATCATGCATTTTAAATCATTTTGCATTTCAGTGGTTAATTTAGTTAGGTTTTTTTTTCATGCTGACAAGACATTAAATAAAAAAAAACATATACCGGTACTTCCAAAAAACGTTTTACATGAAATAATCACATTTATAATGTACAGAATTGTTTCAGTTTGCTGTCATTCTATTCTCATAATTTATATTGCACTTTGATAACATCAAACAAAATACCGCTGCTAAGTCGATGTGAACTATGACGTCATTCTTATTGGAGACGCTGCTCAGTTTCTCAAGAAGAATTTGCAGGAAAGAGAATTCTTCAATGTAGGGATCCGTCCATCTAATTCTAACCAAGTGTCCACGTTTGCTGCATTGGCTCAGACGCTCAATGTACAATGACTTGCCTGCAATAGAAGTATAAATGTATGTATTACCCACTAGTACAAATTACCATGTAACAGATAAATAAACATATTTAAAAAAAAAAATCAGAGCTGTTAATCAAAACATTTTATTCAGAAAATAATAAGAACATGCAACAGTGACAATGCAGATGATAGTGACATAGCTGATAGTAGTCTTGGCTCTGAAACATTGGTGGTCTGTGCTACACAAATATTAGTATGTGGCTGATTTACATTTGATGTCAAATTAAAAAGCATTCAACTTTTATAACACGTCTGCAAAACAAAGCATATAATACATACCCAAAAGATGTCTTAGAAATAAAAAATTAGTCAGATGGGCTCTCTAGCCACAACCTCTATAAAGAATACTTTGGATTCCTACCCACTACACTATTTATGTGTACAGAAGTCAAAGGACAGATGTTTTCATTATCGATCAGAGACTTTAATTAGTGCAACACATCATCTACAAGACATTATAGGATTATTTGCTGAAATGAAACATGAGGAGATGTCCATCGACATGTGCAGTCAATCTTCAAATCAGGTTTGAGTCCTCGTCAGCTGTCCTTCAACATCAGAGAAGTGCCATACTGAGCCTTTTCCTTTCTCCCATAATCCACTGTCCGTTGGGCTCCTGTGGCCACCACTTGGAATGGTAGGTCACTGCTGCTCTCTGGTGCGTTCAGCAGAAGCAACATCTCTACCCCTTCAAGCATCAGCCATGTATTCCTCTGCAGAGCACACTTCCCTGACTGCCTGCCTTCTCCCCACAATTACACTGGCTCTCTTCTGATCCTGCCGTTCTACTTTCGTTTTCATTTTAACCTCCGATTGCTCTTTCCCTTGTCCTCTGCTCAGGCTCATCTTTTGTACTTCTATTGGGTGTAGATATCACAATCATGGACTCCAGAGCACTAATAAGGATAAAGAGGGAATTAACCATTGTACGCTGTGGATGTGGGGCTTGACAATTTTCCCATCAACACTCCAGAGCAACTCTGCCCTGGTACCATGTGCGGCAGTACTGGTCTGGAGCCTGAATGCTCCATATTTATTTATTTACAATCTGAACACACTGCGGATTTCAATTGCTATACCACACTCTATCATTGTAGCCGATATCAGCATTGAAGACACTCAAGTGACAGTACCAATAAATCCAAGGCTTCGAGTTAAAAATGGGAACAGTGAATGAATTGGCTTAATTTTTCTCCAAAATGCTTAGAATACCAAACTATGAAAATATTTTCCGAACCTGCCATTTTCAGGTATTGGGTGGGAGCCCATCATAGAGATATCTGAATAAGTTTATACAAGTGGCTCAAATTATGATGTATTTTAATGACCGATCAACACAAATTCAGGCCTATTGGTGTTCCCTGAGAAAGCCTCATGCCAAATCTAATATGTTCCAAGATATGATTTTACTGTAAAATAGAATTACGAATAACTACCTAAGACAAGGTGGTTTGGAGTGGACCAGTCAGGTAAATATAAGGTAAAGTGTTTTCCTATTCAAATTTTTTTATATTTACCATATTGTCCCACGCCTGGTCACTTTTATTTTGGATCAGCTTAATAGTCACATTTTTGTCCTGCTAACAAATGACTCTACAACACACAGAGGAAGTGTGCTTAATCAAATATGTGCAACATCTTCATATACTTAAAGCATTTTAAACAAACTGCCTTAACAAATTTCAAAGAATGTAACTTCAAAAGTTTCTCACCGACAGCTGGCCGAAGCGAGGATACAATCCAGACAGATACTTGGTTTGGGAAAATGGCTTTCAGATGTGAAGTCCTAAAGTGGTACATGAGGTATTTCTTGGCTTTCTCTTCTGGGATACTGAGTCCAACTTGAACTTTGAAGTTACTGAAGTATGAGGGAACATATCTATGCTGTCGCTTAATTGAACAGATAATGATTAGATGAAAGTGAGGATCAGCATTTTGCACCAGTTCTTCATAAATTTCTCCTAGTCTAACACCCACATCATATGCCAGTAGGCAAGGATTGATAAGTGTGAAAATCTTTCCTCTTTCATTCTGACTAATCCCCAGTGCCCTACGAAGAAAAAGCTCAACTAGTTCTTCTGTTGTCTCTTTACTGCAGAGAAGGACTTCATCAGAGGATGGCAATGGCTCTTGACAGCTATACATGTAAACCTCCAAAGCAATTCGCAAAATGTCAGCTTCTGGGCAAAGGACAAGGTTTGGCCTACCATCCAGAAAACTAGGACAAACAGTCCGATTTATTTGCTGTGTCTTTATTCTTGAAAGATATTGGAGAAAGCGAGCAAGTGAGCCAATGTCTAAGTGGCAATCCAAGTATTGTGCTGTATTTTCTTTGAAAGACTTCCACAAACTTTCAAAATTATGATGGACATTTTGGTCCAGAGGTACATCATTGTAGGAGTCCAACAAAACTGTAAGGTTTGTATTGTTCTGTTCATTTGGTTTAGAACAATCTACCCACTGAATTAGGTCTTCCTCCTCTGAACTAGAAAAGACATCTTCCTTTGATTCTATATTTTCTGGTGTAGTCAAGTTACTGTCCTTTTCTTGTTTTGAAAATACATTCCATGCTTCAAGGATGTCCTTGAACGTACATCCAGGTTTTACAAAGGACAGCAGATTCACAGTTTGTTCGGGGAACATCTTATATGAGAGGTTTTTTAGTTGACCGCAAAGAAATGCAATCTGCTCTGCAGTATAATAATTCAGGGAGTAAAACTGAAATCGCATGTCGCTGACAAATCTGCACCAGTCACGGTGGCATGATTCCAATGACCTACATAAAACTTGTAGCTTATCTGTGACCTCCCCAGAGAGCCTCAAGATGCACAAAGTTTGAAGATGGAACTTCATCTGAATACAGAATTCACTGTCAGAACAGCAGTATATATAGGTATGCAAGTTACGGAAAAGCATGTTCCCAGAAGCAAGGAGGTCAAGTAGGATGTGGCCCAGTCTTTGAACACTATCGAATACCTAAAGTTAAGGAGACAAATTTCAACAGTACAGTAACATATTCCTGTTTGGGTGACACAATCTATGCCCATGGAAACAACGTGTTGTGTTAAGAAAATGCCATCACCTGCATAAACATGTTGACTTGTTCCTTGCCTTGCTCCCTCTTTGAAGACATCAGCATTAACTTCTTTTGCAGATCCAAAACGTTGTCCAAATTGTAGTATCGCTTATTCACTCGCAACTGCAGTAGGCTGCTCAATGAGCGCTGCAACCAAAATACAATACTGTACAATAAAAAAAAATCTAATCATTAATGTCTAAATAATAATATCAATAGCTTTTATTAATTCAAAATAATTGTTTTAAAACACAAAACCCATATGCATTGTGTATAAATGCAAATATTCTTATATCTCTAAGTTTTTATCAAAGTATTTATAGATTCATTAACCTTGGCTATATGTTTCGGTGGTAACTTACTGCATTATTTATTCTGAGCAAGACATTTAACTTATTATGCACAGAGTACAGTTATTCTGTACTCTACCTATAAAGGTTCTGTTTTCTTCAGAAAAGTGATATAAAAATGAATTTGTTTGTTTTATATGTACATTACATGAACAGAATTCAACAGACTCTGCAAATCATGTTTCTCTGGATACAAAATACTCAGTACCACTATTTGTACAATTAATGCTGTTGTTGTGTCAACATCTGACAATTAAACCTATCAGTATGCTAAAAGGAATACCAAGTGGAATTTTACCATATCCTTAACCTGCAATTGCTCCGTCCTGGTTTTGACGTTAATCAGCATCCAGCCCTGCAGGTAGGCCCTCCAACCTGCAGGGAGTGGCAGAACTGGCACTCCAGCCACCATAAAAAAACCTCACACTGGTTCCATTCCATCTGAACTTGTGTGGTGCAGAGGTGTCACCCATTGCATGGCTACACTCAGGTCCCAATCTGGGATCCTGAATTGGTTTCGTCCTGTGGTGGGTGCAGCAATGTGCTGTATCAGCGCGTGCTCCTAACCTCTCCTCTCTCGTATATTATTTTGCTTATGTCCCGGTCCGTGCTCGATAAAAAAACAATGGTTGCCACAACTACTCTATCCCTCCAAAACAACTGTGAGAAATCCGTGTTCATGGCAGAGTTTTGGTCTTAGGCTTATCTTCAAGTCTTCAGTTTTTCAGTGTGGCCAGTTATCGACTGTGGTATTTGACTGTTTATTTGGTACATACTTTGTTACTTACTGAAACTGCATTATGACACTACCATTTTACAGCTCCTTTTACCTTCACTTCAACGTAAGCCTCCTGATAAAATGAAAAGGCACATACAGCCTAATTGCGACCAACAGAAATGGTCTCGCCGGCCTACATGCTCAGACTAATGCACAGAAGCAGAAACATCAACATCACGCCAGACCAACCAGCACAGGCAAGATGCCTTAGATCAACAAAGACAATGTATGACAAACCACAGAGCGACATTATCTGAAGATCAGCAGCAGCAAGTCTTGCACCTCGACAGTGAACGAAAACAAATTACACACACAACCTTTCTAAAGAGCAGCAGCAAACTGCCAGACAACAAGAAACATTACAACGGAAAAACTACAGGGATTCCATAACACTGACAACTCAAAGCAAGATATTCCCTTTATATTACGGAGTTGGCTATTCTCTGTTTGTTTAGCATATTGTATGACTATCACCAAGTCACAACGACAAACGTTTAATAATGTTGGCGTTTTTTTGCCAGGCCCTGTTTTTACCCATGGCCAGTTGTACACTACATTTTCCAGAGTTACATCGAAACCCGGGTTAAACATACAGGTAATTGTGGGTTACACACAGGGGAATATTTTCGTTGACAATAACATTTATGCAACAAATTGTGTTTTCCGACAATTCTTATAGATGTCAGTAGACTACATTACCTGACAGCCACACTTCACACATACTCACTTAATGTACCCTGCATTTCCCTTCTTATCCAATATGTTCTGTTAACCTGTTCATGTTACACTTTGTATTGTAAATATTCATGCTGTTGTAAGTGACAATAATAACATCCCATACTAATCATGTGACTATTCTAATATTGAGTCCTCCCACAAGTCACTACTTATTAAAATAATCTCCTTTCTTACTGTAACGTGTGATGTTATTCTCTACCTCATCATCATTTCATTAACGCTTCTAGTCTTGTGAAATTTTTGCAAGCACGATTTTCTAGTACTGTACATTATTAAGGAGACAGAATGCAAATTTGATAGAAATGTGGTTAATGGCTTTGAAGCTGTGTAGCTGATGTTATATTTTTTCTTCTTTCAGTACATGAATGTCCTATTAAAGCTGATAAATCATATCTAAAGATTCCAGCTTTTCCAAACTTAAGGCGTTGAACCTTACTTTGATTTCCCAAACACATCAGGATCTACTCTGCCCTGATAATATTTTATATTGCAGTAATTTCCAGACATTAGGTAATGATATTAAAACATTTATATTGTACAACCAAGGTAAACAGGCAAAAGCACATTAAAAAAAATTCTATCAGAGACTGACTGACTCACAGAAAGTTACAAGTCGATTGGGCAAATAAGACTGATTTGTACATTTAGCAACTTAACTATCCAACCTTCTTCTGTTGATCTTGATCTCCTTTGATATGGTATACTCCTTCAGAGTTGATAGCAGCCACCTGTGACAAAGAAGATTGCTCCACAGAACCGTGAGTTTCTTGAAGCTCTTGTAACCAGTAAAGGGAGGAATTCAAGTCCCTCTGTACAAAAACAAAATTTAAATGAAGATAATCTTTACCGATAAATGAACCAGTTGTAATATTTTAAAACATTAACACATTTAAGATTGATAACAGGGATTGTCATATCATTTTCTAACCTGCTTAATCCAGACCGGGGTTGTGGTTAATGGAGCCAATCTCAGCTAGCACAGGGCAAGAACAAATCCTGGGTGGCAATCCCACTCCATGCCCAAAACACATCAGGAACAATTTAGCGTTGCCAATTCACCTAACCTGCATGTCTTTGGAGTGTGGGAAGAAACAGGAGCATCCGGAGGAAACTCACACAGACAAAGAGAGAACAGGCAAACTCCAAACAGGGAAGACGGGGGACACAAACACTAGACTCCTTACTGTGAGGCAGCAATGCTACCACTGCACCACAGTGTCGCCTGATAAATGGGATTGTCATGTAAAAATGTTCCTTTAAAGTTTTGGAATATGAAAGACATACCAGCTTATCAGGAAGGTTTGGATCCCTATCCAAGGACTTCCAGACTTTCTTTGCACAGGCCATAAACTGTTCAAAGTCGGAGGAAGTAGTGAGGTCATAGAGAAAAGCAGCATATCCCATCACAGCATCATGGAAACAGGCAACTCGGTCAACTTCAGTGTCATTCTCTCCTGCTGAGATGGAGGCCAGCTCCACAAAAACCTGAACATTTTCCATGTCTGTGATGAAGAAAAGACAGTTCAAAATCACAGTACAGGTTCATTTTTAATAGAATGTGAGACTTGAGGCTCCAGAAATCTGATAGGGCACATGCTGTGGAATTTAAAATTTAAAGCAGTTTTTATTTTTTTGGAGATTTAAGGCGGACAGTTCAGTTGGCTTTATATGAGGAGTCAACACAATTTATGTTTTCTTTCTATAATAGAGTCACTTAATATTTGCTCCTGTGAAAGAAAAATGAACTGCCTGCAAGCTACTAAGGGTTAAAAGCTGACAAAGCTGTTTTGCTGTAACGGCAGGTTATTCATACAGACGTCTGTTATAAGACAGGGTGCAGTAAGCTGACCGAGGACAAGTTCCTCTTTAGGAACGCGTCTGTTAGACACAGGAAAGATGGCCTTTCCTTCTTTAGGGCCCCATCTGACACGTACACAAAACAGAAACGGATGGCTGATTTGCACAATATAAGATGAAATGCTTAGATAAACGATATTATGCTTTTTGGTAAGTAAGGGGAAGGGGGAGGGAGGAAAAAATATAAAGCCAAGTGAAAAGGGGAATTTGCACTCTTCTGTCTTGCAACGCATGAATCCAGTCTGTGATAAAAATAGTATTATTTTAATATTTAATAAAATAATAAAAATAATATTATTCAGTCTGTGAATGAATAAAAGCTGATTGATTGAACTATTCCTGTCTTCCTCAGGGGGTTTCTTCCAGACTCCAAACACATACCAAGATAGCAGGAAGATTTGTGCCTGCAGCTAAGTGTGTATGTCTGCCTATAAGGTTTACCAACTGCTATTTTCTATGGAAACATCCAGTAGCTAAAGATTTGCTTGAAAAATGCAGCTCTCTATACACATAAGAAGCAACATTTACCTAACAATCCCTGGCATGCTTATCTTCTGTTCTAACAAGTAATTTGGCCAGGAATCACAGGCAGCAGACGTTTGAGAAATGACTGAACATTCTTGAACCATTTAGCTACTAGCTAACCAATCAGGCATTGTAAATGTAATAGTCTCCTTTTACCTGCAAACTTCTTTACAGTAAATTCACATACATGTCAGATTCTAAGGTGAAATATTTAACCCTTACGCTACTCTATCTACATAATGAGCAATAAATGAAAATAGGAAGATAGTTTTTCCTAAGTTACGTAGGTTTTGGTGACAGAAAAGCCAAACAAGGTTCCGTCAACCAGTCCTATAAAGTCAAACCCAGCAAATAAAGGCCAAGAACAAAATGACATTCAATAAATTAAGCAAATTAATCTAATGTTGGTCAAAGATAAGAGACACTTTCAAAGGAAGTTACCACCAATAGGTTACATGTAGGGTCATACTAGAGGAAACTTGTGAAAACTGGGGAATCTGAATAAATGAGCATAGAGATGCTTAAGGAAAAAGAATATAGAGTGTAGAAAATAATGACTGAAATGTAGGGATACAAGGCATGTGTAGAAAGTGTAGTGGAAAGGGTGAAGGGAGATATTCCTCCCACTAGGTACATGATTGCATTCATGTTCCTTCAAATTCAAAGACAGGACATCTCAGAGATACTGTTTCTATGCCTTCTTAATATAAATGACTCAGGAAAATAGGCTCAACATGAATACAGGGGAATGCACGCATACACTCATCCATCCATTCATTCATTCACTTCTAACCTACTTAATAAGTTCAGCATCACAGGTAATTGGCATCTATCCCAGCAGCACTGGTCTCAATCCCTGGACCAATGATGGATACAGTACTAGTCTACTGCAAGACACAACTATGCATTCACTCCCCCTCACTCATACTGAATAATTTAACATCTTCTTATATAATACGCTACTGTAGCTGTTCATTTGTCTGTCCAAGATTTTAAATCACCTGTAGCTCGCAAACCGTTTGACCTATTGACCTGAAATTTGGTACACATACACTGCATGACGTCTACTATCAGCTTTCAGGGTGGTGATTGACCTCCAAGGTTATTCCTCTTTTTATTTTATTTTATTGTAGAATCAACTCTCTGCAGCGGCCAGCAGGGTGGCGGTACGGTGCATACGTATGGGCGCCATTCTCATTCCCTACCACCTTCGCCGTCACTTCCACTACCTCTTCATATCTTAAATCATTCCTGAGGCAGATTGAACACTTAAGTGCCAGCTTAAGTGAAAAATTAAGGAAAAAGTACCAAGTACTTAATCAGTTTTAACGCGAAAAGATGCAGACAAAAGAAAGAGAAGAAGCGGGCTGCTAGAGTGAAGAAAAGAAGAGCTGCTCAGGAAGCAGCAAGCACATCAACCTCTGAGCAAACAAATGCTAAATGTACAGAGAAAGAAAGAGGATGAAAACTAGGAATGCTCAAGTCAAGTATATTCACGGCACGTTATCGTGCAGTGCGCTGTTACTGGTAAAATAATATTATCAAACCTTCTTAAGCCAATTCAGGTTTGTTAGAGGACAGAGTCTACTCTAGTAGTATTGTAAGCAATTAAGTAAATAATGCCGGATGGAACACCAGTTCCTTGCAGGACCTCATCATGCACACACCCAGTTTAAAGTCACCAAGTAAACTAATACATATGTACTTGAGATGTGGGAGGAAAACCAGAACTCCCAGAGGAAAATCCATGCAGCACATGGAGAGAATGTGCAAATTCCATTCAGGCAATATCTTTCCTGGGATTTGAACCCAGGGCTTTAGAATGGTGAATTTCGCAGTGCTGATCGCTGCACTCCTCTGCCACCTAAAGACCCAAAGACATGTTTTTTGTGGAAAAAATTACAAAGTAGAACATCTTTCCTAATTCCATTGAATAAACTGACAAATTCAGAGAAACTGTTGAGGTTTAAGAGGAGTTGCTTGACATCTTTTTTAAGTGGCTTAGACAGGCACTATTATTTTACAGCTTTCATTTTTAATGTGACCTGGCCTGCTTGGTTTTTACTTGGCTTGTTTTTTATGGACCAAGGACACTGTGTTTTTGAGGGAACTGAAGAAGCTTTTGTTTTGGGACATGGTGGCTTTATTGGGCCTTTTGTCTCGCCAAAGTCTAAACATGTACAGCAAACCTTCAAGGCCCTTAAACTTAAAGAAAACTAAGTAAACTTGTATGCTAGCACATAAACACTTTAAACATATAAACATTTTTAAATTGCATCTAATTTTATATACTGTATTAAGGCTTACGAATATTCTGGATGATCAAGTTAAAAGCAAGCTGCATGGTATTAGCTAAGATTGAGCTATACAGGAGTTTAAAAGTTGATTATCAAAACATCCGTCTGCATTCATCTCCAGCAGCTTAACCCTTATCAGTAAAGCTGCATGCTGCGTTTACTGGCACAGCTGCCTATGATTTTAGTCTAACTGGATGCTGGTACAACAAGCAATTATTAATTGAACAGTTCAGTTTTTCATATGTGGGTCATCCTGGTTCCAACTTAATGATGAGGACCGATCCATTAAAAGGCCTCCAATTTTTATTAGCTCAAAATTGGGAATGTGAGAATGTGAGGAGTATAAAACATGATCAGATGTTGGTCATCTCTGGGCCAGGTGGCAAGCACGACCTTCGAGTCTTAATGACTGTTATGAAAAGACAAACACACAACCAAACCACATATAAATAATTAAGCTGCTTCCCCTTTCCCTTCAGAATCTATGTACTCTCAACCCAAATGTAGCATGCGGTGCAAATGTTTAGCTTTAGACATAATTACTAAATTTCGCATCATAGAGGGATATCCAGCCTTTAAAAATGTAAAGCCAAAGGAGTACTCCTAGATATGAAGTGACCAACACCCATCCAGGTTTTAGTAATGGACAGATCAGAGAGGGGAATAAGAGGAACCATGCATGTAGCACCTTGGTCCGCATGTAGCACCTTGGTCCTGGAGGAACGTTGTTTCGTTTCACTGTGTACTAACTGTATATGGTTGAAGTGACAATAAAGCCTACTTGAACTTGAACTTGAATACTGCCAGACCAGGATCAAGACTTACCTTTAAGATTTTGCTTAATCCATTCCACCAGGTCCTTACACTTGCTAAATTCCTCCAAACATGTGGTTTGTTGAGAAGTGATCCCTTGGAGCTGAAGTCGGGCTGTAGTAAGGCCCTCATCTAGAGATTTCAAAGGCTTCTCTCTGAATGAATCGTTTTTCTGAAAGACATTTAAATTCCTAAGTTACTGTAAAATAGAACAGAGCGACTGCTAAGGCACTTGCTGGACAGAAGCTGCAAGCTGTCATGTTTACATCTGAATTAAAGAAAAAAATATGTATGTAACCTGTAAATACAGAAAAGAAACAATTTGATAGGCTCAAGCAACTATTCCTAGCGTCTCACTACAATTACGACTATTGCAAAATGTGTAAGAAACCAACAAACTACAAGATCCTCATGTGCTGCTATAATTACAGTATATCACAGAAAAGATTTATGTGATTCATTCTTGGTTAAAAGGCTACTTCTTACCAACTCTGTGAGACTTAACAGGTTTTTGAAGTTTCCTTTCAGGTGAAGCTCATTGATGATCCCCATCATGGCACTGGCCGTCTCTGTAGCATGTTGGAGCTTTTGATATTCTTGGATTTTGGTGAGAGTATTTTTGATCCATTCTTGGTCATGCGTTTTAACTTTCATAAAATTGCTCATCAGGGTCAGTTCTTTCCTTATCTGTTCTCCAGATCCTTGGTCTCCAGAAGCTTCTATGACTTTTTCAACTTCTAAGAGTGTCACAGCTCCCATAGCGAATTGTTTAGCCAAATGGTTATAATCTTCAAGGCAAGGCTCCCAAATTGTAGAGAGGAGTTCTTTAAGGGACATTTCTTGAGGCTGATTTGAATAAGGATTTTCTTCATTGGCCTTCTTTATCCAGTATGTAAGCATCAAAGTGCTTTCCCTCACAAGATGCATTTTAGATATATCGGTCTTCAAATCAGTGCAAAGATTGTAATGCAGCACTTCAACATGTTCATCTTGTGCAGCTGGACTGGTGGAGCTGAAAGATCTCACCATCACTAGCTTACTTAGCATTTTCCTGGAAATATTTTCATTATGTTGCTCTTTTAGGGAAGGTAACTCATATACTGTGAACACAGAGAAATTTAAAATAAGATACACACAAAAAGAGTATAGAAGAATTTGTGCTTTTCTCGTTGAACACATAACATATAAATTGTATACAATATTTCAAGTATATACAGTACTAATTAGAAATGACTCTACCAACATATAACCATGTTAATTTTACAGTTTCTGGCTTCTTCTGTCCCATCTTACAAATCCAGGCTGAATATGTGCATCTTCTCTACTCAACTCTGTGTCAGTCTATTAATGTGTAACTGCAATACACACGTAGCACAGAACCCTGTAAAGGTGTTTATGACAGTGCTCACAATGAAAGGCATCCTGCAAATCATCATTAGCTTAATACACATTTTCTGGGCTAACCTCTAAATCTTTTTGCTCCATTCTCTGCAGTTCTGGGTAGATTTCTCAGTTCAGACCAATTTTTCCCATGCCATCCTCCAGCACATATAACCTCAACTTCTTCAACCTTCCTCTGGACCTCATTCCTGTCCACCTCCATCTCGGTGCATCTCTAAACCTGCACATCCACCGCATTTTCTTCACTTGCCTGATTCACGTTAACCAGTTTCTCATCAATACAACTCATTGCCTCCACACCAGGCTTTTCTATCAATCTGGTATTTGCCTTCCTCTCCGTAACATTCCACAAATTTACTTGATCATTCTCATCTGTTGTTTACTTCATTTTTCACCTTCATCAATCACGTCTCACTCGTGGGCAGCATACTACTCTTCACACAACTTTCATAAATTTTATCCTTCAATATTACAGAACCTCCGTTAGAAATCAGGCCAGGGGAAGCTCCCACTATTTCTTCCATGTCCCTATCACCCTTTACTCTCACTACAATGCTCACTGTTCCACCTGAACTCAGCATGTCACCTAAGTAGCAGAACATTCTTAATTTTACCAAACAAATCTGATGATAATATCTAAATTTCTAATTACAACATCAACATCTTGTATCCCTCTCTCACACATACTAAACACAATAGCTGCACTTCCTACTGGTAGACTTCACTTCAAGCCAGTACATCATTAATTCATAGTACTGTACTACATTTCTATGCAACCTGCGCATTTGAATTGAGTTTCTCCCGGCACCTTTATTGCACCCACTTCTTTCACAGTTCCTATCTCCAGCTGTTAACTGTTTTTTAATTTAGCTGTGAGACTTTTTGCTTCCAATGTGATACGAGATTATCAGTGTACAAAAGGTCCCATGGCAATCCAATCCACAGGTCCCTAGTCATCAACTATATTACTATCTGTTGCTTTTTTTGTGACAACAAAAAGCACTGAACTAGTGATGAACAATGTCACGCTGATTACATTTCATCAACCAACCCTTGCAAAGTTACTGATATGATTACATTTTCATCAACCCACCCTTCCAAAGTTACTGATATGACTATATTGATACAAATAGTGCCAGAATCCTTTCAAGATATAGCTAACCTGTGACCAAGTTGCAGATCTTATCTATCATCTTTATCAGGGTGCCCACATGTTCTTTCTCCTGAGTAAATGCTTTCCATTCTTGCTCTCTGCAATGCAGCACCATCTTCAGGTCCACCTTAGAGTATGTTGATGTTGAAATCTTTTTTTCTGTGAGAAAAACAAAAAACAGATACAATTTATAACAATACCCTCAAAAACATATTATACAGCAAATATGTGTGTGGTGGGAAAAATCTGGTTTGTCTTAAAAGCTGATCAGGAACAGTGAATCAGTCAGTTCTCAGGTCTGGAAGCTTAATTTATCAGTGGTTAAGTAAATATATTCCTATGTTAGTGACAGTAGGGCACAATAACAATGGAAGATATATTTTACAATACTTTCAATCTGCCTGCTACATGCAAGCAGTGCTAAAACAATCTTACACTACCACTTTTAAATCCATGCTTCACTTATAGGGTTGAATTGCCAGAAAGATGTTACAGAACTATTTTCAAATCCGTTACAGATGCATGCTGCAGGGTGCTACCATCTTATATAAGAGGAATGTTATGACACGGCACTTCACTTGATTTCACATCAAGAAACCAGCAACGGGTACAGTAAGTGTAAAACATTATGTCTGTGACCTCGTAATGGTGGGTGGTACTAAATGGAAGCACTCACGACCAAAAATAATTTCAACGTGACAGGGAAACAATAACACCAACGGAACAACAAAAACATTAAACATCCAAAAATGCTCAAGAACTGATCAAAAATTATGCTAAATAATTGCTGACATTTACAAACAAAGATTTATTACAATCTGGATCGCATTCCAATCTGTTATTCCATAAAGGTAGTTCTCTTTTAACATTGCCCCAATCAACTCTTAATATCAATGAATCTCTTGAGGTCTCTGACAGAACAACAATGGATTTCCCATAATCCCAGCCAAAATCCAGATTAGAAGCACTGGGGTCCTTCTGTACAAATGATAAGGTAGGCAGTGGAGGATACATCCTGTTTGCTGGAGATAAAGACTGTTGTTTTTATAAGTCTGACAGCAGCACTGCATCAAATCACAGTACATCTGACGCCAGGATGGGGTATAAATAGATGCTCCCCTGGAAGCAAAACTTCTTTTATAAAGAAGCATGATCGGGAAGAATAAGGAAAAGGTATAGTGAGAAAAGTAAATGAACATCTGAAAAAGATTAGGCTGGTCAATTTACACAGCTCACTGCTCAGGTGTATCCCCATACTATACAGAACTGTAATGGGGTATAGGGGGATTTGTTATTGTAAGTGTTCTTTATTCTTATAAACCTTGATCATGTTTTACTATAAACGATTTTTTAAACTTTATGGTTTTGCAGATAGCTCTGTGTTATTTATGATCTGACAAGCGTCAACCAATACATATTTATATTTCAGTTACATTTTTAACGCTTTATGGGTGAGGGTCACAATGGCATCATGTCAGGTTTGACAAATATGAAAATAAATTATAACTAAAAAACATTAAAATAAGATCCAGCAACTAACGTTGGTTGTAAAGCTTGTCAAATTCATTCCTGTTTTTGAGAATATGCAGGAGGTGTGATACACAGATGTTCCCGTGAAAAAGACTCTCTGCCAAATTAATCAGAGCTTTCTGGCCTTCTTCTAGGGCCTCACGAGCCTCCTGGGAGATGTCAATGTTCTTCCAGTCTATTAATCAAACAGAAGAGGGAAAGGTGAGTATAATAATTATGAAAAGTGCAAAACTTTGTAATTAACTCCAGTTAATTATGTTGTATTATTGATGTTAATGTACAAATTATGAAAAAAATGACAGCCTAGTTTGCAAAGGACTAGAATTACCAGAGTGTGATGCTTTTCATCAAATTGTAAAAAACTGAACGTTTTATGTTTTTTTTTGTGAGTTTTCCAGAATTTGGTAACATTGTGCTAAAATAAAGAAGCTGAGGCTCAGTTGAGCTGTTTGATGTCTCAGCATGAAGGATGGACTACTGCATATAGGGCTTTCTATTCATAAAGTTCTCCAAACTGAGCAGGGGTGCCGATATTAATTTAACTTGACATGGATCATAAACCTAAAGTAACATCTGCTGAGAAACTAACCTATTTTGTGGACGAGATAACATCCATGTTGTAAGACAATATTTATTGGACTTTTTTCACTTAAGCATATTACTCTACACTTTTTAACCACTGTTCATTCATGCCAGAGTCACAAACCTTGACAAAGGAAATAGTTGAGAGCTGAATGAGATTGTAACAGCTGATCCTCAATGCACACGTTATTATCACGTGCCCTACAGACGGACTCTAGTATTATCTTCGACACAAGCTGAGATGGAGCTGATCTGATGCAGGGGGACATCTTTGACAGCAGCTCATATTCTTTGCCTTCCTGAAAAGAAGACAACAAAATTCCTACCACTGTTATCAAACATATCCATGTCATATACCATAACCTAAGAAGTTGTGTTACCTGTACACAATATTCTTACCGTACAAATAGAAGAAATTTCCGCCAGGCAGTGCTCTTCAAGACACTTATACATAATTGGATTGATGCTTTTTGGGAGGAAATGCTCAGAGCAGAAGGCCAATATTATATCAGGAGTTTTAATCTATAGGCAAATACAGAAAAAGCTCTTTGAATGTCTGCGCCATTCAAACTCCATGTTAGTAACTGCTGTAGTCTATTATCACAAACATGACAAGGTAAAAGAATACATACATGAACATTATGAAATCATCACAAAATCAACACAAATAAATTATTTAAGAATAAAAAAATCTAGTCTACCATATATGTTATCTTCTGGGGGTTTAATGAGTGGATCTCAGTGTTCAGGCCCACCTTATTTGTATTGTCCAGTGGAGCACCTATATTATTGTCCTGGCACATTAACACTTCTTTGCTACAGAAATTTACTGAAATTCTAAATTTCAGAAAATGTAGTATTCTAAATGCTACATTTTCTGTCACGATACAATTATAAACACCTACAATGTCCTACCTCAGAGATCCTCATTGACCAATCCTTCTTTATAAAGTCCTCCCATTGAGCAGAAAAACTCTCCAGAGTTGACTTTACAGAAAATAAGCAGTCCCACAGCTATAAATATAAAAAAAATACATTTTAACCCACTTGAGATTAAATCACAGCTAAAACAAAGATCTTTATAAAGCACTACAAACACCTTATTGCATTTATCCAGTTATACCAGATGTTAACAGATTTATATAAGTTTGACTTCCATGTAAATATATCTGTGGGTGACACAAGTTCCACAGTTATCCATATATCTCTATGCAGTGTCTTTTGTAATTGATTTAGTCCTTCCACAAAAGAGGATCAAAATGGTTGAAACCTAATTTATGAGTGACTCAGAGGAGAGAGAACCAGAAAGAGTGTCCAGAAACCAACTGAATATGTTTACTAAGTGTTTAGCTGACCAAAACCACACCATGATATCACACACACATGTGGGGCACATCCTCTACCAACATATGGCATCACAGGAACCAAAAAAACAAAAAAATCAAAATATTCAAATTTATAATGTAATCTTGACAAACTTGACAAGGGGAATACTAACATAATATCCATCCATTATCCAACCCACTATATCCTAACTACAGGGTAATGGGGGTCTGCTGGAGCCAAGCCCAGCCAACACAGGGTGCAAGGCAGGAAACAAACCTTGGGCAGGGCACCAACACACACCAAGCACAATTTAGGATCGCCAATACACCTAACCTGCACGTTTTTGGACTGTGGGAGGCCCGGCTGGAATGCCTCCGCGTTACCTCCCCTGGGATGCTAGATGGCAGCCCCTCTGGGTTGCAGCGGTGCCTCGGACTCCCACCGAGCTGGGAGTTGGAGTTTGGTGCAGCCCTGTTGGGATCTGTGGGCGCCACCAGGGGGTGCTGCAGCAGGATCTGCTGAGCTCTTTTGGCCAATTCTTCTGCCACGCCTGGAAGTTCTGCTGGAAACTACGTCATCAAGCACCTGGAGCACTTCCGGGTGCAGTATAAAAGAAGCCAGCAGCCACTACTCGAAGAGCCAGAATTGGGAGGAGGAAGATGAAGCTTGACTGGAGGAGAAAGAAAAGAGAAAAGGAAGAATATTGTATTGTGCTGTGTTGGTGCTTTGGACTGTGGTGGGCTTGTGGGAAACGGGAGACGGCGTTTCCCATGAAGTAAAAAGAAAAAAATAAAACGTGTGCCTTGAACTTGTGTCCCACGCTTGTCTGTGTCATGTTGAGGCGGTGGTGCCAGCCTGGTGGTCCACAGATCCTAAAAAAAAGATATGCCCTTCTGGACAAACTGTTAACTGTATATTTTCAAGTTTCTTGGTTTTTTTTGTGACTAATGGTAAAGCAGTGTGAAATTAAGTTATGTGTTTCAATATATTTCAATAAAAAAAGTTAATTTCATTTGTGTTTAAAGGATGGTGACTTTACTTAAGACGTCTTCTTTATTCTTGTTTTTAGACTCTGATTTGGACAATAAGCATACGGATAAGGGGCTTGTTTGATGGGCAACTAGTATATCAAACAAAACCCAAGTACTTCTTTCACCTGACTGGCACTACTTTACTTATGTTGACTTACACTGAGCCTAACCAGAAAAAAAAATTGCCAAAATGTATTTAGGGCATTCTTTCTTCATTCATTAAAACCATCTATCATAATTATTTAGTACAATACTTTCATGAAGGTAAGAGTCCCTCTTTTGCTAGACTGTTATGATAGATGCCTTACTGTAAGGCTTGTCAAATAAACACTCAGAACACTGGAGCGCCACTGGGTTGTGTTCTAAACCCACTGCTTTTCTCCCTGGTCACTCATGATGTTGTCACTAAGCCTTACAAAAACCTTATTATCAAGTTTGCTAATAGTAGTGGTAGGATTCAGGAACAGTGTGATTGCTAAATGTGTCCACTTCAATGATGCGATAAGTTAGATAATAAACACGGCAGCAAAGGGATCTCTCTGGTCTACTGCAGAAGTGCAGCGCTTACTTGAAATGGAATTCTCATTTTATTCAGTACCATTTGAGTTACAAACAGGTTTTAATTCTCATCTTACAGATGAACGTGAATAATTGTAGTTGGCAAGAAAAGCAGCAAATTCCTCCCTTAACATCATTTGTCTCTGTCTTCTCGTACGTGCTGCACGATTAACAGCAAAACACTGTGGTGCACTCTCAATAAATCTGTACGAAGGTAGAGCGTTATTCAGCCTTTGCACAACTCCAAAAAAAAACACAAAATAAGGAAAATCATTTTGACGTGCCTGCTGCCACTCCCTGTTCGGATCTTGTTTTGGCTGATGACGAAAGTGTGCCCAGGCCTAGCGCACTGTGAGTGCAGGCCAGCGGGGGAGTAGGGAGAGGGGGACAATACCAGTGCTCTTTCTTTGTCTAACATTTACAAGCCTATTGTGGCAAGTGGCCGGAACTGTTACCCGGCCGGGACGCCCTGAGTGTGGAAGTTCCGGTGGGGCGAGTATTTTCAGGACAGTTTCTCCCCCTCAATCCTGGACCTTTCCAGGGCTTTATTTGGCCACACTTCTGCCACACCTGGAAGTGTGGCCAGAAGAAGCCCATTGGGCACCTGGAGTCCTTCCGGGCGCACTATAAAAAGGGGCTTGTCCCCACTATTCATCAGCCAGAGTCCAGAGCCTGAGGAGGAGTGGAGGGAGAAGGACTGGAGGCAAGAAGGGACTGTTGTGGTGTGTCGTGTCGTGGTGCTTGTGCACTTTTATTCTGTAAATAAACGTGTGCTGGGTGCAAAATGTGTCTCCTGCCTGTCTGTGTCTGGGTTGGCTCCCCACTACCTAGTTTTGTTTTTTTCTATTTATATTTTTCAAGTCCTTTTGGGCTTTTTTTTTTTTTTTTTTAACTCTTTTTGTTATTCTTTAAACTCTTCAGGTTTCAATCTGAAGAGTCTCTGCATATTACAAAACACTATTATCAGCTGCTTTAGCACAAACTCTCTGGCAAGTTTCAGAAACTACCAAAAGTCACATGGGCAAAAATAAAAAAAAGCAGGGTGTATGCAGTATGATACTAGATATTCAAAAACTATTGTATCAAAATACTATGCTCTTGTAGACATCTCCTACAAAGAATCATGTAACTAAGGCCACTGTTTACAAAATGAATAAATCAGCAACTAAAATAAAGCAAAGAATGAAAAATCAGTGTAACAAAAATATTAAATAAATAAGAAAAACAACAAGGCTGCTGCATCTCTGGGCCTCATTACTATGGACACTTCTCAAAGAATTGTAACCATTGTGAGGTTAATTACTGGAAGAGCTTTACTGAATAAAGGCCTCAATAATGGCAGATTGACAAACATTTCTGATTATTTAATCAAATGTACTTTCTTGTATAGATGATGTAATTTAAGGCAGATAAAAAAAAATCTTAACATCTCTAAATCCTACTGCAGAGACTTCTCCACAATGAGGACATCATTTATTTAAAACTTAATGCTAGCCACCAGTTACATTGTTTGCCTTTCACAGCAGTGTAATTATCTTAAGTGACACAAATCTTACAATTCATTGTTTTTTTTTCTTAAAACACTGTCTTGACATTGTTGGCAGACAAAGTATTCAGGCCCAAAAACCTTGTGATAATAATAATAAAAAAAAACTTTTCTCCATAACTACTGTGGCAGACAACCAGGGACCTTGCCTCACTGGGATGCCTGGAGAAGAGAAGGACCAGGAGAGGGGCAATATCTTCCATGGGGCACAAAAGGGCAGCCCCCCTGGATTACATCAGGGCCACGGATTGGGAACTTGGAAGCTCAACCCAGTTGGGTGTCTGTGGCTCTCGCCAGGGGGCCCCTGGATGATCCCGGAGCCCTGGATGGCAGGAAGTGCTGCTGGAAGAGGAACCAAATGCACCTGGAGTGCTTCCCCGTGCCCATGCAGTACTTCTGCCACACCAGGAAGTGCTGCAGGAAGTTCATCAGGGTGCACCTCAAGCATATCCGGGTGCAACATAAAAGGGGCCACCTCACTCCATTTGGAGAACCAGAGTCTGGTGGAAGTGGACAGAGCTTACAGGAGAGGAGTGGCGGCGGCAGAAGAAAAAAGAACTGAGTTTTATGTGCTGGTTTATACTTGGTTGTGTAAATAAACATGAGGAGAATAAACGTGTGTGTTGTTTGGATATCGTGTGTCCTGGGTGTCTGTCTAGCCGGGCTGGTCTTCTACACTACACAGGTGTTGATTTCAATGGAGTGATTTAGCCACTGCCAAAAACACCTTAGTAATTTATTTCTAGTGTTGGTCTATGTATATATTTTTCTTATTCATTTTGATAAATACAGTAATTCTTCATAAACTGCTTTATCTATAATCATCAATATTTTATCAGAGAAAACACTAACATTTGAAAAATAAGAAATAAAGAATGAAGCAGGCGGTGTGGTGTCATGGCAAACGTACTGTACTTTAAACCTAAAGCTTATCTTGATCTTTTGAGCTGACAAAAATAAAACAACAACATGAAGGTGAGGTGCAGGCAGCACAGTGAAGCTATGCATTCGTTCTCCATTCCCACTTTTGTCCCATTCAGGGTCATCAGAATCTATGCTTGCAGCACTGGGAAAAAGGCAAGCAGATCTGAGTGGAAAACAAGTCAACTGCATGGTGCACTCATGTAAAGTACTTGCCCACACCTATTAGTTTATACACGATAACTAAACTAATAAATAGGAAATAAATGTCAGCTCAGATCGTGACAAGACCAGTCTCATGGAGCTATAAGGCAGCAGCAGTAACAGATAGATAGATAGATAGATAGATAGATAGATAGATAGATAGATAGATAGATAGATAGATAGATAGATAGATAGATAGATAGATAGATAGATAGATAGATAGATAGATACTTTATTAAACCCAAGGGGAAATTCACAATTCACATCTATGCAATCATGTAAAACCACAATAAAACTGATAGATTTATACTGAATCAAATTTCAAATTGCATCCAACAAGACTACAACTGTCAAGTTCTGACTATCTCTTAAAATTTAACTCTGTAGTAAGGTAATTAGCCCTAATTACCATAAGCATATACATATAAAATTCAGTTTTAAAGATAATAATATAGTAATATTTGTAAGATTTTTTTAGTACCTTCAGCTCATTGTTTAAAAAAACATAGATGCCTGACTTGTGCATAGTCAGTGGGGGGTGCCTCAAAATGCTGTCCCTCCAACTTCGGAATTTATTTTGTAACTCATCCAGGCTCATATCCAGCTTACTCCTTAGCTCTGCAGAAACAGTGGAATCCTAGAAGCATAAATTATTAATGTAAAAAATATGAAATAAACTTTTCTTATCAATCATGCTTCTACATATTGTATCCACTGTCAGTTAGAAAAAAACATTACAACCCCCACATATGAAAATTTAAATAACAAATGAAATAAAAACATACTGTATATGAATTTTAACAGGCTGGCAGCAAAGGGCCACAAGTGTTACCTCTGAGGTTTCAATGGACTAGAGCCCTGGCTCCTATCAACAAGGACTTTCACATTCTTCCTGTATCCATTTAAATTTTCACCACTTGTATGCCAAAGACACATATGTTATGTTGAAGGGCACCTTTAAACTCTCTCATGCCCCCAATAATCCTGTATTAGATATAAGCATTGGCAAAGAAGCACAAGTTTCGTATACAAATTCATGATGTCCTCCACCCATCCTTCAGTTGGAACATGTTTTTTTATTGCATCATCATGGGGAGCTGAAAATTGTCAGGGCACCGTAGCATTCAGAAGTTTGAATCAATGGGTAATTTTAAAATCGTCAGCTAACCTAATATTCATGTTTGTGGTAGAAGTACGTGTAAATGGGGAGAACCTGACAACTCGTAATTGACAATGATTGAGTCAAGAACTGAATTTGTGTGTGGAGGTGTGATGCGGTAACACTAACAATTGTACTATCTCAATATAATTATACTTTTACTAGCCGTGTAAGTCCGTGCTGTAAAAAGCCCTAAATGTCAAGATGTCGGGGCGGCACGGTGGCGCAGTGGTAGCGCTGCTGCCTCGCAGTTAGGAGACCTGGGTTCGCTTCCCAGGTCCTCCCTGCGTGGAGTTTGCATGTTCTCCCCGTGTCTGCGTGGGTTTCCTCCCACAGTACAAAGACATGCAGGTTAGGTGGATTGGCGATTCTAAAATTGGCCCATGTGTGTCCTGCGGTGGGTTGGCACCCTGCCCGGGATTGGTTCCTGCCTTGTGCCCCGTGTTGGCTGGGAGAAATTAAAAAGTGCTATGAAAAACAAAAATGTTTACTGTATTTACTGGAATGACTTTCCATTTCAATATATTAGTAAATTACAGAAATTATGATTCAAACACATTTTATAAGTATGCCTTATATCAATCATATTTAAAATCTCATTTCCCTACTAAACAGCAACATGTTTAAAGGTCTTGCTGTGGTGAAAGTTTTTCCAATGATTGATATATAAATATAAAGGTACATCTCCGAAGAGCTGGAATAGTGTATAATGAAAAAAATGTTTTCGTTCATCATACTAAACATGGGGGTTTGAAATGTTCCAGTTGAAAAGAATATTAGGGCGAGTGGATTGTGCAGTAAACTTTTATGATCACTCAGTGCCGTCCTTAAGGTGATACACAATAAAGAATATAAATTGTTGAGGACTTATTAAACTTCAAAAGCTTTCTAACAGAGGTGTAAAGACAGCACACCATAAGAGGGCACGCAGTAGGCATATCCAAAACATACGGGAGAGGGTACCTGGTAACATCTCTAAAAAGTATAGTCTAGTCCATGGTACATTTTTGAGTGTTAAGAGAGATGTATGCGATGAATAATTTTAAACCTGACTAGTCCATATGTTCTATCAAGTGCTAACTTTCATCCATCTTCTGAGAATCTAACTTTAAGGTTCAACTTCTAGTACTGCTTCAGATTACCAAGGAGGGCATCATTATAGAGGCACCAGTGCAAATGTAAGTAACAGCCTTGAGCAGAATTAGCAGTAAAGTACAGCAGCCTCCAAAAAGGATATATGTGTCTGACTTTAATGTGATGGGAAACAAATGAGAATAAATTATATTTATGACAAAATATGTTGAAAGATAGAATTCTTTTGAAAAGCTCAGTTCTGTGTTCTTAGCACATTTCAGATGGAATGTATTCTAAAGACGGGAAAAAGTGATAACATTGTAAAAGTATTAGCAGTGCTTCCATCATCAGGTGTCACCTGCACACATACCAAATGGTCAGGGAGTCTAAACTGCAAGGTTGTGCACTTGATAGGAATATTACTTAACATTTAGAAGATATACCCTTTGACATAACCTAATGCAGCGAGATCAAGGATAAATAAGCATTGTGAAACTCAGATCCAGAGCAGAAGTTACCATGGCTATTTTAACTATCATTTTAAATGATAAGTGAAAAGCAAATTAAAGGGCCTCAGTGAGAACCCTGATTGGCCAGAAACAAAACCATCATACCTTTTGAAGGAAAGCATCTTGCGCCTCAGCAACTCTTATAACCATCTCGAAAGACAGCAGTGCAGTGTGGCAAGAACTCAACGTTGTCATTGTGCAAACCATTGAGTGGATTTGAATACAATGTTGGAACAGAGAGCTTTTTGGCTCAAACAGTGGGAGTCTGGATACAATAAAAAAGAATAAAAGTCAACAAGTAAATACAAAAAGACTAATTATTTTCATTAAAGTGAAAGCCAATGGAGGCACGGTGGTGCAGTGGTAGCGCTGCTGCCTCACAGTAAGGAGATCCTCTCTGTGTGGAGTTTGCATGTTCTCCCCGTGTCTGCGTGGGTTTCCTCCGGGTGCTCCGGTTTCCTCCCACAGTCCAAAGACATGCAGGTTAGGTGGATTGGCGTTTCTAAATTGTCCCTAGTGTGTGCTTGGTGTGTGGGTGTGTGTGTCCTGCGGTGGGTTGGCACCCTGCCCAGGATTGGTTCCTGCCTTGTGCCTTGTGTTGGTTGGGATTGGCTCCAGCAGACCCCCGTGACTCTGTGTTCAGATTCAGCGGGTTGGAAAATGGATGGATGGATGAAAGCCAATGTGTTAGCGGGACCACTCTTAGCCTTTCTTGCAATTTATTAAATGTTAAATGTGAAATTCACCAATTGAATAAATAACAAAGCAGTAAAGAACATCTATGAAATTCTCTGCACTGTCTGAACAGACCTGGATGCTGTAAACATCCTAACAGACACAGAGAAGATGCGGTTTAAGATTACTGAGTGTAAGTTAATATGCATTGGAAACCTGAACAGACTTTTCATCTAAAATGAAAAAGACAAAATTTATTGTAGCATTAAAGTAGTCTGAAAAAGACACAGGACAAGTGATGAAAGAAATAAATGCAGCACTTACGTTTCCTTATTTTCAATCTGTTGCTTCATGAATACAATATTGTCATAGATGTCCTGTTAAAAAGCATAGAAAGTTATCCAATACCCCAAATAATTGTGTGTTTTGCAAATTAATGGTCTGTAGTCCTAGTGTAAAAGAAAATCTGAGCAATGTGCATTGATTAATCTTTAGAAGCATGGCATTAAGGAGCCTGACTGAGTGATCAAAAACGGTTTCATGCATCAGGCAAATAAAGATGATGATTCCGTAACCAAGAATGAAACTACAAAGACAGCCTTTCGTGTGAGGCAAGCGCACAGTCACAAAAGTACCAGTTATGTGGAAATAAGCTCTATAGTAAACTTTTGGGGGTGGAAAATGGAAAAATGCCCTTGATAGGGTCCCAAGACAATGAGGTGGACATTGGAAACATCAGATTTGAATAAATGATTAGAGTATGCAGTGATATGAAAGTTTGAAGAGAAACTTTTATATTATAATATTATCATATAATATAAATATAATATGATATAATATGAACATTAGCAGTGATCAGGGAAGTATAGTGAAAGTTTTGAAATGAAAGTGAAGTTTTGTTCAGTCATCTGTTTTTATTCTGCCACTAGTGACGGTGACAGAGGCAAACACCTGAAATATACATAAGGGAGTCCAATGGGAGGTCCTATACACTAATAATATTGTAATGATGATAAAAAAAAAACATTAAAACATTAAAAGAAAAGGACCAGAATTAGAAGGTTATTAACAAAGTCAAAAGCATGAAAATGAATATCTGATGGGCCCACAAAAGTGGTGGCAGAGTTGGTGCATCATCATTATGTGTTGCACATGTTGAAAATGCAGTATGTTTTGAACACCGTTTTGACCAAGGGCTCTGTTAATATTATGATGATGAAAGGTCTTTATGCATCATTAATATCTGTTGATTATGGATTTTATAATGATGTTTAATTTTTTATTCTGACAACATTTTGTTTGTTTTCATGGGTGCCGTCATCTTGGCCTTATCATTATTGGTAAGAATGTGCATTGCCAGCCAGGAAACTGACAAGAGTTGTAGTAAGTAATGTCACTGGTCACAGGCTATTTAATGGAGAGGACTTAGTGTTGAAGGTTTTGAATTAAAAATTTACAATCAAAGAACACAGATGTCATTGTGTTACCTAAAGAAATGCTCATTGGTTACCAATTAGAAGTTTTGGCTATGTCTGTTTCCTTTTCAAATTTTATTGTGGTTTTGATATATATTACCAAGAAATACTGAAAGTAGGCCTTAGATTACTTTTTTTTTTATAAGATCTGTCTGCTTAATCCCTTAACTCTCAGTCCTGCAGCACATTATTTAACTACAATGCAACAAGGCCCTCTCCTAAGAGCCGAGGTACTGTGCCAGTTGGAAGGTGACATGTTCCCTGTTGGGAATTTAAGACACAGACCAGGAGGCTAAGAGGATGCTAAGGGGCTTGGCAAACAGATCATTTAAATATTATGCAAAAGTCAATAACCAGAATAGCATTTTTTTTTTTAATTTCAAAATTAAAACATGAGCCTAAATAAGAAAAATGAGTAGAACAAAACAGAAAGTTAATATCAGTGTCAATAGTTGCAATGATCTGCTTTGAAATGTTTAGCAAATATCTATTAGCAAAAATGACCAGAAAAGCACATTAATCACAAAACATTACTATTTTAGGTGAAAGATTCAAAACTAAAAGCAATTGACTAATTAAATGAGGTCAGCTGAAGGCAAGAATTGGCATTTTTTCAACACATTGGTGATCCCCCTGAACAGTGTCAGACAACTAGAGAAGTGCATCCATTATACTGTATTATGCTTCACTTTTTACCTTTAGGTCGCTCTCTTTCTGACTGCTGTACTGATTTAGCTTCCTTTGGAGCTCACGCATCCTATAAAACACACTGTGGACAATGTCTTCTAAATCAATTGCCATCATCTTGGCATATTCCGCAGTTTTTTCCATAGGAAGTAGAGTTAGCCAACTGAGCTTCAGCTGGGAATCTGTATCGACAAGTTGCTTGTATTCAGCCATGAGTTCAAGAAGAATTCTGAAAAAAGATGGGATGTTTCTTAGTCAACATTTCAGCGATAAGAAAGCACTGAATCACAATGAGGCCAAGCTCATCAGCTCATCCTGCTAAGGTGACCTATTTTCTTCATTAGTGGTTTAAGAAGTACAGTAATCCCTCACTATATTGCGCTTCGCCTTTCGCGGCTTCACTCCATTGCGGATTTTATATGTAAGCATATTTAAATATATATCGCGGATATTTCGCTGCTTCGCAGGTTTCTGCGGACAATGGGTCTTTTAATTTCTGATACATGCTTCCTCAGTTGGTTTACCCAGTTGATTTCATACAAGGGACGCTATTGGCAGATGGCTGAGAAGCTACCCAACTTACTTTTCTCTTTCTCTTGCGCTGACTTTCTCTGATCCTGACGTAGGGGGATTGAGCAGGGGGGCTGTTCGCACACCTAGACGATACGGACGCTCGTCTAAAAATGCTGAAAGATTATCTTCACGTTGCTATCTTTTGTGCAGCTGCTTCCTGAAACGACATGCTGGACGGTGCTTCGCATACTTAAAAGCTCGAAGGGCACGTATTGATTTTTGCTTGAAAAACAAACTCTGTCTCTCTCTCTCTCTGCTCCTGACGGAGGGGGTGTGAGCTGCCGCCTTCAACAGCTTTGTGCCGCGGTGCTTCGCATACTTAAGCCAAACAGCCCTATTGATTTGTTTGCTTTTCTCTATCTCTCTGACATTCTCTGCTCCTGACGCGCACTCCTTTGAAGAGGAAGATATGTTTGCATTCTTTTAATTGTGAGACGGAACTGTCATCTCTGTCTTGTCATGGAGCACAGTTTAAACTTTTGAAAAAGAGACAAATGTTTGTTTGCAGTGTTTGAATAACGTTCCTGTCTCTCTACAACCTCAAGTGTTTCTGCGCAAATCTGTGACCCAAGCATGACAATATAAAAATAACCATATAAACATATGGTTTCTACTTCGCGGATTTTCTTATTTCGCGGGTGGCTCTGGAACGCAACCCCCGCGATGGAGGAGGGATTACTGTATATCATGATATGTAGTTAGAACAACTGTAGATCTAAGAGCAGAGACGTGAGGTAGAAAATAATCTGTCCTAAAAGGTGTTGTAAAATGCATTGTGAAGATGTTTACTAAGGAGAAGGCAGTCCATTTTACTAATGATCATACAAGCTAATTATTCAAAATTGTGAAAAGACTGAAATTGATGTGAAAAAAACACATCTGTACAAATGACAGACTTGTATAGTGTTCTTGGAGTAACACAATGCCACAATGAATACACGGTAAAACAACCAACCATTATTATACAACTGAATGTCAGTATTTGCCTTTGATTCGGACTTTTCAAAATACATTTAAATTATATTCTAATAGTGACATTCAATCGGACATCCCTGGTGCATACATGAAAACAGAAGTCAAACGTTTGCTCTCTGTAACTCGACGTGGCATTGAGGTGACACTCTTATATGCCAAAAAAATATGTCAACTACTACGGCACCCAGCTGGGGTCTTGATTAAAAACAAATCACATAGAAATATTAGACATGCTCCAATCTGCGCTAGGGAACACTTTGTATTCCAGGGAATTCATGTGTTGCATATAGGAGTTTTATAAACTTACGTTCAAATCTTTTTCTACTTTTATATTTTATCCACTAGCTTCATTATCAGTTGGAGGGAAAAACACTAAAACATGTATTTATTGTGGGTGAGGCCAGAGCTTGTCTTGTCAGGAATATACAATGACTGGCGATGCAGTCAATAAAGAGTGAATATGAACACAGTGACATAAGCACACTTTAAAAAAAAAAAGTATTACAAAATAAGAGTATCTGTAATTTAGGCAACATATGCATGGAAGGAAGAATAAACCAGAGCATCTTAAGATTCAACGTATAAACAAAGAACATGCAAATAGAATGCATGAGGCAAATGAGCCAGATGGGAACCTGGTTTCCAGTTTCTATGAGGAAGGAAAGTATTTAGCATTCACAGTGTTTCTCCCCCAATATCTTCTAATATCTACTCTGCAGTGGGTGGAATTAAATGTTTCTCTCCAACTAAGTAGATTTATTTTTTTGATTTTCAGATAGGATTCCCACAAATTAGGTACTCGACTGTGTAAAGCATACACTGCCATAATTCCATTTTAAACCTCGTACAGAAGAAACCAATGTGGTATATGTAATGTGTCGAGTACAACATGGAACATACTAAACAACATTTGTCAATACCTAATTCTGTGCTGCTGTTCTATTCTATTTGTAATGAATTGCTAACATCCACCACAGCAAAAGAAAGTATCTCAGCAAACAACTTGTGACATTTTGTAGTTGCCTTTATACAGCCACCAGTACTACTTGGTTGTCAAGTTCACACTTAACAAGTGTGTTTTCCTGCTAGGAGTCAGGTAAATGACTCCAGTAGGCGTAGACTGTGAGCCAGAGATGAGGATTAAGGTAACAACTTTGTGGTTTTATGTCTGATACCTTAACCACAAGGCCAGACTGCTTGACTATTATACTAAATAAGGGTGGCTATAAAACATTTATATTTGTAGCTTATGGATTTTACTTGAAAAACATATAAACATTTACATATCAATTTTAAAAGCAAGATATTGTACTTTGTCTTGTCAGGCTTTCTCTTTAGCTCTTCTCTATTATACTAAATAAGGGTGGCTATAAAACATTTATATTTCTAGCTTATGGATTTTACATGAAAAACATATAAACATTTACATATCAATTTTAAAAGCAAGATATTGTACTTTGTCTTGTCAGGCTTTCTCTTTAGCTCTTCTCTCAGGTTTTGAAATTTCACTCTCTCCAGTCCAGCCCATCGCTCTTCTGACATTGACCTTCCATCTTCAGGTTGGCTAGAAGTTTCAGTATGTGCTGGCAGTGTGTGCAGAAGCGGGACCAACAAAGCCACCTCTGCCACTGCTTTTATTATGCACGTGTTCATCAAGCGAATTACTACTCTAAACAAAAAAGATGGAGAAATACTTAATTGGAAGCTTACAAAGAGGCCAGTTAACAAATTTCACAACACACATACGTACTATGCACACATCTTCACTGGTAAATCATCTGACATCACATATCTCCTTAGTTAATTGTGCTTTGCATAGATAATTCAAGTGCTCTTAAAAACAGGTAGGTATCAAATAACCATGCTTACGATTTGGTGTTTTCAAAAGCCGCCATAGCTTCTTCCAGATCTTTTCTGTGCTCCTCAAAAGTAAGATTTGGGCACAATGATAGCCGACAGACCTGTGCCCACTGCTTTCCACTAGGCTGTAGTCTGAAATTTTCAATCACTTGGAAAGCAAACAACATGGCCACCACAGAGTTCTTCTTCACCACAGGTCTACTGTTTGGAGATGTCACACTGTTGATTTGAGTTTGCTTCTCCAGGAATTGAAAAAGTTGCTCCAGAATCATCTCATTCAACTGCTAAAAAGAGGTACGTACATCAGGATTCTTTAACTGTATGAGCTTATGATTAAATTAATACTACATATGAAAGTGTAGTCTAGTGGTATAAGATAAAGAAATAAAAACATTTTACATCAAGAGGTTGCACCACTTGTCTGTGTGCCTTAGAGCAAGTCAATACGTCCCACTGTGACATTAAGGGATGGCAAAACAACTCAGAGAGTTTGTGGTTCAGTAAAAAAAAAATTTCTCAAAACGTATGGTCTGTGTCTCAACTAGCAATACAACAAGTAATTTTTACTGAACCTGAACAGTTTAACCTAAAGTTTTAAAAAAACATTTGGATTAATTGAATAACATTTCCATGTCTCTCAGTATTTCTAAAAACATACATGTATGTGTACTTTAGTCACTAATTCTGCATCTAAAGAATTCTTCAGTTTTTGTGGTCCTGTTTCCAGGACAAGAAAATCAAGTAAGGTCCAGAAACACATCAGCACATTGGTGTTTCACTCAAAGAACTTTACAACAGCCATGATGATACTTCAGTTACAGTCATAATACAATGAATTGTATTTTGACAACTAGGTTGGTTCATAATTATAGTTTAAGACTTGTTAAATGTAATTGATAAATTCAATATTTTCTGTGGGTGGCATGGTGGCGCAGTGGTAGTTCACTTCCCGGGTCCTCCCTGCGTGGAGTTTGCATGTTCTCCCCATGTCTGCGTGGGCTTCCTCCCAAACCTCCACAGACATGCAGGTTAGGTGCATTGGCGATCCTCAATTGTTCCTAGTGTGTGTGCTTGGTGTGTGTGTGTCCTGCGGTGGGTTGGCGCCTTGCCTGGGATTGGTTCCTGCCTTGTGCCCTGTGTTGGCTGGGATTGCCTCCAGCAGACCCCCGTGACCCTGTGTTAGGATATAGTGGGTTGGAGAATGAGTGACTGACTGAATAGTTTCTGTTTTTTCCTAAAAAATATAGACACAAAGGAGACAATGTGATTTTCATTTATTAAGGAACTACTATCTACCCACAAAAATAAAATGTAATAACAAAATAAAATGAAATATGTTTTTTGAGTTTTACCTTAACAAAGTTGCCTTGGGCAATAAGCTATTTGTGTCTGCAACTTCTTTAGGTGTTGGTGTTTTGATGGCCGGGGCCGACTTTAAAAGGCAAACTCAGACATCTGACTGACCTGCTGCGATTGGTAAAGCTTCCTCATTCTTTTAGAATTTTCACAATGGAAGTTGTTTGCTTTTTCTAATGTTTAATTTGTTCTTCTTAGGGGACACATTGCTAATTTTGTCTAAGATTTGGTCATGTGAGATGACAGAGCCTGAACTCCCATCAACACTCATTTTGATTGACTCTACATCCTTGTGTAGAAAAAAAAAAGGATTTACATTTAAAATGGAGGGGGAACACACAGATGGACACTGTCTCTTGTGTAAAGTTCCATAAATCTTTGTCCTGTTAATGGCAAGCTCTGCCAGGTAGCATCTGACCCCTTAGTTGACAATATAGACAGTTTGCAAAAAGTTTAGAAAATTGCTTCTATATAAAGAAAAGAAAGAACAACATCCTGCTTTCATTAATCCACAGATGCAATAAGATATTTCTTAGATGTCATTATTACTGCTTTGATATTTTCCGGTTATAATCCTTAGAAAAATTCCTTTCAATGACTGAGTGCATATCTGCTAGTTATTTATATCAAACTAGTGATGGCCTGAGTCAGCATGTACACAACTGATGAAGGCTTTACAGCCAAAATGCGGTGTCTTTTACCTTCTTTTCTTTTCAGCGTGCAAATAACCTTTAATTTTTTTTCCTCAGTTTATTAGATTATTTTACATTAAAAGAATATTTTTCATTATTTTATGTGAGCAAGTACCTCACAGATCTAGCATCCCAAGCTTAAACATCACATCCAGTCACCCTTATTGTAGAGTTTACAAGTTCTCCTCTTTTGTTGTGGGTTTTCCACTCCAGACATTTTTATTTTCTTCCATATCCGTAAAGAAATACATGTTAGGTTAACTGTGAATTCTCAACTGGTGCTGTGTGTTTTGTATCTTGTCACAAGGGCCACCATTGCAGTCGGTGGATGGGGGTTTGTAGAGGATACAACCTTAACACTAATTCAGGCTGGATTAGAAGGTCGTCCATAGAAGCACTTCTCTCTCCAAGTTCACCTTACATGCCTTTCAGATAGATAGATAGATAGATAGATAGATAGATAGATAGATAGATAGATAGATAGATAGATAGATAGATAGATAGATAGATAGATAGATAGATAGATAGATAGATAGATAGATAGATAGATAGATAGATAGATAGATAGATAGATAGATAGATAGTTGACATGATTACAGACAGACAGCTAGATAGAGAGATAGATAGATAATTTAGTGTAGTTGACAGACAGACAGACAGACAGACAGACAGACAGACAGATAGATAGATAGATAGATAGATAGATATACTTTATTAATCCCATGGGGAAATTCACATTCTCCAGCAGCAGCATACTGATACAATAAACAATATTAAATTAAAGATTGATAATAATGCAGGTAAAAACAGACAATACGTTTACCCCCCCCCCCCCCCCCCCCGAGGGTGGAATTGAAGAGTCGCATAGTGTGGGGGAGGAACGATCTCCTCAATCTGTCAGTGGAGCAGGACGGTGACGGCAGTCTGTCGCTGAAGCTGCTCCTCTGTCTGGAGATGATCGTGTTCAGTGGATGCAGTGGATTCTCCATGATTGACAGGAGTCTGCTCAGCGCCCGTCGCTCTTCCACAGATGTCAAACTGTCCAGCTCCATGCCAACAATAGAGCCTGCGTTGCTCACCAGTTTGTCCAGGTGTGAGGCGTCCCTCTTCTTAATGCTGCCTCCCCAGCACACCACCGCGTAGAAGAGGGCGCTCACCACAACCGTCTGATAGAACATCTGCAGCATCTTATTGCAGATGTTGAAGGACGCCAGCCTTCTAAGGAAGTATAACCGGCTCTGTCCTTTCTTACACTGAGCATCAATATTGGCAGTCCAGTCTAATTTATCATCCAGCTGCACTCCCAGATATTTATAGGTCTGCTTAAAGTTCAAATCCTTTTTGTTTTTACTCTTCTGGTTACAACTTTGACCTTTGATATTTTGACCTTAGTTTCTGCTTAACATCTTGCTTTTGTCGCCCATATAAACAAACAATCTCCATTTTTTTGACTTTTTACAATATCTTGACCTCGTCTTTTCTCCCAGTCAGCCTCATTAAATATCCTCTGCTTACCAAAGAGGAGACTAAAAGCTTAGGTTTCTCCAGAAAGTCACACAGGTCTGTTTGCACACATATCTTCTAATCATAAACTTATCATATATTATAAGTCAGCAAAAAGTAAGACAAAACATCCATATATGTGAGAATTTAAAAAGGGAAAAAGAAAAGTATTCTGTTTCATACAAATAAAAAGCTGTTGCGGATTTGAACATTTACTGGAGTGTAAAATATCCAGTGAAGAAGGTGAAGTAATTTAGCTGGAATTTAAATCTGCAGACACTACGGTTTGAATGGAACCGACTTATCCACATCTGGATTAGTACCGTTAGGCTGTTAGTTGAAATCCCAGCTCCATAACCATCTTACAATTTGTGCCTGAGTAGTGCTGTGAGAAGATGCTGGTAGTGCAGGGTGTTAATGTGGTTTTAAAAAATGTCTCCAAAATTCAGAGGCCAAACCTGCACAGCATCCTGCACCTACTGAAAACATGTTTAACTAGCAAAAAATAAAATGTTTATCTAGCATAGCAGATTAATACTGGTTTTCAGGACGTGTTGTAATCTTGAAGCTGATGTTAATACAACTAATGATATAAGGACTGAAAAACTTGACTGGAATGAGCAGCAGCAAAACAACAAAGGTAAATAATACTCACATTTAAAGTAATTGGCTGTATGACTGATGCGTGTGGATAAATTTCCCTCTGCCCAGACATGGCAAAACATTCAGTGAAGTGCCAAAGGTTTTGAAGAAAATGTTCTCTACTTTTCATACTTGACAATTCCAGTTTTTGAAAGATTCTCTCCAATAGATCTTTCCAAGCAGTTTGTCTCATTGACGGTATTTCAGGTGAGATAAACATTTTCATCATTGTATTAATGAAGTTCTTGGGCTGCAGTGAATCAATGTAGCCCTCGTATACATGAATCTCTGGAAGGAAAGGAACATCAAATTGCTGAGTACATCAGCTGTCATCACTAATAAGAAAGAAATGGACGCTCTTTAAAATTAGCTGCACTCCAGATAAAAAATGTGAAAGTGAGAACACAATTTGTTTTAATGTTTTAACCTACCTCTGACCTTTAATATGATACTTTTTTCCTTAAGTAATTACATTAGTGCAGCACCCATAGTTAGACACTAAACTATGCATCTTATGTATAGTGCTTTGCGATTGTACTTAAAATGCACTTTGAAACCTTAAAACATGTCTCTTCACTCATTTCTGTGCTTGGTACCATGTGGTCGCTTTTTAGACACAGGAATATTACAGTATATGCAGTGTTGTCTACTAAGATTGTAGCAGATCCAGTTCTCACCAGTTATCCATTTGCCAGTGTTCAAAAAATTCTGTACAAATATGAAGGCAATGAAAGCAAATGGAGATATCTATGAAATATTGATTACAATTAAAGCTGCTATATAAAATAAAGTGCATTTGTTAGTTTGTTCAAGATCATTATATAAAACAGCACGATGCAAAATAAACCAAATGCATTATGCAGAATCAAGCACAGAAAAGAATGCAGATTACAAACTGAACAGGTAAAAGAAGATGTCTAAACATAAGAACTCTTGCTGCTTCTTTTGCATGATTGACTTCAATAAAATAAGATTGCCTACAACATTTGGATTGTACAGTATTTCCAAATCTTCTAAAGCAGTGTGGTATTAGGCCACATACCGGTACACTGGTCGACTTCTCGGATACACAAAATGTGTTCAGCCATTTCCAGAATCGATGTGGTTTTCTTTTGTACTGCATATTGATACTTAAAAAATTTTCCTCTGAGTTCCTTTGCATCTAAGGATATTGACCCTTCAACCAAGTAACGTTGTTTGTTAATTCCTCTGCAGAAGGAAAACACATGAAGAAAAACATAGTGGCCATAATACTTGTAAAAAGCACCCAATATATTCTTTGAAACTGCTTTGAGAACTTACTTGAAGAAACTAATCTTAACATGGAAGCTACTGTCTCCAGTATGGACCACCAGATGGTCCTGACTCTGGTTAAACCTGAAGTTCTTGCTCAGGACTAAGTGAATGTAAATGGTAAGATGTTCTCTACCTGGAGATACTTTCCTAAAAAGAAAAAAAAATGTTTTCACAAATAATTTGAAGGTACAGTGCATTCCATTGTAGAAACTACAAAACATGGACATGTCTAACAGGCAGATATAAATTATTAACAAGGTATATGCCAATGTACGGACAGCACAACTAAAACTTAGATATTTATTTCAATTAGTCTTATGGTATATAGCATTTGTAATAGATAGATAGATAGATAGATAGATACTTTATTAATCCCGATGGGAAATTCACATTCTTCAGCAGCAGCATACTGATACAATAAATAATATTAAATTAAAGAATGATAATAATACAGGTGAAAAAAACAGACAATAACTATGTATAATGTTAAATATTAACGTTTACCCCCCCCTGGTGGAATTAAAGAGTCGCATAGTTTGGGGGAGGAACGATCTCCTCAATCTGTCTGTGGAGCAGGACAGTGACAGCAGTCTGTCGCTGAAGCTGCTCTTCTGTCTGGAGATACATAGCATGATTTACTTGCTTTACCCAGTAATTATCATTTCGGATACCACAGAAAACAAAACTGAATTTGTATCTATTTATAATTCTGACATCTATGTTTGACAGTGATAAAAACACATCCCACACAAGAAAAATTTAAATCAAATGTAAATTTCTTGGCTTTGCTGACAACGCTGCCTGCAGTGCGTGTGACTGGTACACAGTGATTGGCAGATACAGTTTTAGTGAATTTCAGAGCCTCTCAGGTAAAATCTAACATTTAAGTTCTCATTAAAATCAATTTGCAAAAGGGAAGTGACGCTACTGACGCTCATTTATAATATTCATTGATGCAAACTCCCTTGTTACAGTCTTTGTTACAATATTTCATTTTTGCTCTACGGCAACATCCATTTGAAATAATAAATACAGGTAACTTACTGACATGTCTCCAAGAACATCACATCTCGTCTCCTTCCAAGATTTTTTTTCATAATAGAGAGATAAGTGTGCAATCGAAGATATTCAGACGTAGGATAAATATTCTGGGTGCTACGTATACATTGTTTTACTTTTTAATGTTATTGTCAACATTTTAACTTTTTTGAATGCTCACCTGAATGCTGAGGGTTTTTTTTTGTTGGACTGTTTTTGTTGCACATTATTGCACTTACTATGTTATTCTTATTTGTTTGATTGAGTTGTGTTCTGTTATGTTTTTGTTTTTTCTTCATGTAAAGGACATATAAAAGAGGGACATTTTTTACCACCGAATTTGCCAATGAGCTCTCCAAGTCACATTTAAAACACTAATTGCTGGCCATTGTGCCATACCTTCTTAGAAGCTGTCAGCAAGGGGAGCTCCAGACATGCTGCTTTCTGTGTTACTGTTGTAAGCTGAAACTTAAATTGTGCCCATCCACACCTCACAGAGAACATCGGTCAACAGTATGTTATGACAATTGATTCGTTTAAAAATAAGAAGCAACATGTTTTTGTTTCTAGCTATTTTTATTTTATGTTAGTTAACTGTTTAATATCAGTATAGTTTTAATTTTTCACTCAGATTTAGTTTCATTTTTATTTAATAAAATGCTTTTTAGTCATTTTAGTGTCATTATCGATAATAACCTTGATATGCTCACAAGTTCCAAAGTCACCCCACCTGTGTGCTGCATGAACCTTGTCCTGCTCTCTCTGTTTCAGATTGGCATTGCTTCTGTCTTCATTGCTGTCCATCTTTGAATCCTGTAAGGATGGTAAAACACACTGCACTGAGAGACTCAACAGCAAATATCATTTTAATATTTTTCTTTCTTTGTATTTATATTGGACAGGTTACAAGTAGTAGTGAGCTTAGGTTTTTCAAAATATTCTTGGTATGTAATATTAGTAAGATATACTTCTTGGATCCGAATATATGAAGTTGTGAGAATAAAGGAGAGCAGAGTTCAGTCCACTTGAAAGGTTTGTACTACAATAAGAATAATTTCCCTAGACCTTTATCTTTTATTTGCCGACTCTCTCGTATAGGATGTCTGAAGACATTTCTAAACAAAGAAACTCCATTATATGGACATTCCGAGAAAAGCAATGTATAGACGTTGCTGTGTCTGAGTTTTGGAGCTTTATCCCATTACTATTCCCTAAGGAGTAACTAAAAATGGTTAATATTGGATAACACAATTACCTGTGTATTCCTGTCCTGCTTACATCTTGATGTTGGTTGCTGACCTTCAGATATATTTTTCTGGTCCTCTAACATCTGTTTCTGGTTTTCCTGGTTTTGCTTCTGCTTCTTAGTCTCATTCATATTTTTTGGCTTTTGGTCTCCAGAATCCTGCTGCTGATGTTCCTCTTTTTGCTCCTGTCCCTCAGTTTCCTCCTTTCGATCACCAGCACTTTTAGTCTCATTCATATTTTTTGGCTTTTGGTCTCCAGACTCCTCCTGTGGACAGTCACCTTTTTGCTCCTGTCCTTTAGATTCCTCCTTTCGATCACCAGCACTTTTAGTCTCATTCATATTTTTTGCCATTTGGTCTCCAGAATCCTGCTGCTGATGTTCATCTTTTTCTGCCTGTCCTTCAGTTTTCTCCTTTCGATCACCAGCACTTTTAGTCTCATTCATATTGCTTTGTTTTTGCTCTCCAGGTTTCTGTGCTGGGTCATCGGGTTCCTTTGGGTGGTCTCTAGGTTTGTCTTTTGGGTCACTGTAAATAAAGCTCCCGGTATTCAGACATTTTTCCTCGGTCTGTGTTTCCTTGTTTTCCACTTGCATATTGTTTGCTGGTGTTTGGGTTTCCTTGTGTTTGGTTTTTGTGTGCCTGCATCTTTCACAATCTTCTTGACTGTCTGTCTGAGTTTGCTTGTCCATTCCAGCAAGATTTGCGCTGGTTTTTGATGGCTCTTTCTCTAGGCATTGACAAATGTTTTGATGCCCATCTGAAAATGATTTTTTGATAACGTTCGGATCCGGGTTAGCTTTTTCTTCTGTGGTTTCCAGTCTATTTTTTTTTCTTCTTTTCCTGTTGTGATGTCTTTTTTTTCGCTTTGTTTCTTGCTAATAAAAAATAGTATGAATACAGATATGAAATATGAAAAAGTGTGAACAACATTCACTGCTATCAAGCTTCAGTAATCAAAAAACATCCTCCCTGTGACCCTCTTTAATGTTCAGACCTGCCAACTGCAATGACAGCCATCACCTAAGCAGGTGCAGTGATTTCTGGATTGCCATTTTCAGCTGCACACCCCTGGCTATCAACTTTCCAAATGCAAAACCCCATAAGAGTAAAACTTGAAAATTGTTAG
Organism: Erpetoichthys calabaricus; assembly: GCF_900747795.2. NCBI lineage: Eukaryota > Metazoa > Chordata > Cladistia > Polypteriformes > Polypteridae > Erpetoichthys > Erpetoichthys calabaricus. The sequence continues at coordinate 15,815,821 of NC_041407.2, forward strand.
AATGCATGACTAGAACACTCTTGTATCTAGTTAAACATAATCATTGTGTTTTCACTGAGTGTTTTCCACTTCAGTTAACTGCAGTTTGCTGCTAACTTTTTCTTCCTTGCGTTGAAACAAACATATTTATCCATCCATCATCCATTTTCTGAACCTGCTTTGCCAATAAACTCACTTACCTTATACAAGCTTACTTAAACAGAGTCAATTTGGAGTTTCCAAATTAACACACACATTTGTATAATGTAGGGGCAAATTATAAAACCCTGAAAAAGACAGAAATAATGCATACCCTCCACACGGATGATGCTTGTGTTGGGTTATCAGCTCAGGTTCATGGAGCTGTGAGGTAGCACCTCTAGATATGTGACACTCCACAGATATTTACTGATTGCTAAAAGATCATTTGTTCTCCGAGCATCTGGTACAATGAGGAGGACTTGATGCAATCTTTGAACACCACTGATCTTAAATAAACCAATCTGGCCTCTTTACGTACACCAGAACCAACTCTTTAAAGCTTTGTGCAGCTTGTGAATTTTGAAAAATGAACCAAACTGAAAATGAATCAATCGGTCTGATGAGGATATACAGTACAGGGGGATGTGCTATCATGAGAATTGGAGAAGGGAAAGGCTTTGGGTTTTCTCAAAGAAGAATAAGTACACTTTGAAGCCATCATAACATCCTGACACTTCTTCAGTCACTTACTTTATGGGTGCAAGAGCAGGGAATGAGAAACATTGCGATTGATTTTCAGCTGTATCCTGCTCAAAGACTGCACCTTAACAGCTAGACTGCGTAAATCTACCCATCTCAACGACAAAATGGATGATCTCGTCGACTCTGTACATAGTATCTATCTGTCTAGTACAGGGGTGGGCAAATTCATTCCTGGAGGGCCACAGTGGCTGCGGGTTTTTGTTCCAACCTAGTTGCTTTAATTAGAAAACAATCCTTGCCAATAATTACATTTCATGGCTTGTTGGTGCTTTAACTCTGCTATGTCAAGTCATTCTCATATCCTAGATTTTTTTTTCCATTCTAAGGATATCATCCAAATACTTTGAAGTGTAAAACGGATGGGTAATTCACAATCCTTCACTTTTTTCTCTTCTCTTTCCTTCCAAGTATTTAATTAAACCAAATAGTGCACGATAAATACACACAGGTGTAAAGGGTAACAAGCAAAATGGATAACTGCTGGTTTCTTTTGTCATTTGCATCTTATTGCTAATAAGGAGCAATTAAAAACCAAGAATGCAGCTGTTTAAGACTTAAATAAGCAATAAGGGTTCATAATCTTAACGAGGGAGATAACTAAAATGAAGCAGAAGAATTTCTAGAGCAATAAGTGCTTCTTATTAAGCAATTGGGTTGGAACAAAAACCTGCAGCCACTGCGGCCCTCCAGGAATGAATTTGCCCACCCCTGGTCTAGTAGCATGTGATTATATGTATTACATATAATATTTTTTAATTGGATTTTCAGCAACCTTTTGATAATATATCACATACGAGATGTTAGTCATTTATTTAAAGGTGGAAATTCAAGGCAAAGTGTGTAGATGGGTGAAAAATTGACTTCAACAATGAGAACAAAGAGTTACAGTTAAAGGAACTTTTACAGAATTGATGGGACTGCTGCTCTATTTAATAAATAAATGAACTATATAAGATAATAAAAAACAAGCTTATTAAGTTTACAAATAATTAAAGAAGGTGGAAGGACAAATAACCTGGAATCTGCTGGCTCATTTCAGGGGAATCTGGATTGAAAAAATTGGGCAAATATGTAGAAGAAAAAAATTGAAATAACAATGAAGTACTGAGAATGAAAAATACAACGTATGAGAAGGCCTACAAGTCATACTGCACTTGTTTCTGTCTACATCCAGGCCGTGTTCAAAAGTGATTAAGAAGGCTGTTAGGGTATCATGTTATATAGCACAATATGTAGAGTACAAGTTAAGGGAAATTGAGATATCTAATACACTAGTGAGGAATTATCTGGAGTACTATGTGCAAAGACACAGAAGGAAAGTTTAGAGAGGAGGTTGGAGCGATGAATGAAGATCGGAGGAGTTGACTTTTTCACTTTAAACAAATAGAGAGTAAAATATGATATGATTGAAGTTATGTTTATGAAATTAATTAGTACAATGGATCCCAGTTAATACTTCATATTAAGTTCTTCAATAAGAACACAGAAAGGCTGACTTGCTAAAGTTGAAAGAAACGTTAACAGAGAACCATAGACGAATGGAATAATTTGCCAAGTGGTATTTAAAACTAGACGAGATGATTTTAGAAAAATTAAGCGAATACAATTGGCAAGCATCATTGGGCTGAATGACCTCCCTCTGTTAAAATTATTTAAATGTTCAAACAACAAAATTGATTCATAATGACCAAAATACGAAGTATTGAAATTCAATTGAATGGATGTTCTTGTAAAGAACTGAGAAAGTGTAGCCTTGTAAACTGGACGTGTGATGAGAACAGAGAGACCTTTATGAACTGTAGGCAGGCAATCTGGACCTCACATTTGCGTCAGGTGCAAAAGGTTCTTACAACTCGCTTGTTCACAGTAATGTTTTTCAAGTGAAGACTCTTCTGAGTGATGGAAGCAGGAAATGCATTAAAGGAGCGCTCCACTAAAAATGCTGATTTTATGTTTTTATCTGTTACTTATCCATTGTTTTTGATAGTGATGGCTAAAAACAACTTTGTGTTTTCATATAGAATTGAGATCACAAAATTCCTGATACAATGGACTTGAATGATGAACCAGTTTAAGCAACAGCAACAATATTAAAACATCCATGAAAAAATCTCAAATTACACATGTTGCATGATACAAATGCTGGGTATCCAGTTGTATGCTAATAATGCCCCAAACGCATGTATTTTGGTTAAAATGCTGTTAAATAAATCGCTTCCTGAAAATGTTCACTGCAAGACAGAACTGAAGACCTGCTTTCCCCATCATGAGGTGGCCGAGAACCCTGCTTAGTCATAATTCATTCTTTGGCTATCGTGGTACTTCACGTCACATCAACATGGCGGAGCGTGGTCGTGCGATGTATAGATATATATTAAACAGTCAACAAAAGTGAATAATAACATTATTGAGTGAAATTTATGCTTTGCATTCATACACATACAATGTTCTTCAACAAGCAGAATATCAGCTTAATGGTGCAGTTTCAACTTCAAGTACTGCAGTTATGACTTAATGAACAATGAATGAGGAGTGAGGCAGGTCTTCAATTTAAAAGCCTGATGCCATTTCAGTATTTCTCTGTCCTACAAGAGAGCATTTGTTTGCTGTTGCTGAAGCTGGTCTACACTGAAGTACACTGTATTGGGAAATTTGTGATCTCCCTCCTTTTCATGGCCATAATTACAATGTACAATAAGAAACAGACACAAAAACTGGTCATAGATAGATAGATAGATAGATAGATAGATAGATAGATAGATAGATAGATAGATAGATAGATAGATAGATAGATAGATAGATAGATAGATAGATAGATAGATAGATAGATAGATAGATACTTTGTTCATCCCCTCAGGGAAATTCAGGAGTCCAGTAGCTCAGACACATTAGTAAAAAAGCGCTATATAAATGTAATGAATTATTAAAAATTGTTAAATATTATTATAAAAACATGGTGAACAAACATAAATAAATAAAAAGTACAAATGGGTTCATTGTTATGGTGTTGGAGGGTAGAGTGGTGACCAGGTCATGAATCACTTGTATTGACAACAGCGTTATAAAATCTCACAGCAGTAGGAACAATTTCCTAAAGTGTTCTGTTCTGCAGTGCAGTGCAATAAGACGACTGCTGCGTTTACTTCTGTGACCCACCAAAATACATAGATGTAGTAAAGAGGATGACTGCTACTGCCAAGGATGGCCTGTACCTTCTTCCCCATACACCTTTTCACCAGAATTCCCAGGGACTCCACAGTCCTGTCCAGCCTTCTTCACCAGCTTGTCCAGCCTCTTCGTGTTCTTGTCTGTCACGCTGCCTCCCCAACTAACGGCCTCAAAAAAGAAGACACTGGCAACGACTGCCTGATAGAGCACAGACAGCAATTCACTACATACAGTATGTTGAATGATCTGAGTCTTTTGAGGTAAGAGAGCTTGCTCTGGCCTTCCTGTAGAGGACATCCGTGATCATATTCCTTTAAGTGACTTCATCAGCTACTAATCATCATGGCCACTACAGTAGTGACATATTGCATTTTGTTCAAACATGCAGTTGAGAATGTCATTGTACTCTATGTGTGTCATAATACTGCTACTGATCTTATGTCATTGTTCTCTTTTACTATGAAAATCAGACCAACAGCCTCCCTTATCACATATGTGACTTACCTCTTCAAGTGCAGCACATCTTCCGGCAGGAGTCTCTTCCCCTGTAGCTGACCGACTCTCTGGCCCTTCTGAGGTCCCTCCAACCTTTTCCATTTTAACGTGATGATGAATTGCCTAAAGCAGGCTACAACTAAGGAGTAAGAACATGAATAGGGTTTATAATAGTGATAGAATAGTTGATTAGACTTTTTTTCATTTAGGTATTCTCAGAGCCATACCTAGCCCTGTACACTTGCATCAGGCAAAGCAGAATAATTAACAACTCTGATAAAATGAAATGAGCTCTCCTGTGGTTTATAATTATGAAGGCTGTAAGAAAGATTGATGTCGGTGGTTAATTTAAAATATGATATTCAACATGGGCACAAAGGCAGAGATGGAATATGATTAAGAGGACATTTCACATTAAAGGGACAAAACATTTGTTTTTATGTTTTTTTTTTTGGTTTTGCTTCGTTCTTTTTCATTGTCAACTGGCTATATCTGTTATTATGTTAATGGCAATGCATATTGCTCTGATTTGTTTATGCTGATCACTGAGATTCATTCATGTTTTTACTGTGTGTACAATTTAACTTGGATATTTGTATCTTTTGTATGTTTTAATAATTTACTGTTTTTGTATTATAAATGGTATAATGATAAGCAGCTCAATGTTCTGTAACATAGTGGACAGGATTTGAATGGAAACAAGAAGCTGTTTGCAGATGAGGTAGAAGAAGTGGAGCCCTTTTGGTACTTAGAGTTAATGAATCCAAGGGACAGTAGGCTGCTGTCAGAAATGGAGTGAGAAGGACAAACTGGAGAGAGTGCAGCAGATTACTCTTTGACAACAGGATATTGGGCAAGATCAAAGTAAAAAACACAAAGCAGATGTGAAACCAGAAATGTGGCATTGTGCAGAAGCTTTAGGAAGTTGAAAAGATGAAAGTGCTGCAATGCATGAACAAAATGGATTGAACAGAAAATATGGTCAGTACATTAGTGGGAGTGCAAAAGGTGAAAGGGATATGGTAGAAGATGAAGGAGAGAGTGGGCTAGACACATAACAGTGTACTAGGAAGAATATTAGAGATGGAGAATGAGAGCAAAACCAATAAACAAATGGACGGGTGTGGTGGTGAAGTCTTATGTAGGAGACTAGAGATGACTAGAAATGGAAAAAAGAGGTAAACCACCACTGCAGAAAACTTGGATAAGCCAGAGAGAACGAAAAAGAGATTCTGCAGTTGTAAACATGTATAAGCCTTTTGAATCTGTATTCAGTGAAGAAAAGAAAACAACGCAAGGATAAATTCAATTGAATTTCTTCACACAGAGAAAGTTAACCAGCAGTGTCACCAAGGAGGCATTCAGATCTGGGCATTGTATTAGGGTGCATTAGGAGAAAGGAAATGGACAAGTGAAGTTGGGCAAAATTGTCTGATTTTTGCAAAAAAATAAAATATGTAAGGGACAGCCGACAGCTTTACCCAGCCGGGACACCCATAACGTGTAAGGCAGCCTCTTTAGGACACATCCTCCCCCAGAACGTCAGATGGCACCCTCCTGGGTTGCAATGGTGCCATGGTTTCCCATAGGGCATCATGGGAATTGGAGTTATTTGACTCTACCCTGTTGGGTGCTACAGGGACTGGGGAGCCCTACTTCATGGGGCTCCAGTCTTACCCGGTAGTGCTCCTGGGCCAAGCCTTCGGGACACCGGAAGAACTTCCGAGGACTACTTAAAAGGAGCTGCCTGCCACTACCCTGAGAGCCAAAGTCGGAAGAAAGAGGGTCAAAGCTTGCTGAAGGAGTGGGGGCAGAAAAGAAGACACAGAGAGAGAAAGAAGACAAAGTGATGGAGGTGTAACAGGGTTAATCTGGTTTACAAGAAAATGAATCTGCTTTAGAAGAAAGCAGAAGTTTATGCAGGAGTGCTGTTTTGTACTTTATAACTGTGCTTATTGTACTTGGGTACAGAACTTTGCAGGTGGGAAACAGTTTCTCACAATGGTGTGTGTTGCTGAACTTGGGTCTGCATCTGTGTTGGCTTTAGGGAGGTGCAGCGCCCCCTGGTGTCCACAAATAATAAAAACTTTTCTTGTTTTCATTTTGAGATAAAAGAAAATGAGCAAAAGTGTGGCATGTTCATAGTTTCTTCTCCCAGTGTCTATCCCTCAAATGTGTGCAGGTGTGAATAACACACAAAATCCATTTTAGCGCCACACTCCAGAACATTGGTCCTGGGTATGACATTAAACTGCATCCAACCCTGCAAACGGTCCTCCAACTTTCAGGGAAAACTTGGGGGTTGGTGGTAGGATTGGACCTCCGGCAACTGTAAAAACTTCACACAGCTCTGAAACGGCAGACAGGACTTCTTACTTCTGCTCGCCGCGGGAGAAGCTCAGCTAAGTAAGGCTGCTTGCATTATGAAGGGGATCAGGGAAGCCCTTAGGATCCTCATCCCAGAAGAGTCGAAACCGCCGGAGAGCCAATGACGTTAGGCTTGTTGGAGACAGGAACTGGTGTGATGCTGAGGCGTCGCCCGCTGCATGGCAGCACTAGGATCCCAATTTGAGGCTGCCCATCCAGGTAGACATGTGGAATGTCTTGTCTCTCCGGCATGATGATCATCTTCCTCTGCTGTCGGAGGCACTTCATAAATTTCACATTTCAGTGGCGGCACTCTCTGAGGCACGCAGACATGTGGCTGGCCATTGGTCATTTCATTGGTCTGGTCGCTCTGATGGCTGTCATACTCGGGGAGTAGCTGATGTTGTGGCGGATCAACCATTTCTGATGGTGTCCGATGTCACTCCTTTCAATGAGCGTATTATGAGACTCAGATTAAGGCACTCTCTGGGTGCCTTGTCTGTTGTCTCACTGTATGCTCCAACCACAATGAGTGATGTTTCGGTGAGGGAGACATTCTATTCGCAGCTTCACTCGGTGGTTGATGGGTGCCTGTGAGGTGACACACCTCTGGTCATGGGTATTTCAATGTGACCACTGGCGATGACAGGGCTGGCTATGAGGATTGTGTTGGTCCCCATGGGTCTGGCAACCATGGTGAAAGTACCTCCCATGTTTCTTGATTTTGCAAAAGGTCAGGGGGCTGCAGATCACTGGATCCTGGTCCTAGCACCCTGAGCCTCATCATTGGACTTGGTACTCTAGTACTGGTGGTGTGGTGAAGGAGATCGATCACACCCTTGTGGGCAGACGCTGGAGGCTCCTACAGAACTGCAGGGTCTACAGAAGTGCACAGTTTGTGAATTCTGACCACAGGCTTCTTGACTGCTACTCAGAAGTTCCAGTTCAGGTCCAGTAGGGTTTCACCTCCGAAGCAATACACACATCTGAATCTGAGTCTCAGAGAGTCAGAGTCAGGGTGGCTGATGGAACGGTCCTTATGAATGACGCTGCAGTTGTGACCCGCTTGGCTGGCTACTTTGAGCAGCTGTTTAAAGCTGATCCTCCAGTTAGGATGATGGACATCTCTAGGTCCATAGTTCTTGAGGCTGATCCTCCAATTAGTTGTGTACCATCAAATCTCACTGCGATTGCACAGGTGGTGAACCAGCTGAGGGGGGGAAAGCTGCAGGGATCTGAATACAATGAGGACTGATTGAGGTCATTTATGTTAGGAGGGCTGGGTGGTCTCGTGGTCTCAGAACCCCTGCAGATTTTGTTTTTTCTGTCCTCCCTGGCCACCGGACCTTACTTTTATTCTATGTTAATTAGTGTTCCCTAATTTTAATTATTTGTCTTTTTTCTCTTTCTTCATCATGTAAAGCACTTTGAGCTACATTGCTTGTATGAAAATGTGCTATAGAAATAAATGCTGTTGTTGTGGTATCCGAGTCGAACTTCTCTAGGCTGGTGGTAAGGCTGTCCTCCTGGCATTGCATGCAATCTTTTCTTCCATTTGGGAGACTGGCATCATCCCGACTGACTGGAAAACAGGACTTGTCGTCCCTATTTAGAAAGGGAAGAGTGATGGCCTGGATTGTGACAACTACAGGGGGATAATAACACTGCTCTTGGTGCTAAGTAAAGTCCTCGCTAGGGTCGTCCTCAATAGGACCCATGATCTCTTGCTCACTTACCAGGGACTGGAACCATCTGGTTTTATGCCTATGAAGTCTACCCTTCACCATATCCTGGCACTGAGAGTTCTCTTCGAGTGCAAACGCGAATATCAGCAGAGTTTCTGTGCAGCCTCTGTTGATTTTCATAAAGCGTTTGACTCAGTTGATCGAGCTTCCCTGTAGGCCATCCTGAGACTTTGTGGGATCCCCCCAAAGTTGCTGGAGATATCATGGCCGGCCTGTACACTGTTACTGTAGGTGCTGTGCAGAGTGGAGGCAGAACCTCTGCGTTTTTCCCATTTGATTCTGGGGTCTGTCAGTGATCTGTTCTGCTCCTACTCTGTTCAATGCTTGCATGGACTTGGGCAGGGCTGTGGAGTCCAGCGGCTGAGGGGCATCTGTTAGTGAAGAAAGATTCAATGATCTTGACTTAGCTGATGATGCTGTGATCTTCACAGAGTAAATGGGGGCTCTGATCAGGGTTCTTGAGGGACTGAGTGAGGAGTCTGAGTGTCCTGATAAAAACTAAGGTCCAGTGCTTTAATGACCTCTTGGGCTCGGCCATCGGCAGGGTGTCTGTCTGCAGAGAGAGCGTCGACCACATCGAGAGGTTCTCTTACCTAGGCAGTGACATTCATGTCTCTAGTGGCTCTTCCTATAAAGTCAGTAAATGGATTGGGAGAGCATGGGGGGTCATGAGGTCGTTGTAAAGGGGTGTGTGGCGCTCCCGATATCTCTGCTAAAGGGCAAAGGTTCAAGTCTTTAGAGTCCTGGTGCTTCCTGTCTTGCTATCTGGTTGAGAGACATGGACGCTATCCAGTGACCTGAGACGAAGACTGGACTCCTTCGGTACTGTGTCTCTTCGGAGACTGGTTTGACTTTGTGTCGAATGAGCAGGTGTTCACGGAGTCCGAGGCACATTGTCTGCATTGTGAGGGAGTGTCAGTTACGGCACTATGGACATGTGGCACGATTCCCCAAGGTGGTCCGGCATGCAGGATCCTCATTGTTGGACGAGGCCAAGGGGATGCCCATGTAACACCTGGCTGCAGCAGACAGAGGGTCATTTCTGGAGGGTGGGACTGGACTGTGTGTCTGTCTTGGGGGTTGCCAACTGAGATCCCGAGCTGCTTTGTCATATGGTTGGCTCGGCAATGTGCTCTACCAGGGCATACACCCAACCTGTCCTGATTCCAGAACATTAAGGCACACAACATAAACTGGTGAAGAGAGACACTTATCACAATTCATAATCCTGGCAAACTCTCCCATAAATCAATGGCAACATTTAAATCGGAGCTAACAACTACTTCAGTTTCACTTTCAATTTCTTAACTTGCCTTTCTTTGTTACTTTCACATCGGTCTTCAGTGTACTAATAACACACATCAGCTTCATTTCTATGACATTGAATTTTGTGTTGTTAATGCATTCATAACACAATAGAAATGAGGATTTCACATGAATAAACACAAATAAATTAAACCAGCAACAAAGTAACTGCGCTGCCCCTTAAGGTCTACTGGCTTTTTACCTCGTTTGAGTGTTAAAGTGACACTCTTATACCAGACTGCTTTTCAACGCTTGAGCTTTACTTTTGTATTATTTTAGGTTTCACTTAGTTTTATTTCAGCTTATGGCAACTGATGAAAACTACCTTTACCTGTAGTTACTAATGTTAATGACTCACTTAATGCGCTCTGTAGCAGTATGCACTATTTAAAGGAACTGCGTCAAAAGTATGAATTAAACATCCGAATATTTAGTTTAAAGAGGAGAAAATACATGCAATAAATATTCCAAGAATCATTACTGACATTTATTTTAAAACAAAGAAAAATACATATAAAATGCACCACATACCACTGAAGCTCGGAAGTTGGGTTGCCTCCCTGTACTTCTTGCACGCCGTTGACTGTCAGGCTAGGCGACCTGACCAGCGGGGGATTGATTTTATAGGGAGCGTCAATAAAAAGGCATCCCTCTTTTCGATTTTCTTTTTTCTTTCAATGCTTTGAAACAATTCCCAGATTAACTATCAAGGTACTGAAGGTGTTAGCTTTGGTTTTTTAAATATAGTGCTGATTAGGAACATGTAAAGAGCTCATAAAACTCTCAAAGAACATGTTAACGCTGTAGTTTTGTCCGAGAGTTTATACACGGTGCCTGGGAGCCGAGCCTGGCAGCTGTCAGCAGCTGTAAGTTTCGTTTCTTCAGACCCGCGCGTGTGCGGAAACTTCTTTGTGTTTACGGAAGGCGATCCTCTGCTGTGATTGGTCCGCTTACTCCAACGCCAACCTCCTAGTGACAGGGATACGGAATGAATCGCAGAGCACAGACTCCGTATGAAGTCGGCAAGATGCCCAAGAAGGTGCCAGGTAATCGAGTCAGCGTTATCAGAAAGCCTTGTGATATGGCGTGTTGCGCACTTTGAACCATGATGAAGCGCTTTAAAAAGGAATTAATGTTACAGCACAACAAGCTCCTATCAGTGCGAATACTGTAAATAAAGCCATGGACTCAAGGAGAATACAGGGGCAGTTCTTTACTGTTATTATTTTAGCAGCTACTGTTTTTAGTACTTTGAGTATGGGAAAAGTTTTCTATATATATATATATATATAATTAAATGCTATTAGTATTGTAGCGACCTCAACGTGTCAGGTTCGAAAAAGAAGAAACACAGAAGGACAAAGAAGGGATCGCAGAACAGTTTACTGGGACAGTGAATAAAAGAAGAAAAAATACACGTTTGTAAAAGCTAAAACGAACGACTTTGAACATGGACTATTTACAGTCGTCTATGAATCTCTCATTGTTATTACCCCGAGAGACGCCAATAACGAACCCCCAAAGAAAAAAAAAACAACGAAACCGCTGATTTCACATGCATCAGCACCTACTGTACACTACCCACAGCCCTCTCTCTCTCGAACCATCCAGAAAAATCTCTGACCCCGCCCCTTCGTTCAGGGTGCCGCCCCTTTCCCGTCTACCATACCACCACAGGATGTCAGTCCTCCACCATTCCTCGATAGACCAAATAGTCACTCCGGCCAGGGGCTGCAACGTGGTCGGGACGCTACAGGCTGTTATTAATACATAGGATGCATGTGGTTACAGCCTTTGCAGCTAAGGGTGGAACCTCTAGTTAATAAGTTTAAGGGGGCTATTATGGTTTTAGTAGGTGTTGGGTTTCCTTTAACACTAATTGTTGGATGTTTATTTATTTATTATATACAGTGGAACCTCTGTGCACGAACGTCTCGGTACACTACAAATCGGTTTACGACCAAAAAGCTCGTCAAACTTTTGCATTGGCTCATGACCACACACTCGGTATACGAACAGGCCAGGTTCCCTTTCGGTTTGTACATGTTCAGTCTCTCCCTGTGCATTTCCTGTGCAGCGAGCAAGAGAGAGAGCCGTGCGCACACACAGGCAGCGCAGGAGCGCGCGAGAGAGAGGCGCGCGCACACACACAGGAGCGCGAGAGAGACACACAGGCGCGCGAGAGAGGCGCGCACACACACAGGCGCACGAGAGAGCCGTGCACACACACAGGCAGCGCGCGAGAGAGGCGCGCGCGCACACACACAGGCAGCGCGCTAGAGAGACACACAGGCGCGTGAGAGAGGCGCGCACACACACAGGCGCACGAGAGAGCCGTGCACACACACAGGCAGCGCAGGAGCGCGCGAGAGAGAGGCGCGCACACACACAGGAGCGCGCTAGAGAGACACACAGGCGCTCCAGGCTTGCAAAAGAGAGACACACACACACAGGCAGCGCCAGAGAGGGAGGGACGCATAAGGTAGAGAAGGCTTGTTTTTGTTTTCAGTTGTTTACAGTGATCCGTTCGTAGCCTGCATTGTTGCAATGTTACTTTTCTTGGTGGTTTATTAAATTATGGATTTTTCAAATGTTCATTTTTTCCCCTGTGCTTAAAACTCATTAAAAAAATGTGTTTTTAGCGAGCGGTTCCTAGCACTATAGCGTGAACTATTGCAGTGTTAGTTTTCCCTGTTGTTCAAGGTTTTCTCAGCGTTATTCAATGTTTTTAGCCTACATTTAGTTTACTATTACGCTGTGCATTCTATGGTATAATTAACTATATTTGTGCTTAAAAATTAAAAATATATATATAGATAGATAGATACTTTATTAATCCCAAGGGGAAATTCACATACATTTACATATACATTTACATACAGTTCGTGTGGTCTGGAACGGATTAATTGTATTTACATACAATTCTATGAGGGAAATTGCTTCGGTTCACGACCAAATCGGTTTACGACCAGAGTTTTGGAACGAATTATGGTCGTGAACTGAAGTTCCACTGTATATACAAATCTATATCTCATACTAGGGGGCTGTGCCCCCTGCTCGCTTCGCTGCCAGCCCCCTGCAGGCCCTACATGCTCGTCATTTCCTGGATCTGCCGCTTGCAGCGTATCGTGCTGTGCTTTTGGATAAACACGAATATCAACTCTGTCTTTAGAGAAAAGCCAAGAAAAATGACCCCTTTTATTGGCTAACTAAAAAGATTACAATATTGCAGGCTTTCAAGGCAACTCAGGCCCCTTCTTCAGGCAAGATGTAATGATAATAAAATAAGTTAAAATAATTGTATCATTGATGACGTGAAATCATGTCTCTGAAAAAGTCTCGTCCCAAGATTTTTTTATATAATAGAGAGATATACACGCACAGTAAATATATTTATATATACAGTATATCATTTTTTCTCACCCTTTATTCTTCTGTTTGATTTGGGTTGAAGGCCTAATAAACACGCAGTGTTAACAATTTGCAAAAGCGAAAATCAAAATGGCAGCAGATATTTTTTCACAACAATGTATATGAACTGCAAGTTTTGTGGGTGATGGATTTAAGTGAACCAGAGACCAAGATTATATACATTTTTTTATTTTTATGAATATACAGTCATTAAACATAGTGGTAACAGCTCTAACAAGTAGTAACAAGGCAATGAACAGCCTGAATATTAGTAAGAAAATGACTTATAAATACAATATAACAGAAAAAAAAATCATAAAGATTTGTAGTCAGTACCATGTGTTGTGTCTGTGCGTTCTAAAGGTAGCAGAGCATCGTCATCACACAGTGGACAGCGACAGTCAGTGTGCCCCCCCCCAGTCCTCGTGTGTCTGCAGAGATGCATCGTGTGCTTTGGATTTATAAGTGCAGATAATTAACGGCCCCCCTTTTAGGTGAGTGGGTTTGAACTGTAACACCTCGTATGTTTGAGCGAGTATTTATTGTTCTTATCTTATTCGGTACTTTGTTTCGTTTCCCGTGTTGACATAACAAGGTTCTCCTTGATCTTAGTCTTAACCCCAGTTACTATTCTGTGTGGACCTTGCAGGGTCTCCCTGTGGTCACGTAGGCCTCTTCCCACAGTCCAAACATCTCTGCTGTCAGGATAATCGGCCAGGGATACGGGAGTGTGGACGTGTGATTTGCCCGCTCTTCCTTTGCAGGGTTTGGTCCCGATTTGCGCCCCCTGCTGGCTGGAAGAGGAGTCTCCAGCTCGGCATTGATCATCTTGGGTTGGGAATGGAGTTCCATAAATGAATACTTTAGTCATTAATGGCGGCCACTAGTGTCCAAAAAGCTGTACGCCTCAGACGTTTCAATAAAGTGACAAAGTAGATGTTCTGAACCTGAAAATGAAGCAAAGCCTTTTAGGGTTCATTTCATTTGGGACCACCTTCCGTGAGATGTGGATAAAATGAGATTAAAAAACAAATCTGCCGAAAAGTGTTTAAGAAACTGTGGATTCCTTTAAGCAGTTACTGTATATCCAATCTTCACACGTTTTTCTTAAAATCACTAGTGTTTGAGTTTTGTTTTCAATCTGCCGTACCTACGAGCATTCAGTTAAAACTCATCTACAGAAAAATGACAAAGCAAAAACCCCAAAATACCACCGGAGTGCTGATGCGGACTCGTCTGAGCGGAGCCCCCTTGCCTACTGGACGGTGTTTAGAGGAAGACGTTTTGTGTTCTTCCCAGCCCAGCGCTGTCCCCGCCCCCGTAGAAGGAGATAGGATGGGCCATATGGAAGCTCCGCCTCCCAGATGACAATATTAACCCAAGCAGGGGGTCCGGGTGGAAGGTGGGACAGACTTTCTCCAAGGGGACACAGGAGACAGAAGAATCGAGAAGAATGAAAGAAAAGAGAATAAAAGCTGGGACCCCAACCTGAAGCAGCCAGTGGTCACTTCTGGCTCCCCTCGATAAGGTTTGGTCTCGTTCAGGGAGTGTGCCTGCTCAATTGGTGCTTGTAAGTTGCAATTTAAGCAAGAGAGAAAATACCAACACATAATACATGTTTGCGGTTTCTTTCCATTTCCTTTTACTTCTGGGTGGTCTCAGAAGGCTTTTTCGCTTTCCGAACCACCTTAACTCGTTGGGAAGATTCTGGCCTGGCCCCACTGGGAGTGTTTTGGCCAACTATATTGGGTTGGGGCTGCCTTGAAAGAGTGGAACTTCTTCTCGCCTTCATCTCATCGACAAAGCCCTCAATCCCATCAAACTTTGTGGTCAGATCTCCTAGCCGCTCCTTCAGGGCATTGAACTCTTTATAGAGGTCTCCAAGTGCTTCTGACAGGGACGTAATCCTGCCGGACAGTAAGACAGAACGGGTTAGAGAAGTTCCCATCAGAGGAAACGCAAGAAATTGTAGCTCAGATATTGTGCTAAAAGAAATAAACGATTATGATGGAGGAAAAAACAAAACAAAAAACAAAACAGAATTCAGGAGAAAAGAAAAACTTAGGAGTGGAAACCTGATGGTGTGGCTGTCTGGATGTTGGACTTACTGTGAGCCAGCAGATGGCAGTGGTGTGTAAAAAAAACAAAACACCACAACCTACTAGGACCCCCAGGTTCAAAATCAGCCAGTAATGTCTGGGGGGTCTTACAGTGCAACTGTGCCAGTTAACATCAGTCAAAGGGTGTTTAGGAAGGTATTGGGTACACACACACACCCCCATATTATATATACAGTACAGGGTATATCTATCTATCTACAGTGCATCCGGAAAGTATTCACAGCGCATCACTTTTTCCACATTTTGTTATCTTACAGCCTTATTCCAAAATGGATTAAATTCATTTTTTTCCTCAGAATTCTACACACAACACCCCATAATGACAACGTGAAAAAAGTTTACTTGAGATTTTTGCAAATTTATTAAAAATAAACAAATTGAGAAAGCACATGTACATAAGTATTCACAGCCTTTGCCATGAAGCTCCAAATTGAGCTCAGGTTCATCCTGTTTCCCCTGATCATCCTTGAGATGTTTCTGCAGCTTCATTGGAGTCCACCTGTGGTAAATTCAGTTGACTGGACATGATTTGGAAAGGCACACACCTGTCTATAGAAGGTCCCACAGTTGACAGTTCATGTCAGAGCACAAACCAAGCATGAAGTCAAAGGAATTGTCTGTAGACCTCTGAGACAGGATTGTCTCGAGACACAAATCTGGGGAAGGTTACAGAAAAATTTCTGCTGCTTTGAAGGTCCCAGTGAGCACAGTGGCCTCCATCATCTGTAAGTGGAAGAAGTTCGAAACCACCAGGACTCTTCCTAGAGCTGGCCGGCCATCTAAACCGAGCGATCGGGGGAGAAGGGCCTTAGTCAGGGAGGTGACCAAGAACCTGATGGTCACTCTGTCAGAGCTCCAGAGGTCCTCTGTGGAGAGAGGAGAACCTTCCAGAAGGACAACCATCTCTGCAGCAAACCACCAATCAGGCCTGTATGGTAGAGTGGCCAGACGGAAGCCACTCCTTAGTAAAAGGCACATGGCAGCCCACCCGGAGTTTGCCAAAAGGCACCTGAAGGACTCTCAGACCATGAGAAAGAAAATTCTCTGGTCTGATGAGACAAAGATTGAACTCTTTGGTGTGAATGCCAGGCGTCACGTTTGGAGGAAACCAGGCACCGCTCATCACCAGGCCAATACCATCCCTACAGTGAAGCATGGTGGTGGCAGCATCATGCTGTGGGGAACTGGGAGACTAGTCAGGATAAAGGGAAAGATGACTGCAGCAATGTACAGAGACATCCTAGATGAAAACCTGCTCCAGAGCGCTCTTGACCTCAGACTGGGGTGACGGTTCATCTTTCAGCAGGACAACGACCCTAAGCACACAGCCAAGATATCAAAGGAGTGGCTTCAGGACAACTCTGTGAATGTCCTTGAGTGGCCCAGCAAGAGCCCAGACTTGAATCTGATTGAACATCTCTGGAGAGATCTTAAAATGGCTGTGCACCGACGCTTCCCATCCAACCTGATGGAGCTTGAGAGGTGCTGCAAAGAGGAATGGGCGAAACTGGCCAAGGATAGATGTGCCAAGCTTGTGGCATCATATTCAACAAGACTTGAGGCTGGAATTGCTGCCAAAGGTGCATCGACAAAGTATTGAGCAAAGGCTGTGAATACTTATGTACATGTGATTTCTCAGTTTTTTTATTTTTAATAAATTTGCAAGAACCTCAAGTAAACTTTTTTCACATTGTCATTATGGGGTGTTGTGTGCAGAATTCTGAGGGAAAAAATGAATTTAATCCATTTTGGAATAAGGCTGTAAGATAACAAAATGTGGAAAAAGTGATGCGCTGTGAATACTTTCTGGACGCACTGTAGATAGATATTGTGACAGATGACCAGGGACCTTGCCCCACTGGGATGCCTGGAACAAGGAAGGACTGGGAGAGGACCAATATATCCCCCTGGATGCAAGAGGGCAGCCCCACTGGATTCCATCAGGGCCATGGATACAGAGCTGGGAAGCTCATCCCTGTGGGGGTCCGTGTCCACCACCAGGGGGCGCCTGGATGGTTCCCGAGCCAAGGACTGCAGCACTGCCACCACACCAGGAAGTGCTGCCAGAAGATCATCAGGGAGCAGCTGGAGCACATCTGGATGTGCCATAAAGGGGGCGCCTCACTCCATTCGGGAATCTGCTCACTAATTAAGAAAAGGGTTAGAATGAAAACCTGCAGCCACAGTAGCTCTCCAGGACTGGAGTTGGAGACCCCTGATATTTCCTATGATGCCCACACTCTTTTCCAGTATATAGTGCCTTTCTATGCTATTTATATTCCTATTTATTTTTTTACAGTTAGTGTCCAGCCATGTTAGCTGATTTGCTGATCAACAGTCAGCGGTGAGCACAGTGCCTGTCAGCAGACAGTCATAAAAGTAAAGATGAGAATTGCAAAATACGACAAACTGAGAAACTGGAGCATCTCAGCATAAAAAAAAAGCTGACTAGCAGCCCCCTCAGTCTCAGTTGTCACACATCAGAGAGTGGTCACCACACACAACTGGGGGCTCACAGATGGACACATCAGAAGACGTGGACGGGCTCACTGCAAGGACACAAACGTTTGTAAGCTGAGGAGACTCACCGTCCGTACTCGGGCAGCACAGAGCTGTGGTCGTTCAACAGGAGGTCCTTCACCTGCGTCATGATGGCAAACTTCCAGTTATCCAGCACCGTGGTGAGGTTGGCACAGCCCCTCATGTTGACTTTCTCTGCTGCAGACGAGCAACGACGGGCACAAAAGTGAAAAACACAGAAAAGTGAGAAAAAAACCAGCAGCCATGCACTGGGGGTCTCCGACTCAGCTGTTACTCCTACTAAAGCCTTCATTGAAAAACGGAGCCCTGTTTGGCTCAGTCTCCTGTAAATTTCTAATATTGCATTTTTTCCTTTTTTTTTTTGTTTATGTTCACAGTTGGTAAAGAAAAAGAGAAACAGTTAACAACACGGAATCTTAACAAGATGGTCAATTAAGATTAAAGACATATGATCAGCAATAACTGAATTCTAATTAAAAAAAAATATGAAAAGCCAGTAGCCAGTATGGCACTCCAGGAGCAACAACAACATCCATCCATCCATCCCGCTGAATCCGAACACAGGGTCACGGTGGTCTGCTGGAGCCAATCCCAGCCAACACAGGGCACAAGGTAGGAACCAATCCCGGGCAGGGTGCCAACCCACCGCAGGACACACACAAACACACCCACACACACACACCCACACTAGGGCCAATTTAGGATCACCAATCCACCTAACCTGCATGTCTTTGGACTGTGGGAGGAAACCGGAGCACCTGGAGGAAACCCTCGCAGACACGGGGAGAACATGCAAACTCCACGCAGGGAGGACCTGGGAAGCGAACCCAGGTCTTCTAACTGAGAGGCAGCAGCGCTACCACTGCACCACCCGCAACAACATTTATTTCTAAAAAATTTTGTACAAAATATGCAATTTAAAATGCTTTTGGGGATAAATAATTAAGTTAAATAAAACTGAATAAATAAATACAATCTTACAGAATGCAAATAAACAAGTAACTAAATAGAAATGGTCCCTAATTATGGATAAGATTGCTAACATTTTATGTCTGAAATGATTATTAATGGTATGTCTGATGCTGTGGTCAGATGGCCAGGGAGGACAGAAAAATAAAAATGTCAGCCGTCGAGATGTTGGAAAAAAAAATCAATCTGAAGGGTGTCGGGCACGCGCACCGTCAAGGCGCTGGTGGTGGCGATTCGTCAGCAGTCCACAGGATGGCGCTGCACGCTAACGCCGCTTCTCAGCTTCACCACCTTCGACATCACGTCTGGCCCTTAACCATCTCTACCGCTACACATTTATTAAAGGCAAAGCCCTCACTGACTCTCCCACTTTCCATATAGGTGGGAAGCTGAAGTTTCGCGTGCTCATTCCTTGCAGGGTACTTACAAAAGTTAGGTAGGTTTCATGTCCTATTGTAATACCCAAGGGGGGGAAACGGGTGTGTACCCCCTAAACTGTATATACAGACAGGAGAAACCCCTCCTCACTATTTCTGCGACTTCCAATATACGTAGGAAGCCTAATGCTCATCCTTTACACTGTACTTACAAACGGTACGTATGTTTCATTTCGCCCCGTGCCCTGTAACGAACTTTCTTTTTGGCAGTTCTCGCCGTATGCCGTAAGGAACTTTCGGAACTGACCTCTCCTTATGGCGGTTCCGTTCCTTATTTCCGTTAATAGAGGATTTATTTCATGGCTGCCCCCCCCCCCCTTCCTTTCTCCGCACGGCTGCAGATCCGCGCACCTACCACATGGTTGGCTCCCTGCCTAAAAATGTGCATTTATTTCTCATACACATTTAAAATCATAAATTAAACTCTTTACAATCATCAGATTCACTCTCAATACTAAAATAAGCCGACGACAATGACATGGACACTCATGTTACGTTATTTTTAAATGTTTCCTTTTCTTTTTCACAACTCCTTTAACACACTACGTCTCCGCTGCGAAGCGCGGGTATTTTGCTAGTATATGTATATATGTACTGTATATACTGTATCTATATATCTCAAAACTGTCCCATCGGATAGAAATGCGCACATCCCTCCATTCACCTCCCCGATGTACCTTCACTTCTGAAGTCCCACTCCGACTGCTGGCGCTTCTTCTTCCCCGCTGCACAAATCGTGACCAGCAGCAGCAGTAAAGCGAGAGTCCGCATCTTCGTCTTCTTCTTTCCTGGAAATAAAGACAGAGGAGTCATCAGGGTAGATAGACAGATAGAGAGAGAGAGAAAGAGAAAGAGAAAGAGTGAAAGGTTAAGATGGGCAGCGGAATTTAAAAGCCATTATAAAGGAGACCAATACAGTATTTGAACTGCACTGTATAACAAATCAAAGATCGTGAAAGACACCATAAGAGAGAGATCTATGGCTATAAAAGACAGCTGTGACGAGCGCTATATAATAATCGATAGACAGACAGAAAGTGAAAGGCATTTTATCAGGTGGGTAGATACATTTAAAAGGTGTTATAACGGAGACCCATATGTTTGAAAGGCACTATATAACAGATCAAATATAGTGGGAAAACACTTTATAAGGTGGATCTATAAGAAATATTAAAGATAATATGTATGGCAGACTTGAATGGCACTATATAAATAGATAAATAGGCACTTATAGGTATAAACCAGATAGATGGCTGTGAAAGGTGCTATATAATGATAGACAGGGAGAAAGTGAAAGGTGCTATATAATGATAGACAGGGAGAAAGTGAAAGGTGCTATATAAGATGAGCAGATACACTTAAAAGGTGTTCTGAAGAAGATGTGTGTATTTGAACGGCAATACATAACAGAGAGTGAAAGACATTCTATAAAATAGATCTATATATACTATATGTAATAGAATTGATAACACTGTATAATAGATAGTCATCAGCACTATATAAAATATAGATAAAATAGATTTATAGTTTTGAAAAGTAAACAGATATATAGTGTCTTTCACATCTACCTAATCTAATAGATGTGTAGGATGGGTAGATACATTTAAAAAGTGATATAATGAAGAGCTATATATTTGAACAGCACTCTACAACAAACCAAAGACAGTGAAATACACTATGTAACATAAATCTACTGATATAAAAGATACTATATATGATATATGAACTTTAATGACACTTAGATAGGTAGATAGCCATAGGCACTATATAAAATAGATTTCTAGTTGTGAAAAACACAATATAATTAAAGATAAAGATAGTGAAAGACATAATATAAGATGGATCTACATATTACAGGTACTATTTATGATAGAGGGCGGCACAGAGGCGCAGTGGGTAGCGCTGCTGCCACGCAGTTGGGAGACCTGGGGACCTGGGTTCGCTTCCCAGGTCCTCCCTGCGTGGAGTTTGCATGTTCTCCCCGTGTCTGCGTGGGTTTCCTCCCACAGTCCAAAGACATGCTGGTTAGGTGCATTGGCGATTCTAAATTGGCCCGTGTGTGTGCTTGGTGTGTTTGTGTGTGTCCTGCGGTGGGTTGGCACCCTGTCCAGGTTTGGTTCCTGCCTTGTGCCCTGTGATGGCTGGGATTGGCTCCAGCAGACCCCCATGACCCTGTGTTCGGATTCAGCGGGTTGGAAAATGGATGGATGGATGGATTTATGATAGACTTGAATGGCACTGTAATAATAGATAAATAGCTACAGTCTCTCTATAAAACAGATGTATGGTGGTGAGAAGCACTGTGCAATGATAAAGAGAAAATGAAAGGTGCTATATAAGATGAGCAGATACATTTAAAAGGCGTTATAAAGTGAATGTATATAGTTTAAAGGAAACACATAACACACTAAAGAAAATGAGACACTATAGAAAAATGGATATTAAATATACTATGGGTAATAGAATTGAATGACGCTGTATAATGAATATGTAGAAAGCCACTTGAATGAAATAGATTTATAGTTTTGAAAGTCAGATACAAAGATAGTTACACAGATAGACAGATGATAGATAGATAATTTAGTGTAGTTGGCAGGATTACATAGATAGACAGTACAGTATTATAGTGGAGACCTATGTATTTAAAAGGCACTCTATACGAGACTTAAGCTACTGAAATACACTATGTAAGAAAACTCTATAAATATAAAAGATACAATATATAAGAAAATGGCACTATATAAAATAGATTTACAGCTTAGAAGAGTATTATAGATAGACTATACTGTAAAGTAATAAGATAAACTTAAAAGGTGTTATAAAGAAGATGTATATATATATATATTTGTAAGACACTCCATAACAGATTAAAGATAGTGAAGACACTTACGCAACACACATAAATACAGAAGATGCTACCATATATTATATTATATTCGTTGTATTCGTAGTCTGAGTCCGACCTGAATTGTGTGGGTGGTCAGCCACCAGGTAAGGCTTGTGGTCGGTGTGCCCTCTTGAGTTGTGAGAAGCAGATTATTGGATGTTTTATAGTTTACTGGGGTGCAGTTGAGTTTGTACGCCTGATGAGCCCAAATGAGGGCGAAACACGTGTCGCGTTCTCTTTGCATTATTTGACAGTAAACTAATTATATAAAGAGATAGAGAGATGTGATGTGGCACTACAGTACATACTAGACAGGTCGCTGGCCGTAGCCGCCATATAAAGTAGATGTATCGCTCTGACAGACAGACAGACAGAGATGCTCCACTATCTATCTATCTATCTATCTATCTCTCTCTCCCTCCTCCGTCTCTCCTCAGTTTCGCTCCCTACGTCCTCCTCTCGCTGTGCCTAACTGGCTGCGGTCTGCACAGGGCCAGGCCCCCTCATCGGTGCTCCCAAAAGCAGGCACACAAAGCCCCAGAAGCAGACCCGTGTGGCGGTCCACAGTCCGTGATCAGCAGAGCAGATGCCGAGCTCTTCTCCGGCGGACCCCCCTGTTGCTGTCTCTTAGAAGCGGCCAGATAAGACCCGCACCGAGACAGAGAGGGGTATGAAAGGCACTACATGGGCAGAAAGCTAGAAATATGAAAAGGACTTCTAATAGTGAAAGGCGCTATATACAGGTAGACAGACATTTGAAAAGAGCACTACAGTCGACGGCTATGAAGGAGTGGATGCGGGAGAGCTGGGCAGTGAAAGGCTCTTCATCAGAAGTTGAGATCTCCATGGAGGTGTACGCAGAGCCCCTTCAGAGGAGGACGATGATCTAATGCCGTTTGACGTGAGGAGGCTTTGCAACGCGCTTTGATGGATTTAACGTCTGTTATCCTGCGCAGCTCACGGAATTCCAGCGCCGCGGACCCCCTAAATCATTCTCATCTGTTTGGCGGCCCCCCTTTCTTGTGTTTGCCTCGAGTGTCCTGCGCAGCTCTTTTCACCTGCCCGCCCCGGCGCTGCGGCCATTCCTAATCTCTCCTTCAAGCTCTTTACAGCATGCTGAATCAATGACTGCTTACCCAACAAAGCAATCAGCAGGTCTCCTCAGGTTCAAAACGCACACCGGTGCCCCCCCAGTCGGTGCCCTCGTGCTCCTAGGAATTCCGAGTTGGGC
Source organism: Erpetoichthys calabaricus (assembly GCF_900747795.2). Lineage (NCBI taxonomy): Eukaryota > Metazoa > Chordata > Cladistia > Polypteriformes > Polypteridae > Erpetoichthys > Erpetoichthys calabaricus. The sequence continues at coordinate 15,839,220 of NC_041407.2, forward strand.
TCTGCATGCACAGGGGGCTCCTTTATAGCTCTCACGACCCCCACGCCTACAGAAGGGGTGTGGTCAAATACTACAGGGGGGCGGGGATGGGTGTGACTTGGTGGGCTCTCACCAAAACCGAGTCCGTCTCCGCCCTCCTCACACACACACACAGGCACTTGGCCTCAAGAATGAAACTCATGATCACAATTAGAAGGTGTGCTACACAAATGAAAGGGAAAGTCCACCCCACATGGCATCCCCCTAATCGGCTGTCCTCTGAGACTCACATGCTTCAAGCCCACCACTTGCCCACAAGTTTAGAAGAAAATGTCCAAGGAGTGAAATCACAATGGGTCCTCACAGGTGGTGCAGTGCTAGTGCTGCTGCTTTGCTGTGGAAGATTGTGGGTTTGCTTCCCGGTTCCTCCCTGTGTGGATAAGCTATATACATGTAATTATTATTAATGGGTGACATGCTGGCATAGTGCATCGCATTGGTAGCTTGTAGCTGGAGAACACTGGGCACAGCTGCCTGCCTGGTCACCATCACCATCCGTGTCCTCCTCCATGGACTGGTTTTCTAACTGACCTGGTATGACAGAATGTGGTTGGGGATTGTGCCAGCAATGAACTGGCATCACATTCAGGGTCTTCTGCCTGTGAACCTTTCTTGGTACGGTGGACAGAATCTGAACTTTGAAACTCAGAAAAATGATCTTTCATAACTTGAAGATGGCAAGTCCTGTGTTGGGGTGCGCATACAACACAAAGAGTGATGGAGAGAAGGACAGAGAGAGAGAGACGGACAACAAGGAGGATTTGAATCGTGAAGGAAAGATAAAATGGATTGGAGAAGACTTACCCTGCTGGTCTACAAAAGAATTCAAGTTCCATATCCACTTGGGCCTCTCAAGACCATTTCCTGGAGTTGCCCCAGCGCCACTCACTCTTGTGTTGTCTTTGTCCTGTTGGAAGGTGAACATTCAGCCCAGTCTGAGGTCCAGTGTGGTCCACAGCAGATTATCATTAAATGTACCTCAGTACTTTCCTTCAATTGCGACTCTCAGTATCTGCCACTGAAAATCAACCCCACACAGTATGAAGCTGCTGCCACCATCGCCGGACTCCCTCTAGACAAAAAGCTAATCTTGGATGCATTGGACTTTACATACCTTTCAGCAAACTCCAAGTGGGCTTCCGTGCGTCTTTTACTGAGAGGTTTCTGTTTGGCCGCTCTACCTTAAAGCCCAGATCTGTGGAGCGTTGCAGTGGTGGTTGTCCTGCTTAGAGGTTTCTGCCATCTCCACAGAGCTTATCTGGAGCTCACCCTGAGTGACCATCGGCTTTTTGGTCACCTCACTCACCACGGCCCTTCTCCCTATGATTGCTCAGGTTGGCCAGCTCTAGGAAGGCTTGATGTTGTTCCAACCTGCTTCCATTTAAGAATTCCTCTACGGCGGCCACTGGGTCCCTTCAGTGCTGCTCGAATGTTGTTGTAGCCTTCCGGAGATCTGTGACTCGGCCCAGTGACGCCGTGTCTGTGCTCTGCAGGCATCTACTCCAACCTCACAGCTCGGTGTACGCTCAACGGTGGGGCCTTCTGCAGACAGGAGTGGGAATCTCCGAATCCACAGGTGGACTCCAAACAAGGTGTGAGAACATCTCAGTCACGGTCAACAGAATGGGGTGAGCCACAGCCAGATTTGAAATATCACAGCACAGGCTCCAAACATGCATCTCAATGGGATCGTTCAGGTTTTTTAAATTTTTTTTTAATAAATTAGCAAACATATCTAAAAAATGTAAAGCTAAAAGTGTTGCTTAATGTGGGGAAAATGAATTTAAATGATTTTAGCATAAAGCTACAACATAACAAAACCGTGACGGGCTCGAAATACTTTGTATACTAGACAGATACAAAGCGCACTATAGAATATAGACAGACAGATATGAAGGCACGATTGGGATTGGCTCCAGCAGACCCCCGTGACCCTGTGTTCGGATTCAGCGGGTTGGAAAATGGATGGATGGATGGATAGATATGAGAGGCACTATATGACAGATTGAGCATTATAAGCTAAGTCCCTATATAACAGATAGATATGAAAGGCACTATATGATACAGATATTAATTTTAGTGTAGTAGGCAGGACAGACTTTAATTTTAGCATAGTAGGCAGATTAAGATAGATTTTAATTTAGCGTAGTAGGCAGGATAAGATAGATAGATAAAGCACTGTATGATAGATTGAGCATTATAAGTTTGATAGATTTGAAAGGCCCTATATAACTGATAGACAGACAGACGGATAGGGAATCATACAAGAGAGAGATAATTAGATATGACAGGGCGAGACACATAAAGATAGATAACAAGGAATATGATGAGATCGAGAGAGAGCCGTGTGACATGATGCATACACACACACACACTTGGAAGACGTGAAAAGCAATATATGATAGATTGAACATTGTGAGATAGATGTGAAAGGCCCCATATAACAGATAGGTAGATATGAGAGGCAATATATGACAGATTGAGCATTATAAGCTAAGTCCCTATATAACAGAAAGATATGAAAGGCACTATATGATAGATATTAATTTTAGCATAGTAGGCAGGATAAGATAAACAGACTAAATTTAGCATAGTAGGCAGGATAAGATAGATTTTAATTTTAGCGGAGTAGGTAGGATATTTTAATTTTAGCGTAGTAGGCAGGATAAGATAGATAGATAAGGCATTGTATGATAGATTGAGCCTTGTAAGTTTGACAGATTTGAAAGGTCCTATATAACTGATAGACAGACAGACGGATAGGGAATCATACAAGAGAGAGATAATTAGAGATGACAGAGCGAGACACATAAAGATAGATAACAAGGTATATGAGATCGAGAGAGAGCCATGTGACATGGTGCATACACACACACACACACTTGGAAGACAGCTTAAGGGTCTGGTGATGGTAGTTACCTTCCGAACCAGGAGTTTGCGAATGTCTTCTCTTCCTCCTCCTGCAGAACAGAAGGCTGACAGCCAGTCCACCTCTGATGTCACTTCCGCTGTCTGCCCTCCTGGACCCACCTCTTCCCGCCTGGAAGCCACAGACCAGCAGTTCAGCCATCTTGGGAGTTAGTCCTGTTCTGAACTCCAGTCTGAAGACTACTCCACGTTTATTGAGTATTTTCTTTGTTTATTTTTGCTTCTAATTATATGAGGTCACCACAAGGTTGTCGTGTTTCGATTTACAACACACACACGACTACAGAACATTTATTTAAAAGAATTCCTCACCAGTATTGAGGGGGAATAACCTCATTCTTTGGAGGGCAGGACAGCACAGACGAGAAGACCAAACAAAGGGTGTGGGTGACAGACGGGATGAACAGAGACGCACAACAAGGCATATTTAGACTCTTAAATGTTCCAGACAGATGGAGGGCCAAGATGATCAAGCAACCGAGTTCTCAAGATGGAAAAGGAGCGTGACGAATGGGTTAAGCATGAGACAGAGATCATCTGAAATGGGCAGAAGATCCCAGGAGGAGGGACAGTGTCACAGATGATGGCCAAACAGAGGCTCTTGGATGGGAAAATGATTTCCCGTGTCGAAGTCCAGCACACGTTAACACAAAGGGTGCCAAGCTAATTTTGAAGGAGCCGACTTGGCAGATCAGAGCTTAACCCCGAGCCAAGCAGTGCAGAACAGGCAAACCTTTTGACGGTTCCAGCTCAAAACTCCTGGGCACATCTGCAGGCCACTAGGAAGGAGGCAGCCGAGGACAAGATGGGGCGTCGGGACAATCAAAGCTGGCAAACTGTACCGTGCTGCCCTCCCTTTCTCAATCTGCCCCCACATTCAAAGAGTTGCAGGCGCCACACCACAATAATTGAACTCCCTGGTGAGCGTCTGACTCGGCCAGTCAGGAGCCAGGGGTGGGCTAATGGGACATCCCCCCATGAACATACTCTGGCACTTAAGGAACCCGCAGGGGATGAAGAGCTGCCTCAGAGTAGCGCTGGTGAAGCCGCCAGTAGCGTTCAGCGCTGAGAATGTGTTTGGGGTTTTGGCCAGAAGGGAGCTTTTTATCGTCGTAAAAATGTGTTTGAATGATTTCATATTATGAGTCACTTTTATGAACTCGGCTGCGGTCAGGCTGCAGTGATTACAAGTGACAAAGACCCCAGAAGGCTGCATTTCCCAGCGTTTCCACAATCACAGGGTGTCATTATCACCCCGGTGTCCAATTGCTTTCATTTTTCCGCAGCCCCTTCTTCACCACTGAGAGTTCCCTTAACCATCACCTTCTGATCACACAGAGCAAACGGTCAAGGGTGTCAAATGACGGAAAGACCCAAAGGAATTTAATGGACGTGCAGATTGGATTCGGGCATCCATTGGGTGTTAAGAGGCTAAGTTGGACCCCCGAGCCTGACAGAGGGACACCACCAGTGGGGTCAACTCGGCTTAAGGGAATCTCAAAAGCCAGAAGGTTTGCCAACACTAAGAATCTGATCTGGAGGACGACGGGTGTTTTAAGGATGGAAGAAACAGCAGGGCTTCAGTCAGGCCCACTGGTGACCAGCAGCCACAGCACCACGGGATGGTGGTAGATTGTGATCCGGGACAACTGGGGGTCTCACCATTTATGTCCGCCATTTGCACACGGGCGTGTTATTTGCAGCATATGTGTAGTCTGTGCAGGCAGTCCTTCTGACGAATCAGGCCATCCGTCGAGATGTCAAAATGTCAAGGACAGATCCACATGCAGATCAAGTAGGAGGAGAAGGGATTTGGCCTAAAACTCAAGCACCACAGCATAAAGATAAGACGATAAGCCGGTGGGCAGCATGGGGGCACAGTGGTTAGTGCATCACAGCATTCTGGGCTTGAATCCTGTGTGTAGGTAACAGTTCAATGTGGCGCACTGGCCTGCGTACATTAATAAAGTATCTATCTATCTATCTATCTACCTGCCTTGGCATTAGCCCCGAATGTTTCAAGGGCTTGGAATTCTGTGTAAAAGCAGCTAATCCCGAGTGAATGGATTCTGATCAAATAAGGGGTGTTGAGCTCGAATAACACTGACAGACAGCAGTCTGCGGTCACCTTGTAGATAAAAACACACCATACTGTAAAACAATTGTGAATTTTTCTCTGCGTTTTGCCAGTCTATGGTAACTCAACAATATTTATGAGTGGGGCGGAGCTTTCAACGAAAACACGATGACATTTAAACACGAAGCTGTAAAGCCAGTTTTAGAACAAACAGAAACAGGATCATTATTTGCATCAAGCGACGGGGATCACCATGGCTTGTTTTTTCCCCCCCCCCAAGGGCTTCATGAAATGACAAGGAGGCTTTTCTTACACTTTGAACTCGTATCCATCACCTACTAATGAAATCCACCTTCATAAAACGTAAAGTCTCTATGTGTCCGTCTAGTTGCTATGTCTCTGTAATTCTGACGGATGGCTCATCGCGATCATTTTTAGCAATAAAATGCATTGGGTTTGTCAATCCAAAAGATTAATAATGAAATGCACTGTATCCACTATTTCAACACACGGCGCATCATAAACATTAACACTGCTTTTACAAATCTCATACCAATGGCATATAACAGAGACACATGCATTGCATGGTGCGCTGCAAATGTTAATGCTGAGATCTAAGTGGATTACCTAGATTTCAATACATCTTAAATGGGTAGCACAGCTAATACAGTACTCATTTAGTCATAAACATTTTATTTCTAGTTACAGTTGCAGGGCCCCAAGGTTTTGTGAGCTGCCTGCTTATATGTGAGAAGGCCCTTTGGTCTCCGTTTTTAAATCACGCTGTCGACTCGCCACTTTAGCCCAGCATACCCAGATTAGATCTGCTGTGCATATTACATATATTTGTTACACTCATCTGCATAATAACTTAGGCAATACAATAATTAAGTACGATTACTAACCTACCTCTATAATGTTTCTCTTCTTGGCGCTGCCGCTCTACTTCCAAGCTGTTCTCCTGCCCACGGAAAAGACACCTGAGACACTTGGGAGCCTTAGAATCAACAAATGTAAAGATTCTGTCATCAGACTGGACAGCTTAGCACAGACTCGACTGAAGAACGACCAGCAGGGGGCAGACGGCCAGCTAGTCAAGTTCTCCAGGACTGGGACTGTGTGTTCTAACTGACCAGCTTCACTTTCACCAGGGATGCTGCCGAGTTTTTGTTTCCTTTCCCTCCACTGTCAACTGGACACAATTCAACTGTTAATTAGCGTGCGGATATTGATGGGCTTCATCTAATGTTAATAAGCTTCACATTACTTTGTTTTCCTGTCTGTTTACATGAATCTGTCTTTATGTGTGATTACTGTATATACTCGTGGACTTGATTTTATCGTATAATTTCTGGTATTTTATATAATGTCGGTCGTATAAGTTGAATGCAGAAAACTCACGCTATTGGTCCAAGAGATGATGTGCTATCACCCACGTGACAGAGTAACCGCGGAGCACACGCCTTTTTTTTTTGTATGTTGGTGTGACAATGAGCTCTGTCAGTGCGTACGCCTAACCTCTCTCTGCGTGTGTCTCTCTATTGTGCCTACGTGACCACACAGTGATACCCAAACTATTCCAAAGCGACGTGTGCATTGTTTTGTGTTTTTTGTATCTCACACACCTTTATTGTAAGAGCATCCCTTATCTACTGAAGCTGGTTTTAAACTAAACGTCGTTGAAGTGGCGAAAGAAATTAGTAACTGCGCTGCTGCAACAAAATTCGATACGTCTGAGAAACTGATGAGAGATTGGAGGAGGCAAGAAGATGTAAAAAAAATTAAATTAAGTGTTGCATTTTTGAACGGCCGTACAAGTCGGGGTCTGATTTTATGATCGGTTTTTCGGGTTATACGTGAGTATATATGGTATTAATTTTTACAAGTGTAAATGCATTTACCAGTGCACTTGTTAAAGGACTATATGCATTTATTCAATTTATTTTTCTTCATATCACTGTTACAGTGCTCACTTTCATTTTTTGTTATACATCACTTCCCTATGTTTACAATCTTCAGCGGCACAAATCTGTGAAAAAGGGGTACAACTCTTCAAGAAGGTTCCTCATTTTCATTAAATTTCTATGAGTAGGCTGGTGAAGCTCCTACTTTGACTAGGATTGGTTTATTACACTTACACAATATTATCCATGATGTTTCTGAGTTTACTTTGGTTTATTGCCTGGAGGCTGGTAGTTTAAACGTTAACTTGTAAATCTGCATTAATGTAGCTGTCCATACCTTTACGCGAAGTTAAGCCTTTTGAGTATAAAATAATAATAATTCTTTACATTTATATAGTGCTTTTCATAATCAGTTGGGAGCCACTTCAACCACAACTAATGTGTAGCATCCACCTGAATGATGTGACGGCAGCCATTTTGTGCCAGTATGCTCACCACACATTGGCTGTTAGGTGAAGTGGGTGAGAGATAGTTAGCCAGTTAGACACAGGGGATAATTAGGGGGCCAGAATGACCAGACTGTGGTGGGCGATAAAGCCAGGACATCGGGATACAGCATACACTTTATGGAGGATGTCCAGGGCTCTTTAATGACCACAGGGAGTCAGGACCTCGGTTTCTGACCAGACCATGGTGGGCAATTTAGCCAGGACATCAGGATACACCCTACACTTTATGGAGGATGCCCAGGGCTCTTTAATGACCACAGGGAGTTAGGACCTCGTGATACACCCTACACTTTATGGAAGATGTCCAGGGCTCTTTAATGACCACAGGGAGTTAGGACCTTGGTTTCTGACCAGACCATGGTGGGCAATTTAGCCAGGACATCAGGATACACCCTACACTTTATGGAGGATGCCCAGGGCTCTTTAATGACCACAGGGAGTTAGGACCTCGTGATACACCCTACACTTTATGGAGGATGTCCAGGGCTCTTTAATGACCACAGGGAGTTAGGACCTCGGTTTCTGACCAGACCATGGTGGGCAATTTAGCCAGGACATCAGGATACACCCTACACTTTATGGAGGATGCCCAGGTTTCTTTAATGACCACAGGGAGTTAGGACCTCGGTTTTTGACCAGACCATGGTGGGCAATTTAGCCAGGACATTGGGATACACCCTACACTTTATGGAGGATGCCCAGGGTTCTTTAATGACCACAGGGAGTTAGGACCTCGGTTTTTGACCAGACCATGGTGGGCAATTTAGCCAGGACATTGGGATACACCCTACACTTTATGGAGGATGCCCAGGGTTCTTTAATGACCACAGAGAGTTAGGACCTCGGTTTTACACTCATTCGAGGATGGCCCAATTTTACAGCACAGTGAACCCCTTCACTGCACTGGGGCATTGGGATCCACATTCAGACCACAGGGTAAGTAAGCGCCCCCTGCTGGCCTCACCAACACCTCTTCCAGCAGCAACCAAAGCTTTTTACTAAATGGTCTTCCAACTAATTACTGGCCAGGCTCGAAAATACTTAGCTTCAGGTGGATGACCCTCTTCTGAAGTGCATGTGGTGTGGCTGCTGGCTAAATACAAGGAACTGGATTGAATATCCACTGACAGGTACAAGAACGTGGGCTATACACTTCAAAATTGCAAGACAGAACCAGCACACCCATAAAAACCATAGTTCCTTAGATTTTATTAGGTATTTCTTGACAGTGCTGTAATCAAAAAAAAAAAAAATTCAAACTAAACAACCAATCCTGGAAGCCAGAGTGGGGGGGTGGGAGTGTGGGGGGGGGGGGGTATGCCAGCAGAGAGAGAGAGAGAGAGAGAGAGAGAGAGAGAGAAAGAGAGAGAGAAATGGAGAGAAAGACAGAAGGCAGCTGGCTAGAGCGTCTGCGGATTGTCTTCAATGGCTCCCAAAGAGTGACTCTGTATTCCCAACAAAAACCCAATCGTCTAACTGTTGTGGAGGCAGAATTCAAGTATTCCTCCCTAAAGAAGCTCCGTGACAAGTTTCCTTCATCAAGTGCCAAGCCCACGGGCCGTGCCGACCATCCTGTGAGCTGGCTTTGTCCGAACTTTGAAGTCTCATAGATAAATGTGCTTAAGCAATGGAGATCTGAGTAATGAAAATCTGGAGTGGCGAGGCAGCGTATCGAGTAACGTGGGTTACTTGACAAATGATCCTGTGCTCTAAACCCTACACGTACAGAACCGAACAACTGTCTGGGTGTCCTGTGTAGATGCAATATGACTGATGTGCTCAAGTTTTTAAGCAAGGGACTGCTGCAAACTGAAACAAGGCAGCATTACGTTTCCTTATTTTGTTTTCTGTGACATTTCATTAAATGCAAAAATAGCCCTTTTGCTGCAGCCATAGCAAAAAGGCCTCTAAATTATGAAACATTTGACAGGAGGGGAGCAACTGCAGAGGACACTGGACATTGCAGTATGTGTCCATTTGAATGAACAGAAAGCCCAACTGATGATCACTAAAACAAACACATTAGCACTCTTAACACTGTCACATTCCTCAAGGTGTAATCCTAAAAAAGATTAAAACCTCATAAACAACGGCATTGTATGCAGAGGTCACAAGTGTGGAGCACAGCCACCCGAGACGAGGGTTCAGTTGAGCTCTACTACTCTCCAACAAAGAGTCACAAAAACACAGAACACTAGGCTTCAAAGCTAAGTTATCATTATTTTTCCACTCAAAGTAACTCCCAAATCCTGATGCGTTTACAGTGATAGGCAAAAAAAAAAATTATATATAGCAAGGGAGTAATCGGGACTGATTATGCTTCAACAGTCAAACCTGCATCAGTTATTCAAAGATTTGAATTTCGGGAAATGGAAAATGAAACCAGCAAAAAAAAAAAAAAAAAAAAGAACAACTGGTTAGCAGATGGTGTGCAAAGGAAAAAAGAAAAGGCCTCTGCAGCCCCTCTGAATCAATCTGTTTCCACTCCAGCTCACCTGTCTGACCTAAGCAAACAGGAAAACGTACATCTTTTTTCAACTCCCAATATACAGAACTATGAAAGAATGAAATACGTTTAAAAATGCTTTGATTTCTTTTAAATAATGGCGTCATTCCTTGAAGTGTATCTACACAATTCAAAAGGTGTCTGCGACACATCGTAATGGTGTCCTGCTTTGCTAAAACCCTCAACATGCCACCTCCTCCCCGCTTTGCAAAATGAGCTCCGACAGAAGCAGAAGTGCTACACTAAAAACACCAAATTCAAAAAGTCTGCCAAGCAATTTCCAGTCTGCAGAGCGTCTTCTTTTTCGAGGTTGTTTATATATTTGACATATATATTTATATATATGTGCACTCATACACACTTACATGTGCATTATATGTGTACATATACGTGTGCAAGAGAGAGATATACTGTAAATATATATAAAATAGATTTCATTTTCTAAATTCAGTTTGCAAAGCATGCCAGAGAAGACCCTCCGGCAATTACAAAAAGTTAATAGCTGCTGGACATCGGTTGCATTAATTTACTTGTATTCCAAGACAGCCTGCGGGGAGGAGGGCGGTGGTATTATGACGATGCAGAGCACGGAGTCGCTTATTAGCTCGATCCCAGCCCACAGTACGATTACACTGCAGCCGATACTCCTGCCGATTTTTTTTTTTTTTTTTCTCTCTCCAGAAGGAGACAGCAAAGGGGTCAGATTGGTGCGAGGCCAATTGAGGAACTTAGCTGCGGGGCAGACTGCACATCTCGCATTGCTCTATGCCAGGCTGGTTCATGAATGTGCAGTGGCGGCAAGACCACATTGAGGAGGAGGAGGCAGGAGGTATCGTTGTCCCGCCAATGGCACCGTAGTCGTGTAAGCTGGACGGCGGTACGCTGACAGTACCTGCAACAACAAAAAAAGAAAAAGTTAAAAGAAATATTGCAATCTGCCAGGCTGCAGGAAAGTTTTTACCCCCAAGCTGTCAAGACTCCTTAACACCAGGCTGCCCCCTGGGATCTTCCACACGGCCTCAACCACCTTTAAAAAACAGAACTTTTATACATGCGAGCCACTGTCCTGCAAAGACGAGGGTGTGGGTAGAGAAGAACTGAAAATCTCATTCTGACCTTTAAGGATTTTGACACTCTTGTTATCCTTCTGCTGTGAAACATTCTGACCTGTCATTGTTTACACGTCTTAAACAACTATTATCATACACTGATCATCTCTGTATCATCTATATCTATTATTTATTTATACTTTATGGATCCTTGGGGCCTCCATAGCCTCTTCCGTTTGAATCTGGGCTGCAGCGCAGAGTCGTCTTATTTGTGTGTCTGTGTCGTTAGTCGTTAGCTATGGGCGCATTGTTGCTTCATTACTCATTCACGTCAGTTGAGCTCTTTCATTTTTGGGCCATGACTCCTTCGTGCACGGTGGATAAGACTTCGCATGCGGTTTATGAGACGCGCGCTGTACGCGCCTGCGCAGTACATCTCATGGTCCCATCGCCGTGTCCCTGCGTCCATGCCATCCGGTTTACCATTCTCGGTTAGTAATATGGATTATATTACATATCTATTGACCTGCGGTGGGTTGGCACCCTGCCCGAGATTGGTTCCTGACTTGTGCCCTGTGTTGGCTGGGATTGGCTCCAGCAGACCCCCATGACCCTGTGTTTGGATTCAGCGGGTTGGATACTGGATGGATGGATATCTATTGACTATATTTATGTATCTAGATTGCAAATACCATACATTGCATTAATGTTCATATTGCTTACCACACGTCAATATTGCTGTTGCGTCTTTGTCTTGTCTTGTTTGTGTTTTAATTTTAAATTTAAATACTATTTTTAATTTATTATTTGCACTTCATGTTGTTACACTGTGGACCCTGAGCTTCGCAATTTCATCTACCTGTATACTTATATATGGTTGAGATGACAATAAAGTTCGCTTTGACTTTGACAATTAGTGCCACACAGAACAAGAAAGATTTATGAAAAATGTTCATCGTGTTATATGAAAAAGGCTACTACTTTCCTTGTTGAATACTGCAAAAAGCCAAATGGGGTAATTAAGGGGACAGTGTTTCCCAACCTCGGTCTGGGGGGCACACTGTGGCTGCAGGTTTTTGTTCCAACCAGCCTCCTAATCAGTGACAACACCTGATAACACGCTGATCTCATTTAATTAGCTGGAATTTTTCTTTTATTCTACATTCAGAAAAGCACAGCAGCATGATCTTTACATTTATAAGACATTTAGAAATATTTCTGCTTTTGCCATAGATTTAAATGCTTAACTCTCTTTTGTTGATTTCATTCTATTTTGCCCTTTCTCTGTGCAGTTTTTCCCCTTCGTTGTGTCTTATTAATGACAATTAAAAATGAGCAGAGCAGACACGCTGGCAAACAAAACGGAATAAGCAAAGGCTGCAACTAATTTAGCATCAGACCCACTAATTAGTAAATAAAGGATTAATTAAACAATTACAACACCTAGAAAATCAAGATGAAAATATTGTTAAAAAGACAAAAATAAATTACAGTGGAACCTCGGTTTGCGAGTAACTTGGTTTACGAGTGTTTTGCAAGATGAGCAAAAATTTGTAATAAATTTTGACTTGATAAACGAGCGAGGTCTTGCAGTACGAGTAGTTTGTCTGCTGAGCGTCATGTGATCACAACTGAGCTGATGGTTCTTCTCTCTCTCTCACTGCGGGATTGTGGGCAATCGTCTCCTGTTCTCCGTCTGAGTCAGCGTGCCTCACTCATATAGTCAACATCCGTACGAGCTTATAGTGTTTACTACAGCATTAGCATTGTGACTGTGTGCGCACGCGTGTGTGTGTGCTGTGACGTGCGAGTCCCCGTCTTGCACCCTAAAACACAAAGCTGAGTCTCAGTACTTTAGCAACACCAGCTTTATTCAGCTTGAAACGGCAACAGCGCGGTTTTTTATACACAGAAACAGCAGTCAGGCAGGGCCCTGCGCATTTGTAATGTTCCTTGTTCTTTGTATCACCCATTGACGGCAGGCGCTTATAGCATGTCCGCGATCTTTTCGGATTCGCTTTTACGGTGAACTGCTACAGCGCTGGGAGACTGCGATTGCTTCGGGAGGCTGTTCTGCGTGTCGTCCCGTTGGGTGCAATCCCACAAGAGTTTAGAAACTCACTCACACCAGCCATGATTCTTTTCAAAGGTAAAGTGCAAGTTAATTTGTTTTATGTATTTTTACTTTACATTTTGTATTAATCATTTTTATATGAATAGTTTTGGGTTGTGGAACAAATCATCTGAGTTTCCATTATTTCTTATGGGGAAATTCACTTTGATATACGAGTGCTTTGGACTACAAGCACGTTACCGGAACGAATTATGCTCGCAAACCGAGGTTCCACTGTATTCCCTTTTAACTGCTTGGTACATTTTAATATATATTTTTTTTTACCAAACTTAGTTTTCTAATTTCTATATTGTTCAACACCCTCACAGGGGGAGCAGTGGTAGTGCTGCTGCTTTGCAGTAAAGAGATTGTGGGTTCGCTTTCCGGGTCCTCCCTGTGTGGAGAGCGCTTTGACTAGTGAAAAAAGCAGTATATAAATGTAAAGAATTATTATTATTAGAGCTTGGGATATAATAACACATCACTTAATTAGTCCAGGGGTCCAATTAAAAACAGAAGCTGGTTGGAACAAAAACCTGCAGCCACAGTGGGCCCCCAGGACCGAGGGTGGGAAACACTGCATTACGTGACCTTCACTTGCATAACGATAGATATGAAAGGCACTATGAGAGAGAGAGAGAGAGAGAGAGAGAGAGAGAGAGAGAGAGAGAGAGAGAGAGAGAGAGAGAGAGAGAGAGAGAGAGAGAGAGAGAGAGAGAGAGAGAGAGAGAGAGAGAGAGATAGAGATAGAGATAGAGATAGAGATAGATAGATAGAGATAGAGATAGATAGATAGATAGATAGATAGATTTTCCTTTTAGTGTTCGGATTCAGCGGGTTGGAAAATGGATGGATGGATGTAGTAGGCAGGACAAGATAGATAGATAGATAGATAGATAGATATTAATTTTAGTGTAGTAGGCAGGATTAGAGAGAGAGAGAGAGAGATAGACAGATAGATAGATGGATGTGAAAGGCACTATATAATAGATAGATAGATAGATAGATTTTAATGTTAGCATAGTAGGCAGGATAAGATAGATAGACAGATAGACTTTATTAATCCCCAAGGGGAATTTCACATACTCCAGCAGCAGCATACTGATATTAACAATATTAAATTAAAGAGTGATAAAAATGCAGTGCAGGCTACAAAGTGCAAGGTAGAGAGTGTGAGGCAGGTATAACAGACAATAACTTTGTATAATGTTAATGTTCACCCCCTCTGAGTGGAATTGAAGAGTCGCATAGTGTGGGTTAGGAACGATCTCCTCAGTCTGTCAGTGGAGCAGGACAATGACTGCAGTCTGTCGCTGAAGCTGCTCCTCTGTCTGGAGATGATCCTGTTCAGTGGATGCAGTGGATTCTCCATGATTGACAGGAGTCTGCTCAGCGCCCGTTACTGTGCCACGGATGTCAAACTGTCCAGCTTCGTACCTACAATAGAGCCCGTCTTCCTCACCAGTTTGTCCAGGCGTGAGGCGTCCCTCTTCTTTATGCTGTATGCTCCAGTGAAGCCAGTTGTGCAATGCGACATGCCCATTAACTCACTCCAACTAGTCAATGACTCTATGACGAAATCAAGCAGGTCTGCTTTTGCCTTTAGTTAAAGGGACATGCTCTGAGTGTTGGAGAGCTGGCAGCCAATGAACGCTTGTCCATAAATACAGTGCATAGAATACAAGAAATAAGACACGTGGGTGTTTTGCACCTCACAAACAGAGAAGAGGCTTGTCTCTCTGATGTTTTATCTTTTTATGCATTATGACAGAATGGGAAAAAGAAAAAGAGGGCTAAGATTGCGGCAAAACTTGTCGTACCTGTTAACCCTTCATACAGCACTGCTGGCTCTGTCAGGCGGCATGCTACTGGCTACAACAAAAGGGGGCGAGCACTGCTGTGCTGGAAGGTAGGCACTCGGTGGCTAATTGTGGCATGTCCAGTGATTTTCACTTGTGTAAACTGACATGGTCTGGCAACGAGACAAGCATCCGCAGTGAGCAAGTCTAACATACCCACTGACTAGGAGTCACATAATGTGATTGTGGCTCAAAGTACACTACCAAGCTTTACTTCAGGTGACTTCAGCTGGGCGTAGTGAATGAAAGCATAAAAGCTAACATTCCAAAGTTACCACTAACCCAACTAACCCAAACCAGCTGCAAGGATCACACCTCTGCTGAGCCAACTTTAAAGTTTCCTACTTTGATATCAAAACTGATATCCAACTACTGTTTTACCCAAATACGCATTCCAACATTTAAAGATACTTGCTGCATACCGAGAATTAACCTGTCAGATAGCTACCTGAACGGTGAACTATTATGAGGTTCTCATTTAGTATTGTGGTTCCTCTTCAGTGGAGCTCTTTCTCGAGGAGGCTTCAAAATGTACAATGTTAAAATTCTGCCCATCATTTCTTAAATGGTGTGTTATATCAGCCATAAATGTTTATGATGTGTTTTCTGAGTGACCCTTTTCACATGTTTTCTTGAAACCAAATTTTTATAAAACATATTTAATTGAATCATAACAGAACACAATGAAAAGAGCTAGGAAACGACATCGGGGATAACCAAACCCAGCTCATGATCAAGTGAACTGCAGTAAGCCATCTCTGAAATGTAAAACTAGATGAGTTGTTGATCTGCAATGCAGAAAGATCCAGGAGGAGTAAGTTACAGAATGATGGCTTCCATTGGGACAAAGTGACAGAATTGGGTGATTTCTAACAAAGGCCACCAATAAGGTTGTTCAATAGGTGCTGGAATGATTACCTTGTGCTGCAGTGCAGAGAAGGACAGAGTGGAGAAATCCACTCATGAAGGAGAACCTGAACAGAAACCATTGAAGAAAGAGATCTGACCACCAAAGCACCAAAGAGAAGTCACTGAGGGGACACTGCCAGAATATGTGCGAGAAAGTGCCAGGAGCATTTAACACTAGAATTACCAGAGTCTACGAAAAAACTCGTAGATCCAACCCACCTTAAAACTGTACTCACTTCTCTTTTGTCTTCTAAATGTGCCGATTAACACGAGCAGCAAGCAGCCGGCTATTCCATCCCCCACCGCCGCAGAATGTTCACTAAGTTTTCCCAGCTCATGCCTTGTTTGATTATCTGGGAGTGACTGAAGTGCTGGAGTTTTAGAGTGGAAATAATAGATCGCTATTTGGAACACACGCATTTCATGTGTGTTCCGTTTCTACAGTAATCTGTGTAAACACATTTTTAAAACAAACATTTTTCGTATTTTAGTAGTAAATGACAAAATGTAGGCATAAACTATATAATATATGAAGCCTGAAGTCCAAAGATCAAGTAAACACGTTCACAAAAGATTCAAGGAATAGATAACAGCTTCAGTGGCATAGTGGTAAGATTTGCTGACTTGTAATCAAGAGTCCCCGGTTCGATCCCCACTCACTCCTATATTTGCTGTTTTCAGTAGTGAGCTGCTCATTTTGTTAAAATTATACATTACACACATACATTTGGTTTGCGTCTGTAACACATGGTGTGCATTTATAGGACTTGTAAAAGTTACCTTTTTTTAACTTCTATTCTCTCTAAATCACGATCACGATACATACTACAGCACCCCCACCCTGGGATCTGACGCTGTTATTTTTCATTTGAAACGGTAGAACTGGAGAAGTGAGTGGTGTTTTGAGACAATGGAACTGGACATTCTCTCATCTGGAGGGATTAAAGCTGACACACAAACACTGGTGAGTCTGCCTTCTTCGTATCTCACCGTCACTTGACTTTTTTTTTTATTCAGTTTTATTGAGTGTTCCTGCTCATGCTGAATTAGTGTGCACCTTATGGTGTATGATGTCAAAAAAACACTGACGTAGGTATATATGATATTTGGAATTATTCGTTTTATGACCTGTATAGTACATTTCAGAAAACTTTGTGGCACGAATGCAACATTATTCATATTATTCATATTCATTCGCATAACATCTTGCGGTTTGTAATCAGTGACTGCGTGTTTTTTTCCCCCAATCTTGCCAGTCCCCACATGTTGCTGTATGCTGTTTCTTTTGTACTCCAGGACATGCAGAGGATAGAATAGTACAGAGCAGTAAGTTCAGTGCTATATGCAATCATCAGATTCAAATGTTAACTGTTCACACACACGCAAGGATCGTCCTTCCTACATTTACAACGTGTGTACCTGTTACAATGTACAAGCTTCTCTCTATGCTGTTGTTTTTATTACACACCTGAAAGAATGACAATATATGTGAAAACATCATCGCACTAATGCAATATTATTTGAAAACGAACAGCGTCAGATCGGGTGTGGATTAATGCTGGCGCTATTACTGAAAGAAAAAAAAGATCAACATGTGCGTTGATCCTACAGCACTAAATAAGCTCATGCGCTCTAACATCCACCCCCCGATCTGACTCTAAGTAACAGCGCAAATACAGACGCAAACCAAGTGTGATGAAGAGTCCCCGGTTCGATCCCCACTCACTCCTATATTTGCTGTTTTCAGTAGTAAGCTGCTCTTTTTGTTAATACTATGTAGTACACACATACACTTGGTTGGCGTCTGTACTTGCGCTGGTACTTACAGTCAGATCGGGGAGGAATGTTAAGAGCGCGTGAGCTTATTCAGTGCAGCAGGATCAACGCAGATGTTGATCTTTCTTCTTTCTTTCAGTACATGCGCCTTCTCTATTTATATATCTAGTGACTTTTCTGCCTGTCTGTCTCTCTATTACGCAGTGCTGTCTGTCTGTCTGTCTGTGTGTGTGTTATGGATCTTAAAAATAACAGTTATAAGGACACTTGTTCATGTTAATTGCAGTCTCTATTGTTAAAAAATATTTTAAAAGGAGCATCCCACATGAAAATATAACGATCTCATTAACTGACATTACATACCAATTTATAAATTTTATGTCCATTTGAGGTTAAAAAGAAAAAAGAAGAAGAAAAAAAAAAAAAAAAGAACACTTTCTCCTCAACGGGGAATCAAACTCTGGTCTTCTGATGGACAGTAAGCCTGCTGCGCTCTGAGACAGCAAATCTTACCGCTACGCCACGGAAGCTGTTGTATTGTTCTTGAACCTTTTGTGAAAGTGTTTATTTAATGTTTGGACTTCATGCTGCTTCACACATTCTATAGTTTATGCCTACATTTTGTAACATTTATTACTAAAATATGAAAAAGTTTGTTATAACAATGTGTTTACACAGATTACTGTAGAAACGGTACACACATGAAATGCGTGTGTTCCAAATAACGATCTATTATTTCCACTCTAAAACTCCACTTCACTTCCAGATAATCAATCAAGGCATGAGCTGGGAGATGCTCGTGCACGTTAAAAGTCGGTGGGGGGATGGAATTGCCGGCTGCTTGCAGCTTGTTTTTATCGGCACATTTAGAGGACAAAGGACGCTGGCGGAGGGGTGCGAATGGTTTTAAGGTGGGCCGGATCTACAAGTTTTTTCGTAGACTCTGGTAATTCTAGTGTTTAGGAACAGAGATGACAAGGTGGGTATGGAGCCAAGGACATTGTGTCTACTTTATTAATGTTGGGTTTGCTGCTCCACACTTTCTACCTCAGATGAAAGGTTTTATAACGTGAGTATTGCCGTATGTACAGGATGCAGTAAAACTTACTTGAATGTGCTAATCAACATGTCGCTATTGTTAAGTGCAATGACTAGGGAGTATTACTACCTTACTGCAACATTCAGTGGCTCCAATGTTGGGTTCTATTCTTAGGCCAGGTTTATACTTCACACGACGCGACGCATGCTCCAACGTACGCTCCTGCTATGCAAGCGTTGTACTGTTTATACTTGCGTATGTACTTTACGTAAAACTGGAGGAATCCAGCAGGTGGCAGTGAGAGATACTAGCACGGTGATCACAGGTTCGGCTTCGCTGTGTTGTGAATTGCCTGGAAAACCAATTAAATTCCAATGACACCTTACAGCAATATCTCTGAAAAGGATGTTTAATGATTAAATCCATCAATCCAGGGATGTGCCCATTCCAGCAGGCATTGGGCACGAGGCAGAAACAATCCCTAGATGGGGCATCAGCTCATCGCAAGGTTAATACAAACACTCACAAACACACTGGTGTCATTTTAGTGTCACCACATCCGCATATCTTTGGAAGGAAACCGGAGCACAGTGTGGAAACCCAGCAGGAAAACATGCAAACTCCAGGCAGAGAATACCAGCGAGGTGACTCCCCGCGAGACAGCAGTGCTACCGCTCCGTCACTGTGTCACCCCCATGTGTGCAATTATTAACAGTATTCATTATTTAAACGAAATTAACGTAATTAACATAATACTTTAATGTATTTCATCATGAAAGTGATATCAAATATAAATCTAAGGATTCTAAATGTGCAGAGAGTTGGAATGTCATATATTTAATGTGTATGGTGATCTTTTGCTGTTTGCTGCTGCTGTCAGGTCAGGAGGAAGCCTCAGAAAAAAAAGATGGCACAATAGATGGTATTTGAGACTTTTAAAATGTATCGTGTCATTACGATCGGGAATATGAATCGCTAGAATATAAAAGCACCACGAATGCATTTATATGTCAGCATTTTGCTTGACCACATCGAACCATTCATGAAACATCGAAGCGCGCACATCGATCCTGTAGGATCCGCATTGCGGCTTTCTGTCACATGTAGATAGTAACCAGAGACTCGGACGTCACATTCCAACTTTTATCACACTGCGACTACGCCCCCCCCCCCGGCCACTGACTTTTTGCTGGTACTGCAACTTGCGCCCGCGTTGCGTTAATTTCTGCGGACCTGCTCAGACGATGCGTCAAATGAACGCTGGGAACATGTGGCAGCCATGATGTGTGTGTGTACGTGTTCTGAATGTAAAGTATAATGAGCCCTTATTCTTCCAATTTACCACATATTAAAACGACATTAGTTTTTCACTAGGAAATTGTTTTTGAGTTTTTTTTGCAAAGCACACAGATTTAAAACATG
Source organism: Erpetoichthys calabaricus (assembly GCF_900747795.2). NCBI lineage: Eukaryota > Metazoa > Chordata > Cladistia > Polypteriformes > Polypteridae > Erpetoichthys > Erpetoichthys calabaricus. The sequence goes on from NC_041407.2 coordinate 15,859,350, forward strand.
CCACAGAAAGACTACCATTTCTAGTTACACAAACCATATATACAGGGGGTCCTCGGGTTACAGCGTCTCGACATATGATGTTTCGAGTTTACAACTCTCACTCCCATAAAAACGTAAAAAAATTGAGACGTGAGTGTTTCGGCTTACGCCGTTAGCGTCATACTTACAGACTACTTTGGTTGTGCGCAGCAGAAGAATACGCAGTAACGCGGCGTATGAGTGAGGGAGTTGACAAACTAGTTTGGTTGCGTATGGAGGAGGTTTTCCGTTTGTGTTGCTTCGTTTGTCGACTTTTTAGCCCTTATAATGGCTCCTAAACGAAAGTCTGAGTCTTCAGATTCTAGTGCTTTGAAGAAGAGGAAAGCCATCACGATGGAAGTGAAATTAGACATTGTAAAGAGATCAGAAGGAATAAAGGTATGGAATGTTTTTTCTGTTACTACAGTACAGTGTACAGTACAGTATATTTAGGTCCTTTTTCTGTGGCTTAGTTGTGTTATGTTCTAGATTATGATTTTGCAAATGTGTTAGGATAGGTAAGTGACTTAAGCCAGGGTGTGTTTCGACTTACACCAAAATTTGGGTTACGTCACTGTTGTAAGAACGGACCTGTGTCATAACCCGAGGACCCCCTGTATATAGTACATAGAACCTTTGAAATTTTAAAACTTATTTAACCAAAACCTTTTTAATGTTAACTTCTGAAAAATAACAGAGGAAGGGAAATTTAATATTTTGGAACATGCTAGAATTGATCATATTTATCTGTACTGAAGCTGTAGAACACAGAATTGATAAAAAAAAAAAACAGTAATGTCCAAGTGTCTGTGAATATATGAGAAAGCACTGCCCAATTTAGGTAAAACATAACCAATTTTAAAGATTAAGATATCAACATAAAAAACCCACACTGATAATACACTCAAGCTAAGCCACATGGCATGTTAGGTCCTTGGAATGTTCTTACCACATAGCTGCTCAATTGTTGCCCACTGCTCTGACTTTGTCCACGTCTGGGCAAGCTCCTCATTTGATGTCTTCACAGCGTCCAATAATAGGCCAATGCTGTCCTGTAAGGCAGTGGGAAAGATGCACATATTTGATTTGATTCAGAAATCAAATATGTACATGCAAACAAACTTCTGGTCTGAATTTTCAGCACATATGCATAACATAAAACACATGTGAGGTGATTCTCCTGCAGTGTTGCGATAACATTTTAGTTTATTTCTTCTTCTATTTGAATTCTTCTTCTGCTTTCCCAGACTGCATGCTCATGATGTGAATCATGTTTGTTCTGGTAAAGCTATTGTGAATTAAAACTATTTGAGCAGCTTAACTCTGTGGATTTGTCTCGCCTGCTTCTTTTAACACTGTCTTCTGCCAAGTTGTTTCAGTTCGGACATCAGACTGCTGTGCCCTCAGTAGGCCAGTCACCCTGATAGCTTAAGATGGCATGACACTGCTGGTGAGAACAGGCTAGACCAGCAGTAGTGAACCTCTTTCCTAAATTCAAAATGAGCCACTGTTGGCTGAGTTCAGGTAAAGTACCCTGATCTCCAGCCACACACTGGCAGCCTGGCATGTTCGCACACAAATCTGAGCTTCCATAGAGCCCCATACTGATTGGGAGATGTTTAAACAAGTCACACGCAATCTTGGCTTGCCAGATCATTACGTAGGTTAATCAGATCCAGAGACTGGGAAGATGCCAGACCCCACAACTCAGTTGTGTTGAACCTTATAACACAAGCACAGCTAAGAAGGAAATTACGAAATCAATCTATAAAGTGTTATTAAGGAAGGCGTTTTTCCCAGATGCTTATTATGTTGGCAATGATTTGCAAACCTTCAGCCAGTTCTGCATTTTCATTGCAAATAGGTAAGTGCTAAATGAATTGGGTAAAAGACTGACCACCACACAAATAATAAATCAGATACTCACCCCAAGAGGCATAATGTCATTGGTGACCAGGAAAAGAAGAAGATGGAAGTCTGAGACAACATTAAGGAACACTGTGGATGTGTTTTGGGAGAGGTACGTAGATAAGCTATGAAAATCCTACAGGAAAGAAAGCATTCTGAGCTCAATGAAGTTCAAGTCAATGAAAATAAAAAGTGATCTTCAATTCCCCACTTATAGGATTACCTGGGTTTCTCCTAGCACGTCTCGATTCTCAATAGGGAAGCGGTGCATGGATGTGAACGTGAACACAGGATCTTTAGGGAAAGTTGTCGTTATCTGATAGAAAGTGAGAGAGGTTGATTAAACAAAACAAAAATGACAAAGGTCTAAAAAGAAAATAAAATGCAGCCTGCTCAAATGCTGCATAGTTGATGTGTTTCACTCTTTACTTCCCTGACATGTTGTATTCAACCTCTCATCCCAGAGTGTTCAAGCATGTTAAGGATTGGTAGCCGTTCACTATGTAACTTTAAAACTTTACAAGAAAGGTTACCAACAATTCTGTATTATAGGTTCAGATGAAGAAAATCTAAACGTTTCTGGACTCTACTTTCTTCTATCTCAGCTAATTTTTTATTCTCTAAAAAAAAAAAAAAAAAAAAAAATACAATGCAAAAAAAGTAGTATTTAATATTGTACAGTCGTGGACAAAAGTTTTGAGAATGACACAAGTGTTGGTTTTCACAAAGTTTGCTGCTTCAGTGTTTTTAGATCTTTATGTCAAATGTTTCGATGGTAGACTAATGTAGAATTACAACAATTTCATAAGTTTTAAAGGCTTTTATTGACAATTACATGAAGTTTATGCAAAGAGTTGATATTTACAGTGCTGGCCCTTCTTTCTTTTTCAAGACCTCTGCAATTTGCCCTGGCATGCTGTCAATCAAGTTCTGGGCCAAATCCTGACTGATGGCAGCCCATTCTTGCACAATCAATGCTTGGAGTTTGTCAGAAATGGTGGGTTTTTATTTGTCCACCCGCCTCTTGAGGATTGACCACACGTTCTCAATGGGAGATTCCTGGCCATGGACCCAAAATTTCGATGCTTTGCTCCCCAGGCTACTTAGTTGTCATTTTTGCCTTATGGTGTGGTGCTCCATCATGCTGGAAAAAGCATTGTTGGTCACCAAACTGTTCTTGGATGGTTGAACATTAGAACAATCCAGACGAGAACAGGACAATCAACCCAACAAAGCTCACCAGTCCTATCCACTTATTTCTTCCAAAAAAAACATCAAGTCGAGTTTTGAAAGTCCTTAATGTCTTACTGTCCACCACACTACTTGGGTCACTTATTCCAAGTGTCTATCGTTCTTTGTGTCAAGAAAAACTCCCTAATGTTTGTGTGAAATTTACCCTTCACAAGTTTCCAACTGTGTCCCCGTGTTCTTGATGAACTCATTTTAAAATAACAGACTCGGCCCACTGGACTAATTCCCTTCATAATTTTAAACACTTTAATCAGGTCTCCTCTTAATCTTCTTTTGCTTAAACTGTAGTAAGAAGTTGCTCTCGGAGGAGGTTTTACTGCCATTCTTCATTCATGGCTGTGTTCTTGGGCAAAATTGTTAGTGAACCCACTGCCTTGGCTGAGAAACAACCCCACACATGACTGGTTTCAGGCTGCTTTACTGTTGGCGTGAGACAATGACAGTTTGGTGACGAAGTCAGGATTTGGCCCAGAAGTTGATTGACAGCATGCTATGGTGAATTGTAGAGGTCTTGATTATAAATTAGCTTATAAATTAAGGATCAAAACTACCCTGTCCAGCCTGATGACTCAGTGGCCACCGCTACATAATTCACAGAGAGGCTTGTAGCCAAGTTAATGATGTGTACACTGGTTTAGTCACCACCACTTACTTAAAGTGTGCTTTTTGTACAAATTTCTTTTTTGCAGTTTGCCTTTTTATATCTTTGAACTCAAATACATCATTTTAATCAAACAAAAAAAAAATCCTCTTTTCAGTGCTAGGTGATTGTATAGCAGAACTAATGTACTGCAGACGGATTCTTATTCTTTCTACATCAGATTTGTTTTATACCTTGATCGGAAAACTGGCAAAGTGTCATCCTAAGCATCAGTTCATAAGAATCTGTGCTCTTGAGACCAGCTGAAACTCAGGAGTCAAAAACAGACACTTGGTATTTTCAGTTGGGTTTCCGTTTCAGTAAAACAGATAGGTGTGGAACACTTTTTTCCTTTAGAAAATTATACTTTTTGGCCCACTGTTTACGAGTATTTTTAAAGGGAGAGGTCGAATATTATTAGAGACGTGTTTAAAATAAACAATAATATGACCTTCACTTAGGTTTAATTTATTTTGCAGCCTTTGCTGTGCTATACTAACTGCCTTAGCAGACACGTTGTGCATCACTCTACCAGTATACTTGATGCATTTTAATTACAGATAAAGATAATAATACAGCGCTAGCTGATACAACACTTCTGGTGGAGTTGTTTAGTGTGAAGCTGCAGCATCAGGTCACAAAAAGAAGGCATCATGGAGCGACTTTTTGATCACAAGTCTACATATTTTAAATTCAGCCTCACGCTATCATTTAAAGTAGTGCAGGATGTTTCCACTGCTAACTGAAAGATCACCTGTTTACCCAAAGGCAATTTATGATAATGCTTTGTGGGTTGGTTTGAATGTTGTAAAGGAACGGTTTTACTAAAAGGGCATCAGAAGAGGAATTTATCGATCAAAGGTTTCAGACGTTCGGAGTATATGTGCAAGAAACTGGCAGTAATTGTGCTATGTTTGAAAAATAAGAGAATAAAATGAGTCAACAGCAAGCAACTTTGGCAAACTAGAAATTAATTTGATCAACTGACTCAGTGAATTCTTTTAAAAAACAACTCAAAACTCATCTGTTCAGGAAGACTTTTTGCTGTACCTGACTTTATCACCCTTCTCTCAGTTTACCTGTATGTCAAGTTGCTCATGTAACCTGTGTGTGTGTGTGCTAGATCATCAATTAGTTGTCTGTTTGGCTATTCTCTGAATTACTACCTTACTCTTCTTTATTTATTTGGTTTAATACAATGCTATATACTGTATACCCTGCTGTTCTTTCTTAAACTCTGAAGTGCCTTGAGCATGGGAAAGGTGCTATATAAATAAAACGTATTATTATTATTAGTAGTAGTAGTAGCTGGCACAGTGAATTCCACTAATTTTTCTGGCTTTATAATCATGTTTCTTAAGAATGCTGACAAGAACACAGGTTGAGTGTAGCAGATCGGAGAATTAATTTGTGAAACAGCCTTTTTGATTCATTATCTGAACTTTTAAAAAGCAAAATTTACCTTCTAAAAAAAAAAAAAAAAGCGCAAGGTCCGGTAATCATAGATACTGTGGCTCCAACGACAGGAGTTACGTGGTGTGGTTAGGCCCTCAGATTCTACATTTTTGTGCTCTACCATATCAAACATTTGACACTTTGGGTGGCCTGCAGGAGAGATTTCGAAGAAGTCGGGCTGTGTTTTCTATGTGTATATGATAGCCTAAATAAAGTAAACAGGATAATACGGAGGCATTTCAAATCAAGAATGTAAAACATGTTGTATGAATTATGTAAAGACAAACATAAAGAAGTGGTAACTCCTGTGGCCGTCATTTCATACGAAACTGGAAGACAATACCAATACTCACATCTATAATTAGGTACTCCACAGGGAGTGGTCGCGCCAAGTATGTGATGTCGTTGCCAAATTTATCTTTATCCTTTGGGGAGAAAAAAAAAAAGGAACGTTCAGTATTGTTGATAGGAAAAAAAAAAATACTATGTTGACCTGGAATGAAAGGAAACGAAAATAAAAAAGCCCAAAAGATAGAAGCAAATATTTAATTTTGGTTCTTTTTATCAAACAAGTCATCAAAACAATCATTTTCACATCCAGAAAGTTAAACCTTAAATTAAAAAAAGATTAGAGGGAACTGGGAACAAGATGTAAGGAAAAACTACTGAAGGCAAAGTAAGTTGAAACACATCCACAAAAGGATGGAAACCAATTACTGCTATGCCACTCATTACGTTTGTTATTTACCTCTCAGAATTCACCCAAAAATGCAGCACATATCATTTCCAGACTACGATTCAGGTTTACAATTAAAACCATAATGTTAAGTAAATGAAAAAAATGATCTGCTGTTCACTTTTGCAAAAAATACAAACAAAACAGTGCAAGAAAATCAGTCACTGTTAGTTCGAGAAACTCTGTAATACTTTGTAAAATTGGCTTTACTATCTTACAGATTCCACAGTCAACAAAGATGCTTTCAATAATAAACAAGTCTGACATTTTCAAATGAATTCAAACAATGAACAAAATATATCAACTGCGTTACTAAAATGTGGTCTGAGAAAAGTGACGCCCTGTTTAGAACTAATGACAGCACTGTCATATTTAAATGCCCGTTTTGGGGTCATTTGGTGTAAGAGGGAAAGTAATTCAAAGAAGTAACAGGATATTGTTTTTAAAAACCTGAAAAAAAATCATTATAACAATGGAGACAGCATTTCCAGATAGTTAAGAGGTAAGGTAAGTCAGACTGCTTAAGAGCAAGCTAAAGAAGAAATCGTGGTGTTTTAAAAATGTATCATTTTAATATGTAATCACAGAAATAAATCTTTCACAAACTAAAAAATGAATGCAGCTGCGGAGCAATTTCATATATAGTATGATGCCAAGTGCAGAATGAAATGTTCTTTTTCTTAAGCATGGGACAATAAATGTATGGATTTAAAAAAATCTTACAAGATCAGGAAATGTGCATCTGGGCCCAGCTGCCCAGTTTGCAACACCAGAGGTTCTCAAACCTTTCATTCCGAGGGCCCAAATAAGAAACATCAGTGCCATAATAGGACCAAAGAAAGCACAGCCATAAATAGACAGACAACAATGGACATATAATAAAAAAAAAGACAATGTTCTACGTTTTATTTCAAGCTTCTTTTTCACATAAATATTACTAAAAGAGAAAAGTGGAAAGCAAATGTATCATTAATAAATAATAATCATTCAAAACAGGGAATAGATTCCAGAAGTGCGTCACTTCAAGTCTAAGGGCTTTGTGTACGCTTTAATAAAGCCGATAGAAATAAATGTTTGGGGTGCAGAGCAAGGATGTGACGATTTTTGAAAGGATAATATGAATGGTCACTTTACTTAGATGACGGATAAAGAAAAAAGGAGTCAAAAAATAAATCAATGCAGCTCGTTTACCTTTTGTAAAAGAACATTTTTTTGAACAATGTTTTTCAAATCAATAAATTTACAAATATCCACATATCCTAAATTTCATTTAATAATTCAATAAACTCGGTAAATGAGTAGCTAACTTATTGTATGCACTATTTGTTTATATGGATGATAGAATAAATCTTGAATAATTCGGTGAACTGTCTACTTTGAAATGTTTAAAGTTACTGACTGACATAATGCTGAATGTTTACATCTTGTTCCAACCTTTTGATATCTTCAGTTCTCAATGGTCCAAACAAGTCCTTCACATGACCAAGTCAAGTCAAGTCAAGTCGAGGAGTATGCACTGGTACAACATGTTGCCGCACCCACTACACGACGAAACAACTCGGGATCCCGGTTTGCAACCCCCCAGGCAGACATGCGGTCCAGTCCCACCCTCCGGAAATGACCCTCTATCTGCCGCAGCCAGGTGTTACGTGGGCGACCCCTTGGCCTGGTCCAGCCACTTGGGTCCCCAACAATGAGGATCCTACGAGCTGGATCACCCTCGGGGGAAACACGCCACATGGCCGTAGTGATGCTCCCTCACAATGCAGGTCATGTGCCTTATTTGGGACTCCATGACCATTAAATTTAAATTTATCAAAGCACTTTAAAACAGTGTTACGAGAGAGAATTCATCCTCGCCAAAGCATGCAACATTGTTTTTGCACCTCTGTTACAGAATTACATTTTATGTATGCGGTAGCAGTGAACACACAATGAAGCCTGACCAGTTGACCACTGCCCGTGAAACTTAGTTAAGTATACAACACTGACATGGCACTATATACAAACAAACCCCAACCTTATAAACTCACCTTTCATAACACCCCGAAAATCATCACATCCTTGTGAGGCACCCTTTCTTTTATTTCAACATTTTTAAATGTCTGTTCACCACACAGGCTTGTCTGTGTCATTCCCTCCTCTCTGCCCATTTCTTAAAAGTGTGTTTGCTGGTCAGTCATCTCAGTTTGATTGTTGCTCTGGTTGCGTCAGGGGAGACAGCGTCAGGGGGATATTCATTATTGTTTCCTGCTATAGAAACGAAGGCCTTCTGAGATGAGTCAACGACATTGCTTCGCAAGCTACTGCGGTAAATGGTGCGCTAAACACAGGGTAGTGTATCACTCGTCACAGAAGTAGTGCTTGGACAAACTTACCTATTACTACACAATCATGTGGCGACCCATCACAAACATGTGTGACAGTTTAACAATTAAAGTAGAAATTACAATGGCATCCTAAATATTGGTTTTAGTAAAATAAAACTGCTCACTTGTGAAGACTTATTTTGTGAATGATAACATTCAAATCTTTGTGTATTGGTATACCGTAAGGCTTATTGTTATTATCAAGCATATACAAATGAAATGGTCAAAATGAATCCCTTATATTTTGTACATCACAAGGTTTTGTGTCAAAGGTATACAGTGAAACCTCGGGTCACGACCGTAATTCGTTCCAAAACTCTGGTCGCAACCCAATTTGGTCGTGACCCGAAGTAATTTCCCTCCATAGGATTGTATGTAAATACAATTAATCCGTTCCAGACCGTACGAGCTGAATGCAAATGTTTTTTTTAAAGATTTTTAAACACTGAAATAGTTAATTATACCATAGAATGCACAGTGTAACAGTAAACTAAATGTAAAAACATTGAATAACACTGAGAAAACCTTGAACAGAGAAAACTAACATTACAAGAGTTCACGCTAATAGCATTAAGAAACGCTCACTGTAAACACTTTTTTTAATGAGTTTTAAGCACAGGGGGAAAAAAAGGAACATTTGAAAAAATCCTTAATTTATACAAAAACTAAAAGAAAACTAACCTTGCATGAGTGGAGTTCTGGCATGAAGGAAGTGAGGAGGAACTGGGTGGAAAGGAGATTACAGTTTTGAGATAAAGCCCCTGTGTGCGATGCATGTCTGACCGAGAACAATGTACTGTACAGGGAGAGACTGAACACGTGTGTAAATCACCGGCGCGTACGAACCGGAAGGGAAACGAAACAGAGCACAAAGAGTTCACAGCAAATGCACAGGGTGAGAATGAACACGTATGGAAATCATTGGCGCGTACGAACCGGAACGGAAACTGGCTTGTTCGTCGCCCGAGTGTGTGGTCGTGAACAGATGCAAAAGTTTGGCAAACTTTTTGGTCGTAACCCGATTTGTACGTGTTCAGAGACGTTTGTGACCTGAGGTTCCACTGTACCTTCAAGAGCTGACTGCAAACACCCCGGTACTAATCATTACAAACACATCATCCTCAAGAAGACACCTTCAGAAAAGTCAGATCTTCAGTCAAGAGGTACCTCAACTAAAAAAAATCAAAACTAACAACTTCCAAGGTTTCTGTCATAATTTGTCCTTACACTACTGGATTGCGCAGCAACACATAACTGCAGCCATTAAACAGGCCTCTACGTTTTCTTCGTATGACTTAGCCGCAGATGAGTTGTGGCACCAATTAAGTTATTTAAGAAATGAGGACAGAAAAGTTCCGGTTAACTTTAACATCGCACAAGACATCCACCAGCTATTGAAAACAGAACACTGTCACTTAAAGAATTCCAACCACAATAAAAATACACAAACACAATTTTCATACTGATCACTAATCAGTATTTTAGTTACATTTTTAAAAATAAATATAGGAAAGTGCAGTGCAGCTCCTGCGGTGGGCTGGCGCCCTGCCCGGGGTTTGTTCCCTGCCTTGCACCCTGTGTTGGCTGGGATTGGCTCCAGCAGACCCCCGTGACCCTGTGTTTGGATTCAGCGGGTTGGAAAATGGATGGATGGATGTAGTGCAGCTCTTAGTAATAGCATTAAGATAATTTCAGTATTACTTGAAGGACATCATCATTCCTGTTGGGCACTCACTTTATAGAAAACATCAGGCACATATTGCTCCGTGCTCGATTCCTTGACATACCCAAGCTCGGGCACATCTCGGCATGGAAGTAGACACTCATCACGCACCAAAGCCATGCACTGATTTGACACTTCATAGCCCTCAAAATGCACCTGGTTATCAGGGCCACCTGAAAAGAAAGAAAAGTGAAGAACTTGAACAACAGATGGGTGGTGGGCATTCACACCACAGTATAAACATCTACCAGAAGCAATGAGAAAGCATTACTAACAGGCAGGGTGAAAAAGCAGCAGACACCTACCCAGTTATCGTAGTAGTTACTCAATAAAATACTATCATGGGTATGAATACTTATGCAGAAAAAAATATTTAAGATATCTGCTACAAAAAACTTTGATTTTTAAATTTCTTATTCATGTACAAAACAAAACAAAACATACAGCAACAAGATATTTAGGTATAATTTCCAATTAAACAACATTTGAAACATTTTCAAGGGTAACTGAATAGTTTTGCAAAGCAATGTATCTAAATGATTTCTATAATTACATTCATGCATTAAAAACCTAAACATATTTCTAACAGTTTATCATTTTATTTTAAAAACTTGAAAATATAAACAAAATTTCATTTGTTATGCATTCAGGACTGCATTTTTGGCAACTTTTTATTCTGACTGATGTAGAGTTCAAGCCACCTTACAGCAGCTTTTGCTTTTCTCCCACACATGTTTATAATAAGAGTTGATTTGATAAAAGAAAACAGAAGTATAACTACAGACGTTAGATGGTACATGCCGACAATCTTTTATTGCTCACACTGCCCAAAATGGTTTACGCTAATATGGGCATTGCATGCAAGAGTCACTGCACTTGCAGATATTAATCCCAATTACTCTTCAGTGTTACTAGTGAGAATATACGTCGTTGTCTGAAAGCAGTTTTATTTTGATCAGTTTGGTGGCATTTAAGAAAGATAAGAATGTAACTTGTTGCTTTTTTAAGTAACATTTCACAGTAAAACTAATTTAAATTATGTAAGGTTTCTTGTTAACATATAGTCCTGTTAAAAAATAAGTACACTCCATTAAATGTTTTTTTTTTCTTGTTTAACATTTGTGGGAATACACTGTATTAAGGTTTGACCTTCATTTGGACAGTGCTGTTAGATAAAGGTGATGTTATTTGAAAAGAAAAATGATTGTTTGATTTAACAATAAATTTAATTAAAAATAAACACAAATGCCAAATCGGTGTATGGAAAAAGCAAGTCCGCCCTTGGCTCTCTCTAATAGCTGGTACTGCACCCAATGGCAGAGACAACCTCAACTATGTTTTTCTGTTAGCTGTCTACTCGTCTCTGCCATTGACTAGTAGAACATGCTCCCCACTCCTTCATGCTGAAGTCGTTCAGCTGTGCAAAATTTGAAGGGTGTGTTGCATCCATTCTGCTCTTAGACTAAACTTGCTGGGGTGGACTAGCCTGGGAAAGTTGGCAGATGCTTCAAATCTTCTGCACTTGTAGATCAGCTTCCAGTCTGCAGAATTTATAGATGACTGTGAGTCGACCACTTTTTTCTGAAGGCCTCAGGGAGCTCTTTCGATTGTGGCATGGTGGTAACGCACACTTCCAAAACAAAAAGCAAACTAAATGCCTTAGGCTTACATAAGACAGGTTCCTCCATGAACCCCTCTCTAATGACGTTCTGGTCATTTGCACCCGATTCTAATTGTAGGTCTTTGAGGTGGCGACAGATGCAGGGGTGGTATTTGCATTTATGCTTATTTAAATTATACAATGAACTACAAAATGTAATTGTGGCATGATGTCTCATATTATATCTCCTTTATCTATAGATACTATTTAAATGAAGATCAAATTTTGATATGTCAAAAAGCAAACTAAACTAAATGCCTTAATTTTAAATAAGACCGGTTCCTCCATGTACCCCTCTCTAATGATGTTCTGGTCATTTGCACCCGATTCTAACTGTAGGTCTTTGAGGTGGTGACAAATGCAGGGGTGGTATTTGCATTTATGTTTATTTAAATTCTATAATGGACTATAAAATGTAAATGTGGCATGATGCCTCATATCTCCTTTACCTAAAGATACTATTTAAGTGAAGATCTAATTTTGATAAGTCCTAATGTTACAAAAGGAAAAAAAAATCATGAGGTGTACTTACTTTTTTCACATTTCCTTTTCTAAACCTAGGATTTTAATGAGCTTTTATAATTAGACAGAAGCCACATTAAGTTTTAAGATTCGCCATCTTGTACACTACAGTTTTGGAAATTCAAGTTATACACAATCACAAAGAAAGAAAAAAGACCACCATACCAGTTGCTACCACAGTTACAAACTTTGAACCAAAATGACCATCAGGGGACAACCGGCAGGAATTGGTATATTTATTCTGGAAATAGCCAGCCGTTATGCACTCTTCAGCACTCAAGAAGTAAGAATCCTAGTGACAATGCAGAAAGACAGAGAGAAAAAAAATGGCATAGTGAAGAAGAGGCCTCTTTTTCAAACATGTTCATTTTGTCAGTTTGGATTTTGTCCATGTTAAGACTGATACACCAGTAGCCTGTTTGATAAGGGAAAAAGACTGCAGTCAATGAACAACATACTGCATTTCCCATTGGGATCAATAAAGTATCTATCTATCTATCTATCTATCTATCTATCTATCTATCTATCTATCTATCTATCTATCTATCTATCTATCTATCTATCTATCTATCTATCTATCTATCTACTGCAGATCAAACGACCTTCAGCTGTTTCTAGAGGTATTGCAGTACATGGCGTCCTTAGAAGAATCCCCATGCCTCTCCACCGAGCTGCCTTTTTTTTTTTTAATGTTTTTCAGAATTTTGCTAAAAAAAATACACATGTGAGGGAAAAACTACTGACGAGTTCCTTCAAGTCTGTGTAATGTACACTGCAAAAAAAAATGCTTATGCAAAAACTAGACAAAAAAAAAAAAAAATAAAACACTTTAAATGGGAGTTGCTTTGTTTTTATTTAGCAGAAAAATCTGCCAACGGGGTAAGCAAAATTTACTTAACAAGATTTCTTAAAGTAAGCTAAACAATTGTAAATACAAATTTTTTGATAAGTCAATAATTCTTACAATAAGGAAAACAAGATTTAATGTCATGATATGAATACTTTTCACTTGCTTAGATTTCATTTTTTGCATTGTAGATGAGTTGATTAAACCAACACACTTAATATTAGATTTAACCAAATACATTAATATTATGATGTTTTTTAGTTTATGTCAAAATAGTGCATGCATAGCTTTCATTGTAGCTCAACACGGGTACTGTAAGTTCCGGATTCCCACTTTCTAGAATTTCAGAAGTGATAATTTCATAAACTGCCTGCCAATGTCACAACTGTACACCATAATCTATTTGTTAACAGTTGGTGGGTAGCTTGTGCTGCAGCATCTCTACCCACCGACAGGAAATGTATCAGTGACCCAACCAAATTATCCTCAAAAAGAGTAGGAATTTGACACAACCAATTATAAAAATTACCATCCAACGTCAGTCCAAAGCCAACTGCTACTTTTTAAGTGAATGACGCCAAAACACAGAGAAAGAAATTGCATTACACTTTAAAGAAGCTTTAAGCATATAAAGACATACCCCATTTTTAATTGTTTTAATGTTGTACACATTTCTAGGCCAAAATATTCAAAGAGGGGACCACCACATGTCACCTATAGCAGGGCATTTCCAGTCAAATGCATGCTTACAGTTTCTAGGTAGACGTGATTAAGACTCATTTGGACACTTCCACCATTTTTTTAACTGCCTAAACCTTATATGCTGTTGAATTTCTACAAGACTGGTAGTTTGGAGGGGCAGCACAGTGGCACAGTGCTAGTGCTGTTGCCTCACAGTAAAGAGAACTGGGTTCACTTTCTGGGTACACCCTGCGTGGAGTTTGCATGTTCTCCCCGTGTCTGCGTGGGTTTCCTCCCACAGTCCAAAGACATGCAGGTTAGGTGAACTGGGGATCCTAAATTGTCCCTAGTGCCCAGGATTTGTTCCTGCCTTGTGCCCTGTGTTGGCTGGGATTGGCTCCAGGAGACCCCCGTGACCCTATGTTCGGATATGGCGGGTTGGATGATGGATGGATGGTAGTTTGGAGTTATATTAAAAGTAGTAAAGGCATTGACAAGTTCTGTGCTTATGCTTGATTTGCCATCAGCAGGATCACCTTTAAGGCAGTTTGCCCACATTCATTTTCTGCCACATATTGCACATCATCACCATCCACCAAATGTGTATTAACAAACAGCAGTGTAAACAAACGTAATTAACAACAATGTTGACGCATAGGTGATCGATACGTAGCTGAATCAATGTAGATACTACTTCATTCAACACTGGAACAAATATTTAGGTTTATTCTAGGTGAATAGCTTGTTGGGCTAAATAGCCTGTTCTCATCAGTGTTATAAATAAAATAAAATTTGCTAAGTCCCTTATCTTAGGATGTACAGTAACAGTGTCCAGCACACTTTGCACAGATGTTCAGAATAAAATTACTGCACTCATAAGATGATCAGAAAGATACAGTATGATGGTAAAAATAAAATACAGTAAATCAAATGAAAGGAAGACAAAAACTGCAAATAAGAAAATCACGAATATTATAATCTTGCAGTCTTATGTAACAGTTGCTAATGAAAATAAGATATCACCATGGTTACAGTGACAGGTATGCAATTTAGGTGACTGAATGTGCTAACAATTTTGTACTTTTTTTTTTTTTTGGGAAATTTCCCCTCATAGGAAAAGTAAACCTCACCTTATTTCTGCTATAGCGGACTGTGCCAATCCGTGTGTCTTCAGAAACGAGGTCTGTAAAAATCCAGCCAACCTAAGGGACAAGAGAGATCTTTTATTTTAAATGTCAGGTCAAGGATATGCTTAAGCTGAGAAACCAAAACATCTGACCAAACTTGGCTCAACACCCTAAGATCACACCAAACAGACTTTGATCTTGCATTCAAACCTGGCTTTCAAGCAGAATGCCTCTATATAGACTTGATGCAATTATCTTTATTCAAACAGCAGCATGATCCCTTGAACCATATGCTAAAGTTCACAGATCGTTTTTGTTTTTTATTCCAAGATACAGCTGCTCTTTTTTGTTACAAAAACCAGTGAAAAGGAACATATGGAAGAGCAAGTTTGGAAAGAAAAGAAAAAAAAAAAAGCATAAACTACACTGGCTGAAATGGCTGCGTTCCAGTAGTCACCTCTGTAATGAGTTCTGAACGGATTTCTTACTAGCAGATACACAATGCAGGTGGAAATATGTTAATGCTTAACAGTATAAGAGATTTGCACTGAAACCTCACCTTCCGCAGGCCCAGCTTGGCAGCAATTTCCTCCACTGCATCAGCTTTTGGGTCTTCAAGCAACTCCAGGCTATTCTGAGTTCCTATCTACAAAGAAAAAAAATAACAAAAATGTTTTTTCAGAGGTCCTGGTCTCCTATGGTATCGTGCATTTGCATTCTTCAAGCCTTCCTTAATATCATTTTTTAAAGAAATGTACACAACTTACTAGTACCTCTTCATTAAGAAATGTTACAGGAAATACCTCTTTTGATGCTAACTAATGACTTCATAATGAAGTCAGCTTGAAAGGGTCTAATGTACATGAGGCAATTGCAGGCAATTTTAACCCCAACCAATAGCAAAGAAACAGTTTAAAATAATCGTACAACTGTCATGTTCTGCTTTCATTAGCAACATCTCAACTTCTACATAGCATACACCTTTACACTTTTCCTTCAGTGCTGGATAAGTTAATAAAGGAGGCAGCAGGGACGGGCAATACATCATATTTTAACTCAAAACCATATTTAAGAAAAATCAATACGCAAAAGCCAAAACCGTGACGTTCATCACTTTGATTTTTGACTTCTGAATGTTCAATCAAATTAACAAAATTTTCTGCACTCTTCTATAACTAGCATAAATTAGATCTCCTCCATCTACTCTTTGCCAGGTTTTCCCCTATCGTCTGTTTGGCAATTTCAGGAGGGGACACCAATTAGGTACTATGAGATGTGCCTAACACAAGTTTCAAACCTCTCATCATACAAGAACAGGGACATTTGTTAAGGCATGAGGAGGCCAGCAGCCTTTAGTTATCTTTTATGACACCCCCAAAAAAAAGGTGCCTTTATTCTACTCCCAAAGATCCTTGTAAACTACAAAATGTTTAACAAAATTGACCAAAATATACTTAGTGAAATGCAAACCAACAATGGTTCTTCAAATAACGTTGCTGTTTATCAAGATGAGAGAATAGATTTAAGCCTAATAATACTCCCAAACAGGATTTTGTAATGGCACTGTAATCAGTAAAATCACCATTTACTATATTTCTATCTGAGATGAAGGCTGTCACTGAATCTCCACGGCCTAACTGTGCAACTCCTGTCAGTACAGAACAGGACTTCAAGTGAGCAGCCAGCAAAAAACTCAGAAAATGGCATGCCAAACATGACTGTGGGAAGACAAAATACATTATAAAAAGTACAAAAATGTAAGTACATTTAATGTAATTGATGTTTTCATTAAACAAAAACAACAAAATTAAACCCTGATGCAACTACTTACCCTAGAAACATGCAAACTAATTATTATTTTAATATTGTTAACATTCTAAAAAATGCACAAGTTACAGCAGTTTCTTTTCCAGAACACAATTTTAAGCATAATTTTGGTTTATCTTCATTGCCCCAACAGTAAGTAGTAATGATAGGCTATGCTGGAGCTGGCAATTATGTACAGCAGTAGGAAACAATTGTTAATGGTTGCCAAAATGCAACTTAGTTCAAAAATCAAACTGCCTCACGGGCAGAAAAGGATGGGTGCAAAGTTTTGGGTTGACTTTTTTTTTTTTTAAACAGGGAGGCAATGCAACTTATTTCAATATTAAGTATATGACACAACCCAAAAGCAGTTCTGAAATGAGTAATGGCTGATGTGGGCAATCAAAAAAAGAAAAAGAAAGGAAATAACATGGTAATTTATTTGCATGTTGTTCAAAATGACATTGGAAAGGCACCACAGAAATGCATATGGAAAAACACTTTAGTCAGGTCAATCCAAAAACCCTTAAAAACATTTTTTTTTTTGGCCCCCAGACAATACTGTCTCTAGTTAAAAAACAGCATGAAATATCAACAGAGAAAAAGGTGGCAGTGGCATAGTACTAAGCTTGTACAGAATCAAGACCCTCGTTCACAACATATTAGGCTTACAAAATGACCAGAACTGAACTGAACTTGAACTTCATCGCCAGGCAATAGTTGCTTGGAATTTATCCTGGGGTTACATCCGTACACTAAGGTACACAGAAAAAAAGAACATAATATGCGATACTATCACTATCACATTATTATATACAGTAAATACAGGTATATAAACCGACATACTAAAGTACAATTACACCTTGTCACACACGTGTGTTTAGGAGACAGCCAAAGGGCTTAAATACAGGTAATTCCATGCCAGGCCAGAGGGTGGCGGAGTGTACTAATTTTCCCTCTCGATCTGTTGCAGACCATTCTAGGGAAATCCCGCCCGGCTCTGGGGCAGCCAATGACGTCCCTTCCGGTTCCGGGACTGATGACGCCACTTCCTTAGCTGGCCTTTAAAAGCCGCCATACTGTCTGAAGAAGTCAGTTCTGTTTTGGACTCGGTTGAATGAACATGTCTACCATATTAGACCAATTTTGCAGCCGTAATCGATTAAATGGGTGGCTGCCCCAAACCTTCTTGATGTCTCATGGTCGTTCTTGTGACAGCCTCCTCTCAGTAATGTATTAGGTGAGCTCAGAATAAAATAAATTTATATTGAATGGAGGTGAATAGAAATCAGGAATTCAGACACTGTGTTTAACCATAGACACTGCAGTGGGAAAGAAACTGTTTACAATGCACGTCTAGAAGTTCTTGCCTTTACTGATCTGTAACGGTACCCCGATCGTTGCCCGAGTGAGTGTAGTCTTTGCTTATATTTCCAGCACATCTCCTGACCCGTGATGTATACAGAACCTCAATGGAGTCCATTTTCAGGCCTACAGTCTTTTCTGCTGTCCGAATAACGTGCTATAGGTTATGTTTTAAGTTAGCAGATGCATTGTTCTGACAGACAGTTATGGAGACAGTGAGGATGCCTTTAATGACCCCTCTATAAAACTGTAGTAGCCCCAATCAGGACAGATTAAACTTTTTAAGTCGCTGGAGAAAGAACATTTGCATGATAACAGCAGTTATGATTTCAACCCACTTCATACTGTGAGAGATACTTATGCCAAGAAATTTAAACAGTGACATCTTAGGAGAATAAGAGGAAAGTGAAATCAGCTAGACAGGAAGAAGATAGTATCAATGGTTTGTTTCATTCAAAAGGTCCATCTTAAAATTGCTGCTTAAGCAAAAATGAGACCTCACTGGTGGCTGGTATCAACAGGGCTATGCCCCATTGACAGAGGCACTTACCTGTGGGGGTTCATAAATAGCTGCCACTTCTGCACGAATGCCTAGTGGGATGTCTTTGTGCTCCTTGTAGCGACCATACAGGAAGCCAATCCTCTGGTTACCTGTCTTTCGCCAAAAGTCTAGGAAGCGGTCAGCAATAGTGTGGTTCTCAAACATGATGTTATCCACATGCCTGTATTTCTATGGGGAGAAAAAAAACAACATAGTTCAATACTGGAAAGTCTGAGTAACCAGGCTGTCCGACCTTAAATCAAGAGATGTTTTTTCTGGATGGAGAGACACAGTCCCTCACTTTATAAGTATAATACTAAAGAAAATTGCTGGAAGAAAAACAAAGTTGATGATAGTACAAAAAAATACTAACTGTTCAAAAGTCATAAACGTACAAAAGTAAAAAGGCAAGTCATTAGGAGTGTCTTGCGGAGTTTTCACACCCATAGTCCATCTGCTTTGCTCAGAGTCAGTAGATGATTTCTTACTTAGTTTAAATTTCCATTAGGTTCAGTTGTGTTTCACTCTGCAAACTTTCAAGTGAACTAAACAGATTAATAACATCCCGTGGGTGTCGTGGACTTCTTTCATTGCACAGAAATATTTGTTTTCCTTGGAAAAAATATTGTGGGGGAGTCGACAACAGTGCTGTTTGCACAACACTGCATTTTCCACAATTATTTGGTATATTTAAACATATCTAATGAGCAAAATGCATATTATCGAACAACTGCAAGACTACTTGGAAATTATGTGCTACTATGCATGGTACTGAAAGGACATGTTTCAAATAACTAAGGTTACAAAAGAAGGCAAGGCATACACTAATGTGCTGAAGTCTTATGACGACAGATGTTATCATGCGAGGTTCATTTCAAAGCTGTTTATTTACTCTCCAGTAGTCACCATATAAACATAACCTAAATTTGTTTATTCCAAATCACATTTACTGTGCTAACATATGCAAATATGTGTTAATGTTCATATCTGAATAACATTTACTACATTTAACAAAGTTACTGTGCCTCTGTATCTGTATTACAAACGAAAATTGATCACACTGACAGGATGCTCCACATGCACGTTGGGATCACGAGGCTCCTGCTATTTATTTCTCGACAACTCTGAATGTGAACTACAACTAAATACTGTACTACTTCCCCTACTGCAAGCTGCTGTCTGTCCAATTGTGCGCCTGAATTGGTATAATGGACTGGCAATCGTACAAGTTGTTTTATGCAAATTGTGCTACATTTGTACCTATGTGCATATATAATTTTTGTTACATTTTTCTTGTTTTTAAAGCTCCACAATAACACTAAACTCATTATGCTGTGAATCCCAAATTATAGACAGCAGACTCTTAGCATGACTACAATAGCATGTACAATTTCACACATAATGCACAGTACTTCCTGTAGTTAGATCGGTCTTGTGTAAGATCACTTATGTGAACTGTTTTAGGGTTCACCTTGTACCGCACCAAGACCACCTTTTTCAAGATTGCCTCAGTACAGTAGTTCTGGTCTGCACTACAGTATGATTGGCATGAATCTAGCAAAACAAACTGGACTTTTGGAAAAATTGCCCCAGAGTTTAAAAAAACAGATCCAAACAAACTAGGTCTGAAAATACTTTTAATCATCTAATATGAATGTAACTACCAAAACACCTTTTTAATAGTAATAATACATACTTATATAGACATATTATAGAAATTATCTAAAGAGGAACTGGGAAAATATAAAACAAACTACAAGCTGAAAATGTTTAGGGCATTATTTGTAGATTGGGCCAGAACTAGGAGTGTACGATATGTATCGTCTACGATAATATCTTAATTGTTGTTTAAACGATGTGCGAGTTATTGAGTATGTCACTTACTTTGCAAAAATACACTCAAAAACACGCCTTGAGAGCCCACTGTCTCATACAACCTAACAGGACGGACTACTGCACATGCACATAGTCATGATCTCGTATGGAACCCCGTAGATATCAGGCAAAAATAAATACACAATTAAATATTCGAACAAATTGTAATACATAATTTGTTTGAACAGATTATGTTTATTTCCATAAGAAGCAGGTGCTTATCGGACACTTTTATTTTGAAAGCAACTGAGGATCCTCGATACTCAAACACAGTTTTTTTCTTTCGTTATTAAAAACACATGCACAGATCTCCACCTCCTCGCCAGACTATATCCTACACCCCTATGGCTGCAAAAGCTGGAGCATATGATGACACAAGAGATAAATCAGAGAAGGCGAGTTTCTGCACACTGCAAATGAAAGAGAGATCAAGAGCTACTTGATGAACTTGAGGCAGACACTGACCTGAGGATCCCTGTGCAGTGTACCTGTGCGTCCCTGCCTCAATCAGCCCTTGTGAGAGGGCTTTCAGCACTAGAGGAAATGTTGTAACATGTAATCATGCTGCTGTGGAGCCAGATGCTGTAGACAAAGTGGGGTTTCTGTCAACTTTGGATTTCTACACTGTAGTTCAGTATGTTAGATTTTTGTTCTTGCTTGTAATCTGCACAATTCACCTCACAGCAGAGTAGTTTATGTTTACTCAGACTGTAATGTTCATGCACTGTAATTCAATTAAGATTTGTATTTTATTCCCTTTGGGTTCATATCTTGTTTACATTAAGGGTAGGTGTCTGTTTAAAATGCTCTTGTTATAATAGTTTTGTTGGTCCTAGTGCAATATTTTGTATAATTTCCTGTAGGTCACTTTGAAATGGTTTACTCATACATGCACTTTATGATCTTAGCAATACTTTGACTAGTGATTTTAATGTTTTTGTGTTATTTTACTTCAGTTTTAAGTAAATAAATAAGAGCTGTTTTCATTAACTGTTGTCTCCATTAATCTCATTAGTAAGCTATAATTAACATCCTATTACCAAGACCAAGCTAGATCAGTAACACTTTTACAAACATGTTTTTAAGGGATGCAAAATATCGTCTAGTCATCGTTATCATCAAAGTCCCAGAAAATATTGAGCTATAAAATTATTTTACCAATATTGCACACCTCTATCCAGAACTTTGATGAATGCAGAACACTAAGGGTTATGGTGAATATTTTCTGAATTGCACGAAATTAAAAGTGATGATCTAGAGAAGGCACTTGTTTTAATAACATTTTAACCTAAATTAATTGATGATCTAGAGAAGGCACTTGTTTTAATAACATTTCAACCTAAATTAATTCAATCAGAAAATGATACTAAATCAGACAAGTTGACAGATGAGGCAAAGTTTCTCCTGGTGGATATGGACAAATTTTCAGTTTGTGGCGATACTGGCCAGTTAACGTTAATGAAAAGAAATGTTTAATATGTATTATATAAAAATCCATCCACTTGTGAACCTGCTTAATTCAATTCAGGATCGTGGGTGCCAGTTCACAGAAAGGCACATTAGATAAACAATTTTTGAATGAATTACAAAAAAGGAATTTGGAGCTATAAATTATAATTTAGGAGGAGACAAAGTCACTAACCCTAATTATAAAAGCTCATCGGTTACTTAGTTATAATGCAGACTGTGCAGAGTACAAATCAAAGAAAGGTTACACTCCAGAGGTACAATGCATTTGTATTTGTGGAATATTGTGTGCTGTTTTGGTATTTATATTGCAAGAATTTGATAAGAGTACTGAGAGAAAAAAAAATCTGTTGATGAGATGAGCTATTAGACATATACCAATGAGGAAAGCACAGCTTATGAAGAAGTAAAATCCTTCAGGTAAAACAAATACTTTCATATTATCTCTCCCATCTTTTCTGCCATGATACATAAAGTATCATACTACATTTTTGGGAATCAATTTCACTTCCCTTACATTTTGTGCAGGGTTATAAAATGGGAAAGCTAAAAGAATGCACACAGAATATGCTTCATAAATGATCACATATTAAAACACAAAATAAATATTGATTGTTGCCTCTGTGCTTTCTGCTGGCACTATCTGTTATTTGCTTAGCTAGAAACAAAATTAAGCAAGAGAAATGTAAACCAAAGTGCAGGTGAAGATTTTATAAATTGTAATGCAAAATAACACAATTACCCCCCTATGAGCATTTCAAGAAACTTTAAAATGAGTTTACACCAGAAGCTTAAAGCAGTCTGTAACAAAGGATTTTTTGCTAGATATAAATGTGTTAAGAAAGACACCACTGAAAAAGTAAAAGAGGACGTGTGAAAAGATGAACACAAGTGCTAACCATACGGCTTATGAACATATGACAGTAACAGCTAAAAATGAAATTAGAGGTGCCAAAAACAGCCTTCAAATGTTGCAGCAGTAAAAGAACGGTCAAGGAGCAGTGGAAATGTATGGAGCAGCAAGGAGGAAATACAGAATGTACAGAAGAAGAAACATCATTTCTACTTTTAATTTGTATTTTTTCAAGGAGAAACATACCAGTATCAGTATCAAGAAGTGGCGATGTTATACTGTAGTTATATTCATCTGTGTCTTCAACTGGGCAGTATTAACAAATGATTACAAAGGCAGCCAGCGTGGTGGGTTCTACTGCATACTGTGTGGAGTACGAGTCATGAGAATTCAAGCTTTAACTGAATAATGCAATTCTGACGCCACATCTGGTAACTTGTGTGTAGTTTTAGTAAACACATTACAAGGACAAGACACAAGCTACTACAGTTATTATACATCTAACAAACACATTTTGCTCTAGCATAAGCTCGAAGGAAGCATTATAAGAGCTGAATCTAGCAGACACAGATTTCATATTGCTTGATTGGCCGATTCTGATACCAATTTTAATTTACTTTCCTTTTTAAAAAAAACAAAAAAAACTTTGTGCACTACGCACCTGCATAACCAGAGACACAGAAGCATTATGTCCTATATTGAAGTGTATTTTTATAATTAAACTATAGACCATAGGTGTTAGCTGTTTATTTTTTTTATTAACAAAATGAAATTTTGTAGGTTTATTGCTTAGTGAACATAAAAATGCTAAAAAAAAAAAAAAAAAAAAAAAAATTTCCTTAAAATACTTAATAAAATATGTATAAAAATATTTATTTGTCTATATAAGAAACATCACCTGGATGCACTGGGACACATCATCAGTGATGTATCCTGAGGTCATTGGGCGTTTCGGGTCTCGCAACATCTTACACCCTCGCTCAGGCGACCCAGCTGGGGTTGATCAATCCCCACCTTGCATCCCAGTAGCGATCCATGGATCAGCCCTCTTTATCCAAAACCACCTTGAGGCTTTCTCTGCGGCTTCACTTGCGGATCTAATGGCCCTCTTTTTGGCCGCTCCCGTTATGCCCAACCGTGTGAGGACTCTGTAGAGGGAGCGTCCTCCGAATCCTCTGCAGCCAACTTCTTTGGGCTCATAGAGTATCCTCCAGCCTCTGTCCCTGCACTCCTCCACCAGCTCCTGGTACTTGGCATGTTTCCTCTCTTTAGCTTCCTCGATATGCTCTTTCCAGGGCACTGTCAGTTCCAGCATGATCAGCTGTTTTGAGGCCTCAGAGGTAATGATCATGTCTGGCCAGAGTGATGCAGTTACGATTTGCTGCGGGAACTTTAGCTGCTTTCCTCGTCAGCCTGCAGCTGCCAGTCAGAGGCTGTGTGGAAGAGGCCTATTATTACTGCTTTTGCCAGGGATTGATTGCTCTCCTACTTTAATGAAGGTAACTGCCTTCTTTGGGCCGTGGAGGAGTTTCCTTGTGTTGATGGCTGAAGCCAAGCTTTCAGCAACTGCCTTGAGCACCTTGTCATGGCGCCACTGTTAGCGACCATCTGCCAGAGCCTTTGGGCAGCTGCTGAGTAGATGTTCTAGAGAGCCTCTTCCTGAACAAAGTGGACAGGAGGGTGTCTCGCTCTTCCCCCAGATGTGGAGGTTTGCTGAGCTTGGCAGGGCATCGTAGACCACCTGCACCAGGAACCAGACACAAAAGAAATCTCCCGGCATGATGCAATACATATGGCATAAAAGAAAATAAGATGCCTCTCACTAATTACAACCTGTCACACTGTTTAATTTTTTCTGCAATGTACCTGTCTGAAACAAGTCATTTTCACCATTTCCCTAACAAAAACAAATATATATATATGCACACACACACACACACTAGGGAGCTTTGCCCCCTGCTCGCTTCGCTTGCCAACCCGTCTTTTCTTTTCCGGATACACACTTTTAAGATTTTTTTTTCTTTGAATTGTTGCTATTTCATTAGTTTCTCTTTTATTTCAGAACTTCTGTAAAAACAATATTTGGAATCTTTCATGTCCCAATATGCTGAATCTTTTAAATGAGGTCAGTGAGACATGTGTTTAATGACTTTGTACCATAATTCAGGACAGGTTTCTGTTTGGAATTTCAGCACAGACAAAGCAATCTACATCATCAGCAGTTAATAATTATTTTTGCAAAGTAACCAATAAATGCATTTGAGGTAAACCACGTTTTTGAAATTTTCTGACTTAAACTTCAAAGCCTTACAATATTTATATACTTCTGACATATCACCTGTGTCCATATATTCGATCTCTATTCGCCTTTTCATTATTTCTCCGAGTAATAATTTCTCTTTTTTTGTGCTAATGCAATGTTTACTTTCTTTTTTTGACACTGTCGTTTTTTTCTGGTTTCATATTCTGTATCTTGCTCTGCATGTGTTTCGCGCCTACTTTTTTTTTTGTGTCTTTTGAATTCCAGTTTTCATTACCTCTAACCTGCTCTGCATGTGTTAGGCCTCCTTGATTTTTAACCTCTTTATGACGTTTTACATTGTTTTCTACTCTGTCTTTTATTTCTGACCTCGCTTTGTCCTGCTTTTTTTTCCCAGTGACACCTGGTCCGTATATAATATATAATAATTTCCGTTTGTTTGCGCTACTGCGATCTTTACTTTCTTTTATTTAAACTTTCTAATTTTCCTACTTTCATATTCTTTAACTTTCTCCACATTTGTATCTCGCCAACTTTTTTTTTTTTTTTTTTTTTTTTTTTTTTTGTGCCTTTTGAATTGCACTGCTTTCATAATCTCTAACCTGCTCTACATGTGTATAGCGCCAACGTTTGTGAACGTCTTTATGAAGTTCTACTTTGTCTTTTACTTTGTCTTTTAATTCTGAGCCTGATTGGACGTGCGTTGTTTCAATTCCACTTGTTACGGGCTGATAATTACTTTCCTTATTTTCTGTATTTGCATCTAGATTATTTTTTCTTTTTAGCTCTTTTTTCTCTCCAACGCTTTTGAGTATCTTTTTTCCACGCTGCTTTCTTCTTCGCTCAGTCGTCAACGTTTCATTTATAACGTAATGTCCTTATATGCTTTATATTTGCGGAGACCCTGCATCTGTGTGTGCTCAAATCCTTCACATGACTGAATGTTTTGCTGCCCGTTGTCTTATTTGATATTGATTGTAAATACGACGTGTCTTGCAAGAATCTCATGTTCTGCGTCATCGCAATACGGTCCTGGGTCAATCTCTTGGCACAATTTCTCATGTTTAAGGTCCCCACGAGATGCTCCGTGGCCATTTTCTTTCGTCTCGCAGGTCTTTTAAGTGTCTTCCGTGATCTTAACGTGAAGATCACGTCTCAACGCCCTAGTGTTTCTCTCCAGGATTTTTTTTTTATAATTATTATATTATATATATATATTATATATACACACACACACACACATACATAAATACACACACACACACATTATATATATATATATATATATATATATATATATATACATATACATATACATATACACACAATCAATTACTTGGTATTGGAAATTAAATACTGCTTAAATGTAAATATACCTGCACTTATAGGTTTTAATAATTAATTGCACTATAGATATAACAGCTTAAAAAAACTATATTCATACAGGTGTTTTTTTTCAGTGTATCGGCTAGACCAGGGGTCTGCAACCTTCACTATCAAAAGAGCCATTTTGCTCCCTCTTCCTCCAAAGAAAAATAGTCTGGAGCCGCAAAACATAACACAGCTTATAAACTTTTAAAAGTTTTAATCTTTTTTTAGATTTTACATGTTACAACCACGGAATACAACAAACAGAAGTGCAGTGTGCATGTGTAGGCCTACTTTGAAATAAATTTAACTGAACTCTGCAGGCCTATTTGAGTCCTTCCTATACCTGTATAAAATTAAAATAAAAACTAGCCCACTTTAATATAAATAAAACATTTAGCTGTAGCTTAGCAGCTTTAAAAAAGTAAACATAAAATTCCATTTCAGTGTGCTCTCATCCTCTTCAGGTTTCCCTCTCAGCCAGCAATCAACTGAAGCACCTGAACATACAAAAAAACCTAAATCAGCTCCGGGTCTGAAATAAATGTGTTTTTTTTGTTTTTTTTTTAAATATTAGCCTATTAAATGCTATTGTTCTCACCTGTTTAATGTGACTTCTGTTTCTGAAGTTCGCTGCAGATCATCTCTAGCACTTTGAGCTACTTTTTGTATGAAAATGTGCTATATAAATAAATGTTGTTGTTGTTCTATGTCGGGGCTATACGATGTGACTTTGACCTTCACACAGGACTGCAGGCTCATGTGTGAGGTGGGAGAGATATTTGGACTTTATGAAGTTCATTCTTGAGAAAACTTGCTCACATAAGTATGTTGAGCCAAAGATGGGCAGGACTCCAAATGCATATTTTTTCATGTTCATATATGTTTCGGGAATGGCACTCCATGTATTGAAAACAAGTTTGTCGGGTTTGGGGAGGTTTTCAATATCAGTCCATTTGTGCTCTTTAGCGAGAGTAGCCTTCTGACGGGCGACTTCTTCAAGATCCGCTGTCAGGCATTTGAACTTGGACACCCATAAATCTTTATCCGCTATGCGGCCAGTTCAATTTCTAGATCGGGCTTACTTACTCCTGTGAATGCGGATGTGTTCAGCAGGGATGGGTCGATGTCCAGGAAAGGAGAGAGTGTTTTTTTTCTTTCTGAACTCACTGAATCTTTCTCTAAATGCAGCTTGCATTGCAATAATTGTACGGTGGAAATAATCACAATTTATGTGAATGTTCACTGCTTTGAACTCTCTCAGGGAGGGGAAGTGAGAGAGTGTACCTTTCTGTACATCTCTGGCAAACACTGTCATCATGCGCTCAAACACCAAAACATTTAAAGTCAGAGAATAGATGCTCTGATATTTTTATGAACGATTCTTTCATGTATTCTCCGTCTGTGAACGGCTTACCCCTCCTTACGATCTCTTGAGCTGCCACAAAACTAGCAGCTGTAGTTGATTGTGGAGAAGTGATCCACTTTTTGAAAGTATGTTTGCTCTGTTCAGCTTTCCGTTGCAGTTCCAAAATTGCTCTCTTTCGCTCATCTTCACTTGGGTATTTTTCAGTGAATGCTGAGAGCTTGTTTCGAAAATGTCTTTCAACGTTACATTTTTTGTTGTTCGATAATTTATCGCCACATATTAAGCACACCGGTAAGCCAGCGTCGTTGGCGGTGAAGGCAAATGCTTCTGTCCACGCAGAATTAAACTGTGTTCTCTTCTGGGATTTTTCATTTTTGGGATTTATTCATGGTTAGTGCAGGGGTCGCACACTCCAGAAGCCACCTGCAGGTAAAGGCGAGGGCTATAGACGTAGATGTGACGCATATTTTAGTTGACAAATTATAAATAAAAATAAAAATTAGATGTTAAAGTGTATGTGAATTTCCCATTGGGATTAATAAAGTATCTATCTATCTATCTATCTATCTATCTATCTATCTATCTATAACAGTAGTAGTAGTAAATAAACATTATATATATTACATATATTATATACAAATTAAATTAAGAAATTGCCGTTATTCATTTTCATGTTTTTTTTTTTTTTTGTCAAGGCCAAAAGGAGCCATTACAAGGAGGCTGAAGAGCCGCATGCGGCTCCAGAGCCGCGGGTTGCCGACCCCTGGGCTAGACATTCACAGCTCTTGAGGTGTATTTATAAATATAGATTACCGTTTTAATAATGCAGTAACACAGCAACAAAGAATAAACAGGACAAATCTTTAAAAAAATGTTATTTATCAAGATGACACAAGACTAACTTGCCTAACAGGTTTATAAGTAAAACACATTTTGCTGTTAAGTTAACAAGACTATTGTTAACTGAGCAGCAATTTCAAATTCGTGTTTATTTTTTTTTTTTTCCAATTGAAAAGCAGAGGCACTTAATACAGGCTCGTAGTCCAAACTCAAATGGTACCTGTTTTACTTTAAAGGACAAAATTAAAAGGTCTAAATTTATTAACGTAACTTTTCTTGTTGTTTGTTTAACTACACATGACAACCTCTCCGATTCCTTTTCCTCACTTTCTTTAACATATACCAATCATCTCTGCTCTCTTGTGAAACAAGGATTGACTTGCTTTTTTTTTTTTTTACACTACAGGAGTTTGCTGCAGAAAAACAAGACACACGCTGACAAAATTACTATAATACCTCGCGTAAAGGAGCGCTGAAACTAAATTACCATTAAGCCTAGAAGAGTACGGCCTGAAAAGATTGTCACTGAATGAGTCTTTTATAGTGAAAACCAGCCAATGTAGATTGGCTGCTAATCGATCGGAGAATCTCTAGTTGAATCTTCACATTTTAAACAAACAACACTGAGGTAGGGAACATGACAAAAGTGTGTAAAACACACAGGGATGGAAGGTAGTTAAGGAAAAAATCTCGTACAAACATTAAAATGTTGTTCATACATGTAACCGTATATATATATATATATATATATATATATATATATATATATATATATATATAAGAATAAGTTACTACATTGTGTATCAGATTGCAGTACTGTGTAGGGCTTCATGTCTCAACTTGAGGACTTTTCCAATATGAGGTTGTGGATACAGATGTACCGACAGAAGATTGTTATGTATAAATATGACACTAACAACTGCAAATACTGTACTTCTTTAGATAGAGAACTGAAGACATGAAAATTTTAAAGTAGCACTATTGGGATCTTCAGATATTTCCTTGACAACATGTTGGACAGTTCAAGTGGACAGAAACTGATGACTTACCGTACACTATGCTGTATAATTCGTTTTCATCCCGACTTAGGCAGTGTTCTTATGTTTCTTGAAATACAGCCATTGACACAGTCAAAATGGATTCTTACAGAAATCTGAACACAGGATTATGTCCATTTTTGTCATGCTATCTAATTTCCGGCTCTTATGAGTATTTTCAAGTGTACTGATTTGAGAGTGCTGCTGTACTGCCTATACATACAGTATATGTGTGAAATGCATGAGTGCTGCTATTGCTGACTGTATTCACAAGTGCTTTGTAACAATCGATGAAGGCACTTCGGACAACTGGCCTGGTCTAATTTCAGATCCTCCTGTTATTCAAATATTGTCATCAGTAAGCTTCTGTTTACTTATGGTATCCATGTTAACTATGATAAAGCAAGATAAGACATGTTACTGAAGGAGACTTTTTTTTTTTTTTGTTTCCTTGAACTGAAACACTGTTCTGGCTGACTTGGGATGTACAAGAGAGGTGCTAAAACTAACCATGTTTCTGCTGCCTAAAGACTTATTCTTATTTTGGTTTCCACTGCACAACTATATTATGTTCTACTAACATTAAGCTCTTACGCAGGATTTTTACATGACGACATCAAGATGGATGACACTTTATAAGCTATTGCTTGCAATGCATAATTTAAATCAGACAGAACAATCCAGAGTTTGATTCAACAGCAGAAATAAATTTAGCCAACACTTCCATAATCATCATTGTCTTCCCTTCAAATTTAGGAAAATAGAACAGAATTTCTTTGAAATGATAACAACAAATCAAACAAAACTGTGCGCTAGGTTAATACATATTTCACTTCTTAACTGTGTACTAAGACCAAGTCATTTCATAACTTACCTGCCGATTAAGCGTGATGGCACTTGGCTGGCATTTGGTACAGATGCCATCAGGCCAGGGTGGATGACCTTCACAACCCGATTTAATTTTACAGCTGATATTCTCCAGAGCTGCAAATTTTCCCCTGTATGGAATAAAATAAAATACCTCTTGAACAAAACCCACAGCAGCACACTAGTCAATATTCCATCCTTCAGTTGTTAAAACTTCAGCTAATTACTGGGTCACCGGAGGGTTTTGACTATCCTAGCAACAATGCAAAAACAAACCTTGGTCTTGGTACCAGTCTATGACATGGCACACACCCACCCACACACACTGAAATGAAGTAGCATTACCAGCTCACCAAAAGCACATGTCTTAGATATAGAAGAGAAATGTAATCACACACATATGAAGAGAACATGTAAACTCCATGTAAGGAATTTAAACACAGCCTCTCAGAAGATGACAGACTATGATGTTTTATTACACACAATTCTAATTGCAAAGCAGCTAATGTGAATATTTATGTATGATCTGTTCTGTTGTAAGCCAGTTCCCACAGCATTTTTTCCTCTCGAGTAACCATTATAACATTACACATACATTATATATATATTATACAGTGACCACTATAATTTCCACAAGGTAATACATATAATAGGGCAGCACGGTGGCGCAGTGGGTAGCGCTGCTGCCTCACAGTAAGGAGACCCGGGTTCGTTTCCCAAGTACTCCCTGTGTGGAGTTTGTATGTTCTCCCCATGTCTGCGTGGGTTTCCTCCCACAGTCCAAATACATGCAGGTTAGGTGCATTGGCAATTCGAAACTGTCTCTAGTGTGTGCTTGGTGTGTGTGTGTGCCCTGTGGTGGGATGGTGCCCTGCCCGGAATTTGTTCCTGCCTTGCGCCCTGTTGGCTCCAGCAGACCCCGTTGACCCTGTGTTAGGATATAGCGGGTTGGAAAATGACTGACTGACTAATACATATATTTCTACCTATTGAGCCACCACAAAGCACCATTTTTAAATACAGCCATTTACAGCCTAATGTAGTAATTATTTCAGACTCAAAATAAGTAAAAAGGAAGACAGGAAAGCCACTTACTTGTCAGCACCCCCAGTTAATTTACGAATGTATGCGTGGAATGACATGTGTTTGACAGGGGGATCCAGGTGATTCAAGTAGTCTTCGTCAAAAGGCTGGAAATAAAACAGTACATTATGAATGATGAAGACCTGGACGTGAAGTGGTGAGGCAGTAATGACATGAAACAAAAGCATTACCTCTAAAGGTACACAGTGCACACATTTTCCCATTGGTCCATGGCGGCACCTGTAAATAGATGGAATGATTTTTTTTTTTTTTTTTTACATGCAATACATAAGGCATATGTAGCAAATTAACACAGAATTGTTTTTTTTTTTTTTTTTACATGCTTGCAGAGAAGGAAAGTGTGGTCAGTTAGAAAAGGCCCCAGTTTGGGGAGATAAAGATAGTTAAGAAAATCTTCATAAGGGAAACACTTTCAAAAAATTCTAAAATGAAACATGCAGTTATAAAAAGGAGATTATTTCACATATTGTCATCAGGATAGCCCGATATCATTTCAGTTGTGCCACAGGCATACAGAATCAGTTTGAATGAATTTAGGACACACACATCCATTTCAAACAACTGAGAATTTTGACTTTATGTGAATAAAACTTTTTTTCCAGTATCATCTAACAGAAAAATTAACCACATCTAATCACAGTCACCAAAATCAACACCATTTGTTTTACTTTTCTCCCATGCCTAAAGCCCATCTCACATTATGCGACTACTTGTGGGCTATTTCAGACTTACTGACTGCAGTTGCTCATCTCAATTTAAAAGAATGAAAATTGCTGGGCATGTCACATCAAGCGATTGTGTATCAATGTTCCAGTACAGTCACGCGTGCCCTTTTTTGTGACAGATCCTGGCAGAGTCAGTTCTGTACGAAGAGTTAAGAGGTATGGCACGTTCAGACATAGAGTCTCAACTCTTTTTTCTTTTCCATTCTATCACAGTACACAAAACACGAGACATCGGGCAGACAAACTTCTCTTCTGTTTGTAAAATTCAAAACAAAACGTTCTTTATTCCTCATCACTGCATTATACTTATTGTACATCCAGATGAACATTCACTCGTTGTCAGCCGTCACGTCATACAGTCCACACCTATGACTAAAATCAATACCAAACCTGTTTGATTTTGTTGGAATGAGTCGCTGTAAATGTCACATTGCGTGGCAAGATTCACAAGAGCACGCTGATGACTGCCTCTGACTCGCTAAGATTATGAAAATGAAGGCTATGATTGAATATCGCTGGAACAGTCACGCTATGTGACATAGCCTTAAGTGTAAAACCTTACAGTTTCAGAAATTTAGAAAGATGCATAGACAGACAATGTAATGATATGAATATGGCATTCATCTTTAAAGAATAAGTTGGTCAGTTTAGCTCTTGCTACCAAGTCACTGTGTGCAGAAGTAGTTAAACCTACTATCTATATAAATAATTCACTAAGCCGACAGAACAAGCAAGACAACCACGGGATACGCACGGCATAGCAGACAGAACAAGCAAGACAACCATGGGATACGCACGGCATACCCACGCCCACCAACTCACAGAGACCCGCCCACCAACGCTAAGACCATGGGATACGATGACAACTCACAGAGCCCCGCCCACCAACAATTCAAGCGAGAGCGAAAGCATTTGCCAAGAATGTTTTCATTAATCAAGAACGAAAGTTGGAGGTTCGAAGACGGTCACATACTGTCATAGTTCCGACCATAAACGATGCCGACACACGGCCCGGACACGGCGAGGATTGACAAATTGATAGATCTTTCTTGATTCTGTGGGTATTGTTACATGGCTGTTCTTAGTTTGTGGAGCGATTTGTCTGTTTAATTCAGAAAACGAACGAGACTCCCGCCTGCTAAATAGTTATGTGACCCAAGAGCGGTCAGCGTCCAACTTCTTAGTGGGACAAGTGGCTTTCAGCCACGTGAGATTGAGCATTAACAGGTCTGTGATGCCCTTGGATGTCCAGTACTGCACGCACACTACACTGAATGGATCAATGTGTGTAAGCCGTTGAACCCCATTTGCGCTGGAGACCGGGGCTTGCAATTGTTCTCCACGAATGAGGAATTCCCAGTAAGTGCGGATCATACGCTCAAACTGATTACGTCCCTGCCCTTTGTACACACCCCCCCCCTCGCTACTACCATGGTCAGGTGACTTGGTGGTTTACATATAGAAAAGCAGCCGGAATCGCAAAGAACAATGAAAAGACAACGTGGCTCAGAGGTGCATGTGGACTGTAGCAGAGACAAAAGTGACTGAGGCGGTGTTTGGAAAATGAACAGTCAACGTGACTCACAGGTGCATGTGGACTGTACACAGACGAAAGCGACTCAGGTGAGGAGTTGGAGGCGGGCACATGAGCAGGCAGTGTGTACTGAATGATGATTGTATGTTGGTTTGTGGCGTGCATTGTTGCAATGTTACTTTTCTTGGTGGTTTATTAAATTATGGATTTTTCATTTGTTCATTTTTTTCTCTGGGCTTAAAAATCATTAAAAAAGCGGTGTGATTATGCGGCGTGCATACGCTGCGGGTTGGCTAGTAGTTATAGTTCCTCCTATATCTGCAATTACTCCTATATCTTCGAAAAGCTCTGAAAATTGTTTAAACTTCTTGAAAATATTCTGTCTTCTGGTAAACACAATGCAATGCCAAACAGTGCATAAATGTGCTTGACAATGTGCATTTTTACCCTTTGGATGAAAACCGTGCACTTTTTAGACCACAATGTCATTTTTGGAAACAAGTCCTAATAATTATTTATAAGCTATTGCGCTATAGACATTTTTAAAGATTAAAAGATTGAAATGACTTCAGAACGACAGCCTCATTAGATTCATTATTTTACCACTTCACAGTAAACCTTGCTTTATATTTGTGCATTCATTTTTTTAATGCTTTAATCTTTCCACAATTTGAAAGCTAACTGCACAGAGCCACTTCTAATGCACAGTGACATTTTAATTGTATAAAACATTCACAGCCATCAATCACACAAAATCAATGTTATGTGATAACGAGAGTGGCTTTATGCATGACACACTGAATCAACACGGTATAAATAAGTCTCATTTACACTTTAATTGGGCAAATGGCACTTTTTTACTACTTGTAAATAGAACAGTAGTAGTCACTCTCACTTTGGACTACAAAAAAAGCAGGTCTCTCCTTTAAAAGAAAAAAAAAAAAAGAGTTAAAAGTCATGCAAAATAATGACGCTTTTCGGTGTCTTTGTGTGTCAAGTTAGGATACTAGAATACAAATTAACTTGAAAAGTTTCTGCCTTTCCTGTGGCCTAAAATGCAGACAACACAGGTTCAGGTTTGTAAAGCACACATAGTATTTGTCTCTCAAGCCCAACGGTAGCCAGTGTATGGGCATCTCCTTATCCATACCTGCAGAACTGCGGGCATTTGGAAGCCCTATAGTACACTCACAATGGCACACCAATAACTGCAATGATTCAGTGTACAACTCCATGTTAACACGGCTCCAAAATCCTAAACACATTTCAGAAAAAATATTGGTAGCCTGTGTGTACCAGTTTTGTACTATAAGCACTGGCGAAAAAATCAATACACATGCAGTCTTTACTTTTTTCTATCTAATAATACTGTACACTCTGTTTTTCTATCTCTGCTGGTTTAAAGAACCCAAATCCCTAATTTGTGTGTATAATTAAGAGAGGTAGAAATATGCATTATTAACTATATATTTTAAAAATGTCTCAAAGAATGCAAGACTGCACTGTCATGGTTAATAGTACTAGGGTGTTGTACCGCGTTAGCCATTATGAATGTAGTGAGAAGTCAAGCAAAATGACACCTTTTATTGGCTAACTAGAAAGATCACAATATTGCAGGCTTTCAGGGCAACTCAGTCCCCTTCTTCAGGCAAGATGTAATGATAATAAAATAATTTAAATAATTGTATCATTACATCTTGCCTGAAGAAGGGGCCTGAGTTGCTCCGAAAGCTTGCATGTTGTAATCTTTCTAGTTAGCCAATAAAAGGGGTCATTTTGCTTGACTTCTCACTGTTATTGGTTAATAAAACCAACACACTACAGTGAATCAGAAACAGGACTTTGTGATAGTGCTTAGTTTTCATTGCGGTCAAAAGACAGAAATTGTGAAATTGCAAGATAAAAAACAGACCTTAATTCAATGAAGAAACAATATAAAGAAAAATTCTGAGTATAGACTAGAGAATGCAATTTTAAATGAAAGCAGCTCCAATGTTACTGTTCACAAGCTTTTGTTTTCTGAAATACTTCAAGCTTATTTGGATTTTAATTGAAATCAGACATTTCAAAAAAAAGAATTATTTTTGGAGGGCTATTGCATTTATTTTGGCTCGGAAAAAACATGATAAAAGGCGGAATAAGAATAGAGAGACTATAAATCAAAAACACTGTACTTACAGCTGTGCATCTCGGTTCCTGTAAATCTTTCCGTCTTGCCTGGACAGATACTGGTCAATCTCATCCTCTGCAACCTGTGGTGCAGTCTGAGGTCGCAGTAATGAGCCCTGGGGAACCACAATGTCCATCACTTCACTGGAAGGGCCAGGTCCACTCGCAGGAAAAAGAAAAAGCAAGTCCCCATGCCTGAAAGAGTGGAGAAATAAGGTCATCTCTTAGAGCAGTAAAATACTAAGGGGGTGAGAAAGAGAGAAATACCAACATTTAGTCTGGTGGTCATTTTACTGGAAGACACAATGAAAAATAACCACACTATTAGTGAAAGACTATGTATACCCAAACAACAAAGTTTCTTTTCTTCAAAAAAGTGTTTAAGAAACAAAAGAAGAACATAAAAACAACTAGGGCTGTAATAAGTCATCGGTAATAATCGATGATGAATGTAGTGCACTTTTGCAGGGGCATGTTGGCCGAGGTTTGATTGTGAGTGGAAGTGCAGCGCAACACAAAGGAGAATCAAAGACTTGCTTTTTTGACTTTTCTTCGTAATTGTAGCACTACAAACAAGTCAGACACGACAGCGTTCATACAACTACCAGAAAGTAGTTACTACAATTCTGCAATCCAATTGGAACAAAATTCTCGATTGACCACAGCAGAGACCTTGATAGAAAGGCAGTGTGGATGATGGAAGGGACTTCATTTAGAAAACACACAAACCTTTACTGTCTTTCCTTATCCCATTCTACAAATATAGCCAGGCAATGTCAGGTACTTTGGCTACTATTAAATAATGGGCACACGTGAAGAAATAACACTTTTTAAAAATCATTTCATTTATCTAATGAGCAGAGATATTCAACACCAACTGGTACTGTATAAAAGATTAATTGCCTCCCTAGTCAAATGAATAATTAAAGTCATCTGACAGAACACATTCAGCCTAATACACAGCTCAATACTAAGCTCACTTATTTTGACACTTCCTATTAATGCCAAGTTACCAGCACAAAGATTCAGCAAGCACATAATGCTATGATAGAAGGAAATTTCTAAAGAGATCAGAAAAGGGTACTTGAAATCTATCAGTTTAGACATGGAAGAAATGCACACTTCTTGTGCAAACAAAGACACTGGGGGAAAAAAATTAGCTTTACTGGAAAGCAGTGCAAAGTGGACACCACTTCTAACCAAGAAAAACAAAAATGATTGTCTCTAAATTTTCACAGTGTCATTTGTTGTTGGATAACACTGCTAATTCAATAAATTACACAGATTTTAAAAACTGCCCTTTATCCAGTGGAATATTTTGCTTGATGAGCACACAATATCCAATAATAGTGGAAACTAGAAAGATAATACTTATTTAGGACAGTGTGCAAAAATAAGTGATCTTTAAGGCACATTTCATGAGGCAAGGATAACCAGGTGCAAAAATAGCTGGATACCAAGATAACCAAGAGAAAGTTGATAGGAAAACAGAGTGAGAGCCCCTCAGCTATCTAAAGGAGAGCAACCTAGTCAATGTGGTCCTAACCCAACCATTAGAGGGTAGTAGAGCATTCCCCGTATTCAAAAGGCCTCAGGTGAAGCAAGAAAGAGTGCTTATTAGTCTGGGAACAATTGGGAGTGTAGGGTGCAATTATTTATCTGCTGGACAAAGCTGGCAGCACTGTGAGGATCATGTTTTTTGATTTTTCCAGTGCCTTCCTACCACCCAGCCATCCCTGCTAAGGGGTAAACTCACTGTCTCTCTAGTAGGCCACAGCTTGTGAGACTCAAGGACTGTGTGCCTGATGTGAGGAACACTATCTTATCTCAATTCAAACTATAAATATACTGTAACATCAGGTCATGTCACTTGCACAAATTCTCAGGTGATTCTGCACAAAAGGGCTGTATTGATAAAGGGATAAGATAGAGAATAGGAGTCAGGTGGAGAACTGTGTTTCTTGCTGTGAAAAGAATGGTCTGCAACTTAACCTCAGGAAAACTAGGAACTGGTTATTGACTTCTGCCACACTGAAGAGCCTCCACATACATTCACTATTCAGGGAGTGGATACAGAGGTGGTGCATTGCTACAAGTATGTCAGGATCCATATCAATAACAGACTGTGTTGTTTTCATGGGAGCAGTGACATCCTTGACATATTCTATAACTCTGTTACAGCCAGTGTGAATTTCTATGCTGTGGTTTGCTGGGCCAGTCACATCACTTTAAAGAGCAGGCCATCGAATAAACAAGCACTCTGGACCTCCTGCAGGTAGTAGTTAAGGAAAGAATGAAAAATAAGCTGAGTGCCATTCTGAACAATGCTGCACATCCACTCTTTGACACATCTGCATTGACGACTTTCAGCCAACATATTATTCAGCATTAAGTGTGTCAAGAAATGCTACAGGGTCTCCTTTATACCAGCAACAATATGCCTGCATAATGCCTAACAGCGACTGTGTCGACCAAGATTTCTTACTCTTTAAATACATTAAAAATAAATAAATATGCACACATCAGAATGATTAATGAGCTTCTATTTACTCTTTAAATACATTAAAAATAAATAAATATGCACACATCAGAATGATTAATGAGCTTCTATAAAAACCCAAATTTATCCTATGGTGCATCCGGAAAGTATTCACAGCACATCACTTTTTCCACATTTTGTTACGTTACAGCCTTATTCCAAAATGGATTAAATTCATTTTTTTCATCAGAATTCTACACACAACACCCCATAATGACAACGTGAAAAAAGTTTACTTGAGATTTTAGCAAATTTATTAAAAATAAAGAAAATTGAAAAAGCACATGTACATAAGTATTCACAGCCTTTGCCATGAAGCTCAAAATTGAGCTGAGATGTTTCTGCAGCTTAATTGGAGTCCACCTGTGGTAAATTCAGTTGACTGGACATGATTTGAAAAGGCACACACCTGTCTATATAAGGTCCCACAGTTGACAGTTCATGTCAGAGCACAAACAAAAATTTCTGCTGCTTTGAAGGTCCCAATGAGCACAGTGGCCTCCATCATCCGTAAGTGGAAGAAGTTTGAAACCACCAGGACTCTTCCTAGAGCTGGCCAGCCATCTAAACTGAGCAATCGGGGGAGAAGGGCCTTAGTCAGGGAGGTGACCAAGAACCCGATGGTCACTTTGTCAGAACTCCAGAGGTCCTCTGTGGAGAGAGGAGAACCTTCCAGAAGGACAGCCATCTCTGCAGAAATCCACCAATCAGGCCTGTATGGTAGAGTGGCCAGACGGAAGCCACTCCTTAGTAAAAGGCACATGGCAGCCCGCCTGGAGTTTGACAAAAGGCACCTGAAGGACTCTCAGACCATGAGAAAGAAGCATGGTGGTGGCAGCATTATGCTGTGGGGATGTTTTTCAGTGGCAGGGACTGGGAGACTAGTCAGGATAAAGGGAAAGATGACTGCAGAAATGTACAGAGACATCTTGGATGAAAACCTGCTCCAGAGCGCTCTTGACCTCAGACTGGGGCGACGGTTCATCTTTCAGCAGGACAACGACCCTAAGCACACAGCCAAGATATCAAAGGAGTGGCTTCAGGACAACTCTGTGAATGTCCTCGAGCGGCCCAGCCAGAGCCCAGACTTGAATCCGATTGAACATCTCTGGAGAGATCTTAAAATGGGTGTGCACCGATGCTTCCCATCCAACCTGATGGAGCTTGAGAGGTGCTGCAAAGAGGAATGGGCGAAACTGGCCAAGGATAGGTGTGCCAAGCTTGTGGCATCATATTCAACAAGACTTGAGGCTGTAATTGCTGCCAAAGGTGCATCAACAAAGTATTGAGCAAAGGCTGTGAATACTTATGTACATGTGATTTCTCAGTTTTTTTATTTTTAATAAATTTGCAAAAACCTCAAGTAAACTTTTTTCACGTTGTCATGATGGGGTGTTGTGTGTAGAATTCTGAGGAAAAAAAATGAATTTAATCCATTTTGGAATAAGGCTGTAACATAACAAAATGTGGAAAAAG
This sequence comes from Erpetoichthys calabaricus, assembly GCF_900747795.2. Classification (NCBI taxonomy): domain Eukaryota; kingdom Metazoa; phylum Chordata; class Cladistia; order Polypteriformes; family Polypteridae; genus Erpetoichthys; species Erpetoichthys calabaricus. Next base: position 15,899,482 of record NC_041407.2, read on the forward strand.
TGATGCGCTGTGAATACTTTCCGGATGCACTGTATGGGACAAATAAAGCTCCATCTACACTGGGAAGGATTACAAAACTTTGGCACAATTACATGCATATCTGTACGCTGTAAGACAATCTAAAAAAATATGCACAAATGCCCCGGGCATCATTCAGAATGATCACACAGAACAACAACAAACTGCAGGATGTCCAAAATTGCACATTTTTGTTGATTTTGGCCTCTTCTTATTCATTCTGGTTCCTCAGGTGGGTTTACTAGCATAGCACCTGACAACATTTATAGGGCCTAAACTCCAAATTTGCAACAATTAAAGTCATTGTCATTTTCTTACCAACATCTCAAAAGGTAATGTCACCTTTGGGACAGACAGAGACACTGTACATAAGGATCCAATTTAAAAAGCGTTCTGGTTTCAGGCTGAAAACCTGAACAGAGATGACAACATCTTAGAAGAGAATAACATGGAACTTACTTAATCTTGAGGAGGCTCAGTGTTTTGTTTTGGGAAATAATTTCTCCAGTTTTGTTTCTGTTCTGGTAAATGGAGAAACCATTTGTATTGAACCCAAACTCCTTCGCAACCTGAAGACAGAAAAAGGATTAAAAATCATTTTTCTACTGAATATTTTTAAACAAATATTTCAAGTACCAGTACTAAAATGTGAATTTAGAGCCAAATAAGGCGATTGAACACAAGCTTTTATTTAAAAACATGTGCATAACTTAAATTTAACGCGGTTAAATTTAGCCCATAAATTGCAGATTTTTTTTTCACAAGTTCATTTGAACTGTTGTTTGAATTACACTCAAGCCCCTGAACATCATGCCAGTAAAAACAGGAAATTAAACCGAGAAAGGGGAGCAGAGACAAAAACAGCTGCTGAATGCAATTTGTGTAATTATGATGCTGTCATTTTTATAATATACATACACCTACACACATATACTTAAATCAACAGTAACAGGATAAAACAGAGAGAATGCCATAGGCCTCAACATTATGCAGGTAAAGCCCCTAGTCCAACTGTATCACTATTTAATCAGGAAAATGACGGCAGGGATAAAATATATTGCCCAATAGCTTTTCAAAATTAGTCTTTTCCAGATTCATCTTTGTTATCTCAGATTCTAGGTTGTTCTCTCTCCCATAAGTTCTGGTGTGTGATTTTCCATTTTCACCAGTTCCTCAAACAAATGGAAAATTATTTTAAGCCTTAGTAACAGGGAAAGGGAAGATCTACAGGACGGTAGTGAGACCAGCTATGTTATATGGGTTGGAGACGGTGACTCTGACCAGAAAGCAGGAGACAGAGCTGGAGGTGGCAGAGTTAAAGATGCTAAGATTTGCATTGGGTGTGACGAGGATGGACAGGATTAGAAATGAGGACATTAGAGGGTCAGCTCAAGTTGAGCGGTTTGGAGACAAAGTCAGAGAGGCGAGACTGTGTTGGTTTGGACATGTGCAGAGGAAAGATGTGGGGTATATTGGGAGAAGGATGCTAAGGATAGAGCTGCCAGGCAAGAGGAAAAGAGGAAGGCCTAAGAGAAGGTTTATGGATATGGTGAGAGAGGACATGCAGGTGATGGGCGTCGCAGAACAAGATGCAGATGACAGAAAGATATGGAAGACGATGATCCACTGTGGCAACCCCTAACTGGAGCAGCTGAAAGGAGAAGAACAACATTTTTTTTTCTTGTCTTCAGGCTCAAAGGTTCTGAAACGGGTGCTTGATGCCCTATAAACACAGCCCACAGACAGCACAACAAAGGGTTTATGTTACACTGGGCAGCTTGGTAGTCTAATCTGGTACAGTCATATGCTGTGAGAGAATTTTTTGGAGCATCTTGGCACTACCAGGCACAACTCAAAAAGACAAATCCCAGAGAAACTTCCTGTTCGCCTATTTAGACAAACAGCCAAGAGAGTGATCTATTCTCTTGTTAACGTTAAAGCTTTAAGCTGTAACTCACTTTCAGACTACTTAGTACAGAACATCAAAATGAACCAATTACAACAATCATTAATCTTTTGAATATAGATTAAAGTCTCTGGGTTTAATTTAGATAGGGAAGCCTCTTCATGCTGAACAGCCTGTTACTGCAAATATATTATTCACAAGGAAATGCAGAAATGGCACATTCTTACATCACTCTGCAGGAGAAAGTGGCTTGGGTCTGTAAGAAATGGCATATGTAAGCATTTAAATATTCTGGAATCAAAGTTGCTCTTAAAATTGATTACTGGACATAAGCATATGATAGCACTCTACTATAATCATTCCACAAACCCTTATACTCATGTCAAAGAAGGTTTCTACTTGTTAAATTATGTGTCAAATTTAATACATGCTGCACAACTCTAACTTGATTTGACCTTTTCACAGACAAGAACTTGCTGAACAGGAGAAGTGAATTCAGTTTACAAATGAGCACAGGCTATGCATAGTGCTGGAGGTGTTCTGGACACAATGGTGATAACTAATAAAACAGATTAATAATATCTGTTACAAATTGTGAAGTATGGAGAATGGCAATGCAAAAGGCTGAATGGTCACATACCTTTTTAATAAATGTTGCAGCAGTTTCTCGTCTGGTCACTGGGATTCTTCTCATACCATCAGGGGATTGAACTCGAATGATCTAAGTAAAGATGAAAAAAGTTAGAGAAATGAATCTTAAAGAACTCATTTTGAGAAACTGAATTTAAGCATTTAAGACCAACTTAAAAATGAAAATTTACTAAAAAAAAAAAATGAAAATCTTTACCAATCAAATGTCAAGAGCTTTGTTTTTTTAGCTTTAAAATATACTGAAAAGCTAATGTCCTACTACCCTGAATTGGATTAAGTGAGTTTCAGAATGTTATATATTCAGGGTTTAATTTAACACATTAATATTGAATTTAGTGACAACAGATCTTCATCTACATTTATTATTAGCTGTGCTACCCATGTAAGACGGGTTGAAATCTAAGTAATGAACAAAGACCTCAGTGTTAACATTTGCATTGCACCGTACAATGGATATGTCTTTGTTTTTATGCCATCTGGAATGGGATTTGTTAAAGCAGTATTAATGTTTTGTTGTGTTCCATCTACTGGAATGACAAATGCAATGCATTATATTACTAAAAAATGTTTGTGATGCGCCATCTTTTGGAAAGACAGAGACATAACATCTGGATTGACACACAGATACTATAATGTCGCACTTCAGTTTCATGGGATGTTTTAAGTGTATGTATATGTATATATATATATATATATATATATATATATATATATATAATATCTTACTTTGACTGCTGCCAGATATTATTTACATCACCAAATATCACAAGAGGATAAAATGTAGGTTAAATAAGCATCAAGTCTCCTTAATTGTAATGTTTTAGATGATAAAGCCTGTTAAAGATTACCTTAAAAACATCTTGAGATATTAGGATTCTTACAGATAAGTCACTAACAATGACAGGCTGGACTCGTAATACAGTGGAACTATAGAAGAAAGGGCAGAGCAGGCTCTTTTACCTTAGGAGACTGTGTTCCTTTAATGTGGGTAGTTACATCCTTCACATCTTTTACAACTCACCGATGACCAGTGCGAATTTCTATGCTGTGGTGTGCAGGGCTGATAACATCATGTCAAGAGAGGCCCACCGAATCAACAAGCTAATTGAAAGTGCAGGGATGGAGGCAGTAGAGGAGGAGAAAATGAAGGTAAAACTGAATGCTATTATGAACAATGCTGCACACCCTCTCTATGACACACTGAGGACTTTCAGCCAACAAATTATTCAGCAGAACAAGTGTGTCAAGAAACACGACTGGGGCTCCTCTATACCAACAGCAATATGCCTGCACAGTGCTTCACTGGGACTGAGATGGCCAAGTCAGACGTTTTCTTTCTCTTTAGTCATTCTGGTGTGTGTATATTTATTTATTTTACTTTATTTAATGAGCTTCTATAAAAAAAAAAAACAAATATCTCCCTAGGGACAAGTAAAGCTTTGTTTACCTACACTATGAAGGATTATAAAACCTGCACACAATTATATGCACTCTGCTGTAAGATAAATCATCATTAAAAAATGCAAAAGCTCTGGACATCATTCAAAATTATCACTCAGAGCAACAACAACAACATTTATACAGGATATCCAAAAAAATGCAACTTTTTGTTGCTCTTGGCCTCTTTTGAATTATTCTGGCTTCTTGGGTGGCAAGTCAGACGTTTTTTTACTTTTTATTCATTCGGGTGTGTTTGTGTGTACTTATTTATTTTCTGTAAGAAGCCATATTTTCACGTGGTGACAAATAAAGTTCTATCTATCTATAAGTGTGAAATAACAAGATAAAATTTTCATGGAAATAAGCAGGAATTTGTCTATTGTAACTATCATTAATTGTAACTTTAAAACACTCTTAATGCCATTAAATGCCACTGTCACACACGTGCGAGTAGGGGGACGTTGTGTGGACCAAGTAAAGGTAATTTCACGGCAGGCCAGGGGGGGGGGGCGGCGTGCACTAAACCTTCTCCTGTTGTCTCTACAGACCAGCCGCGGGAAAACTTATCTGAATCAAGAACGTCACTTCCTGTTCCGGCGCCTAGAAGGACGTCACTTCCTGTTCCGGCGCCTAGAAAGACATCACTTCCTGTCCGACCACTTAAAACCGCCATCTTTTCCAACCTTGATCAGTTCTGTCTTGGACTCAGTGCAATCAACAACTTGTTACATAAAAAAGAAAACCTTTGCAGCTAGGAACATTATACGGGTGGCTGCCCCCAAACCTTTCTTTATGTGTGTCGAGTCTGTTCTTTTACACCACAAAAATCTAATAACAGACATGAATTCTGGCATTGTAAATTATTTAGCAGTAATCATTTGAGGTTTTACGATGGCAATGCTGGTTCATAGCTGAACTTAAGCCTGGAGTCTGAACATTTTCCCTGTGACGGTGTACGTCTTTCTCTTTGTACGTTTCTTAAGAAACCTACTCTGGACTGCTCAGATATTAACCACTACAGACCAGTATCCCTGCTCTCTTTTCTTTCTAAAGTACTGGAACGAGCAGTGTATAACCAACTTAACTTGTTTTTATCTAATAATGCCCTTCTTGACCCTCACCAGTCTGGATTCAAAGCAGCTCATTCTACCGAGACTGCACTTCTTGCTGTCTCTGAAACCCTTCACACAGCCAGATCTACCAACCTGTCCTCAGTCCTCATACTTCTGGACCTATCTGCAGCCTTTGACACGGTCAACCATCAGATACTTCTGGAAACTCTCACTAGTCTTGGGATCTCAAGCATTGTCTGGCAATGGTTTGCTTCTTACCTTGCTGACCGGACATTCCAGGTTGCCTGGCAAGGCTCCCAGTCAGCTCCACGAAGACTGACCACTGGTGTTCCTCAGGGCTCTGTCCTAGGACCCCTTCTCTTCTCCTTATACACAGGTTCTCTTGGGAAGGTAATAGCTGGACATGGATTCTCTTACCACTGCTATGCGGATGACAGTCAACTCATTCTCTCCTTTCCACCCGATGACCAGCAGGTCTCAACCCGCATCTCAAACTGCCTTGCTGATATCTCCTCTTGGATGACTTCCCACCACCTCAAGTTGAATCCCAGCAAGACTGAACTCTTGTATATCAGAGGCAACTCATCTCCGAATCTTGACCTTGCAATCTCTCTTGACAACTCGGTTATCGTCCCCTCAAAAACGGCAAGAAGTCTTGGTGTCACTCTAGACGAAGAATTGTCTTTCTCTCCACACATCAGCAACCTCTCCAGGTCCTGCAGATATCTCCTTTACAACATTAGGAGAATCCGCCCCTTTCTCACTACAGAGGCTACTCAGCTTCTTGTCCAGACCTTGGTCATCTCTAAGCTGTACTACTGCAACTCTCTGCTGTCTGGACTTTCACTAAAGGCAACACGACCACTTCAACTGATCCAGAATGCAGCTGCAAGACTCGTTTTTGATATTTCCAAATTCTCGCACACTACACCTCTGCTGCGGAACCTGCACTGGCTCCCTGTGGCTGCCCGCATCAGGTTCAAAACCCTAACACTTGCCTTTAAGGCCAAAACTGGAGCTGCACCACCTTACATATCAGCACTGGTCAAGCAGCGTGTCACTTCTCGCTGTCTCAGAACATCAAGCACTGCACGTCTCGAACCACCCTTACTTAAAAGAAGAGGACGACATGCATCAAGACTCTTTGCAGTGTTGGCTCCTCAGTGGTGGAACGAACTTCCTCTTGCTGTACGAACAGCGGAGACCCTCACTGTCTTCAAACGTCGCCTGAAGACACACTTCTTTCAATAGCACTTGGACTAAAGTCCCCATACTTTTTTTTCTACCCTTTTTTTTCAAAAAAAAAAAAATAAAAAAATTTTGTACTAACTTACTATTTTCTTCTAGCAGGGTTTTGTATACAACTTGGTCAGCGGTAACTTGTTTAATGACAGTAGATTTAATCCTAGCCTTAAAGACTGAAGAACAGTCGTAGACTACTAAGCACTGTTGTAAGTCGCTCTGGATAAGAGCGTCTGCTAAATGATGTAAATGTAAATGTTTACTCTTTTGTCCTCTCAAATCCTAAAAGACATATAGAGATCTAATTCAAAAAAAGCATTACTATGTTATGTGCTTATATATCTTGTTGACCACAATTTCAAACCTTTGTGGTGTTTTAATGGGAATGTAATAGAAAGTTGTAAAGATTTTTAAATAATAATTTTAATAAAACAAATGTCATATACAGCAGGTCCTTGGGTTACAACATCTCGACATACGACGTTTCGAGTTTATAACACTCACTCCCATAAAAACGTAAAAAAATTGAGACACGAGAAGGAATAAAAAGGATTTTTTTTACACTCATTTTTTCCTGTTACTACAGTACAGTGTACAGTACAGTACATTTATGTCCTTTTCCTTTTTCTGTGGCTTAGTTGTGTTTTTATGTTCTAGATTATGATTTTGCAAATGTGTTAGGATAGGTAAGTGACTTAGGCTAGGGTGTGTTTCGAAATACTCCAAAATTCAGGTTACATCACTGTTGTAGGAACGGAACTGTGTCGTAACCCGAGGACCCCCTGTAATATTAAATTGTGACAGGAAACAATGTAAAAAAGCTTTGACATATGTTACAATGTACAATACTTACACTGCTGCTTCACTTTCTTGTATGAACTTCAAGCCCATGTCAGATGTCATGCATAGAGTAGCAAATTATATGTGCAAGGTAGCTGTAAATGTCCACTATATCAAAGAAATGTTCACCATTAAATTACAAAGTATAGGGAAAGTAATGTAATCGGCCAAAGATTTGATGTCGACATTTTGATGAATCTTGACGTTTTAGACCTCCCTGAGTCCGAAAATACCATTTTTGGAATTATGTCTGTGCGTCTGTCTGTCTGTCTGTGTGTGTAAAAAAAAAATAAAAAAAAAATAAACATGATAACTTGAGTATACTTTCACTTAGGACAAACAAATTTTGCATACAAGAATAAAGTACAAAACGTAGATTTCTATCAACTTTTGGGCTATTCCCGCTAACCAGAAGTGGTACATTACCTTTTATTCATGCAGCTGCGTGGTTCGATTTATTCAAATTTACTCTTATAATAATTGTTCAATATAATATTAATTTGATTTGACTTGATGGTTCTTTAATGCACAGAATATAAAAATAATAATCATTGCCTTGCAGTTTACTCAAGTATCCATCCTCATATCTGCGTATACGAGAAAGACTAGGACAGACCACTCCTGATTTTTTATAAAACGAGATGTAAAAGTCTTGAATTTTCATAACACATCTATAACTGGATCACTTTTCAGATAGCCACTCTTTGGGTTAGCCTTCATTTGCCTAGGATCACTGGTTCATGTCTCAACTACTTAGGTTAAGTTTTACGTTTATTAACATGTAAAAAAGGAAAAGGGTGAGTAAGACTTAATGACAGCCGAGTATGTTAACATAAAAATGGTTTCCTACTTACTTGGGGACCTGCTGAACTTAAGGCTCACTCCCATTTCCTTACTCATCTTTTCTGAATTTTCTTTTGTTTATCACAATTGATTTAATAAAATAGATATGACTCATGCGCCGTCGTGAGTGGCAGCCATTCCAGCAGCTCCTCGTATGACTTTTATTTTTCTACCTTTTTCTCTGTTTCACTGTTCACTCCTACCACTTTCTTTTATGTGGACTCGTTCCCTGGACACTTTTTACTATTTACTACTTGGACATGGATTTTTACACACAGAGACTCATCTATTCAAGTAGTCAACTTCAAGTGTGTGAATTTCCCCTTGGGATTAATAAAGTATGTATCTCTCTCAATTTCTCATTAAAATCTTATTATTTATATTTAGCTACGATCAACGTATTAGAATTATTGTGATGCACCTTGTAACCCTTATGAGAATGTTTCTTCAACAAGTTCAGTTTTTTTAATAATTATAATATGAAACTGTGTAATTGTTTCACTTGATTTTCCTGTCGGGTGTATTCTCTTCAGACACCCAGCCATAAGAGCCATTTGGATTTAGAACACTTGGAGGTTCATTTTCTCCAGTATCTTGCCGTCTGGAATTTTTATTTTGCTCTCCTTTCTAACTATCTGACTAAAACACAGGACTTATTGTTATAACCATTAGAGATGTAAAAAATCAGTTTAGCTAATAGTACTTTAATCCATTCACAAGAGTGCCACCATTTCCTTTACTCATTTGTTTTTCTGTAATCTGTTTTAATTTAATTTTTATTGTTTGTATTTATTGTTTTAGAAATGCTTTTATTTATATATATATATTTTTGGTTTGTGATTAAAAATGTTCACTAACTCCTCATAAAGCCCTTTGAGCTACAGTTTTTACATGAAAATGTGCGATATAATGAAATGTCATTATTGTTATTTTTTGGATATTGCCATTTAATCGCTTTATTTACCTTTGAACACCTGCTACTCCTCTCTTCTCCTTATCATGGATGCCGGCTTTGACTTCATTATTGCAGGCTCTGCAATCTACCATATTAAATTTTTATTTCCTTTACAATACTGTATACATGTCTGCATTTCTGATTGTGAAATTGTACTTTTCTACTTGCTTTATTTTTATTTTGATGTACATATTGTATTATTACATTTTTTGATTTTTTCTATTTATTTTTTAACAATTTTTAAACATATTGTCTCTGCTATATTCAAATGTCTTTTGATTTTGCTTCAGTGTTGCATACATTTTCTTAATATTGGCTCATAAGCAAAAACGCTCCTTCAGCATGGCAGTTGTTCACGGATTAACAGGCTGGCAGTGAACGTAGGCAAAGCACAAAAACAATCCCTTCTCCTTAAAGCATTGGGAAATTAAGGTGGCAGCTCCAAGCTCTGTGTACCAAGCAAAACAGACGTCCACCCCCGTCAACCATAAAGCAAGCCATAATGTTGACTACACAAAGACTGAGGATGGGAGAAAGTGGCTACCGAATAACCGCTATTCAAGTAACAAAAACACCACTTGTGGGTATCACTTTATTGAAGATGAGCTGCATGTGTTTCTGAAGCTAGTAGGACTGAAAGTGGCCCATATGTTTATCTTTGGCTGCTATTTTCAACAAGATGTTTTTTTTCTCTTATTTGATTTAGATCCAGTAACCATTACTGTCCCAACACATTTTTGGATTCCACACTCTATTCATTTATTGTGCAACAGATAACATTTAAAGAGATGGATTTAGCAAAAGCCGATGACCTCAGTAAAGTAGGCCGTTAATGAATCAATGGCTTTTCTGTGAACCTTAAAACACAAAAAGACCATTATGAATGTACTTGTAACTAATCTTTCTTTTGTAACAGTAGTATCCAATTACCTATAGCAAAAGCATTCATTAATGCAAGGTTAACCACTTTAATTTTTAATGTAATAATTCTGAGTAGGACTCTGAGGCAGAGTAACTACATTTCTGTGAGTCATGATGAACGTGTAGTGCCAAGAGGCACAAACTGGGAGGAACACTAAGAAAGAACTTTAAACAAATACAAGTACTTCAATTTATTGTCTAGGACCAACACTGTTTTCATTGGGCCAAAAGTTGAAAGAAAAATATTTAAAAATACATGCACACATAACACATTAGTGCTTTTCATCTGTCATACTCAAATGATATTTTTAAACATAACTCATTAGTGCTTTTCATTTGACATCCACAAATTATATTTTTAACTTTTATAGAGTTTAAGGAAAAAAAAAAATTTAAAGAAGACAGAATCATACAAGATCCCATACATCTATTTTATTATGGAAAAAGATAATCCGCTGTGGCATCATCATATATTTTCATGCCACTGCTGTATCCAGGTAAGAGCAGCGTCATTAGCATCCTTAAGATCTTCATCGGTACATGTAGGGCCTCCGGAACATTCACGGAGCAAATCCTAATGGGAGCAGCCGAAAGAAGAAGACCAACATCCACAGCCTATTCAAACCGCAATATGCAAAAACAGGAACAAGCCCTGGGCAGAATGCCAGTTAATAATGGCGCACACTTACACGGGCAGGGCAAGCTTAGAACTGGCAATCAGTGTAACCTCAGCGTCTTTGGATGGTCAACAGAAACTGGAGACTCTGAAGGAAATTCACACGTGGAACAGGACAACGAAAGAGAACATAGAAACTCCACAAAGAGAAAGAATGGGGGTCAAGTGCTCTCAGGCAGCAACACTAAGCACCCATTACCTAACATTTAACAAGTAAATATATTTTAATGGTAAATTAAAGCATAATTTATGGTATACAGTAATCCCTCACTTATCGCGGGAGATAGGTTCCAAGGCCGACCGCGATAACTGAATTTCCACGAAGTAGGGACACTATATTTATTTAATTATTTAACGTGTATTTGGACGTTTTTAAACCCTCCCTGTATTGTTTACAACCCACCATTTACTCTATTAAAAACAGGGACAACTGCTAAGCAATATGAAATCGGTAGGTAAGTTTACACTTACTGTATAGCGAAGTACACGTAGCAGCTTGTAGGCGGTCATGACATCGTCGACCTTGTTGCAAAGATTCCTAAAGCAGATTCCATCCATACTACTGCCTTATCACGTCCACTTGCAACTCGTTTTGCACCCTGATTAAAGGACACTGCGGCCGTAGATCTTATATGCTTTTCCTCCTTTTTAAATAAAAAGAATCGATGTCCTGCAGCGGTGTAGCTGTTCCCTTCCTTCAACATATCCAAAACTTTTACCTTTTCTGCAATCATTTGCATCTTCTGTTGGTGCTTGGACACGGCCCCTGAAGCATTAGCACGTTAATGATGAATGAGTGAGATGAGACTTCCTGGTTAATGCAACACTCCGTCGCTGAGCCAATCAGCAGCACACAGGAACTTAACTGCGTGCTCTGATTGGGTAGCTTCTCAGCCATCCGCCAATAGCATCTCTTGTATGAAATCAACTGGGCAAACCAACTGAGGAAGCAAGTAAAATGACCCATTGTCCGCAGAAACCCGCGAAGCAGCGAATAATCCGCGTTATGTATTTAGATATGCTTACATATAAAATCCGCGAAGTCGTGAATTCGCGAAAAGTGAACCGCGAAGTAGCGAGGAATTACTGTACAACAAAATCTCCCTAAATTGAAAGTGCATCCTTCTTTTATCTACATCAGGCTGCCTGGCATTGCAGTCGTCTCCAGCAGAATCAGGCTCAATGCCAAATACATCATGTCCACTGCAGAGCACATTCGCGCGCGCACACACACACGCAGTTTTACCAAGCCAATACAGCGTTACCAGCTGACTTATTATGGACATCTTTGCAATGTCAAAGGAGAGCAGATGAAGAAAACTTGCACAGGAAAAATAAGGTGAGAATGATGAAGCCATACGTTGAATTCAGATCCATCAGGTTCTACTACAGCAGCACTAACCAGTGTGCTGACCACCTGGCAGCTTGCACATTACAATGGAAAGACCATTCTGAGTTTACAGCACGTCCAAAACAATGTTGCACGTGTTTTAATTCCCCTTGGAATTAATAAAGTATCTATCTTTAACAAAAAACTATAAATCCACTCATATACAGTAATCCCAGTTTTATCATCCTTGCACTGGTTACCTATTAAAATCCTCTTAGTTTAGAAATGTATTAAGTGGTCGATCTTCAAGACTTACTAAACACTTACACATCCGTTAGTTCTTTGCACTCTAGGTCTTCTATCCTCCTGGCTGCTCCGCAGACACGACTGTGCACAATGGGTGACCAAGCTTTTTGCTCTTTTGGGCCTTTCCTATGGAACAAGTTCTTGCAGTCTGTCTGAAGCTCTGCGACCGTGACTCATTTTATATAGAATTTAAGTTTGCTTCAATGAGCATGTAATATAATCTATAAGAAATATTTACTTCTGTTTAAAAATATTAAATTGTATTGTTTTTTTGCATTTATTGTTTATCTTGATTTGTAAAGAACCTAGGGATAACTATGCTATTTTAGTGTGATCTATCAGTAAATTATTATTATTTAAAAAAAAGAAAATATCCACAACTTATTACATTAATTGCTTATTACAAATGGCTGTGAGATGTAAGAGAGGAAAAGGAAAGATTTAACAATGAAAAAGGTCAAGATGAGAATATTCTGAAGAAAATCTAGCATAGTTGAGAGGAAATCAACTAACAATATAAAGAAACCAGTAACGGCGCAGTGAATACACTTGACTTGAGCGTTCCTAGTTGTCATCCTCTTTCTCTGTATGTTTAACATTCATTTGCTCAGAGGTTGATGGGCTTGCTGCTTCCTGATCATCTCTTCTATTCTCCACCCTAGCGGCGTGCTTCTTCTATTCGGTCGTCGACATCTTTTTGTGTTAAAACTGATTAAGTCAGTGCTTGTGTTTCAATTATTTAGTACGTTTTCCTTATTTTTTTCACTTAAGTTGGCACTTACGTCTTCAATCTGCCTCAAGAATGACTTAAGATATGAAGAGGTAGAGGAAGTGACGGCGAAAGCGGTAGGGATGAGAATGGCGCCTGTACACATGCGCCACATGGGCGGTGGAGAGTTGATTCTACAATAAAATAAAATAAAAAGGGGAAAAACCTTGGAGGTCAATCATCACCCCAAAAGCGGATAGTAGACGTCACGTAGTACATGTGTACCAAATTTCAGGTCAATAGTTCAAACAGTTTGAGAGCTACAGGCGATTTAAAATCCAGGACAGACAAATGGGCAGCCACGGTAGTGTATTATACAGGGTGGTCCAGATCTAACTATGCAACTTTTAATGCAATGCAATAATTGCATAGTTAGATCTGGACCACCCTATATAAGAAGATAGCCAAGAAGAACAAATACTTGTGGATAACTGAAAACAGAAAATACAGAATAAGGTGGTGTTAAAATTGGTGAGGATCAATGCTGGGGTTGCAGCTCTTCTTACTATATAAATAATCTGGTTAGGAATATAAATAAACTAGTCAAATTTGCACATAATACTAAACTAGGTGGAATGACAGAAAACGTAGAATCAGCCAAATCATTCCTGATGGACCCAAACAAAATACAAATGTGTGTTTAAAGTACTCTGGTACACACAGGAAGGAAAAAAAAAGTTAGGTCCATGCAATGGGAGGTCTGAAGCATGAAAGTACTCCTGACAAGATAGCCCTAGGGCCATAGCGTCCTCATTCTTATTTCAATTCAAAACAATGTACAGAAGCGATTACGCAGGCCAATAGGTTGTGTGTCACAATTTGTAGAGGACAAGTCAAGAGCAACACCAGCAAAGACATATGATCCCTCCGACTTGTTCTGGTTCTGCCGTGAAGTCTCCACCTAGTGGGACGTACCCAGAGCAGCTCTAGGGCGGCGCCTCCACAAGGACATCCTTACAGCCTGCCCAAAACAACTCAATTGACTCCTCTCGACTTGGAGAAGCAGCGACTCCTACCCTGAGGCTACCCTGGATTGCTGAGCTTCTTAATCTATCACCAAGTGTCAGCCCCAGCCATCCTGTGAAGAAACCTGATTTATACCACTTGTACTGGCGCTCTCATTCTTTTGGTCATTACTCACTCATATTGGAGAGGACAAAGATGTAGAATAACTGAAAAATCAAGAATTTTGTCTTTAGACTTGGCACCCACTTCATCATAAAAACAGAAACTGAGGGCAAACATTAACAGTTTGAATAAGCCCAGATAATGACTATTAAACACGCCAGAATATATTCTAGGCAGACTATTAATCATTAACATTGTTGATATCATTAATATCAACAATAATGATGATCAATATATTTCAATGAAGTGAAGTAAATATGATAACAATGTCACCTGTGTGGCACACACTTTTAAATTTGTTCTTCTTTTAAGGCTTTACAGCACCACACAAATCACTACAACTGCTCACAGTCCTTTCTTTCTCTCTCTCTCTTCTTTTCCTCTATTCTTCTGCCACCGCCGCCTCCACTCCACTCCTTGCAAGTCCGCTGGCCCCTTATGTAAAGCACCCGGAAGTGCTTCAGGTGCTCGTTGCCCCACTTCCAGGTGTGGTGGAAGAACCGCCCACACGGGCTCAAGGAAAAGCTGCAGCGCCCCCTGATGACGCCTCCGGATCCCAACAGAGCTGCAGACAACTCCATTGCCCATGAAGCCCTGTGGGAGTCAGAGGCACCGCTGCAACCCATCTAGCATTTTGGGGGATTCAACACCCTGACTAGGCTTGTTCCCCCGATCCTTCCAGCAAAGAAGTGTCCCAGCAAGGCAAGGATCCCGACCATCTATGACACAGCATAAAAAATTAAATGTCTTGGCCACTTCAAATGACTACTCATCAGCTTATTAGAAACATTGTGAGATCAGCACTTTCTTTCTATAGTACAAAACCGAAGTAATTCATGTTTAGCTCTGCCTTAATATAAGTGTGTTAGAAAAATGTGCAACTTCTATTTGAGCATGTCTGGCCTAGGGTTGGCATGGTGGTGCAGTGGTTAGCGCTGCTCATTTACGGTTCCTGAGTCCTGGACAATACCTTTCTGCTGTCTGTATCCTCACCATGTGCTTGGGTGGGTTTTCCTGCCACCTTCAAAATATATGAATGCTGATGGATGACTCTAAACTGGCCCAGTACAAGTGATTGTGGGTGTGAGCATGTGCTGCACTGGGCTTGGATTCAACTTTGTGCCCAGTGCTGCTTGAGGTGGGACCACTCAAGTAAGTGTGACTTGGGTAAGCAAGTTAGAAAACAGACGGATGGGGTGATCTAGTGCAGTGCTTCCCGACCCAAATGTGGGTCACTGGATGCCCTGGATGGATCAACAGCTTAGGTTTAAAATAAAAAAAACTGCCATCGCTTTAATGCTTTAGGGAGCTACTGATTGCAGATTTCAGTTTTACACCCAGTTAAAGGGACATTTTAACTGTAACGACAGACACAAGTGCAGTTAGGAGCAGATGACAATCCGTTATACACCTCATGCTTCACTTACAAAGGCAACGGCATCACCGACTCTGAGCTCTCCTAGATCCACATCAAACTCACAAGCAGAGCCAAACAGGAACGTTAAAAGAACATACAAGCCAGACTTTGAGTTATAGCTTCACTTTTACCACCAAGCGTGGTGAACAATGGCTGCTGTATGTTATCTACAGTGTGGTACTGCCAAACGAAATCATGATGACTTCAGCTATAAACACATTTGGAAACAAAGCATGCTACATAGAGAAGAAAACTGTTCTTTTTTTTTTTTTAATTAAAAAAATAATTTTGAGGCTTCACAAAAAAAAATTCTAGCATGTTTGTACAGCAATCCAGCAAGTACTTGTGGCATCACCTCGTTGCACGTTGAACTGGCAAATAAAAGAAAGCTCACACAATTTCAGGACAGCTCACGTTTCCTTGTGCAATAGATATGAGCACCGAAATTCTAAACGAGTCAGCCGCCTGAAAATAAACATATCCCTCTCTGCACCATCTTCACTGATTTCAACAAGCGTGAAAATCAGGCAGGCCCAGGTTACTCAATAAAAAGGCAAATGAACACTAAATTTGATTCAGTACTAAACACCTGCATGTTGAGTTATTTCTGGATGGGTACTGTGCATTTTTCATCTATTATTTATATATTGCATTTAAATACTGAAAATGTGTTATTTGTTAATCCATGCTATGTGCAGACAATGCTGGCAAGTTTACAGATCAGAAAATGAATACTGTTTGACCTTAGTGCGACATTTGATATTCTACTGTCTAGAATGGAGAACATTCTGGATATCTCTGGCATTGCCTTCCAGTGGTTTAAGACCCTGAGGCCAAGATCTGTTAGTGATGGCAACGGCGGGTCCCACTCAGCGCCAGTCACACAAGTAGCTCCTCGAGGCTCTTTCTTCTGCTCTTCTGTCTCTATATGCTTCACCTTTACCATTTTATTCATAGTTTTTGGACTGGGAAATCATTTTTATGCTGATGATGATCAGCTATTTCAATGTTAAAAGTGGGTTTTCATTAGTTTTCCCAGCACACATTTTCCTGACTGAAGTTAAAAACTGGATGGAACATAAATCTACAAAATTAAACTGCAACAAAAGAGAAGTCATGCTACTTAGAAGCTAAAGAAAATGAGCTCCTTTCCATCCATCTTGGTTATGAAATCATCAGACCTCCTCCTTCTGCTAGGAATCTTGGTGCAATTTTTGATTCCTCCTTTTCTTATTCTACACACAAGTAATCTTGTTAGGAAACGTTCTTGCTTCCACCTCAGTAATGCACCTCATATTTGCTCATTCCTAATGGTGAAAAACTTGTTCCCAATTTTATTACATCCCGCATTGACTACAGTTATCATGGGTACAGTTAGGTCAAAACTCTGCTGCAAGGATTCTTGCACAGACCAGCAACAGTGTGCACATAACACCATCCTGCTTAGCTTTCATTGACTCTATCTTATAGGATCGAATATAAAACTCAATTACAAACTTCCAAAGCTTTAAATGGCTTTGCACTGGACTGCATTCATGCCCTCTTCCATCACCATGCCCATGTCCCCCGAGTAAGGGCCAGTGATTCTAGTAATCTTGTTGCAACCCAAACCTTCATAGAACCTGCAGCTCTATTATTACACTCAAGAGTTTGGAACGGCCTCCCTAAATTACTGAGAATTCATTCTTTCAAAATAACTAAATTTATTCAGGATGTTATTCAACTTGTCTGTACATCATTAGACTGCTGCAACCGTAACACAGATATTTATATGAGGCAGAAAATGGATGGATGGCATTCAATTTACACTAACATTGTGACCCTTTTTTTCAGTTTACTCTTTCTGTTCAAGAAGAGATAGATAGACAAGATATTAATTTTAGTATAGTAGGCAGGATGGATAGATATTAATTTTAGTATAGTAGGCTAGATAGATTAGATAGACCTTTATTTTGTCCCAGAGGAAAATTTGCATTTTTACATAACATATTTAAATAAACAGGTAGAAAAGTGATTAAGTAAATGAATACACACACACACACTTTGGTCTGAACACACACTGGAATTAATAGAAAGCAGAAAAAAAAAATCAAAAGAAAGAAATGATACTGTAGTACTGCATCCGATAATTTAACAATCATTTTAATTAGCCTGCTGATTCGGCAGGCCTCTCCTGAAGTGATGTCAGGGTTTTCTTGTAGTGTTTTGTTTATTTTATATTGCTATTCTGGTTTATTGTATCTTATTCTAATTCAAAACGTAACATTTCCTGTATTTCTCAAAATTTAGTGTTTTACAGATATTTTTTGCATCCAATGCGGTATATTTCCTATGGTTCATTTCGATTTTCTGTGAAGGTGTTTAGCATAGGTAAGGTGCTATATAAATAAAATGTATTATTATTAGATTACTAATATAAAAGTGTAACCATGGAACACAATGTATTAAAAGGGACCCCAAGGCCAAAGACGTTGAGAACCAGAGGCCAAGTTTGTTGGTCCAGTTGCCATCTGAGTGGCTCTCAACAAGACGCTTACCTCGAGTTCAAACTGTTAACAGGACATATGGATTGATTTGACTCTCTGTGTATATGAAAGGACTCTGAGCTGCTGTTCACTATTGGGTGCCATTATAAAAAATACAAGTCATTGTTTGTTTTACTAACGCATCGACCATCTCAATACATTTAAAAGTTCAGACTGTCCACCCATTTTTATCCCCGATTAAAAGTTATAATGTATAACTCCACTACATTACTCTTATAGCCAACTCATTAAAAATGCCAATTTCAACATATACCGTTTTGAAAAACGCTATATATTTTAGAGGCTACTGTATTCCTTTCTTGTTAAAAGTTAAAGAAGCATGGGGTTTCGACAGTCCCAATAAAGTTGCCCACTTTCTCCTGTTAATAATCGCCACAAATGAAGCGTGACAATGAAGACCGAGTCACAAATGTTAGCACAATCCCAGCCTGTCAGCAGCGGCACACCGAGCCTCTCAAACCCAAACCTGCCTCTCCTTGTCGATTTCACTCACGGGACAGACCTCGCAACTCTTCTGACGGACGGAATGAGGAGGCCTGATGGACAATCACTAAATTTGCTGCCTCATCCCAGTCCCGACGGCCCCTCGGCTTTGCTAAGCCCGGCTCAAACTTACAATGCTATCCGCCATGTTGTTGGTTCTCGGATCCGAGGCACTCAGTCCTACTTCGTGTGGCCAGCTCTGTGGCACCGGGAACGAAAGCGCTACTCACAGAAAGTCCATATCTTCTGTTTCTCTGTTCTCTACTGTTCTGTCACTCAGCCAGCGGGTGTTTCGCTGTCTCCGCTCCGCTTTGCCCCGGAGCTTCTAGTGCAACGAAGCCAACGAGCACATGGTTCCGCCTGTCGTTCGTTCCGCCCTAGCGAAATGCTTTTGAATGGCAGAGTAGAATAAGCTGGCAGGGTGATAAAGCGAGAACGGAGTTTAAAACAATATCTATCTATCTATCTATCTATCTATCTATCTATCTATCTATCTATCTATCTATCTATCTATCTATGATTGACTAGCTCTTTTAAAAATCAGAGCTATTATTCAGGATTCGGCTTTTAGCCTGTTAAATATGGAGTTGCTGTCATCAGTTACATGCAGCAAACTCAACTGGCATGACTCAACCGGGTATGACTCGACAAAGAATGATGTGAAACAGGCAAAAAGGATGCGTCCAGTTGAGAGCAAAATACCAGGCAACAGACTGCCTCTACCCAGCATTTTCTGGAAAAGGTGTAGTGGCTGAATGTATGGGAGATTTATTAACCTTAGCTGACAGATTTCATCAATCATCTATCTATCTATCTGGATTCGGATAATTTTACTTATAGTTAGAAAGTGAAGGTTTGTATAATCAGACTGTTTGCAGCTTTAAGAAGCTCTCGAAATATATTTTTGTCATTATTTCTTCGTTTCTGTATTGCAGTGACACGCACGCAGCATGAAATAAGCCCTGAAATGAAAACTGTCACTTTCACTCGTCAAAGTTGAGAGGGCGTGACTGTAGCGTGGACTTAAACCTTTGGCTATCAAATGGCAAATTTACAATTGACACTTTAAGAAGTGGATGAATTCGCAGTTTATAGAATTAAAGTGACCGCTTCGCACAGGAATTCTGAGCAAGTTTTTCTTGAACTTGTACTCGACTCGGCGTGCACACTCATAACACTGAGCATGCGTGTGAGTCACTGGCTTGCCAAGTCGAGCAAAGCAAAAACGTCCAGTCTACGGACGATTCACCAATCAAAGAACAGTAGTCTCTAGAGCCCGCCCACTCAACTTTGACGAGTGAAAGTGACAGTTTTAAATTCAAGTATTTTATGCTGCAGTTAGAGAAATATTAAATCGATTAATAAGCAACAAAAACATATTCCTTGACATATTTATTTATACTTAAGTTTTATGCTCTTTTTCATTATTTACTGTCATATTTCACAGTCCCCCTCCTTTAACCGTCACCTTATCGTGGTGGAGGGGTTTGCGTGTCCCAATGATCCTAGGAGCTCTGTTGTCCGGGGCTTTATGCCCCTGGTAGGGCCACCCAAGGCAAACTGGTCCTAGGTGAGGGATGAGACAAAGAGCGGTTAAACAAACCTCCTATGAAGAAAAACAATTTTGGACGGCGTTTTCCCTTGCCCGGACGCGGGTCACCGGGGCCCCACTCTGGAGCCAGGCCTGGAGGTGGGGCTTGATGGCGAGCACCTGGTGGCCGGGCCTGCACCCATGGGGCTCGGCCGGGCACAGCCCGAAGAGGCAACGTGGGTCCCCCTTCCCATGGGCTCACCACCTATGGGAGGGGCCAAGGAGGTCGGGTGCAGTGTGAGTTGGGTGGTGGCCGAAGGCGGGGACCTTGGCGGTCCGATCCTCGGCTACAGAAACTGGCTCTTGGGACGTGGAATGTCACCTCTCTGAAGGGGAAGGAGCCTGAGCTAGTGCGCGAAGTTGAGAGGTTCCGGCTAGATATAGTCGGACTCACCTCGACGCACAGCTTGGACTCTGGAACCAATCTCCTTGAGAGGGGCTGGACTCTGTACCACTCTGGAGTTGCCCCCGGTGAGAGGCGCCAAGCGGGTGTGGGTATACTTATTGCCCCCCAACTTGGAGCCTGTACATTGGGGTTTACCCCGGTGGACGAGAGGGTAGCCTCCCTTCGCCTTCGGGTGGGGGGATGGGTCCTAACTGTTGTTTGTGCGTATGCACCGAACAGCAGTTCGGAGTACCCACCCTTTTTGGAGTCCCTGGAGGGGGTGCTAGAGGGCATACCTTCTGGGGACTCCCTCGTTCTGCTGGGAGACTTCAATGCTCACGTGGGCAATGACAGTGAGACCTGGAAGGGCGTGATTGGGAGGAATGGCCCCCCTGATCTGAACCCGAGCGGTGTTTTGTTATTGGACTTCTGTGCTCGTCACGGATTGTCCATAACGAACACCATGTTCAAGCATAGGGGTGTTCATATGTGCACTTGGCACCAGGACACCCTAGGCCTCAGTTCGATGATCGACTTTGTGGTCGTGTCGTCGGACTTGCGGCCACATGTCTTGGACACTCGGGTGAAGAGAGGGGCGGAGCTGTTAACTGATCACCACCTGGTGGTGAGTTGGCTTCGATGGTGGGGGAGGATGCCGGTCAGGCGTGGTAGGCCCAAACGTGTTGTGAGGGTCTGCTGGGAACGTCTGACAGAGCCCCCTGTCAGAAATAGCTTCAACTCCCACCTCCGGCAGAACTTCGACCACATCCCGAGGGAGGTGGGGGACATTGAGTCCGAATGGGCCATGTTCCGTGCCTCTATTGTTGAGGCAGCTGACCGGAGCTGTGGCCGTAAGGTGGTCGGTGCCTGTCGTGGCGGCAATCCCCGAACCCGCTGGTGGACACCGGCGGTGAAGGATGCCGTCAAGCTGAAGAAGGAGTCCTACCGGTCCCTTTTGTCCTGTGGGACCCTGGAGGCAGCTGATAGGTACCGGCAGGCCAAGCGGAATGCGGCTTTGGTGGTTGCTGAGGCAAAAACTCGGGCGTGGGAGGAGTTTGGGGAGGCCATGGAGAATGACTTTCGGACGGTTTCGAGGAGATTCTGGTCCACCATCCGGCGTCTCAGGAAGGGGAAGCAGTGCAGTGTCAACACTGTATATGGTGGGGATGGTGCGCTGCTGACCTCGACTCGGGACGTTGTAGGTCGGTGGGGGGAATACTTCGAAGACCTCCTCAATCCCATTAACATGCCTTCCAATGAGGAAGCAGAGCCTGGGGACTCAGAGGTGGGCTCCCCCATCTCTGGGACTGAGGTCACCGAGGTGGTCAAAAAACTCCTTGGTGGCAGGGCCCCGGGGGTGGATGAGATACGCCCGGAGTTCCTCAAGGCTCTGGATGTTGTAGGACTGTCTTGGCTGACACGCCTCTGCAACATCGCATGGACATCAGGGACAGTGCCTCTGGATTGGCAGACCGGGGTGGTGGTCCCCCTCTTTAAGAAGGGGGATCGGAGGGTGTGTTCCAACTACAGAGGGATCACACTCCTCAGCCTCCCTGGAAAAGTCTATTCAGGGGTCCTGGAGAGGAGGGTCCGTCGGATAGTCGAGCCTCGGATTCAGGAGGAACAGTGTGGTTTTCGTCCTGGTCGCGGAACAGTGGACCAGCTCTATACCCTTAGCAGGGTCCTGGAGGGTGCATGGGAGTTTGCCCAACCAGTCTACATGTGTTTTGTGGACTTAGAAAAGGCATTCGACCGTGTCCCTCGGGGAATCCTGTGGGGGGTACTCCGAGAGTATGGGGTACCGGCCCCCCTGATAAGGGCTGTTCAGTCCCTGTACGATCGGTGCCAGAGCTTGGTCCGCATTGCCGGCAGTAAGTCGAACCCGTTTCCAGTGAGAGTTGGACTCCGCCAGGGCTGCCCTTTGTCACCGATTCTGTTCATAACTTTTATGGACAGAATTTCTAGGTGCAGCCAGGGTGTTGAGGGGGTCCAGTTTGGTGGGCTCAGGATTGGGTCACTGCTTTTTGCAGATGATGTTGTCCTGTTTGCTTCATCAGGCCGTGATCTTCAGCTCTCTCTGGATCGGTTCGCAGCCGAGTGTGAAGCGGCTGGGATGAGAATCAGCACCTCCAAATCCGAGACCATGGTCCTCAGCCGGAAAAGGGTGGAGTGCCCTCTCAGGGTTGGTAGCGAGATCCTGCCCCAAGTGGAGGAGTTCAAGTATCTCGGGGTCTTGTTCACGAGTGAGGGAAGAATGGAGCGTGAGATCGACAGGCGGATCGGTGCGGCATCCGCAGTAATGCGGGCATTGCATCGGTCTGTCGTGGTGAAAAAGGAGCTGAGCCGCAAGGCGAAGCTCTCAATTTACCAGTCGATCTATGTTCCTACCCTCACCTATGGTCATGAGCTATGGGTAGTGACCGAAAGAACGAGATCGCGAATACAAGCGGCTGAAATGAGTTTCCTCCGCAGGGTGTCTGGGCTTTCCCTTAAAGATAGGGTGAGAAGCTCAGTCATCCGGGAGGGGCTCAGAGTAGAGCCGCTGCTCCTCCACATCGAGAGGAGTCAGATGAGGTGGCTCAGGCATCTGATCAGGATGCCTCCTGGACGCCTCCCTGGTGAGGTGTTCCGGGCACGTCCAACCGGGAGGAGGCCCCGGGGAAGACCCAGGACACGCTGGAGGGACTATGTCTCTCGACTGGCCTGGGAACGCCTTGGGATTCTCCCGGAAGAGCTAGAAGAAGTGGCCGGGGAGAGGGAAGTCTGGGCATCTCTGCTCAAGCTGCTGCCCCCGCGACCCGACCTCGGATAAGCGGGAGACAATGGATGGATGGATGGATATTTCACAGTCATTTTACTTATTGGCATATTTATTTTTTAAAATTTTGTCCCATATAACCCAGCCACAGGGGATGCACAAACCAGTGTGTTTCTTTGTGCCGGTCCCAAGCCTGGATAAACAGGGAGGGTTACGTCAGGAAGGGCAAACGGTGTAAAATTTTGCCAAATCAATATGTGGACAACAATACAAATTTCCATACTGAATCGGTCAAGCCCTGGGTTTACAATGACCGCCACCATTACTGTTAGCCAACAGGGTGCTGGCAGAAGTTGGGCTACTGTTTGCCGAAGAAGATGGGGTATATGTGTCCGGAGGCAGGAGGAGTGGAGGAAGGTAAAGAGAGTGGAACTGAGGGTAGGAACTTTGAATGTTGGCAGTATGACTGGTAAGGGGAGAATGTTAGCTGATGTGATGGAGAGAAGGAAGGTTGATATACTGTATTGTGTGTGCAAGAGACTAAATGGAAGGGGAGTAAGGCCAGGTGGATTCAAATTGTTCTATCATGGTGTGGATAGGAGGAGAAATGGAGTAGGGGTTATTCTGAAGGAGCAGTATGTCAAGAGTGTTTTGGAGGTGAAAAGAGTGTCAGACAGAGTAATTATTATAAAGCTGGGAATTGGAGGTGTGATGATGAATGTTGTTAGTGCATATGCCCCGCAAGTTGGGTGTGCAATGGATGAGAAAGAAGATTTTTGGAGTGAGTTGGATGAACTGATGAACAGTGTACCCAAGGGACAGAAAGTGCTGATTGGAGCAGATTTCAATGGACATGTTGGTGAAGGGAACAGTGGAGATGAGGAAGTGATGGGTAGGTATGGTATCAAAGAGGGAAATAAAGAAGGTCAGAGGATAGTGGATTTTGCCAAAAGGATGGACATGGCTGTGGTGAATACGTATTTTAAGAAGATGGAGGAACATAAGGTTACGTGCAAGAATGGAGGAAGATGCACACAGGTAGATTACATCCTATGCAGAAGAGCTGATCTGAAGGAGATTGAAGACTGCAAAGTAGTGGCAGGGTAAAGTGTAGTTAAGCAGCATAGGATGATGGTCTGTAGGATGACGTTGGAGATCAAGAAGAGGAAGAGAGGGAGAGCAGAGCCAAGGATCAAATGGTAGAAGTTGAACAAGGAAGACTGCAAGGTTGAGTTTAGGGAGAAGGTGAGACATGCACTGGGTGGTAGTGAAGAATTACTAGACAGTTGGGAAATTACAGCAGATATAGTAAGGGTGACAGCAAGAAGGGTGCTTGGCATGACATCTGGACAGAGGAAGGAGGAAAAGGAAACCTGGTGGTGGAATGGGGAAATACAGGAGAGTATACAGAGGAAGAGGATGACGAAGAAGTGGGATAGTCAGAGAGATACAGAAAGTAGACGAGTACAAGGAGATAAGGCGCAAGGTGAAGAGAGAGGTGGCGAAGGCTAAAGAAAAGGCGTATGATGAGTTCTATGAGAGGTTGGACACTAAGAAGGGAGAAAAGGACCGGTGGGCTAGACAGAGGGACTGAGCTGGGAAAGATGTGCAGCAGGTTATGGTAATAAAAGATAAAGATAGAAATGTACTCACAAGTGAGGAGAGTATGTTGAGCAGATGGAAAGATTACTTTGAGAGGCTGATAAATGAAGAGAACGTGAGATAGAAGAGGCTGGATGATGTGGAGATAGTGAATCAGGAAGTGCAATGGATTAGCAAGGAGAAAGTAAGGACAACTATGAAGAGCAGGCATGCGCAACCTTTCCGCTATTGACGGCCGCACTACAGACTTTTTACTTTAATAACGGCCGCCAGTAAGTCCAAGTAAACTTAATAATGTTTTATGATTTATGTAAAAATTTACAGATTACACATTAAAACAGAGTATGATATATCTGACAATATTCAATTTACTGGTCTACATATGTAAAAAAATGTCTACGAAACGTCATATAGGACAAAAAACCTTTACAGCAATTGTTTCAGGAAGTTTGGAAAACATCGCCATTAATGGCTTCCTTGCTCTTGCATGTTTGCAGACAGACTTGCAAAGTCAGGGGACTCGCTGGAGACCATTAGCCGTATTCCAGACTCTAGATTGCTGTCTACCAATCGGGTTCGGTACTTGTTTTTCAGATATTTCATTCTGGAAAACGCTGCTTCGCACAAATAAGTGCTTCCGAAAAGAACGAGAATGTTCCTGGCCAGTTCTCGTAGTTGTGGGTATATAAAGGGCAACATTTTGGTCAACATACCGACCCGGCTAAGGAAGGTTCTGCGGTGTTTGAGATTCTACACTTGCAGGAGTCTAGAGACCCCAGAGTCCAAATCGGCTTTCGGCGTCACCATACCGACCCGGCCGACAAAGATTCCGCGGCGTTGAGACCCCTTACTCGCTGGAGTCCAGAGACCCTACACCTGCACGGCCGCCATTACGTACACTTTAATATACACGTCCACGGCCGCCAAAGTCCTTGCCCACGGCCGCATGCGGCCGTACGGCCGCAGGTTGCGCACAGCTGATGAAGAGGATGAAGTATGGAAAAGCCATTGGTCCAGATGGCATACCTGTGGAAGCATGGAGGTGTTTAGGAGAGATGGCAGTGGAGTTTTTAACCAGATTGTTTAATGGAATCTTGGAAAGTGAGAGGATGCCTGAGGAGTGGAGAAGAAGTGGACTGGTGCCGATATTTAAGAATAAGGGGGATGTGCAGGACTGCAGTAACTACAGGGGGATAAAATTGATGAGCCACAGCATGAAGTTATGGGAATGAGTAGTGGAAGCTAAGTTAAGAAGGGAGATGATGATTAGTGAGCAGCAGTATGGTTTCATGCCAAGAAAGGGCACCACAGATGTGATGTTTGCTCTGAGGATGTTGATGGAGAAGTTTAGAGAAGGCCAGAAGGAGTTGCATTGTGTCTTTGTGGACCCTTTTGAAAGCAAATGACAGGGTGCCATGATAGGAGTTGTCTTACTGTAAGAGGAACTCGGGAGTGGCAGAGAAGTACGTAAGAGTTGTACAGGATATGTGTGACGGAAGTGTGACAGTGGTGAGGTATGCGGTAGGAGTGACGGATACATTCAAGTTAGAGGTGGGATTACATCAGGGATCGGCTCTGAGCCCTTTATTATTTGCAATGGTGATGGAGACAGGTTGACAGATGAGATTAGACAGGAGTCCCCGTGGACTGTGATGTTTGTTGATGACATTGTGATCTGTAGTGATAGTAGGGAGCAGGTTGAGGAAACCCTGGAGAGGTGGAGATATGCTCTAGAGAGGAGAGGAATGAAGGTCAGTAGGAACAAGACGTGTGTGTGAATGAGAGGGACGTCAGTGGAATGGTGAGGATACAGGGAGTAGAGTTGGTGAAGGTGGATGAGTTTAAATACTTGGGACCAACAGTACAGAGTAATGGGGATTGTGGAAGAGAAGTGAAAAAGAGAGTGCAGGCAGGGTGGAATGGGTGGAGAAGAGTGTCAGGAGTAATTTGTGACAGACGGATATCAATAAGAGTAAAAGGGAAGGTCTACAGGATGGTAGTGAGACCAGCTATGTTATATGGGCTGGAGACAGTGGCACTGACCAGAAAGCAGGTGACAGAGCCATAGGTGGTAGAGTTAAAGATACTAATATCTGCATTGGGTGTGACGAGGATGAACAGGATTAGAAATGAGGACATTAGATAGATAGATAGATAGATAGATAGATAGATAGATAGATAGATAGATAGATAGATAGATAGATAGATAGATACTTTATTAATAACAAGGGGAAATTCACATACTCCAGCAGCATACTGATAAAAAAACAATATTAAATTAAATAAAGAGTGATAACAATGCAGGTATAACATACAATAACTTTGTATAATGTTAACGTTTACCCCCCCGCCCAGGTGGAATTGAAGAGTCGCATAGTGTGGGGGAGGAACGATCTCCTCAGTCTGTCAGTGGAGCAGGACGGTGACAGCAGTCTGTCACTGAAGCTGCTCCTCTGTCTGGAGATGATCCTGTTTAGTGGATGCAGTGGATTCTCCATGATTGACAGGAGTCTGCACAGCGGCCGTCGCTCTGCCATGGATGTCCAACTGTCCAGCTCAGTGCCTACAATAGAGCCTGCCTTCCTCACCAGTTTGTCCAGGCGTGAGGTGTCCCTCTTCTTTATGCTGCCTCCCCAGCACACCACCGCGTAGAAGAGGGCACTCACCACAACCGTCTGATAGAACATCTGCAGCATCTTATTGCAGATGTTGAAAGATGCCAGCCTTCTAAGGAAGTATAGTCGGCTCTGTCCTCTCTTGCACAGAGTATCAGTATTGGCAGTCCAGTCCAATTTATCATCCAGCTGCACTCCCAGGTATTTATAGGTCTGCACCCTCTGCACACAGTCACCTCTGATGATCACAGGGTCCATGAGGGGCCTGGTCCTCCTAAAATCCACCACCAGCTCCTTGGTTTTGCTGGTGTTCAGTTGTAGGTGGTTTTTGATGGTGGTTTTGGTGGTTCAGAGGGTCATTAGAGGGTCAGCTCAGTTTTTGTATTTTTGCAGACTAGCAATGTTCGGTCAGCTCAGGTTGGACGGTTGAGAGACAAAGTCAGAGAGGTGAGATTGTGTTGGTTTGGACATGTGCAGAGGAGAGATGCTGGGTATATTGCGAGAAGGGTGCTAAGGATCAGGGCCGGATTTATATGAAAAGAGGCCCTAGGCTATTTCACTTATGAGGCCCTTTCACCTTCCATTTTTAAGTTTGTAAATTACATGAGAGATAATAAAATTTTGCTAACAATTTGAATGTAGGCCCCTCTTGATCTTGAGGCCCTAGGCTGAAGCCTAGTTAGCCTATAGGAAAATCCGGCCCTGCTAAGGAGAGCTGCTAGGGAAGAGGGAAAGAGGAAGGCCTAAGAGAAGGTTTATGGATGTGGTGAGAGAGGACATGCAGGTGATTGATGTAACAGTGCAAGGTGCAGAGGACAGAAAGATATGGAAGAAGATGATCCGCTGTAGCAACCCCTAACGGGAGCTGCCGAAAGAAGATTTTTTTTTTCATTTTGTCAGACATACCGCATTACCTCCATAGCTGCGTCTGGTGTCAACGAAATAAAAAAAATGAGGAGAAAATTAAATATATACATAAAGAAATATGCAACAAAAATAGGTTTCATCACACATTTAGTTATTTATACGCAAATATCTTGCTTGTTGTCATTATTTATTTATTGTTGTATTTCACAGTACTTTATGTATTTATTTATGTAACACTGTCCATGAGTACACTTAAATTAACACTTAAAGTAAATACATGGGAACATTTCCATGCAGGCTGTTAAAAATATCCACACTGGCCCTTTTGCAGAGTTCATGCGCGGCAGGTATTTAAATATTGCCGATTGGCGATTTAGGATAAAAGTCAGGGTGATTCAAAGGTTTCCGTTTTTTTTTTTTTGCAAAAACAGAAAGCAAAGGAAACTTTATAGGCAAGTGTCGTATCGCTCCTAATACTACATAAAGAGCAATATTTGGTTCAGACGAGTTTTATTCTCAAATCCGTTTATCGTAATTGATAAACTGCGGGGGCGGAGCTTATCTCAGCAGCAATGGGCTCAAGGTCCCCTCCCCCACCCAGGCCCGGACAGGCCGGCACTTCACGATTTGGGTGAGCAGTGAGGGTTGCGTCACAATTCGCCGTAGTCGGATCGCGTTAGTTATACTCGAATCATCTCTCTGTCTAATTATTAAAAACGGCTTTGTCATGAAAAATCCCAGCTGGAAGGTTGCATTTCGGATATTCTGTCACAGGTGCCGGTGGGCTGCGTGACGAGTATAGTACAGTACTAAGGTTGATGCACGTTTTGTCAATAAAATAAAAGGAAGTAGTGCAAGCTTTGTAATAGGGAAAAATGACCTGCAATTAAGGCGTGTAACAAATTAAATTGAAAAAGAAGCTGTTTAAATTTAGGATTTCTGTTTTGTGTTTATACTTTCAGAAATGATTTCTTCATTTCTAAAGTGGTTTGATTTCTTATCCATTACAGTATGAATTTAGCCCAGTCTAATAGCATGCCTTCCCAGTTTGCTTTGTTTAATTGAGCCTCTGTGCTCTTGGGGTACATCATGTAATGGGTTGGTGCAAAAGAGCAGTTAAAAAAAAAAAAGGGGGCTTATGGTGGTAAAAAGGTGGCCTCACAGTTTCTAATTTTTGTTCCCTCTCCTCTCCTGCCAGACAGCTACAATGAGGCTTTTCTAATCCTCTTGTTGTGACTCTCACATGATTGTGGGATTCCTCACTGAAGCAGAAGCTGAATGCTCCCTGGTGAACAACGTAGTCCTGCTACTGCATTAGCCAAACTGTGCAAATGCAGGGAAAGAAGAGTCTTGAAATGGAGGGCTACCCGTTCCTGAAGAACTTTTGGAAGAAAAATGTGAATCAAGAGCCTACAGAGACAAGCCCACTGGTACCAAAGGTAAGATGTCTTCAGTACCATGCTGACTGGTTATCCAATGAATCATGTTTGCTTTATTTACTGTATGTGGTACTTTATATAGCATATTTTATGCTATACATTCCAAGATGGCCAGGATAAAAGTACTGTGGCTGATATTTGTTTTATTTATAATGTGTGTGTACCAACATTCATTGAGAATTCAAACATGTGAAGTGACTTACACCCTATAAGCCAGCTGCAGAATGTAACCCCCAAAGATGGTGGATTCTAACTTTTGCTGCTCCTCTTTAAGATCAAACTGTGTCCTGAAAATCCTGACCTGAACTCTGACACTATCTGTCTGTCTGTCTGTGTGGGGTTTGCATGTTCTCCCCATCTCTGAGTTTGTTTTCCTCATCCATCCCAATGAGTGAGTGTTAAGTTAGCTGACAGCTCTAAATTACACTTAAGAAAGGATGGTCTGCGGTGGGCTGGCGCCCTGCCCGGGGTTTGTTTCCTGACTTGCACCCTGTGTTGGCTGGGATTGGCTCCAGCAGACCCCCGTGACCCTGAAGTTATGATATAGCGGGTTGGATAATGGGTGGGTGGATGGATGGTTCTGTAATGGCAGTATATGTTCTTTACTGGGCTGTGTATTTTTTTTTGTAGAACCATTGCTTGATAAAGCATCATTTCCATCTGGGAAGAGCTCTTTGCATATGAAGTTGGTTCTTTGTGCTTTGAAAAACTTTCTAATACTGTATATAGAAAAAAACTGAATTTTTTTTTGCGTATTGTGGGCTACCTAGAAGAGCACTAACAGATTAAGAAAACCCGAACTTGTATGCAGTGAGAGTCTTTTAAAGTCGGGAGCCTTTTGCATTTCACAGATCTCTTATCATCTATTCATGATTATGATTATTTATGAAGCCCTGCAGGGAAAAACTTGGGGGTTGGTGGCAGAATTAGCCCTCCAGTCACCATAAAAAACCACACACTGTTCCACTCTATCTGAACTAGTATGGTGCTGAGATATTACCCGTTGCATAGCTGCACTTGGGTCCTAACCTGGGATCCTGAGTTGGTTTGTCATGTGGTGGGTGCGGCAATGCACTGTATCAGTGCGTGCTCCTAACCTCCTCCTCCTATTATGGATCTAAATAAAGTGGTTTTTTTTTTCCTGGAACCTTCATGTAGATGAGTCTTTTGGGTACACAAATGATTGCCTTATGGCATCGCCCTGAAGAACCACTCTGGCATCCTCATTTTTAAGAGTGGAACTCTTTGTGTGAGTGGACAGAGAGACGGTGGCCATAGCTTTGTGTATTCCAATGGCCCGACGCAGGGCCGTTTCTGTGCATTGGCGGTCTAGGCAAGCACCCTCTAGTGGCCATGGCGCATTACTGCATCTCCATGTACAGATTCCTATCTTTATTTTGTTTAGATAGATAGATACTTTATACTAGAAAAAATTGTCCAGCTCGGAACACAAGAAAATGTTTATGTTGTACGCCTCAGCAACACCTGCACTTTTTGCACTGTGCACAGCACAATCTGTTGCCTGAAAACGGCCCTGGGCGAGGCAACATATTTTTAAACAATACAGACCTACAAACATTCGGCCTCAAAGGGAATGTCGGATTATATTGTTTTTGTATTTTCGCAGACTAGCGATGTTCGGTTTTAACATCCGAGGATTTACACAGTCCAACAACACGAACAACAATGATAATGCCAATAATGATCCTCAAACTGTAGTATAGAAGGGACAACTTGACTGGGTTGGGAGCAGGCGCTGATAGCACATTGCCGCACCCGACGAACCACCTGGATTGGCACCCGAGTGCAGGGGGTGACTTGGCGAAATAAAATTAAACGATCAAAACGGCATCAAGACTGTAGCTCTTGAGTGAATTGCTAAAATCCGATTTAACTCAAACTATGATCAGATTCCTCTCCCAAATGGACGTACATTAAAACTTATGTTAAAACGTCGCAAATATCGTCCTCTGTTGCTCTGCACCATTTGCGAGATCTGCTCCGGGTACGCTAAAGCAGGTGTCCGTTTATTTTTATTTGCATACGGTAAATAGGAATTGTGGGTAAAAAAATCTATTTAAATATACTCATTATATTCTCCGTTTCACTGAATGTTGTCATTATGCTAAGTTTTCAATTTATTTTATTAATTTAAACGACATCCATTTATTACGGTCAAGTATAATAAATAACATACATAGAATGTCACCATCATCAAAAGATACACATTTAGCTCCTAGTTTAAATAAATAATTATAGAAAATAAAGTGTCGTTTTTGGCAGTAATTCTTTTCTTAATTTTCTTTATAGAAACGTTAAAAGTAATACTGTAAATAAAGACTACTAATACAGCACTATTCCTACTCATTTTCTGAAATTGCACCCCTTAAGCGTATTTTTCTGAGACAGTCTTGTAAATTCATGTGTATTGTAAATTCATTGTAAATTGTAGTGAATTTCCCCTTGGGATTAATAAAGTATCCTATCTATCTATCTATCTATCTAGACATTGCTATAATTCTACATTCTCAAATTATGAATTTGAGCTCCTGAATACTTTGCTGTCTTCAAGTCTCATTGTACAGGTCTAGCAGTGATGATTCCTCTCAAAGCAAAGGGTTAAGCAAATGGAGGTTAAGAAGTGACATGATTGAACATCATGGGACAAAATAGTAAAGTGAATCCCAGTTGTTACTTTAAGGTACATTCTACAAGAACAACTTGGCAGGAAACTTCTCCAGGGCTTATTTCGCACAAATGTTAGTTTTTCTTCCCGCAAAAAAAACATTGACACATGGAATAAATGACCAAGTATTGTGGTAGACATGAAGACTTTAGCAGCTTTCAGATCTCGACTTGATATTATATTAAACAATCTAGGTGAATAGAATGGACAAGAATGTTCAGGGCTGGGGGTCCTGTTCTCGTTACAAATATCTCTTAACATTCTTCTTCTTCTTAGCCTGGTATCAGGAAGAGCATTTTAAGAAAAGATCTTGAACCAGGCTTCCATAGAGATTGGGTAGCAATGCAGAGGGCTGGCTGGTGGACAAGGTTTAAAGGATAATTCAGTCCTTCCAGCAACCTTTCCAGTTTCTCAAGGAAAGTTCTGCGACAATCCAAAGTAGTGTCCTTTTCTTTTTAAGGTCAAACTTGGTTCCTTATGACTGGAAAATAGAGAGATATCACTATTAATGGGAAGAAGGGGGCCTGGCCCTGCCCTGTCCCATTGACAATTTAAAGGTTAATCTGTCTCTTGATCTTCTGTCTCAATCCACCTAATCTTAGTATTGGGCTACCAGAGAGTTGGAGCATTTCTTCACAACATTGGGTGCAAGACAAACTTCTCATCGGCAGAACATCAGCCCATTGTAGGACAAACTACCACCCACACTTGCTTAGACCACACCAGTGTAGAGTGTTCTGTCAACCTAGCGCTTCCTTCTTTGCGAAACTCCCAACTACATGGCCAGAATGTATCAACTCTACACAAACCACGGCTGGATTGGTATTCAGAACTCAAGTATCAATTTTGAAAAGGCTGTTGATGTCAAAGAATTTCAGTTGTTTAACTTTGCAAACGGTTTAATGATAATTTTTTTTTTGCTGCAGGATGGTAATTGGCATGCAGCAACCTATGGCATCGCTCATAAGGAGTGTCCTACAGTGCACTGCTGGGAAACTCAACAAGACTCCTTTACTAAAGATGAGGGGCCAAGAGAAACGAGTGAAAAGTTTAGTTGGAACCAAATCTGGCTTCTCCAGCACAGAAGGAACTTCAACACAGAGCACCTCTGCCTCTTGCCAGCCAAACAATGGAATCAGAAACCCATCAGTGTGAGCAGCTGCTGTGTGAAATATATCCTCGTGATTAGCAATCTACTTCTCTCCCTGCTTGGCCTGTTGCTGCTAGCTATTGGAGTGTGGGGGCTCGCTGACAAAGGCTCTTTTGCCCAAGAAAGAATAGGACATCTGGGAGCAGACCCCATGCTGGCCCTCCTGCTGCTGGGGCTGATTATCTTCTCACTGACCTTTGCTGGCTGTCTGGGGGCTCTGCGGGAGAACGAGGGCCTGCTCAGGATTTTCTCCTGGGCTGTGATGGTATTGATTGCCATCGAGGTCCTCGCTGGAATCATAGCTTATTTCCTGCATAGTCAAATTAATGGATATCTAAGGAGTAGCTTACTGTCATCGGTGAGGTTATACCAGGATGATGCTGATCTCCGGTTCATCATGGATGAAATTCAAGTTGCTTTACAGTGCTGTGGGGCAGACACGTACCGTGATTGGGAGCTAAACATGTAAGTACCAGAAGATTTCTGGATGAATGGGGGAATAACTAATAATTAAGGGCTGTTCAGTCCCTGTACGATCAGTGCCAGAGCTTGGTCCGCATTGCCGGCAGTAAGTCGAACCCGTTTCCAGTGAGAGTTGGACTCCGCCAGGGCTGCCCTTTGTCACCGATTCTGTTCATAACTTTTATGGACAGAATTTCTAGGCGCAGCCAGGGTGTTGAGGGGGTCCGGTTTGGTGGGCTCAGGATTGGGTCACTGCTTTTTGCAGATGATGTTGTCCTGTTTGCTTCATCAGGCCGTGATCTTCAGCTCTCTCTGGATCGGTTCGCAACCGAGTGTGAAGCGGCTGGGATGAGAATCAGCACCTCCAAATCCGAGACCATGGTCCTCAACCGGAAAAGGGTGGAGTGCCCTCTCAGGGTTGGTAGCGAGATCCTGCCCCAAGTGGAGGAGTTCAAGTATCTCGGGGTCTTGTTCACGAGTGAGGGAAGAATGGAGCGTGAGATCGACAGGCGGATCGGTGCGGCATCCGCAGTAATGCGGGCGCTGCATCAGTCTGTCGTGGTGAAAAAGGAGCTGAGCCGCAAGGCGAAGCTCTCAATTTACCAGTCGATCTATGTTCCTACCCTCACCTATGGTCATGAGCTATGGGTAGTGACCGAAAGAACGAGATTGCGAATACAAGCGGCTGAAATGAGTTTCCTCCGCAGGGTGTCTGGGCTCTCCCTTAAAGATAGGGTGAGAAGCTCAGTCATCCGGGAGGGGCTCAGAGTAGAGCCGCTGCTCCTCCATATCGAGAGGAGTCAGATGAGGTGGCTCGGGCATCTGATCAGGATGCCTCCTGGACGCCTCCCTGGTGAGGTGTTCCAGGCACGTCCAACCGGGAGGAGGCCCCGGGGAAGACCCAGGACACGCTGGAGGGACTATGTCTCTCGACTGGCCTGGGAACGCCTTGGGATTCTCCCGGAACAGCTAGAAGAAGTGGCCGGGGAGAGGGAAGTCTGGGCATCTCTGCTCAAGCTGCTGCCCCCGCGACCCGACCTCGGATAAGCGGGAGACAATGGATGGATGGATGGATGGATGGATATATAATATATATGAGTACTCATTTATTGCTTATGGGTGCATTTGCCTATAAAGAGAGAGTCAGAGTCCATTATAATTAATTTTGGTAATCGTCTCTTTTTTTGTTTAATGGGTCTCTAGGTACTTCAACTGCACGGCACCTGGAATCCTGGCCTGTGGGGTGCCAGCCTCCTGCTGCATCAATCCTCTGGAGAATGGCACTGTTTGGAACTCGCAGTGCGGCCTGAGCATACAGCAGCTGGATGAGTTCACGGTGCAGAGCATTATTTACATGGGAGGCTGCCTTGGGGGTTTATCACGCTGGCTACAAGGCAACGCATTTAATATGGCTGTAGCTGGTGTCGTGCTACTGGCTGTGCAAGCCCTAGGCCTAATCTTGGCGTCTTATTTGCTGGGTGATATCAAGAGCATTAAAGCTGGATGGCAGCAGCCATATGATAACAAATGACCATAATGGGTTGCTATAAATGCTCACAGCTTGGGTACTTTTTGTCCTCCTCATCTAATGAAGATGTCTTGCTCCAGAAGGAAAGCCTTGGATTTCTGTGCAAACATTGTAGGACCTGTGTCAAAATTTATGTAGTATTTGACCGCCACTGCCTGTATGATCCTTGGATACTTAACACTCGGGGCATACCGTTAACACCAGGGTGGGGAAAGATCTGTCGGTGTTAGCCAATGTTGGCATCTGCCTGTTTTTTTTGCCTATTTTGGACCTTCTGTTGCTCATTCTTAAATTTTTTGTTTCCATGTTTAGAAACATGGATGAGTCATCTTCTCAGACATTCAACTTCTCTTTGTTTTGGGCATGTGCCATCCTTTGACTCTTGTTTTTTTTTTGTCTCTTTCTCTTTATGGTGGGTTCATCTATTGGCCTCCACTAAGTCACTGCTTGTTTTGCCCCATCTGTTGCCTCGTGTCTTTGAGTTTCTGGTTTTGCTGGATTAAGCAGCACTTTGTGGAGTTATCGGGCTTTGTCTATCTGGTGCCATCTTTGGGCTGGTTTGGTTTGTTTTGTATATTCTGATTTTTAGCAACAAGAGGATCAGAGTTCTGCCAACTTCCTATCATCTTTCATATGGGCACCAATTTAAAATGAGAGTCTTTGTAAGTGGGAGTCTAAACTTGAATGTTTTACTACACCTGCATAAAAAAAATCAAAATTATTTTATCACTTATTCAATTTTGTGGTTCTGTTAAAGAGGGTGAATAAAATCTCAAATGTCTTTTTTCACTGCTCATTAAGTCAACTTGTCAAAATTCCACCTACAAATGAAAATCCAATGTGAGACGTAGCAGGCCGAAAATACTTTAGTTTCTCGTATATGAAGTATAGGGAAAGTATTATAATCGTCCAAAAATTCAATTTCGAGATTTTAATGAATCTCAACGTTTTAGACCCCCTGAGTCCAGAAAATACCATTTTTGGAATTGTGTGTGTATGTAAACACGATAACTTGAGTACGCTTTCTCTAAGGTCAACCAAATTTTGCATACAAATATTAGGTACAAAAACGTAGATGTCTATCAACTTTTCAGCTATTTCCGTTAACTGGAAGTGGTACTTTTTTTATTCGTGCAGCTGCAGAGTTCAATTTTATTCAAATTTACTTTTATAATAACTGTTCAATATATTAAGTTGATTTGTTGTTGATGGTTCTTAAATGTACATAATCTCCTTATATAATACACTCTGTGGCTGTCCATTTGTTTGTCCAGGATTTAAAATCACCTGTAGCTCGCAAACCATGTGACCGATTGACCTGAAATTTGGTACACATGTACTACGTGACGTCTACTATCCGCTTTTGGGGGGTGATGATTGACCTCCAAGGTTATTCCTCTTTTTATTTTAGGGTGGCAGTGTGGCGCATGCGTATGGGCGCCGTTCTAATCCCTACCACCTTCGCTGTCGCTTCCCCTACATCTTCATATCTTAAATCATTCCTGAGGTAGATTGAAGGCTTAAGTGAAAAATTAAGGAAGACGTACTATGGAATTGCAAGACAAACACTGACTTGATCAGTTTTAATGCAAAAAGATGCCGACAACAGAAGAGAAGAAGAAGCGGGCCGCTAGGGCCCATCACTCGTAAAATAAAAGCATGGGCGCTTTTCATCAATCAATAAAATCTTAGCAAAACTGCCCACGCTTTTATTTTACGAGTGATGTATGAGAGACTTATTTTTTTACTTTTTAGTACAGTTTTTAACTTATAAGTGGGGTTTTTAAAAAGTATTTATTTATATATATATATATATATATATATATATATATATATAATAAAATTTCCATTAACATTTTTGATATTGTTTGCAGTTGTCCAACTCTGGTCACTATTAGAAACTTTGTCCTTTCTGCATGAAAACATGAGATTAAATTTTTTTCCTCGGCCGCCACCATTACAGACTACATGGGGTAAGTAACATAGAAAAAGAAAATTAATTTGTGAGTGAATTATTCCTTTAAGAAATGGCTGATCATAATTTTTATTATACACCAATTTCACTTTGCGTATCAATCCATACATTTGATTTTATTTAGCACCTTCAGGGTGGAGTGGTGGTTAAGGATCGGCGCTGGTATCTGTAAGGTTGGCAGCTCAAGTCCCGTTACTCTGCCAGATGGGACCCTACTCTGGTAGACCCTTGAGTGAGGCCCTTAATCTGACAAAAATTGCTCCTATAATGGCTAAACCAAAAAGTCATGTGAAAATATAATTTCCCCTCGGGGATTATATAAAACAAAGATGTGAACGCTGGCACCAGATGCTCTGTCTAGCTGGCGCCTTTTATGGTGGCCACTACTGACATCACTTTACACAGCGGTTAAGCAGTCTGTTCACACTGATCATCTCAACAATCAGGCAATTTTTTTTCTGATTTTTTTCCTCGTCTGTAATATTTGGGTATTAATATTTATATTCCAAACTGATTATCAGTATTTTCATAGAGCTGGTTATGAAATGCTCTCAATCACAAAGCACTTTATTTTGTGTATCTCATTCATAGAGGACTTTATCACACTTGTATGTTGCCATTCAGTATCGGGCATTGCTTCAAGAACATTTCCAAGCCAATTCACAGTACAGCTGTAAATGAAACGATGCATCTCGTGTCCAGTAGCTAATGGCCACCACTCATTCACGTTGCTAGTCTGAAGCACT
Organism: Erpetoichthys calabaricus; assembly: GCF_900747795.2. Classification (NCBI taxonomy): domain Eukaryota; kingdom Metazoa; phylum Chordata; class Cladistia; order Polypteriformes; family Polypteridae; genus Erpetoichthys; species Erpetoichthys calabaricus. Next base: position 15,937,830 of record NC_041407.2, read on the forward strand.
GGAGGCGACTCCACATAATTGCTATTGAGCCTGGGTATGAAGATAAACAGCAAGAGCTAAACAAGTGTCGTTTTCCTATGAGATATTAGGGGGCTTTGTCCCCTCCTCGCTTTGCTCGCCAACCCCCCGGTCTGCGCTACACGTCAACCACTTCACGTCTCTGCCGCTCGCGTATGTGGATTTTACTTTCACCAAACAACATCTTTTATTTCTCGCGGATTTGCCTCCTCATTGGGAAGAAACACTACTTCTCCCTGATGGCAACACGAATTAGACGATCTACAAGTCTCCGACTTAAAGTTTAAATCTGAACAATATATTTGATCTCTTTTCGCTGTTCTGTTATTTCACCAAGTAATAATTTCTGTTTGTTTGCGCTAATGCCATCTTTACTATCATTTTTTTTTGAGACTTTCGAATTTTCGTACTTCCATTATCTCTAACCTGCTCTGCATGTGTATCGTGCCAACGTTTTTGAATTCTTTACGACGTTCTACTTTGTCGTCTACTCTTTGTCTTTTATTTCCAGCCCCGGGCGTAGTTAATTCTCTTGGTACAAAGTCTCGTCTTGCAGGACATGAAAGTATCTCTCTGAAAAAGTCTCGTCACGTTCCAGGCTAAAAGGTCTCGTCTTGTCCCAGGATTTTTTTTTTTATTATAATAGAGAGATATACTTTTTAACCCATTACCTATAGGATAACAGTCCCCAAATGACAAAGTTCTTCAGGTTTTAAAAATTTCAGGAATGACATTGGTGTCCCACTACAAATGAATCCCCTTCTGCCCCTCCACAATGCCTATTCTTTATACAATACAATTTATTTTTGTATAGCCCAAAATCACACCAGAAGTGCCGCAATGGGCTTTAACAGGCCCTGCCTCTTGACAGCCCCCCAGTCTTGACTAAGATTATCCATCCATCCATTTTCCAACCCGCTGAATCCGAACACAGGGTCACGGGGGTCTGCCGGAGCCAATCCCAGCCAACACAGGGCACAAGGCAGGAACCAATCCCAGGCAGGGTGCCAACCCACCGCCGGACACACACAAACACACCCACACACTAAGCACACATTAGGGCTGATTTAGAATTGCCAATCCACCTAACCTGCATGTCTTTGGACTGTGGGAGGAAACCGGAGTGCCCGGAGGAAACCCATGCAGACACGGGGAGAACATGCAAACTCCACGCAGGGAGGATCTGAGAAGCGAACCCGGATCTCCTAACTGTGAGGCAGCGGCGCCACCACTGCACCACCGTGCCGTCCTCTCTAAGATTATATATATTCTTTATACATTTGTTTTGTTCAGTTGGTCTGTGGGCTCCAGTTCTTGCTTGTTCACCGGTGACCAGTTCTTCTGGTGACACATTTCAAAAGAAGAGATGTAGTGCAAAGTAAAAAAACAAAATGGAAGGATAGGCCTAAGAGTCCATAAATCCTTAAGGGTAAGCTTCACTGAGAGAGCAGGCGACGGGGTTGGAGAAATGCAGAATATTTCTTCTTCTGTTTTTTTTTTTTTTTTTTTTTTATTTGTATTACTTTTACAGAACCATCCACTCCACAAGATAATGAAATTGGTCTCTGTGGAAGTGAAGCCCACTTTTTGTCCGGATTCTCAGATGATGCCATACTGCGCCAGTTCATGAAGCTCCAGGTGACTGAAGGCCTCCCAAGGACAGATGACCGTGATATCTGATGGGGAAACATAACAAGTTGACATCAACCTGAACTTGCAGCGTATACTAAAAATAACTACAATCAACCGTAGGTACCAAGGCAATTGGACGGGCAACACAACCAGGAGGGAGAGTGACTCCTTAGCAAGCCACAGAACTTTATTTGTTAATAAATTGGCAAAAAAAATGAATATAATTTCGTTTTCCCTTTGTAATGGTTGGGTATTTGAGTGTTGCTTGATGATGGAAATAATGAATTTAAATGATTTTAGCTTTAGGCTGCAACATAACAAAATGTGAAAAAGTGAAGGGGGACTGAATACTTGCTGAAGGTGCTGTGGGCACTCCTGGCTGACCTGTTTGTTCTTCTTGTGGTGGCTGCAGCTGAACTACCAGTATGTGAAGAAACCTAAAGAATCCTGGGCTGGGCTGGCATGTTTGAGGCAAATGGGTCTGCTACTAATCCATAGGGCTTATTCATTTAAAAGATCATTGGGCAAAACTGGGCACGAGACCAGAGTTGGCCATACTGGGGCACACTGGCTCATGCTGGAACACTAGCTGTGGCGCAGATTTACCTAACGTGCCTTTCTTTGAGATGTGGTCTTACACTTAGAAATAAATGACACATAAAGTACTTCGGGATATTGTTAGCGTGACTAGACTGGGGGTTGACTGTGCCACATTCAATGAACTTTTCTCACACAATTTTGATATTTTCAAAATAAAATTCTTAAAGACTTTACAGCAGCAGCACTACAGTCTTTATGAATGTCAAAACCTGGGGGCTCCTGTCTCATCCGAGGGAGAACTCGATTTTGACAGCCTGCAAAGAACTGGACTTAAAACAAGAGGCAGAGAAGAGTGAAGTACGAGTCAGCAGCAAATGCTTACCTGTGCCAAGGCCTTCCATTCCAGGGATGTCATCACCAAAGCTGCACAATAAAAAAACGAAAATGGATTTTACACACCACCTTTCACAACACACAGCAGAATCCACCACCATAAAAGAATAAGTGCTATTTTTCAAGTTATTTCTTCACTAACATGATATACTGTATACGCATTTGCTAGACACAGAGTATCCTTTATTAAAAGGATAAGTGTCTGTGTGTACGTCCGGTTGCCATGTCTCTGCCATTCCAACAGATGGTTCATCACAAACATTTCTAGTAACAACATCCATTAAATGTGTCATTCCAACATATGGTGCCTCACAAATATTAACACTGCTTTTTTGAATTCCATACCAAATGGCATACAGCAAAGACTTATACATTGCATTTGTCATTCCAACAGGTGGCACATCACAAACATTTGTGGTAATAAAATGCATTGAATTTGTCATTCCAAAGGATGACATAACAAACATTTTTAGTAACAAAATGCACTGAATTTGTCACTCCAACTGATGGTGCATCACAAGCATTTGTAGTAGTAAAGGCATTGCATTTGTCATTCCAACAGATGACGCATTACAAACATTAGCACTGCTTTTATGAATTCCATAACAATGGCAAATAATAGGGACATATGCATTGCATTTATCATTCCAGCAGATGGCACATCACAAACATTTGTGGTAATAAAATGCACTGAATTTGTCATTCCAACAGATGGTACATCACAAACATCTGTAGTAATAAATGCATTGCATGTGTTATTCCAACAGATGATGTATCACAACAATTAGCACTGCTTTTATGAATTCCATAACAATGGCATATAACAGAGACATGTGCATTGCATTTATCATTCCAACAGATGGCACACCACAAACTTTTGTTGCAATGAAATGCATTATGTTTGTCATTGCAAAACATGCATCACAAACATTTGTTGTAATAAATGCATTACATGTGTTATTCCAACAGATGATGTATCACAATAATTAGCACTGCTTTTATGAATTCCATATCAATGGCATATAACAGAGACATATGTATTGCATGTATCATTCCTACAGATGTCACATCACAAACATTTGTTGCAATAAAATACATTGAATTTGTCATCCAACAAAAGGTGCACAACCAACATTAACACTACACACTTTCCATCCATCCATCCTCTTCTGCTTATCCGAGGTCGGGTCGCGGGGGCAGCAGCTTGAGCAGAAATGCCCAGACTTTCCTTTCCCCGGCCAATTCTTCTAGCTCTTCCGGGGGAATCCCAAGGCATTCCCAGGTCTACTGCTTGTCTGTTCAAATATGATGAAAAAGTCACCAATTTCCATGGGGTGTACTTACTTTTTCACATGTATGTCATCACATGTGCTACTATTGTCCACCCTTCCATTGTATGCCTGCTTTAGCTTACATGGTGCCCCGAGGCCCTTATTCAGCTATGGAAGCTCCACTTCAGAGACACAGCTAAATGTTTAGTGTGTCCAGAATTCAGACCCTTCTCCATTGTTTAGATATATTGTTAAAGGCAACACAGTCTCAATTATTACCACGTCAATCTATGTAGATGTCAAATTTCCCAGAAATCATGGAGGGGATTTCATTATCAGTAACAAAGCCAACTCTGTCCCATTTCCCCCTATTTTGACCACCAATGATTCAGCTACCTGAACTTAAATTACACACCAAAGGGCTATCATCTGATCCCTATAGGCTAGGGATTGTCATGCTGCCATTCTGACATGCTGGAATAAAATTTGACTTCCTATGTCATAGAAGGGACGCTGTAATCTAAAACCTTTCGCTAGTACAGAAATGCTTTTATTATGTGGTGTTTGGCACCACCTAGAGGACGGTGACTGCATAACAACACCACTTTGGGAGAAACCTGCCATGTCATTTTCTAACCTGCTTAATCCAGAAGTGGGATGCCTTGGGGAGGGTCTGGAGCCTATCCCAGCTAACACAGGGTGCAAGGCAGGAACAAACCCTGGACAGGGTGTTAGTCCATTGCTGGGCAAACACACACACACACACCCCAAGGCCAAGTTAGTGCTGCCAATTTAACTAATCTGCATGTATTTGGACTGCGGGAGGAAACCCACGCAGTCACGGGGAGAACATGCAAACTCCACGCAGAGGGGACATGGGATCGCCCACCCTGGTCTCCATTAAGCATCTCTTGAAGAAAACCTGAGTAGACCAATAAAAGAATACAAAAAGCACAGACCTAACATTAAGGGAGCAGACTTTACCAGACAAAAAGCAAATATGAACAGGCCGTGCATTGAGGAGAGTAAATCAGACTCACCCTTGGATCCCTTTCTTGGGGGGCTTGCTCTTGAACTGACGGGTCTGTCTCTGTTTGAATTTGGGGGGCCCCTTGCGAGGTGTGGCAGGCCCGCCAGTCACTCTGGTGGCTGACTTTATCTCCGTTTTGGGGGGCTCCAGATTCATTATGGCAGAGGTTTGCGGTCTGTGGTATTGGTGGGATCAGAAGAATAAATCAAGAAGATGAAACGGAAGACTGCAAGTGTGTGGAAAATATTTTTGCTGTTTACCTGTGCCTTTTGTTTTGTTGCTTTGGAAACTTCCAGAAGCAGCAATTACAACTGAAAAAAAGCAGAAATAGAAGCATGAAGGTCAGTGTGATACGGATATTAAGATCTAAAGGCTCAGTTGTAAATCCTCAGGACTGATCCAGAGAGTAACAAGTGCAATGTGCTGACGTGGTCTTAGATCTCATTCCTCCACCTTAAAACATTTCCTTTTTTTTGAGTTTGCCTATTGGGTTGGTTACCACTTAGCGGCAGAGAACCCAGTCCACCATAGAGCACACGCTCAGACTGGGGGTCATGCAGTACCATCAACAAACTCTATTGGAAATGAGGGAGAAGTGAATTGAGGGCTGAAGCCAGGAAGCACTCCTTTACCCCAAGAATTGTGGGAATCTGGAACAAACTACCAAGTTACGGAGCTGAAACAGAAACCTTGACATCCTTCAAGAAGTATCTGGATGAGATACTGGGATAGTTTAGATATTAGCTAAACAAACGATTTATGATGTTCTTACTGGATTGATGACCAATGCAGGGACAATGCGAAATGCTACTGACTGTCCCTTCAGAAAAGACCCCATCATCTCTTTACCACGCTTTCTAAAAAGCTCCAGCAGTGGGCCTTCACAAATTCGTGGAATGTTTGAATATAGATTTGTAGGAGTAGCACATCATGATTTGATTAAAGACTTTGGGAGTGAGAGTGAAATGACAAGCAGTCGTTTTTAGGTGCATTCGCATATGAAGCCCAAAGCTCCTACTGTGAAAGCTCATTTCTGTCTGTCTGTCCTCATGAAACAACTCCACTCAAAGTGGACCAGTTCTGTTGAGATATGGCACCCATCTTTGAAGACGTTTGTTGAGTCAGTTCCATTTTTTCATTCAGATATCCCGTACAGATTGCAATATACAAAGTTTTGAAATCGCAAAATCTCCCATCCAGAAGCATCAGCAAATTTGCAAACTCGTCCACCTTAAAAAGTGGAAACGTTCGGTGCGACTTCAACTAGGAATCAGTTTACTGCTTTAGATTTTCCGCTTGAGAGCAGTTGCTTGAATTCGTAAAATTGAACTTGTGTATATTTTGTGTATGGATGTCCAATGCAAGTCAGTCAGACGGCGGACAGAGCATGCGGGCGCAAACAGCTCACACCATTGCACTTTCTTCTGGTGCTTTAAGTAAGAGGACAAAAAGGTCACTTCTCGTGAAATAAATGTAAAGGGAAAAACATTATTTAAACATTTAAGACTGAATTGTTCAAACAATATTATGTGCAGATTATTATTGTAAAGAACCAAAGTTACCAGCCTACAACTAAATTGTGTTCGAACTTTATAAAAACAAGGGGCGTAGCTGCCCTAACTGATCCATATTACTAACCGAGAATGCTAAACCGGATGGACGCAGGGCATGGGCCGTAGCCGCAAAAAGACGTACTGCGCAGGCGCCCCAAGAAATGCCGCGAGAGGCGGCCAAGACCACAGAAAAAAGGAGTGAGCACAGAAAAAAGGAGTCAAAGGCAGGCGACGCACACAGCGCCGCACGAGCAACCCCCCCCCCCGACAAGCAACGGACGGGACACACACAAAGAGGACGATTCAACAAGCCCCTGGCACACAAAAAAAAAGAGCACGCAAACCCCCCCCCACAAGCAACGGACGGGACACACACAAAGAGGAGGATTTAATCCCATTGCACACGAAACGGGACGCACACAAAGAGGAGGATTCAACAAGCCACAAGCACACAAAAAAAAAAGAAGCCGCGAGCAACACACAAAGCCCATTGGACACGAAACGGGACAGACTACGGACATAGCACACGAAACGTACACAAAAACGACGATTCAGACCCACGACCACAGTAACATAAATAACAAATGACACACAAAGCCCCATTTCTAAATGAACCGTCCGTATTAAACATACGTCATGTCAACACGTTCACAATATGCAGCATAGGTAGATCTCATTACAATGAGGCACTATTAACCGTTCAACCGCAGAAAAGGATCCATATTAACAGTGAGTGCGATCCTCCTTATTACTTATCCATATTTCTCACGCTCAAGAACAAACAAGTCATGAATTCACGATCACAGGTACAAAACGATACCGCTCGGATAACGGGACCAAACACAATTCACACTATGCAGCATAGGTGGATCTCATTACAATAAGGCACTATTAACCGTTCAACCGCAGAAAAGACTCCATATTAACAGTGAGTGCAATACTCCTTATTACGTATCCATATTTCTAGAAGAAAAAATGTCTCGGCTCCAAAAACGCAAAGCTCAACTAAAAGCTTCTAACTAACGATGTACCTAAAAGTAAAAACTTTATGAACTGCATTAGATCCTACAATAGTATATTCGCTTTTGCATCTACCGGAGTAAATATCAGGCCACCAAAAGGCAATGGCCCATACTGCTTTCGCATATGTGCACAAATACTGCATCACATTGGAACAGTGCACCCTGAAACAAATCAACAACGCAAATATGCACAAATCTACATCTTAGATCCACATGACGCAAACTATCAATCAAAGTGTTGCATCGCAACAGGCACGGATTCAAAACGAAACACCTCCCGTCTCAGACATACGTTAAAGGCAGCGAAGGCTACAACGGGCTTCTCACACAGCACAGGCAAATCGATTACAGCTCCAAAACAACACGTCCCAAATACTACACATGCAACAACGCGCCTCTCAAACGGCACAAGCAAAACATACACCAGGAAAATTCATTCGGATTAATGAATGTCATTTGCAATCATTGTCATTCAGTTCACTTCCCTGAAGAAACAACTGGCAATACAAGTAATACATTTACACGTTGTTGTCAAAAGGGTCAAATTAGACTGCCTCCTTTACATTCATATCCTGAATATCTACAGAAGCTTCTAACTAACGATGTACCTGAAAGTGAAATCTTTAACAACTACATTAGATCCTACAAATCGGTATCCACTATGAACATTAACAGTGGCACTGCACGTGACATCCGTCTTGCAAAAATGTTAATTATTGATGAATGTACAATGGCATCCAGTCACTTACTCAACACCATTCATAAACTTCTACAAACGTTTATGAATAATAATATTCGCTTTGGAGGAAAAGTACTTTTATTAGGAGGAGATTTTAGACAGTGCTTAGCTATTCATCCACATGCCATGCACTCAGCTATTGTTCAGTGCACCTTAAAATACGCAGACAATTGGCATTGCTTTCAAAAGATACAGTTAGTAAAAAAGATACGATGTCCAGAACCAGATCATAACAATTGCTTATTACAACTGAGAGATGGTACACTCACCAATACAGATGGACTTCACCCATATATTATTACAATTCCTCAAGCCTTTATCTGCGACGACTTAGTTACAGACAGATTTGGAACAGCAATCTCATTATACCAATGCCCCTTTTAACACAACGCACTATATTATGTCCAAAAAATATTAATGTGGAAAACATAAATACCCAAGTAATTCCATTACTTCCTGGAGAGACACAACTCATTCTAAGCTCTGACAAACTTGACTCTGATCACAACAATAACCATCTTCATTGACATTACAAGTTCTGACCTGGAATTACCTTTTACACTTAAACGGCGTGTACAAAGAAATTTTCCAATAAACCTTTACACTGTGCCACACACTTTATTGTTTGCTTTCTATTTGCATCATCTACACCTTCACACTATTCTATATCTCATTCATACATCACGCTCTTTGTCATTCCCAACACCAGGGGTTGGCGAGCGAAGCGATCAGGGGGCGGAGCCCCCTAGTAGAAACATAACGCGGGTTCAAAAATGGACAGTGGCATCAGAAGGTGTGGGGGGGTGGGCTTCAGTGGCTTAAGCCCCCGATATCTGCAGCCCAGCCCCCCTTGTGATATTTATATATATATATATATATATATATATATATATATATCCATCCATCCATTTTCCAACCCGCTGAATCCGAACACAGGGTCACGGGGGTCCGCTGGAGCCAATCCCAGCCAACACAGGGCACAAGGCAGGAACCAATCCCGGGCAGGGTGCCAACCCACCGCAGGATATATATATATATATATATATATATATATATATATATATATATATATATATGGAAGAGAAGGTCTGTGATATGGTTTGCATATTTGCAGCTGGAGATCCACAAAGGGAGAAAAAATAAATCACGTATCATAAAGTTGTTTTTATTCCTGAGTTTTCAACCCCTGCCAGGGGTCTTCATCAGAGGATAATGTTTAGACTTACAAGAATCAAAGGCAATATATAGCAAAAAATTACGTGGAGGGGGTGGGAGGGTGGGGTAGGTGGCTAAGTCAGTGTGATCTTGGGGGCATTGGGTGTACAGTTTATTTATTATGAACATGTTTTTCTTAAGTGAGCATATGCTGGATTTATGTCCAAGTGTCTGTTGATGGCGTTCTCATTTGATAGCCAAGATTCGGCCAGCTCTCTGGCACTTTTAGTACTGGCCTTAAATTTTACTTGTACATTGTCCCAGTTAAATGTATGTCCTGTTGATTTAGTATAGATCAATGAAAGTGAGTCATTTCTTCTGACGGCGTTGCGCACAAACCCACGAACAATTTGCGCACGGTCCTTTTTAATGCTAAAAACAAGAAACCGACAGCAGAAACACGAAATGCAATTTATAGCATTCCATGCAGTTCTTGCTCAGCAGTATACATAGGACAAACTTCAAAAAGAATCGCAACACATATACAGGAACATCTTAGTGATTTATATAATTTTAATGCACTGCAGTGTTTTAACTAATATTAATAGCTAGATGGGGAGCTTATTTCAGTTCCTCTTCTCCTTACATTGGGTAACGTTGATCCTGATTTTATGCTAGTATTGGTCATTTTATATTAATTGATATTTGTCATTTGCTAATTATCAGATATTACTCTACTGGGTATATTTTCAAAAATGTGACGTTTAGGAGAATTGAACAATTAGTCCTGCAACACGACGACTCATCAATCGATGTCATTGTCACATCGCTTGTACTGCAATCCGCTGTGAATGAAAGTCCCACAAGCCTCTTCGGCCTCCGTTTTAAAAGCGCGTATATTTACAGTAATCCCTCCTCCATCGCGGGGGTTGCGTTCCAGAGCCACCCGCGAAGTAGGAAAATCCGCGAAGTAGAAACCATATGTTTATATGGTTATTTTTAGAATGTCATGCTTGGGTCACAGATTTGCGCAGAAACACAGGAGGTTGTAGAGAGACAGGAACGTTATTCAAACACTGCAAACAAACATTTGTCTCTTTTTCAAAAGTTTAAACTGTGCTCCATGACAAGACAGAGATGACAGTTCTGTCTCACAATTAAAAGAATGCAAACATATCTTCCTTTTCAAAGGAGTGCAAAGCAAGCAGTCAAAAAAAAAATCAATACGGCTTTTAAGTATGCGAAGCACCGCCGGTACAAAGCTGTTGAAGGCGGCAGCTCACACCCCCTCTGTCAGGAGCAGGGAGAGAGAGAGAGAGATAGCGAGAGACAGATAAAAAAAATCAATACGTGCCCTTTGAGCTTTTAAGTATGCGAAGCTCCGTGCAGCCTGTCCTTCAGGAAGCAGCTGCACACAGCCCCCCTGCTCACACCCCCCTACGTCAGCGCAAGAGAGAGAGAGAGAGAGAGAGAAAGTTTGCTGGATAGCTTTTCAGCCATCTGCCAATAGCGTCCCTTGTATGAAATCAACTGGGCAAACCAACTGAGGAAGCATGTACCAGAAATTAAAAGACCTATTGTCCGCAGAAACCCGCGAAGCAGCGAAAAATCCGCGATATATATTTAAATATGCTTACATATAAAATCCGCGATGGAGTGAAGCCGCGAAAGGCGAAGCGCGATATAGCGAGGGATCACTGTAATGTCGTCTACTGACACATGCACTTGCTTTCTGTCATCGCTATTACTTTTGAATATGATTCTCTGCTATAAAGCTATTTAATACACAAGAATGTAATAACTGACTCTTGGATGAAGTAAATAAAAAAAAAAACGTGCCACGCTTCCACTTTCATGCTAGTTAAGTTAGTCACCAAACAATACACAGCTCACCCCAGGCCGATCATTTAATTCCAGCCGACAAGAAGTCAATTCCCGTCTTTTAGTGGAATTGTTTAACTCAGATGTCAATCCCACTCGTCGCCTTTCTCCTCGGTTGGTCTACTCTCCTACCTACTAAAGAACATCTCACCAAACATTTGACTTTATTTATTGTCGGTTTGCAGCTCTTCAAGCCAAGCCAACAATGAATACCCGAACTACTGGAATGGGTGGATGTTCATAATCTGCTAAATCCAGCACAGGTGTTAGGCTGACCCAATTCCCCCTAATCCTAACTGTTGTCTTATTTTTATAGAAGTAATAAACTTTAATATCATTAAAGCAAAGACGCACCGCAAGCGCTGACTAATCAACGCAGCAAAATCTGACGGCTAATCTCGCCTCGCCAGCAGAAACAGTTGGATGATCAAGACGTTATTAAGAAGGAGGTTGTAATCGGTTATGAGGTGACTGTTATATCCACCGCCTCTGTGAATGAAGGGATTCATTTGAAATATCCTTTGTATGTGCGTGTGTGACATAATAAGCTACGTGTGTTAAAGATAAACTGTATGTGTTAACTTGGTAGTCTGTACCTGTGAGGTAAGCTAATAAAAAGAAGGACCCCCTCCTTGCATCCCCTGTTGTCAGCCATTTAGGTACTGCGAAGAGCATTCTTGTCTTTTTTTAAAGTATGACGTCACTCTTTCATGGACTCATCTCAAATAAAATAATTAAATGAGGGATGAAGGGGCAGAAGAAAAGCAACTCTATTTGGGATGTCACACACTATGGCAAGGGCCACCACTATGGTAAGTTTTAAAAATGGGTTGGGATACGCAAAGGGTTGACGTGCAGCAAATATGCCAAGATGCACCACAGATAAATTAGGAAGAGCTTAATGATCTGCTACAGCAGGACATTTTCTACCTATATGGGGTACAAAAAACAGTTTTCGACACGATCAGGTGGTTAGGCAGACTGCACGAAGATGATATTCACAATCCTCTTAGTCTACATAATCAAACGGATGAAGAGACGTTCAGCTGGTGAATGTTTTGGTCAACATGGAGATACAGGGCACTGACCAAAAGAATACAATGCTTTGTATCTGAGGCTAGGGATCTGCACTGGCAATTGTAAGGCTGCCGGTTCGAATCCCGTAAACGCCAAAAGTGACTCTATTTCGTTGGATCCTTGAGCGAGGCCCTTAACCTGTAAATGCTCCATCCTGGGCATGACGTTAATCTGCATCCAGCCCTGCCTGTAGGCCCTCCAACCTGCAGGGAAAAACCTGGGGGTTGGTGGCAGAATTGGCACTCGAGTCACCATAAAAAACCTCCCACTGTTTCACTGCATCTGAACTAGTGTGGTGTGGAGGTGTCACCCGTTGCATGGCTGCACTCGGGTCCTAATCTGGGGTCCATAGTTGGTTTGTCGTGTGGTGGGTGCAGCAATGCGCTGTATAAGTGTGAGCTCCTGACCTCTCTGCTCACACTTACATAATGGATTACTATGCCCAGTAATGATGAAGAGCCAAATACTTTCACGTTATTTTTCGTTAATCTTCTGGGAAAAATCACAAAGCTGGAAATCCTACGATCAGATCCTCCAGCTCTGCCGAATTGTACTGTGCATGGATTGTTCTCCAGAACATGCAGGGAAAGGCCAAACCGAAATAATAAAGGAAGACAGAAAATTCAGTCCAGAGCAAACAAAAAGGATAGCCATTATGGGATGTTTTACAATTTATACAGCTGCAACACGAAATCAAGAAGAGTTTGGTAAATCGATTGGAGAACAAGAAAATGAATGAAGAGATGGATGATGCACTGCTCCTAAGAAAGCATAACATCCAAGAAAGTCACATAAACTGATAAGCATATAAAATATACTGATTTAAATAACAGATATAAAAGGATACATCCAAACCCAAGGAATATGGGGGCCAGAACCAACATTTTAAGACAAGAATCGTCCCAACCTGCAGTTCTTTAAGTTGACGTAACAGAATTTAGTGAATGTAGAAAAACAGAACTCTGGAAATTCAATATTTTACATTCAAAATTTGAACAATTCAGTAACATTTATGAAAAGGTGCCAAGAGGATGGTGTAGATTTAGTAAAATGTGATTCAGAAGCATTCTAGGAATGGAAGAACACATACTGGGAGTTCAAAGGTGTCAAACATTCAGTGAGATTTACTCATTTTAACGTAGAAATACGATGGCATGCAGAACTGAAAAATGTTCTGAAAAACTCTGAACAAGGCTCAAGTGGCTATTTTCATAATTCAGATAAATGTGGTAAATTGTATATTAAAACACACCTAGAAAGAGTTTGTGAGAATTCTCTGAATTGAGTATTGTGGAACTGCAGGTTTAAAAAAAAAATTGAAATTAAATGTATATTTATAATCATTTTTATGTTAAAAAAGTAATGTTTATAAGTCAGAAGTTAAATTTACAGCCTTTGGATGTTTGATTTTAGGTGTTACTACATGAACTTCTTCCTCCCCATCATAAACCTTCCATACTTTGTAGCCAGAAGACGGCTGGCAAAGTCGAGACCAGCATGGCTCGTCCTACAGGTGCTGAAACTAATGAGATGGTTTCCTAAATATCTGATGTCAAAGTGCAGACTCGCACCATGTGCCCTTATTCCCAACACTGAGTCTCTGTCACCACTTCAGTAGTCAAACACCTCAGCCCTGCTCACCCTTCTCTGTTGTCTTACCAGCGTTTTGATGGGGTCCATCGCTCCTGATCTCTGCGTGTTACTCTAGTTGAAGTCGGCTTTGGGCTTGGGGTCTGCATGTTACCCCTCTTATACTGGTCACCAGTAAGAGGATTAGTAGGTGAGCCGCCTCAGCAGCCGATCTTCAAGCATTACCATTGACAGAAAGTGAAGTGAAGGGGGGGGGGTTTCAGTGAAGGGCACATCATGGATGTTAAAGAGACTGGCACCCTGTATTGGTTCAGTAATTTAGAAAATGCTGCATACCACTGAATTAACTGGTGTAATGCCATAAATCACGAGAGCAATTACACTCTAATATGTCCAATATCATTTCCTTCTTGTGTTTGTTAATGACAAGTTTTGCAGCTAAGAAAGGCTGAAGTTTCGATGTAAGGTAAGTTATACTTAGTAATTCTGTCGCCAGAGAGTGTGGACTTGTTGTGTGTTCATCAGCACATGCAAGTAAAAATTCTACCGTACAACAATGACCCTATAATCCTGGATTTGCTTTTTTTGACCAAAACTAGATACATTTAAAAAAAGAAAAAAAATTCAGTCCAGACCCATTTTTAATTTTGTTATTATGTGACAATGTTTCACATTTAATGTAGTTTAAAGGGGAATTGCTGCCAATCTAATATTTCCAACATGCCAATATCTAAAATACTCCATTCCCTGTACCTTGATATGAAAGGCACTATATAATAGACAGATATGAAAGACACTATATAATAGATAGATATGAAAGACACTATATAATAGATATATAGACAGATATGAAAGGGACTATACAATAGATAGATATGAAAGGCATTATATAATAGATAGACAGATATGAAAGACACTACATAATAGATAGATATGAAAGACACTATATAATAGATATATAGACAGATATGAAAGGGACTATATAATAGATATGAAAGGCACTATATAATACAGATATGAAAAACACTATATACTAGACAGATATGAAATGCACTATATAATAGATAGATATGAAAGGGACGATATAATAGATATGAAAGGCACTATATAATAGATAGACAGATATGAAAGAAACTATATAATAGAAAGACAGATATGAAAGACACTATATAATAGATATATAGACAGATATGAAAGGGACTATATAATAGATATGAAAGGCACTATATAATAGATAGATATGAAAGGGACTATATAATAGATAGATATGAAAGACACTATATAATAGAAAGACAGATATGAAAGGCACTATATAATATAGATATGAAAGGCACTATATAATAGATATATAGACAGATATGAAAGGGACTATATAATAGATATGAAAGGCACTATATAATATATAGACAGATATGAAAGGCACTATATAATAGATATATAGACAGATATGAAAGGGACTGTATAATAGATACATATGAAAGGCATAATAGATATGAAAGACACTATATAATAGATATACAGACAGATATGAAAGGCACTATATAATAGATATGAAAAGCACTATATAATAGACAGATATGAAAGGCACTATATAGTAGATGTGAAAGACACTATATAATATATACATAGATATGAAAGGCACTATATAATAGATATATAGACAGATATGAAAGGGACTATATAATAGATAGATATGAAAGGCACTATATAATAGATATGAAAGACACTATATAATAGATACATAGACAGATATGAAAGGCACTATATAATAGATATATAGACAGATATGAAAGGGACTATATAATAGATAGATATGAAAGGCACTATATAATAGATATGAAAGACACTATATAATAGATACATAGACAGATATGAAAGGCACTATATAATAGATATATAGACAGATATGAAAGGGACTATATAATAGATAGATATGAAAGGCACTATAAAATAGATATGAAAGACACTATATAATAGATACATAGACAGATATATTTTTGCTGTCAGCTGTCTTTTTGTCTCACTGCCTTGTCTCGCGGGACGTTAAAGTGTCTCTGAGAAAATCACATATCGTCTCCTTCCAAGATTTTTTTTTTTATAATAGAGAGATATCTCTCTACGTTGGGTGGGGTTTGGTTTAATAGAATGTCTTTAGAACATATTATTATACTTGCTATATTTTTGCCTTTCCAATTGGATTGTGTTTTGTTATTGCATTTTAAATTATAAGACACAGGGAAAAGTTTTAGTATTCAACAGTAAAACTTGTGACGCTTAATATTCATCTGGCTATCAGCCCATTTAGGTAGATATGAATTATGGTGCTTAGTGTTAATGAAAGGCTGATTTGATGTGAAATCTGCATAAGGAAAATATAAGCAAGATATGTAAAGGTCATTTCCATACAAAAAAAAAATAAAATAAACAGAAGCACAAAGCTTATCTAGTGGTGTGACTACAAAAATAGAAAAGGTTACAAATATAGATAGGAAAAGAGGGAAGAAAGCTAGGGAAAATAAAATGAATGAAAGATTGGAGTGATCTTTTAAAATATCCACCAGAAAAGATGACAGCACAGATTAAAATGGTTAGTTGGTCATTTAGCGCCAGAGACGTGCGTGATCCAAGTTTGAAAATGTTTATAAAGAGAGGTGCCGCTAGAAGACACTCCGCGTGCCTGTGGTTGTGCTCCAAATGAACACTGCAGCCTTCACGTGGACATATTAACATAACAGAATGATCAGAAGGCAGATTAGTGCAGCACGGAGTCATTACGGTTCATCACGCTCCACATTAATTTTTTTTTAGAGGGCACCCTTGCCATCTGAAGCACACCTGCTGATGTGATTATCGTTTGACCGCTGGTGACGGAAACTCCATGCAGAAAGTTATCAAATGTGCGTCACTGGGTTGAGAACCAAGGTCAATGAGAAAAGAAAAAAATAAAGGAGCTCCTCACTAGAAAGACTTAATCTGCCAACCTGAATAAATATTCATCCCATTACGGACTGATACATAAATAGAGGTAAGACACACTTCTCTGAACAATTTGCATTTTTTTCAAACGAGGGGACACTAAAAATATAATTAAATAAATATTATTTGCCATTGAACAGTCTACAACAATATACAAAGACACCAATACCCAGAACATTACATACACTGTTTCACTGGAAGCAGATCAACTAGGGGACCTCACTTGCATCTTGAAACACCAACTATGAGTTTCTGTCACTTTGAAATCACAGAATGTCGTTTCAATGGAGATCAGGCGAGTGTTACAAACAGGAATCCATTCCACACTTTCCTCTTCTCAAATTAATGGATTTGGCTTTCTTGAAATGCTAAAATGTCCACCTCAACAATTCCCTCTTGAGTAGAAAGCTGCACATGATTACAAAAAACAAAAGTCACTTCTGATTAAGGTTCCTCAGCCTTATCTCCATTTTCAACATGGTCTTAATGTTCTCATCCTGGATGTTCTTCTCTATGGCTGCTAAGGCCTTCTCTCCGCCATATTGATAATAGCACAGCAGTTCTTCGACATAGTCAAGCCACACGCAGCTAGGGCAACCACTCATACAGCAGTATGTAGGAGGCATGGGAGGCAGACCCACAGGAGTGCTGAAGCTATGCTTTAGGTTGGAAGGTGTATGTTCTGTTCTAGGTCCATCTTTGGCTGGGCTCGTATTCTGCTTGTCTGCATACTTTGGAAGATCCTGAGCATCCATGGTGGCACAAGCAAAACATCTGGCAGACTGCAGAGTTGACTGTGCGTGACCATAGCATACTGTCTGTGTTAAGAGAGGGCCAGGGAGTGTGGTGCATCTCTCTCTGAGGTGATACTGTGGGAGCTCACGTAACTACAAGGAAAAGAGCAAAATACTGAATACTGGCAAAACATTTAGGAACACCTGCAGTAGCATGCCTAATAACTAAAACAGCATTAAAAAAATAACTTTTTAAAGGAACCATAATTCTTTTTAGAGCAGTTAAAGTGTGTTGTGAAACTTGAATAGCTGTTATCATCACTGATATCAAAAGTACAGATTAGTAATAAACACAAATCCCTTAGGAGTATAATTCTGTGCATGTATATTCTATTAGGAGTACAACTAAAATATAGCTATGTAAAACTCAAATTAAACAAGTGGGTTTTTATGATTTTTTAAAGCAATCCATAGTGGTATTCTGCCATATCTCTATTTTTTAAACTATTCCAGATTTTTGGTACAGAACAGCAAAAGGTCACCTCACCACTTCTTTTATGTTTAGCTTTTGGAATAAAATGATGTCAAATATTAGAAGATCTAAGGTTACGACTTGGAATGCTGGGGATCAGGCACTCCAAAATATAGAAAGTAGCAAGATTATTTAAAACTTTATATACCATAAGTAGTATTTTAAAGCTCACCGTAAAGGACGTGGGTAACCAGTGTAATGATGCTAAAACTGCAGAGGATTTCAATGTGCACTGCAGACCAAAATACTTAACTAATGTTATTTCCAAATTATTCTCTCATATCATGTATTCAGAAATGCAAGTAAGATATTGAATCAGAGAGGCCAGAGCATCAGGTACAATAGATAAGTAAAGCTGCATGTCATCTGCATAACTGTGGCAGTTCACCTTGTTTTTTTGATACAATCTGGTATAATGAAACCAAGTAGACTGAAAAAAAGCAGTAGGCCCAATATGGATCTTTGTGGGAAACAATATACAATATCATGGACCTCCGAACTACAATCACCACAACTAACAAAGAATGTTCTGCTTAAATAGACAGATAGATAAGACATACATACAGAGAGACATGTGATTAACTGGCAGCATGGCAAACTCCACACTAACAGTGAGAATTACCGATACCAGTTCCCTTGCTTCTTCTTCTTTTAGTTGCTCCCATTTAGTGGTTGCCACAGCAGATCATCCATCTCCATCTATCCCTGTCTTTCACATTATTTTCAGCCCCACCAACTGCCTTCATGTTCTCCCTCACCACATCCATAAACCTCCTCTTTGGCCTTCCTTTTTTCCTCTTGCCTGACAGTTTGATCCTTGACAATCTTTTCCTGATGTACCCCTCAACTCTCTACATGTGCCCAAACCATCTCAATCTAGTCTCTCTCACTTGGTCACCACTTCCCTTACAACTGTAGTATTATATTGAATGAGGTATTTAAATTAATTGATTTTGGGCAGAAAGTTAAACAGACTCTTGTAATTTACTTAAATATTAGTACAACATGATTCAGTGATCAGTTTAATTAAAGAACTGTGGACATAGGAGATAGGATTTTGCAGAAAACGCATCTGATGTTATGTCAGCCTCTTTTGTAAGTCACTTTAGATAAAACCACCTGCTAGGCAAGTAAATGTAAATATAATATTAGATATTAGACAGGCATGTTCACAACGAGGGGGATGTGCCGCAAGGTTGCATTTACGGTAAGTGCAAGTCACTAACTTAGGGATATGCTCAGAAGGTTAGGGAAACCACATATAAACGTGGATACAACCTATGACAATTGGCTCAATGAAAGGTAAAACTTGGAAGGGAAAACACCAAAATCTTACAGCCTGTCGCTATTAACAAAGTCTCACCAGGTTTCTGCTGTTATCAACTTTTAAGAACACTTGAATTTCTCATCATACACTTCCCGGTGTTCTGACATTTCAGCATACCTATCAGAATGGCATATTGTTAGCTAAAGCGCATGCGCAGAACGTTAACACTGTATTAGTTTGAGAGCAGTTCACTCATAAAAAACGTAGTTGTACTGTTTGAAAGATAAGTTTTATTATAGTTTTCTGAAGTTGTTTCTTGCGAGTTCAGCAAGATACTTCATGTACGTTGCGCGTCTGCTCCAAACAGAAACATCTAATGTTTTCTTATTTTTATTAAATCCAACACGTCAGGGAAGTTGTTGAACATTATTACTATTGTTGCCATGCATCTTTTATTTAAATACAGTTTGAGTAAATCTGACCGCAGATATCACCGTGTGGTTACACAAGTTCCTTTAGGTCTCTTACACATGTACTATAGCATCCAGTTATTTGATTTGTCATTTAATGTTGACCGGTATGCGATTCTGACAAAGTATGCTGAAATGTCAGAACACCGGAGTGAAAATGGACAGTTGATCTAAACATGTATAAGAAATGACTCCCTCCGACAGCAATAAAGGCAACCAGTTACTTTTTAGAATATATGAGCGTCACTTCAGCGCCCTGAGTAAATCTACTACAATAATTTAGAAAAGACTCTTCATATATTTCATTCATCGTTAAATTAAAGCAGTCCGGATCGTATCAGAGTTGATGCCCCTTGATTTGATACCAACGCTTCACCTTTAGTTGCGTGGACACTCCACGCGAAGCTCTCACAGGTAAACACAGCAAGCCATTACTGAGAAATGTTGCAATGCTTTCCCCAAATAAAACGCCATACATGCTGTCGTAACACCTTCACGACCTCCCGTTACACAAGTCTCATCTTCGTGTCTTCCTCTTCGCCTGTCCTCCTCTTCGCCGGTGACCGCTGTTGTATAAATAAAGATGTGAATCACTTAGACGTTGTTGATCCCGCCTCTTCCAAAGCAACCAGCCAATTGAAGTGTCCGTATGTTTTGTCACGTGGTACGTCAACGAATCAAATGCACAACAGCTGAAAACAGGAAAAGGTCAAAGTGTAGTGCTAGTGGCAGCCTGAACCACGAGGACTTCTTATTTGATCGATCGATCAATGTGATTTAAATCGTATGCTAAACCTGATAGCGACTTAAAATGGGAAAGAATCGGAAAATTAAAGCTGTTGATCCGTTCTATCAAGGGCCCAGAAAAGAGCAAATTCTTAGGTAAGCCATTAGAGTACTGCATATGTTTTAGTAGAACTTTTCTCTTTCGTCGCGAAGTGTTTATCCACTTAATAATAATAATAAATTGTATTTATATAGCTTATTTCCCGTGTACTGATTTCTGTGTTTTTATACAATATGCGATTAGATGGGCACGGAACATTAAAATTACTGCATATATATTTAGATAAAGGTAGGTTGATCCTTGTGTATTGCAAAGAGGAATCCTGATTAGAGAGGATCAGTCTGAATTGGATGAAAAACGAATCACTAGCAGAGAAAAACAACGTACAATCGCGAATGAAGATGCTTATCTGTAGTATACCGAAACGAAGCATACTTTGTCAGAGCAAAAAGAGCGTATACATGCGGAACATTAAGAAATTAATAAATAAATCTCCAAGGAAAATCTATATCTGTAACAAAGCAGAAATACAAAAATTACAAAACAAACTCACAAGAAAAATGTGTATAAGTCGGTATACACAACGTGTGTGAAAGAGTGAAAGCAACAGTACATCCATCTATCTTCCAAACCAGAAAAGGTTCGCTACAGTCTTATTACTTAAAAAAAAAATCAATAAATACAGTGTATATGAAATACATAAAGACATCCACACTATGTGCAACAGCTGCAAGATGTTAGATGATGTGTCTAATGGCAGATCAGTGTACTGTCTGTTATAAAACCAGAATTTGGGAAGAAGCTAAGGAGATGAGAACAATGCCCATGTAGTTTATAGAGATGATGCATTGCAGCCAGTTGGTATGTGTTATTTTATTCACTGGATGAGAAATACATTTTAATTTCTGAGTCACAAGGAGTAAAGCATTTGCTTATCCAGGGAGGAATGGGATCACGATCCATCACACCACATACTCGTCTGTTTAGACTCTGCAGGCAAGGTCGTCTTCATATCTTTGTAACGTGAGTGGAAGCTGATATATTGTACTTTACTTTTTGAATTAAAAAAATCTTTTTCCTAACTTGTCTGACCCTTTTCTCTTCACGGTTTGCTGTGTTATTTATCCTGATTTTCAGAAAGCATTTGATAAAGTGTCACACAAGAGGCTGGGCATCAAATTAAAGAAGTGGCATTTCAGGGTGTGGGGTGCGTGGTTAGCTTGCAGGATAAATGGTTAAGGTTAGGGGTTAGGTCTGTTACGTTTAGGGTTTGGTGTGGTTAGCATGTCATTCAATGTGATTTGAGACGACTTATAAACGTTTATTACCAAACTGCTGGTCTAGAAATGTGGTGATGTCACATACTCCCTGAAACTGCTGGCGTAGACCTGTGGTAACGTATGGTGCTGTGGCTCTGCAGGTTGATACATCTTGAATTAGCTGATGTTAAGAGTGGTGTCCAGCAAGAAGTCAGTGCTGGGGCTGCTGCCATTTTTAATACGTATAAATGATTTAGGTAGGAAGTTAAGTAAGAAGCTGGTTCATTTTGCAGATGATACCAAGCTAGGCAGACCGGCAGATAATCTCAGATCCGTTGAGTCATTACAGAGGGACTTGGACAGCAGACAGGCTTAGGCAGATTTGTGTCAGACGAAATTTAATGTCATTGGCCCCAGCAGACCCCCGTGACCCTGTGTTTGGATTCAGCGGGTTGGATGATGGATGGATGAAATTTAATGTCAGTCAAAGTAAAGAGTTACACATAGGAAATAAAAATGCTAGATGTGACTTCACAGTAGGAGGTCTGAAGGGGGGAAAAAACTGTGCTGTCATGGCAATTGTATGCAAACGATATGTATGAAGTGACCAAGGTTTAATCTGAATACAGTCTACTGGTTCAGTGAGTTAGTAAAGCTACATTCTGTGCCATTTTTGTTTTTTTTTTTTTTTTATATTACAGCACTTCGGGGAAAAATAAAATGTAGAGGTAAGTTTATGCCAGATTGGGGTGACTGAATTATTCAATTTCTTCATTGTTGTTATAGGGCTGGGTTGGGAGAGACTACCAAAAATAATACATTTACAATGAAGTGAAAGGAGTGAAAAGTAAATACATTTTTGCACCTTTTATTATAAATCAATATTTTGGTCTCATGTAATCAGAATATATATATTTTTTTGTGACTTATGTTTATTGCTTAAACTAAGATATTATTCAAAATACATTTTCAGACAGACCTATTTTAAATAACTAGCCATGTGCGCCCAACTACGTTGCGCGTGTTAAAGTTGTCTGTGAAGGGCTCCCTGTTTAAACGCGGCTGCCAGTCGTGAACTGGGCCCTTTGTCGCACAGCATTATGATTTTTTATAAGGGAAACAAAATTACAAAAGAAAACCCTTGGACATTGATTCGATAGGAACGGCTTATTCGGAATCACTGTCCGAATAGTAATTATGTGGTGGTGTAGGAGCATTTCTGCTTCTCTCTGTTCACAGTCCGCAATCTCATTCTCTAACCAGGCCTCAGGAGCTAACCAGCGTAACACTGTCCACCATCCCTTTCGTTATTCCGGCACATTGTTGACATCTGTGAGTAACAACAACGTACTAAACTGGAAGGTGGTCTACGCATGCGTGGAATTCGCAGACAAACAAAGATCAAGATCCAAATGAAGATTATATATAAAGATTAGTGAATTTAAAGCACAACAATTTGTTTAGTTTGAATGTCTGTGTTTTGAGGTGTGACTGGAGTACTACAGTCTTCAGTAGTATAAGCCTGGAGGAGATTCTTAATGTAATGCCAATGTTTTAGCTGTCTCTCTACTGGCATCTAGTGCTTCTTCTTCTAATTCATTCGCGGACAAACAAAGATCAAGATCCAAATGAAGATTATATATAGAGATACATCCCTATTGTAAATAACATCCAATATATGATAAAAATGATTTTGCATAATTTGGGTCTAGGTAGGTTTAGTCAGCTGTGAAGTAAGCAGCTTCAACACCGTAGACCCCAGGCCACCCTGACAATAGTTGTTTATTTGCGTCAGAAGACGTTTTACTTTGGGAAGAGTGTTCATTATTGAGACAACAAATCAAATTTTAACTTGCCATTAATACATGAGGGTGCTGCTAAAGCCGAGTGGAAGAAGAATTTCAGGTTGGGTTTAAGAAGTTAAAAAAATGATTTTTGTGTTCTCAATATTGCAGGGGTACTCCACCCAAAAATATTTAATTTGTTCCTTACACCTTGTACTGTAGTTTGTAGTGATAGCCAAGAAAAATGTGAATGCAGAAAGAGAGAAAAAAGTTTATGATTTATTAGACCTTACTGGCAACAGGAAAGGATGTGAAAAACATTTATAGAAAAAAGAACAAAAATTCTCGATGTTACTTGTGTCACATAATTCACATGTTTGTTTTCCAGATGTATGCTCAAAAAATGCAAAACGCACACGTTTTTTGCTAAAATATTATCAACAGTTACTTCTGTGAAAGGCAGCATTCATTGTAAACAGGAAAATGCATTTCCGTAATTCTGTACCTTTGAATTAAGGACAGGACTCTTGACCAATGACGTTGTGTCTGTGAGGCAGCAACACTTGCCATTGTGTAACCATGCTGCCCTTCCGTGTTGTAGCACAGTCAAATGGAGAGTGTGTCAAGAAATTAACAATTTAAAAATATATTGTAAACCTGTGTGTGATCATATGTAGGCTGATATGTTTGCCTTGGTGCACTGACACCAGCTATGATTTCCATTAACAGAAAACAGGAAACGAAAACGGAGAAGGTAAAGGTGGAAGATGATTTTGACCGAATCCCTTTTCGACTCCGTGAGATCATGAAGAGTCAAGAGAAGATGAAATCCAAGTTGATAAAAAAGAAGAAAAAGCTGACAGGTACAAGAGATCTGCTGATACTAACATGATTTTGGCCTTAAGCCGGGTCACAATGCTTGAAAGAAGTATTAAACTGGAGAACGACCATTTTGTTTCTCTAACGACTGTGATGGGTGTTCTAAGCACACTTTATAATGCTGAATCCATATATGAAGTCACATTTTTTTTCTATCAAGCTTAGTTTTCTTGTGACGCCACCTTTGTATTTTCATTATTTAGTGTCACTGTAAGGTAAAAATATGAAAAAAATAAATGTAGAAATCTCCTTCTTCTTCTTTTTGCTGCTGCCGTTAGGGGCCGCCACAGTGGATTATATTTTTTCCATATCTTCCTGTCCTCTGCGTCTAAGCTCTGTTACACCCACCACCTTCATGTCCTCTCTCACCATTTCCATATACAAATATCAGTCACTATTCCATAAAAACAAAACTTTTAAATTCAGTTATGGAGACTCTTGGCCATGAGCACCATGTCATTGAGTGGGGCTTATTCAAGGTTAGCTTGAGAGCGGTTCCTTCTCCATAACAGAAATTAATACCCTTCTGTTTATGTAGCACCTGCTACTAACATGAAAGAGTCGTATGAGAATGTGAAGTTATCTTCAGAAAACAGTCAGTCAGTCATTTTCTAACCATTTTTAAACATATTTCTATAAATGATTAAGCGATCGCAAAGAGCATGGCAAATCGAGCTTATGAACCACCATGCTTGCACACATTCCCTTCGAGGATCCCAGAGTTTCCCAACCAGACCACACACTTTCTGTCAATCTATCGTGAAAACTGTTCAGTATTATAAATCAGGGGTCCTTAATCACGGTCCTGGAGGGCTGCAGTGGCTGCAGGTTTTTGTTCCAACCCAATTGCTTAATAAGAAGCACTGATTGCTCAAGTGACACTTCTGTTTCACTTTAGTTGTTTCGCTCATTAAGATTTTGAACCCTTATTGCTTATTTTAGTCTTAAACAAGCTGTATTCTCGGTTTTTAATTGCTCTTAATTAGCAATAACATGCTAATTATAAAAGAGAGACCAGCATTTCTCCATTTAGCTTGTTACCATTTACACTTGTGTGTATTTATCGTGCACTGTTGGGTCTCATTAAATACTTGGAAGGAAAGTGAAGAGAAAAAAGTGAAGGACTGAGAATTACTCCTCCATTTTAGCCTTCAGATCATTTGGATGATATCCTTAGAAAGGGGAAGAAAATCTAGGATATGAGAATGACCTGACATAGCAGAGTTAAAGCATTAACAAGCCATGAAACTAAATTATTGGCAAAAATTGCTTTCTAACAGGTGGCGCAACGGTAGTGCTGCTGCTTTGCAGTAAGGAGATTGTGGGTTTGCTTCCCGGGTCCTCCCTGTGTGGAGAGCGCTTTGAGTAGTGAGATGTAAATGTAAAGAATTATTGTTACTATTAAGCAACCGGGTTAGAACAAAAACCTGCAGCCACTGCGGCCCTCCAGGACTGTGATTGAGGACCCCCGTTATAAATTGTCTGTGGTGGAGTAAACACAGCTGGATTTTGTTGGCTGACAATGATCAGCATTCATCTCATGGTGAACTTCCGATACTTCAGGTTGCTACTGATGCGCCATCATTAAAGGTCCGTTAAAAGAAGTACTTTTTACTAAACCTCCTTTCTCAAAAATCTTTTGATAAGTTCATAGGGTCATTTTTGACACGTGTTTATAGAACAAATGTGATGATTGCTTTCCTTCATTTCTTTCTTTCTTTTTCTTTCTTTCTGTTCAGGAGCTAGAGATGTCGTATCCAAAAAAGGTTCCGTAAACAAGGACCTGAAACTGCAAACAAATATTCCGGTACCACATTTCCAGCAGCGAAAGAATGAATCTGAAAAAGCCTTTGTTAGACGCATGAATCGGGAAGTTCAGCATGTCGTGTTCCTGAGTAAAAACCAACTGGACCGAGCCCCGGAGAAGGAGGTGCCCGAGGAAAGAGGAAAATCGGAAAAGAAGAAAGAGTAAGGAATTTTAGAAGGATTACAAATATATTTTCCTTTTCGTGTTGAGCATCCAGATATAGAACTAACGTATTGTAATCGATTAACACTATTTTAGAGTTTCTTCTTTTAAATTGATCAAGAGAGTGAGCAGTCAATATGCCGTTTGCACAGCAGAAAGATGTAAGAATGGTGCTTGTGGCATGCTGGCTGGTAGAACACTTAAATGCTTTGTACTGGCCTTGGACCACAAGTCATTTTAGGTGCATGGTTACACTTGTGAGTGGTGATGGCACTTACCACCCTGCTGTTTAAAGCAATTCCAAGAAAAATTAACCCTTAAAACGGTGCTCAAGACTCTCCAAATACTGAGCAACACTGTTCGAGGCATCAGTTGGAAACATTATGAAAAGCCCAACGTCCATTTTTAGTCCCTGCTTGTGGTGTACAACAGATCTTGTAGACTTGAAATTGATGAACTATTACAATATGATCAATTAGAATAAATAGTCTGATCATGTGCTGTGACATCCTCACGTTCTGAGTCTGCAGTAGAAATGTGTTCAGTTACAGCCGATTGTCATCTCCAGAGTTGTTAATATATGGATGATGATGATGATGATGAATATCCTGAGCTCCCCCCTCACAACGTAATTGTAGATCCAGTTTGACCCCTTAAGCCCTCATGTCCTGCACTACTAGGAAAGTCTTTTTTTTTCTGTTTTGACCGAATGATATTGCCCATAGATGTATGTAGTTAGAGTGTGAGTCTGTCGCTTATACCTACTAGCTGTGCCACAGTTTGTTAGCCACGTTACGTGGAATTGCTCAAATAATCCTAATCACGTGACACTTTTTAATGGGTTGTTTCCGGATGTGTATTCTCATCTGACCCCAAGAGACTACTGCAAGGAACTGCCCTCCTCTCCGTATTGATGATATAGTTGGCTTCTCAGTTTTGGCTGTTGTTTTCAATCAGCTTCAAATTCACTTAATTAAGTTTAGATTTAATCCAGAGTCTGGCACTGTCACGACAACAACAAGTGTAATACAAGAAGCCATGTTGGATAGAGCACCAGTCTGCTACATGACACATTCATGTCCAGACAAACACTTCTTAATTCAGGTACCAATTTTTAACACCATCAACTGCCCCAACATAAACGTCATTGGCATTATGGTGGACACAAGAAAACCCATTCACACACCACACAGATAAAGACTTGGGCACGACTATCAAAATATTGTCTCATGTTTCTTAATATCACAACTTGGATAAACGGAAGGATTGACTGGAGTCCCAAAGAAAAGTTAGAGTGCATGAGAGCAAAAAAAGGAAAACAAAATATGAGCTCAGTGGCGCAACAGAAATCAGGTTTTTTTTAAATGCCATCTTAGCCAACTAGGCCTGTTAGATAAAAAGAGCTCGTCTGAGCGAGTCAGTCACGGGGAGTTGTATCATGCGGAGGGATCTCTCTGAAGTGAGGCGCCTCTATTCTATAGTGCAGCGGTCACCAACTCCGGTCCTGGAGGACCACCGTGGCGGCAGGTTTTCATTCTAACCCTTTTCTTAATGAGTGACCTGTTTTTACTGCAAATTAACTTGTTTTGAACTAATTTTAATTGACTTGCTCTTGAAGACTCGGACCCCTTCATTGTTTCTTTTTCCTTAATTAGCAGCCAAACAATAATGAGATACAAAATGAGCCAAAACAACTGGTGTCCATCACACAATATCTGAAAATAAAGAAAGATGAAGGTCTCAGGAATGTCGATCTTCTCAGGTCCCCAAAACGTTTTAACAGAAATCTTAGAAAAGAGAAATTTAACAGTTTCGGAAATGTCTGCTAATGCACCACGAGAGCAGCAACAAGCCACAGAAGTAAAGAACAGGTTTAATTAACGACAAGAATCGGCACCTCATTAAGCAGCTGGTTGGAGTGAAATTGGTTGGAGTTTGAGGCCCTCATTTTGTTGGTCTTCTGTTGGCTCCCTCACTTCACATTTCATTTCTGTTTGGGTGCCATTTAAGGAAAGAAATGAAGCAATTCAGAGGAACAAATCTTAAAAAAAGCATTTCAATTAGAATTCACAAGACGTTAATTAGAAGCACAAACAGGGCACTCATTATAAAAAGGGTTAGAATGAAAACCTGCAGCCACTGTGGTCCTCCAGGACCAAACTTGGCGACCCCTGCTATAGTGTACCAGTCCATATGGGCAGGGTCCCTGGAACGGTGGGGGCAGAGTTCACTTGCCCTTAAGTTGCAGTCTCTGTGCTGAGGATTCAAAAAGAGATGACAAGGTTAGTGATGTGGCCCCTCTCATCCTGGGGTGGTATTACACACTTTGATAGAGTCCAGATTGTGATCCTCCTGTGTGACACAACCTTTTGTCATATGATCTAATATCACAGACCCCTTTTACCCTAAAAACTACCTGACTTGCTATTATAACATACCAGTAACGGCGCACTGCACAATAACATGCAGTGAATACACTTGACTTGAGCATTCCCAGTTTTCATCCTCTTTCTCTGTACGTTTAGTATTCGTTTGCTCAGAGGTTGATGTGCTTGCTGCTTCCCGAGCAGCTCTTCTTTTCTCCACCCTAATGGCCCGCTTCTTCTCTTCTTTCGTCAATTACTTAGTACGTTTTCCTTAATTTTTCACTTAGGTTGGCACTTGAGTCTTCAATCTGCTTTAAGAATGATTTAAGATATGAAGAGGTAGGGGAAGTGATGGCGAAGGTGGTAGGGATGAGAACAGCGCACCGCCGCCCTGCTGGCTGCTGCCGAGAGTTCATTCTACAATAAAATAAAATAAAAGTAAAAAGAGGAATAACATTGGAGGTCAATCATAACCCCAAAAGCAGAGAGCAGACGTCACATAGTATATGTGCACCACATTTCAGGTCAATAGGTCAAACGATTTGCTACAGGTGATTTAAAATCCTGGACAGACAAATGAACAGCCACAGTAGCGTATTATATATTGTCACAGATGACTGGGGTCCTTACCTGGCCGGGATGCCTGGAGGGACCGAAAAGGGACAGTAACAGCTTCCGGGGCACAAGGGGACAGCCGCCCTGGATAAAAAGAGGACCACGGGAAAGGGACAAAGAGGTTTTGACCTGTTGGGAACCATGGCCACCGCCAGGGGGCGCTTTAAGCCTCATGGGACCTGGGGAACTGTCACTTCCGCCACACCAGGCAAGATGGCGGATGAACCTACCAGGGACGCCCGGAGTGCTTCCGGGGCAAAGGGCAACACTTCCGCCACACCAGGAAGTGTGGCCGGAAGATCGTATTCAGCCACCTGTAGCACATCCGGGCAGGAATAAAAGGAACCGCCTCCTAACAGTCGGAGAGCCAGATTCGGGAGTGGGAGTTGGACGAAGCTCCCAGGAGGAGAATAGAGGCCGCTAAGGACATTGTGAAGTCTGGAATTAGGGTGATTATTGCTGAGTGCATTGTGAGGTGTTTGGGACTGTGTTTATTTGTGATGAATAAACATGTGAAATTGATAAAGATGTGGTTTCCGACTCATGGTGTCCGGGCAAATCTCACAATATAAAGATAATATGTGAAGGTAAATCAAAAAAGTAAAGGCAATTTGAAAATTGCGCAGTAACCGCAACGAATAGAAGCTGAAGCAATAGAATACGTTTGTGGTGGCTTATGGGTAGTTTGAAGATGCAGAGTGCAGCTCTCTTCTGTTAGTCTAGGTGAAGCTAAGGTTAAATAAACATGGATGCTCCACTTCAGGACTGCACCATTGTAGAACAACATGCCATAGTGAGATTTCTTTGAGCAGAGGCAATTGAAATGAAATGGGGCTGCAGCTCAAGCCACTGTGAACTGGAAGTGTATTTGTAATGTAGGCTGTAAAATCAATACGATGAAAACTGAGTACTGAAGTGATTTTAAAATGTCAAAACTGATATTTGGAACGACATTTTGATATTTTCAAACCATTTATTTATCCCGAGCAGGGTACACAAGGTTTGCGAATTGACGTACTTTGTGTATTTTTGTGGTTGCTGTAAGAAAACCCGAATACCCAGAGAGAGAGAACCATATGTAGAGAACCTAGAAATTCCATCCAGGTAATACAAGGGCTTTTAGACCAGAGAACTTAATTTGAAAGGCAGCAATGTTACCCACCGTACAACCTGTGCATATTTTTTTTTTCAAAATTGTATTATGGTATAATTTGTAGACTTTTACTGTAGGTCATGTACTCGGTTACCACTTTAACACAGTCTTCTATTTTCTTCCAGGCACGACCGAACGAGACTAAATCGACTGTTTAAAAAGAAGGAAAAAAGAAGGGAGCAGAAAGCAGAAAAAGAAATGTTCTCAGGTGTCTTTCCTCATTTTCTCACTGCTGCAAACATTTTTTCTGTGCCTTTCTATAGATGGCATTTGTCTTACTTGTTTTAGGACAGCTGAAATGTATCAGTCTGGCTCACTTGTCATTTTCTTTCTCCTCACGTCTCATTGTCCGTTCCCAGACAACGTACACTTTGGAGAAGTTGTTATGGCACCTCCGTCACTCACAGCAAAACCCAGGAACTCACAAACCAAAACGCAGGTATGCGAGTCAGTAAGTAGAGCGGCCAAGGGGTGAATTTACCAGGCTGAGTGATAATTGAAAATTTGTTAATCTGCCTGGCTGTTGTTGAGCTTCCCTGATGAGGATATATGACTGGCTTTCAATATCGCTAATTGTGATCAGTATCCAGCTTGGGTCTCAAATCAACAATCTAAAATAATAAGCAATATCAGAGAGCGGGTGAGTGTGAAAACCAAACACAGCTTTATGTTTAGCTGTTGAAGCTTCAAACATTTAAACACACTGGAGAACATTTACGGGTTTCAGTTTTCTTCGTAAAGAAGATTAAGGAGATTTGATTAATCCTGTGCTCTCCTCTCCACTTTCATTACTTTACCCTGTTTACAATGTAGTTCCATTTTTTTTTGTTATTTTTAATTAGTTAATTACTATTGTAGCATATTCTTAAACTACCTATGCCAGGGGTGTCCAAACTTTTTTCACTGGGGGCCACATACAGAGAAATATACAAAGGGCT
Source organism: Erpetoichthys calabaricus (assembly GCF_900747795.2). NCBI lineage: Eukaryota > Metazoa > Chordata > Cladistia > Polypteriformes > Polypteridae > Erpetoichthys > Erpetoichthys calabaricus. The sequence goes on from NC_041407.2 coordinate 15,969,460, forward strand.
GTGCCACCCTCATACTTCACCTCCTGTGTATTAAGCCAGCAAAATCAATCAAATAATACTGTAGGTAAACCAGTAACGGCCCACTGCACAATAATGTGCAGTGAATACACTTGACTTGAGCGTTCCTAGTTATCATCCTCTTTCTCTGTATGTTTAGCACTCATTTGCTCAGAGGTTGATGCGCTTGCTGCTTCCTGAGCAGCTCTTCTTTTCTCTACCCTAGCGGTCCGCTTCTTCTCTTCTTTCGTCGGCATCTTTTCGTGTTAAAACTGATTAAGTCAGTGTTTGTGTTGCAATTTCTTAGTACATTTTTCTTAATTATTCACTTAAGCTGGCACGTAAGTCTTCAATTTGCCTCAAGAATGATTTAAGATATGAAGAGGTAGTGGAAGTGACGGTGAAGGTGGTAGGGAATGAGAACGGCACCCATACGTATGCACCATACCGCCGCTGTGCTGGCCACTGCCAAGAATTGATTCTACAATAAAATCAAATAAAAATAAAAAGAGGAGTAACCTTGGAGGTCAATCATCACCCTGAAAGCGGATAGTAAACGTCACGTAGTATATGTGTACCAAATTTCAGGTCAACAGGTCAAACGGTTTGCGAGCCACAGGTGATTTAAAATCCTGGAATGGACAGACAAACGGACAGCCACGGTAGATAGATCGATAGATCGATAGATAGATAGATAGATACTTTATTAATCCCAAGGGGATTAATATCTATATATATAATCTTCATTTGGATCTTGATCTTTGTTTGTCCGCGAATTCCACGCATGCGTAGACCACCTTCCAGTTTAGTACGTTGTTGTTACTCACAGATGTCAACAATGTGCCGGAATAACAAAAGGGGTGGTGGACAGTGTTACGTTGGTTAGCTGCTGAGGCCTGATTAGAGAATGAGATTGCCGAAGATAAAAGGTACGTGCCTACGTAACATATGCATGAAAGAAAGACAGTGGGTAAAATGAATGACAACGTAACAGCACGTTCCGGAAATTATTATTGTTACGTTGTAACGTTGTAATTACTATTCGGACAGTGATTCCGAGTAGGCCGTTCCTATCGAATCAATGTCCAAGGGTTTTCTTTTGTAATTTTGTTTCCCTTATACAAAATCATAATGCTGTGCGACGAAGGGCCCAGTTCACGACTGGCAGCCGCGTTTAAACAGGGAGCCCTTCACAGACGACTTTAACACGCGCAACGTAGTTGGCCGCACATGGCTAGTATTATATATATTATATATAAAGATTATGCTTCATAATTTAATATGCTTAAATAAAAAAACAGCATCACAGCTCTCCATTAATGGGCTTTCATTTATCGTATTATAAAGTGCTCTCATCACATGCAATCGAGTAAAAATCAAAAGCACAAGCTTTATCTGACTCTTGATGTTTCAATTTGCTGCACAACTGCGTTTCTGGACAAGAGAACATTGTTGAATTCCTGCATTTTCTCCGGGCACATTATTTCTGCGACTTTTATGAAGTCACCATCTGAGAAAGGTTTCCCGTGACGGGCAGTGAGATGCGCTACCTCGTAACTGGCTAATGTGGCATTTTGTTGTTGTTTTGTTAGCACGGAAAAAATCCTGTTGTTGAGCTAGCAGACCAGCCGCCATTTCCTTAACTTTCTGTTCTCGCTCGGCACCAGTGTTGGACGTGTAGGTTAGATGTTTGGTTTTGTAGTATCGACGCACATTTATACTCTTTCACCACTACAATAGTTTAATTGCAAATCGAATAGACACACTTGATCTTGACTTCTAGGAAGAAATCCTAATTTTCCCCAACGTGTCTGAAATTTTCTGCACTCACTTTTCTTTGGTTCTGCCATTTTCGGTCACCTGTAGCAAAATTGTTCTTTGGTTGCGCTCGTTTGTGAAGACGCTACCTTGATCAAGACTGTAGCTCCGCCTTGTGTTAAACCTAAGACGTACAATACGGTTAAGAACAAGTTTCATGTGGGGGCCATATTTCATTATATTTTTAGAATTTGCTGCGGGCCAATTCAAATTGGACCACGGGCCGCAGTCTGGACACCCTTGACCTATGCGAATAAATCTGGCAATAAGAAAGCAGGGGTTGTGCTCCTGTGCAATGGTGGCACTGTTGACCAGTGGATAACTGCTGCTTTACAAGCTTTTCAACGGCTATCCTGACTGTAAGACAAATTCACGATTCATACATTAGTCTTTAGCGTATGGATTGCATTGACAGCCATCTTTCAATATGATTTTGATCTTTTAATCTCCATGTTTTAAATTACAGGGTTCCACAAAAGGGTTGCTTTTGTCTTCCTTACTTGGCTCCGGCCCTGTTTCACATGCGGACGTCACAAAGCCTTCCCTGGCACGGCAGCGGATTGTTCAAGAGGAGCGAGATCGAGTGGTTAAAGCTTACAGAGACCTGAAGAAACTTAAGCAAGAGCGGCTTGACTCCATGGAGGCCAGCGTGGGGAGACTGCTAAACCCTTCTTAGATAAGCAAGATGACTGTTTATTTTCAACAACCTTTTAACTTGTCCTCTGAACTTACTTGAAAGGCCAGCAATTATATTTTTCAGATTCTGTTTTCTTTGTGTTCTGTATTGATGGAATGCTGCCTTTCAATTCTGGATCAGGAGGACTAAAGGACTAAAGTGCAGTTTAAGAGGGACATACTAGTTACAGGTCTCACATGAGTGCCCCATATTCAGGTATCTGTAATGACTAATGTTTACCACTAGGTGGCGAAACATCACTGGTTAAGGAAAGCAAACTTCTATTGGCCTTTAGCTTCCTGGAAAGTAAGCTCATACAGTTCAAAACAGCTCGATTAGTCTAATGTTGCTAAATAGATTTGGTATTGATGTTGGAGGATTATGTGATTCGTCACCTATTAATTACTAATCTGTGATTAAAGAGGCCTTACTGTTAATTAACACTGAAGACTAAAAAAACGTCATGGTGAAGTATATTCCATCCTTGATAGGAAAGGGCTGTGGGAAGCAGAATAGTTTGAATGGTCAAATAATCCAAAAACAAATATCTATATTCATTGTGTACATATTGACAAAGCTTGTTTGCTGTGCCTGGTATTTTACTGCTTATTCTTTGCAATTTAAAGAGTTTACTTTTTATTAATCAATATGCTACATTGTCACATGCAAGGTAAGGGAGTCTAAGGTTTGAGCTGTCATTTTCAGTGTAGCCTGTGGCCCATATGGCTCTAGTAATATACAGTCATATGAAAAAGTTTAGGAACCCCTCTCAGCCTGCATAATAATTGACTCTCCTTTCAACCAAAAAGATAACAGTGGTATGTCTTTCATTTCCTAGGAACATCCGAGTACTGGGGTGTTTTCCGAACAAAGATTTTTAGTGAAGCAGTATTTAGTTGTATGAAATGAAATCAAATGTGAAAAACTGGCTACGCAAAAATGTGGGTCCCCTTGTAATGTTGCTGATTTGAATGCCTGTCACTGCTCAATGCTGATTACTTGGTTGGATTATCTTGTTAAGCCTTGAACTTCATAGACAGGAGTGTCCCATCATGAGATATAAAGGTATTTAAGGTGGTCAATTGCAAGTTGTGCTTCCTTCTCTTTGACTCTCCTCTGAAGAGTGACAGCATGGGATCTTCAAAGCAACTCTCAAAAGATCTGAAAACAAAGATTGTTGAGTCTCCTGGTTTAGGGGAAGGCTACAAAAAGCTCTCTCAGAGGTTTAAACTGTCAGTTTCAACTGTAAGGAATGGAATCAGGAAATGGAAGGCCACAGGCACAGTTGCTGTTAAACCCAGCAGGTCTGGCAGGCCAAGACAAATATAGAAGCGGCATATGGGCAGGATTGTGAGAATGGTTACAGACAACCCACAGATCACCTCCAAAGACCTGCAAGAACATCTTGCTGCAGATGGTGTATCTGTACCTCATTTTACAATTCAGTGCTATTTGCACAAAGAACATCTGTATGGCAGGGTGATGAGAAAGAAGCCCTTTCTGCACTCACGTCACAAACAGAGTCGCTTGTTGTATGCCAATGCTCATTTAGACAAGCCAGACTCATTTTGGAACAAAGTGCTTTGTTCTGGAATTGCCGTCACAGTCCCCTGACTTGAATATCATTGAAAATCTATGGGTTGATTTGAAGCAGGCTGTCCATGCTCGGCAACCATCAAATTGAACTGAACTGGAGAGATTTTGTATGAAGAATGGTCAGAAATACCCCCATCCAGAATCCAGACACTCATCAAATGCTATAGGAGGACAGCGTCTAGAGGCTGTTAGATTTACAAAAGGAGGCTCAACTAAGTATTGATATCGTAAATCTGTTGGGGTGCCCAAATGTATGCACCTGTCTAATTTTGTTATGATGCATATTGCATATTTTCTTTTAATCCAATAAACTTAATGTCACTGCTGAAATACTACTGTTTCCATAAGGCATGTCAGATATTAAAAGGAAGTTGATACTTTCACACCTCAGCCAATGAGAAACAAAAATGCAAAGAATTAAGAGGGGTTCCCAAACTTTTTCATATGACTGTATTTTTTGAGATGATTGCTGAAGTGCTGGACGAAAATGGCCTCCTCTTCGGTATACAGTGTGGCTGCTATTTCTGGTTTTCAAGGCTGAAATGCATTTCTGAATTAGAAACCAATTCTTGTGTTTACCTCAACCCATTCCTGGTTTAATTCAGCTGTCAGAAATGTTTCTGTAAAGCTCGGCCAAATGCATGACTGCAACCTCTCAATATTTTTTTTTTAAAATTTGTGTCTGTATGTTATGGCCATGTGGGTGTGCGTGCCCAGCAGTGGACTGAAACGCTGCCAAGGGCCATTTACTGCCTAGCGCTGGAATAGGCTTTGCCCAGGCCAAACTCTGCATTAGATTACAAAGGTCTGATAATGGTGTGCTATTTAATAATAAGCACTCCATGAAAGTGGAACCAAGTTAGCTGTTGTTTGCTTTATTTGCACTCCACAGGCCAAACTCTGAATTAGATTACGAAGGTCTGATAATGATTTGCTTTGTAATAATAGGCACTCAGTGAAAGTGGAACCAAGTTAGCTGTTGTTCGCTTTATTTGCACCCCACATGTAATTGCCAGGGCTGTGAGGTGTTGCAGTGGTTAATGCTGCTGCCTCAAAGGCCCAGGAGACTCGGTTTGAACCTGAAGGTTAAGCATTGGCAGTCTAAAAAAAATGTACAGTCATGGCCGAAATTATCGGCACCCCTGGAATTTTCCTTGAAAATGCACCATTTCTCCCAGAAAATTGTTGCAATTGCAAATGTTTTGGTATACACGTGTTTATTTCCTTTATGTGCATTGGAACAACACAAAAAAACGAGAAAAAAAGCCAAATCTAACATCATTTCACCCAAAACTCAAAAAATGGGCTGGACAAAATTATTGGCACCCTCTACTTAATATTTGGTTGCACGCCCTTTGGAAAAAATAACTGAAATCAAGCGCTTCCTATAACCATCAACAAGCTTGTTACACCTCTCAACTGGAATTTCCAACCACTCTTCTTTTGCAAACTGCTCAAGGTTTCTCAGATTTGAAGGGCGCCTTCTCCCAACAGCAATTTTGAGATCTCTCCATAAGTGTTCAATCGGATTTAGATCGACTCATTGCTGGCCACTTCAGAACTCTCCAGCGCTTTATCTTCAACCATTTCTGAGTGCTTTTAGATGTATGTTTGGGATCATTGTCCTGCTGGAACACCCGTGACCTCTGACGCAGACCCAGCTTTCTACATTGCGCCCCAATATCTTTTGGTAGTCTTCAGATTTCACGATGCGTTGCACACAGTCAAAGCATCTAGTGCCAGAGGCAGCAAAACATCCCCAAAACATCTTAGAACCTCCACCATGTTTGACTGTAGGTACTGTGTTCTTTTCTTCGTAGGCCTCATTCCGTTTTCTGTAAACAGTAGAATGATGAGCTTTACCAAAAAGCTCTACCTTGGTCTCATCTGTCCACAAGACGTTCGCCCAGAAGGATTTTGGCTTCCTCAGGTACATTTTGGCAAACTCCAGTCTGGCTTTTTTATGTTTCTGTGTCAGCAGTGGGGTCCTCCTGGCATTCCTGCCATAGCGTTTCATTTCGCTCAGATGTCGACGGATAGTTCGAGCTGACACTGTTGCACCCTGAGTCTGCAGAACAGCTTGAATATGTTTTGAAGTTGATTGGGGTTGTCTATCCACCATTCAGACTATCCTTCGTTGCAGTCTTTTATCAATTTTTCTCTTCCGTCCACATCCAGGGAGATTAGCTACAGTGCCATGTGTTGTGAACTTCTTGATTATGTTGCGCACAGTGGACAAAGAAACATGAAGATCTCTGGAGATGGACTTGTAGCCTTGAGATTGTTGATATTTTTCCACAATTTTTGTTCTCAAGTTCTCAGACAATTCTCTGCTCCTCTTTCTGTTCTCCATGCTTAGTGTGGCACACTCAGACACACAACAGAAAGGTTGAGTCAACTTTTCTCCATTTTAACTGGCTTCAGGTGTGATTGCCATATTGCCAGCACCTGTTTCTTGCCACAGGTGAGTTCAAACGAGCATCATATGCTTGAAATAAAACGATTTACCCACAATTTTGAAAGGGTGCCAATAATTTTGGAGTTCTGTGTGACATGATGTCAGATTTGTTTTTTTTCTCTGTTTTTTTTGTGTTGTTCCAATGCACATAAAGGAAATAAACATGTATATACCAAAACATTTGTAATTGCAACAATATTTCTGGGAGAAATGGTGCATTTTCTGGGAAAATTACAGGGGTGCTGATAATTTCGGCCATGACTGTACATTGAGAAAAGTGAAAGTTGCACCGTTTTTATTTCTTGGATTATAGACACTGCGGTGGGTTGGCACCCTGCCCAGGATTGGTTCCTGCCTTGTGCCCTGTGTTGGCTGGGATTGGCTCCAGCAGACCCCCGTGACCCTGTGTTCGGATTCAGCGGGTTGGAAAATGGATGGATGGATGGATTATAGACAGAGTACTGGAACAAACCTTTTGATAAAATAAGACATTTAATGGATCACCTGGAACTGACAAGTTAAAAAATATTTGGTGTGAAAGCCTGCAGCAGCTTTATTTCCAACCATTTTATTAATCGGTGCTAAATAACAGGACCTCTTTCTTGATGTAACTGACAGAAGGAAGTAAATAAGTTAAAATTGAAAGAATTTTAGAGACGCAACGTTTCCACTCTGTCATTAACCTTCATGAGCAGCACAGAGCACAAGGAAGGAACAGTCTCTGGACACCATTATTGGGCTAACTCCTTTTCCATTTCTAAATCTCCATCCATTTTCTTTAACTCTCCTGTCAAGCAGAAAGCAGGAGCTAACAAAGCATTGAAGGTCTGACACACCGTGCACGCCTTTCGCAGATCTTCAATTCGTTAATATACTTTATGCAGGCAACTTAAGATTGTGCAGAAGGGGAGTTGTGCTGTTAAGATTCTCTTGTAACAATTCCAGCATTGGTGACATTAGTAAGGCACCAAGAGTAATGTGACAGCGTTACTCCTGTGACACAAATATGGAGCAAACTCAGTGGAAGATGACCGGAATTAGGAGTTCCCCCAAGGCAAAAGGTTTCAAAATGTTGTTAACTTTATATGTTGCTCTCTTCTTCTTCTTCCTCACTGAGATGGAAGAGAATCCTGGGGGTGTCCTACACCTTTAAGGGAAACATGGGCTTCAGGATAGCAGCATCATTTGGGTCGCGGAGGTGTTCTAGGAGCACTACCTCAGAAGTTGCCCATTCTGGAGGTTTCTACATTCAGTCCTGGGGGACCCCTTTGGTTGTGGAGTTTTTATTCCAGTCAGTTTCACAACTGGTGTGTCATTCTTTGTAACCAATCTCATCGCTGTCTCTTTGTATTTTCTCATCCAATGGACTTCTGAAATGTTCGTACTTTGGCCTGAATCAGTCAGTCAGTCATTGTCCAACCTGCTATATCCTAACACAGGGTCTGCTGGAGCCAATCCCAGCCAACACAGAGTGCAAAGCAGGAACAAATCTTGGGCAGGGCGACAGCCCACCACAGGGCACACACACCCACCCACAAAGCACACACTAGGGACAATTTAGGATTGCCAATGCACCTAATCGTGCATGTCTTTGGACTGTGGGAGGAAACCCACGCAGACACGGGGAGAACATGCAAACTCCACGCAGGGAGGACCCGGGAAGCGAATCCAGGTCTCTTTACTGCAAGGCTGCAGCACTACCACTGTGTCGCCCCTTGGCCTGAATCTAAAATGCTTAAGTCATTTAATTTTGAATTCACTCTTTACAATAGATTTTTGCCCCCTTTCTTGTATACATGAGCTGACAACACTGAATGCTGAAGGGTAATAATGACTTTAGTGCCATATTCGTTTGTCTGCTCGGTTGTCGGAAATGTGTTTTAATGCACAGACAAGGGGAAAATGGTGGTGCTTCCCTTCAGCACTCAATGCTGTTTGCACTGCGTGACGTTTCACTCCAGGATGTCTTGATGGTCTTGAGATTTCATTGTTCTCCGCACAGACTCAATGCACCCCAAAGCTGCCCCAAAACATAACCGAGCCTCCTCCCTGTTTCACAGTAGCTCTGGTGTTCTTTTCTTTGAAAGCTTTATCTGTGGACATCGAGCTGAAGCTGCAGTTGTGTCTCATGTGTCCTAAGGCTGTTCTGACAGAAGCATTGGGTCTTGTCAATATGCATTTTAGCAAATTCCTCTCTGGCTTTTTTTTTATGTGGAGTCCTCCCGGGTCTTCTTCTGTTGAGTACACTGTTACTTTTTGTGTGATCAGACAGTGGTGGACCTTGACCTTGGAGTTCAACTTGTATCTCTTTGAAGCTGTCCTTAGCTTCTTATTATCATTCTCATTATCCTTCCCAGATTATGGAGTCCATTTTCCTCTTGCGGCCGCGGCCATGGAGGTTGGTTACAGGCCAGTGGACCTTAAACTTCTTAATAATATTTGTAACTGTTGTTGCAGGAACATCAAGCTGCTTGGAGATGATGGTCTTCCAAACTTTGCCTTTTACATGCTAGTCTTATCATGTGGGACAGCTTAGCTTCATGGACCGAATGGTCTCCTCTCATTTGTCAAATGTCTTATGTTCTTATAATTTCATTTCTGATCTTCTCAGAGAAAAGCCAAGCAAAATGACACCTTTTATTGGCTAACTAAAAAGATTACAATATGCAAACTTTCGAGGCAACTCAGGCCAAGATGATCTTGCCTGAAGAAGGGGCCTGAGTTGCCTCGAAAGTTTGCATATTGTAATCTTTTTAGTTAGCCAATAAAAGGTGTCATTTTGCTTGGCTTTTCTCTACATTCATAATGGCTAACACGGTACAACACCCTAGTACTACTGATCTTCTCAGACAACTCTCTTCTTTGCTGTCTCTGGTCCGTATTCACCAAACAGCAGAGTGATGACTCGCCTTCATTTAAATCGGCCGAACGACTGATTGCATGATTGAAGACGTGTGTGATACGAATTCAAGAAAACGGCTAATTTGAAAAATCCCTCTAATCCAGTTATGTGTAATCTTTTCTAGGAGTACAACAAATGTGTCCAGACCATTTTAGAAGATCTTTGTAGAAGAAGCAATACTTGATTCTCTGGTCACACTTGTTTTGCTTTACTCGATGACATGTCTAAAGTCCTGCAGATTTACGTGGGACAACTGATTTTCATTGAATTACTTTTCAGGGGGCATACAGTCCTTTTCAATTAGCTGAAGGGGTGCCAACAAATTTGTCCACCAGGATGTGTGGGAAATATACCTAATAAAGAGGGGGATCAGACTGAATGTTGACCGGTGTTCCCAGGAGGTGAGGCATCAGTCCTAACTGCCGTACCACCACGCCGCTCAATCAGGTACTCTGCACCTTTTACATTTTTTTTTATTACAGCAGCCCCATGATGCATGTAGAACTGAAGGGCAACTCCTGTAGAGAACACTTCTATTGTCTGCCTTGGGTGGTTTTGCATTTGCGTCCACATTTTACAATACACACTGCCACTTCCTTTTGGTTTTTAAGATTTCCCACAAACCACTTGCTGTACCAGCTTTTGCAAATTGCATTGCTTTCCATTTTTCCATCTGTCACAAAACCACTGGCGTCTGCAGCCGCTTTTGCATTGGAATATTCCTGTAGCTCAAGCGAGGCAAGGGCCAGGGGTTGGAGAGTTGGGGTGGGGGGGTTACTTCCTTAGTCGTGATAATGGCCGTTGTGTTGTCTGTGTTTTAGTGTTTTGATTTCAGTGATGGAAAACATCCATGGGAAGGGCATTCCGAAAGGAGATGGCTGCTCTGAGTGGGCATCCTGTTTAGTTTAAAACGCGGGATGAAGTTGCAGCGGGTCTGACACACTGAGTACTGCTTGTTGGCTGAGTGTGGCTAAAGTGACAGAGACGGTGGGTGGACTGATGATGACAATTTGTGTTAGCTTTTCAAGCAGAATATATGAGACATCTTTATGAAAGGTCTGCCTGTAGACATTTTACTAATTAACCTTTATCTCCACAACCCCACCTGAACAGCAGCCTTTATTTTTGAACAATTTGTCTGCTTTATTATTTACAGTAGTCTGTGCTTGGCAAACACAAAAATCATAAAAGCTTTCCGAAGCCTGGCTGAAGTCAGATGAGGAACGAATCAACAACATTGAGCTGAAACACACCAAAGCACGGACGGATATGTTGGGATATCTCGCTTGCGGTCCAGGCCTGCCTTGATGACTCAACGTGAGTTGATATAAATGATGTTTCTGTGTGTCATTCACTGACAAACAGGCCTCTCTGCCTGGGGCCACTCAGCAGACTGCTGCCTGAGCAGGGAGTTCAAATAGTAGTCATGTCTGACTCTTCCTCTTACTTCATAAAAGACAGTTCATAGTGCTTAAATTATAAAGAAAAGCCAACAAAGCAGGAGTTAACAACCCTTTGATTCTCCTTTGTGTTGTGACAAACTTCTACTCACGGTCAAGCCTCACCCAACATCCCCCTGCAAAAGCACACGATGCTCCTTTTTATGTTAAAGTAGGTAGAAGTGGCACATGATGTTACTTGTGTAGGTAATGTTAAGCTCTGGGGTGTCCTGTATAACACTGTGTGTAGAATTCACACTAAAACATGGCGTACAGACAAAAGTGGAAATGTGCGTACACACATGTAACAAAGGTGCTATATAGGCACCGACCCGACACAGACTGACACTGGAGGCACGTATAAAAGCCAATAAACTTTTATTGGCACGTCTTCCCCATGTCCCACAGGCAGCACACAGTCCCAAAAACACCACAAGCACTACACAAAACACACTGGTCTCCACCACCACTCCTCCCGGCAAGCGTTGTCCTCCACCTCCTGACTCAGGCTCCCGGAATAGTGGCTGTTGGCCCCTTTTATAGTCCACCCGGAAGAGCTCCATGTGCTTGATTGCCGAGTTCCGGCTGCACTTCCAGGTGTGGTGAAAACACTGCACATAAGGGCTCAGGAGTCCCAGCTGCAGCACCCCCTGGCGGTGCCTGGAGGACCCAACAGGGCTGCACCAAACTCCAATTCCTATGGATCCCTGGGGGGTTGCCATCTGCATCCAGGGGGAGATATTGAATAGTCCATGGCAGATCCCCATGAACATATACTGAAGGGGCATGGGCCCTGGCCATCCGCTACAACAAAAAAATCCAGATGCATAAATCTGTACATTAAATTCCACACACTTCCCCATTACAAATCCCAACAAACGTGAAATTTAATACACATGCACGCACCTACATGCCCACCCCGACTTCTCCCAGGATTTCACATATTTTAATATGCAAATCAGTATAAATATTACCTTCTGTTCAGTGTTTGGTTAAAAAACAAGGAAAAAGGCACATGTAAAAAAAAATTCCAGCAAAAGCGAAGTGGAGGCAAGAAAAAACGTACTATTTGTTAGCTTATATGGTGGTGTGGCAGAGACACCCGAAAGTTCAAGTTCAGAAAGTCGCACAGTGCCCGAAAGAAAAAAGAAGTGGTCAGATATCACAGTCGACGTGAAAAGGCGAGTTGCAGCTCACCGTTTGTTTATTCTGTTTCAGACAGTACAGTAATCCCTCCTCCATCGCGGGGGTTGCGTTCCGGAGCCACCCGCGAAATAAGAAAATCCACGAAGTAGAAACTATATGTTTATATGGTTATTTTTATATTGTCATGCTTGGGTCACAGATTTGCGCAGAAACACAGGAGGTTGTAGAGAGACAGGAACGTTATTCAAACACTGCAAACAAACATTTGTCTCTTTTTCAAAAGTTTAAACTGTGCTCAATGACAAGACAGAGATGACAGTTCAGTCTCACAATTAAAAGAATGCAAACATATCTTCCTCTTCAAAGGAGCAAACAAATCAATAGGGCTGTTTGCTTTTAAGTATGCGAAGCACCACGGCACAAAGCTGTTGAAGGCGGCCGCTCACACCCCCTCCGTCAGGAGCAGAGAGAGAGAGACAGATAAAAAAATCAATATGTGCCCTTCGTGCTTTTAAGTATGAGAAGCACCGTGTTGCATGTCGCTTCACGAAGCAGCTGCACAGAAGGTAGCAACGTGAAGATAATCTTTCAGCATTTTTAGACAAGCGTCCGTATCGTCTAGGTGTGCGAACAGCCCCCCTGCTCAATCCCCCTACGTCAGGATCAGAGAAAGTCAGCGCAAGAGAGAGAGAGAGAAAAGTAAGCCGGGTAGCTTCTCAGCCATCTGCCAATAGCGTCCCTTGTATGAAATCAACTGGGCAAACCAACTGAGGAAGCATGTACCAGAAATTAAAAGACCCATTGTCCGCAGAAACCCGCGAACCAGCAAAAAATCTGCGATATATATTTAAATATGCTTACATATAAAATCTGCGATAGAGTGAAGCCGCGAAAGGCGAAGCGCGATATAGCGAGGGATCACTGTATTACAAAAGATGACCCCAGTGTAATGCTCAGGCGGTTGATGGTGCTGCTGGACTGAGCTCGTCTTCGGGTGCTGGCTGCACACACACCTCTGCCTCGGAAACCGCTGGGCGGCCATCTGGCTGTGTGCTGATGGACTGTTCTGGAGTCACAAAATGTAACAGTGGATGCTGTGGCCAAGGAGCTAAAGAATATAAGGACTGTACTATGTGATATTGACCACAAATGAAATTAATTGGTTAAAAAATAAATGCTGCATCTGATTACCAGTTTTTACATTCTGCTAGTTACATTCAAATGAAGTTGAAAGGCTGTCTGACTTGGCTGATCATTTGGTGGGTCAGGTTCATCATACAGCATCTCTTCAGGTACGAGCAAACCACGACACGCTTTCTGTGCACCGTAGAGCACCACGTTAATGGAGTGGAAATGCTTTCTATTTACATTAGCAAATTCATTCTCTGAAGGCGCCTTTATAGCGTAGCGATGGCACCGAGTGCCACAACGGATCGATTTTCTACTCTTTACTTTGAGGTGACTCACTATCCTTAAAAGGACTGCTTGCCTTTTGTCACACTATTTGGAAAAAGCACCTGCGGCTGTGCAGAGCTGCCGTTTTTATAAGTTCTCCAGCTATATAGTATGATGTAATGCCAGCTCATTCTTTTGGTGATTCATTCCTGGCTGATGTAAGTTGTCTGGTATCGTTGCAATAGCAATCTGTGTGCAGTTGAGCAAAACGATAGTATTTGGAAAACTGGACGTTGATGCGAATTGCACTTTTATGTTTGCCAGTTCAACCAGAGTGTAAGGAAATCTTCTCTATCTGGATAATAAGTGGATAATACCATCCTATATAGCTGGCATGGCGCCACTCAGTCACATTTGTGAAATGCCCGATCATCAGCAAGTTCACGCTGAAATGCTCCTGTGGTTAAAAACCTGAGAGTGGGCAGAATATGCATAGGAGCAGGTAGAGCCCAATTCCTCAAAGTCTGCCTTTGTAAAGCTGGAGTCAATTCAGGACACAGCTCTGAGAGGAGAGCTCTTGGAAATCGAAATCGAAGTCGTTATCTGTAAATATGCGGTCTTTTCTAATTCTTCCATTTGCGATGTCTTCTAACAACACTAAAGCAGCCATTGTAGTTGGAATAGTTTGGCCATTACGTGCACCATTATATTGTTACAGAAGGATTACAATCAAGTGAATTAAAATTGTAAACAATATGCAATTAATTTCGGAACGTTTGATAAAACTCTCATCATAGATGTGAATGTAAAAAAGGAAAGCAGACCACAGAAACAGTAGCACTGCTTTGACACTGGGTGCCGCCAATTTGCAAAACTGAGCAGAAAAGTGCATACGTAAGGGGGGACCCTGCCGTGAAAATGTGCGTGGCTTAACACCTAATTTAGTTTTTATACATCTTGAAGTCTGCATACGTGACGAAACGGGCGTACATGACATTTTTGTGCACTGTTTATACATGAGGCCCCTGATCATTTTGTTAGCTAGTTTAGCTTCAGTCTTTTTTGGTGATTCGCATAGTCCTAGTGAGCAACTAAGCAAAATTTGGTGTAGATCAGTCAAAGGGTGTAGGATTATATAGGGAACAGACAAACAGACATTCTGTTTTGTATATATAGATTTCAGAGGCAGTGAAACGTAAGTCAGGTATATAAAAAAAATGTAAGCTGGGAAATCAAAAGTATTGTTGTAGAGGCCAATGGGGTAAACCAGAACCAAAGTGAAAAATTAATAGTAATTTTGCCAGAAAAGCACCAAAATCAAAAGTCTCAAATCCGTAATCTCGGATGATAAGGGAAGCACAACCTGAGTTTATATACCGTCTTGTGAATGACCTGATTATGTGCAACTTCCAGAGACACACTTCAACCTACCCAAACCTGCATCCTAACAGCAGCTACTCAATATGGCGATGCCAATGAATGGAAAAAAAATTATTAACATTGGTAAAACGTGTTCCTATACAGAGAATGAATTCTTTGAGATTCCACACCAAAGGAAAAACAAGGGGGAAGACAGAGAAAAATATTTTAACTTTAGAAAAAATGAAAACGCAATACAGAATCGCAACACTTGTGAATAACTGGACATGTCTTAATATCAGTTCATACGCGTGACGCGTATGATCTGATATGACATCAGAAGCACTATGTCATGTGATTTTCTAACCCGCCTAATCCAGACTTGGGTTGCGGGTTGAGGCTGGAGTCTATCCCATCTAGCAAAGGGTGCAAGGCAGGGTGCCAGTCCATCGCAGCCACACACACACATCAAACACACATGTGGGCCGATCTAGCGCTGCCAGTTCACCTAACCGGCATGTGTTTGGACAGTAGGAGGAAACCCACACAGACACAAGGAGAACTCCGCACAGAGGGGACCTGGGACGCAGTTAGGGCCAGTTTATACTTCTCACTTGGAACGCTTATGTGCATGTATCATGGATGCCATGTGTTCCCAGTGTTCTTTTGACACATCTTCTGAGCACATTGTCAGAAATTAATGTGACGCATGCGCAAGTTGCAGTACCAGCAGAAATATGGGTGGTGTGTGTGTTCACGTTTTGGTACGTGATGTCAGCATTGTTGTTTACCATCAACATGTGACAGCAAGCCGCACTGCAGCTCCAATAGGATAAATTGGCGTGCTTTGATGTTCAATGTGGTGAAGCAAATCATCAAACTTAAATGCGAATGTCTTCATGGTGCTTTTCTTCATACATATTCTCCATTGTAATAATGTGATACATTTAAAGGTTTCGCATACTATCTTCTGTATAGTCTCAATTTTTTTTTTTTGCACCTTCACAACAGCATCATAGCACAAACAATTTATCTTTAACATCTTTCTTCCCTGGGTCCTCCCTACGTGGAGTTTGCATTTTCTCCCCATGTCAGCGTGGGTTTCCTCCCACAGTCCAAAGATATGCAGGTTAGCTGCATTGGCGATCCTAAATTGTCCCTAGTGTGTGCTTGGTGTGTGTGTTTGGTTTGTGTGTGTGTGTGCCCTGTGGTGGGCTGGCACCCTGCCCGGGGTTTGTTTCCTGCCTTGCGCCCTGTGTTGGCTGGGATTGGCTCCAGCAGACCCCCGTGACCCTGTAGTTAGGATATAGCGGGTTGGATAATGGATGGATGGATCTTTCTTCCCCCAAGTCGCAACACAGTGAATCCGGATTTTGTTTTCTCACACTGCCACCTTTTGGAATCCTCCAGATTTACTTAAATTACCCACACACAAGTACAGTATAGTCCAGTACACTGCTTATGTAGCAGCAGCGTTCTCAAGCAAGCATATCCCCGGCCTTACTGTGAGGCATCAGTGCTACCACTGTGCTTGTGGGACAATAAACCTGAACTGGAGTGATGCAATACAAGGAGACTTTTGACACCTTCACTTGTCCAGCACTCCACCATATTTGTCAAGCCCTCTATTATTGAGGTGTTCTGTTCCATCCCCACAGCCTGCCCCCCTTTTGACCACTTCACCATGTTTGCATTTATAAGCTGACCCCTACTGAGGTTTGTATAATACTGATAGTGGAAGAGAGGAATGCATGATTCAAAACAGACTTCCAGTCTTCTTTCCCTACCCATGTTTACACAGTGCTCAAGATTTCAAATAAAGAAGCTGTATTTCTATTTGTCTTTGTCAAGTGTTACGCCATAGGCTGTCATATGCTTTGTTTTCCTTTCCACTCTGGGGGGGACTTGTGCTCAAACATAGAAACGTACACTTCTTTGGAATCTGTGATGTTTTGCTGGAGTCCACTCTGCCCATCCATAACTGACTTTGTGATTGCTAATTTTGTAGGAACCCATCCTTGAGGTGGGCATGAATGGCACTGAGAGATTTGTGAAAGACTGACAGTGTTCAGTTGTCGGTGTGTTCAAAATGTTAATTTGGGAGAATTTCTTTATTAACTGTTCATTACATCATTTCCTTCAGTTTATCCTCCTTGAGGGTGTTCTTTTCGATGCCATGTTGCAGCAGGTGGCACAGTGGTAGTAGATAGATAGATAGATAGATAGATAGATAGATACTTTATTAATCCCAAGGGGAAATGCACAAGTACTGTTGGCTTATTGCTTTAGTGATCTGAGGTGAAGGTCCCATCCACAGTACTTCATGTTAGTTTAAAAATGCAAACATTAGACTCCACTTTCAACTTTTTCCCACACTAAAACTAAGACAGCGTCGTGGTGTGGATTGGTGAAAAGGCAGACCCTAATGGTGTCCTGATTTATATGTCCTCATTATGTAGCCCTTGTCTGATTGGATCCTGCTCATTACAATGTCTCATTTTCTGTTTGGTCACCCTCTACAGGAGGAAACCATATTCCAACATGGCAGACTGTAAGTGCAGTATGGGATTATCTGGCATTTCATCCAGGATGAAAGGTGTCTCCTTGCCAGAAAGGGATGCTGAAGTAGAAGGACAAAGATGGACTGGGATTGGTCTCTTGCTAAGGGAGGCCAGAGAGATGGAAAGACCCGGGGGACTTAGCCTGTTTGGAATACAGTTAGGTCCATAAATATTTGGACAGAGACAACTTTTTTCTAATTTTGGTTCTGTACATTACCACAATGAATTTTAAATGAAACAACTCAGATGAAGTCGAAGTGCAGACTTTCAGCTTTAATTCAGTGGGGTGAACAAAACGGTAGCATAAAAATGTGAGGTAGCTAAAGCATTTTTTGAACACAATCCCTTCATTTCAGGGGCTCCAAAGTCATTGGACAATTGACTCAAAGGCTATTTCATGGGCAGGTGTGGTCAAGTCTGTCGTTATGTCATTATCAATGAAGCAGATAAAAGGGCTGGAGTTGATTTGAGGTGTGGTGCTTGCATGTGGAAGATTTTGCTGTGAACAGACAACATGCGGTCAAAGGAGCTCCTCCATGCAGGTGACAGAAGCCATCCTTAACCTGCGAAAACAGAAAAAACCCATCCGAGAAATTGCTACAATATTACGAGTGGCAAAATCTACAGTTTGGTACATCCTGAGAAAGAAAGCAAGCACTGGTGAACTCAGCAACGCAAAAAGACCTGGACGTCCACGGAAGACAACAGTGGTGGATGATCGCAGAATCATTTCTATGGCGAAGAGAAACCCCTTCACAACAGCCAACCAAGTGAACAACACTCTCCAGGGGGTCGGCGTATCGATATCCAAGTCTACCATAAAGAGAAGACTGCATGAAAGTAAATACAGAGGGTGCACTGCAAGGTGCGAGCCACTCATAAGCCTCAAGAATAGAAAGGCTAGATTGGACTTTGCTAAAGAACATCTAAAAAAGCCAGCACAGTTCTGGAAAAACATTCTTTGGACAGATGAAACCAAGATCAACCTCTACCAGAATGATGGCAAGAAAAAAGTATGGAGAAGGTGTGGAACAGCTCATTATGCAAAGCATAGCACATCATTTGTAAAACGCGGTGGTGGTAGTGTGATGGCTTGGGCGTGCATGGCTGCCAGTGGCACTGGGACACTAGTGTTTATTGATGATGTAACACAGGACAGAAGCAGCCGAATGAATTCTGAGGTGTTCAGAGACATCCTGTCTGCTCAAATCCAGCTAAATGCAGTCAAATTGATTGGGCGGCGTTTCATGATACAGATGGACAATGACCCAAAACATACAGCCAAAGCAACCCAGGAGTTTATTAAAGCAAAGAAGTGGAAAATTCTTGAATGGCCAAGTCAGTCACCTGATCTTAACCCAACTGAGCAGGCATTTCACTTGTTGAAGACTAAACTTCAGACAGAAAGGCCCACAAACAAACAGCAACTGAAAGCCGCTGCAGTAAAGGCCTGGCAGAGCATTAAAAAGGAGGAAACCCAACATCTGGTGATGTCCAGGAGTTCAAGACTTCAGGCTGTCATTGCCAGCAAAGGGTTTTCAACCAAGTATTAGAAATGAACATTTGATTTCCAGTTATTTAATTTGGCCAATTACTTTCGAGCCCCTGAAATGAAGGGATTGTGTTCAAGAAATGCTTTAGTTGCCTCACATTTTTATGCAATCGTTTTGTTCACCCCACTGAATTAAAGCTGAAAGTCTGCACTTCAACTGCATCTGAGTTGTTTCATTTAAAATTCATTGTGGTAATGTACAGAACCAAAATTAGAAAAAAGTGGTCTCTGTCCAAATATTTATGGACCTAACTGTATATACCCAACCCCCCGATACGCTAGAGGGCAGCACCATATATTGCTGGTCCCATTTCCTGAGAGCCCTGAAAAACGGCCCTACTGGGTGTCATGGAATGCCACTGGGGGAACTACAGGGATGGACCATCCCTACTTTTTCACCCGGAAGTACCTCCTCTTCTGGACTTTTCCGAAACACCAGAAATTCTTCCAGGGTCTGGCTTAAAAGGAGCCCTCCGCCTCACCTCAGAGAGTCGGGGATTCAGGAAGCAGAGGACAACACTTGCATGGAAGAGAAGAAAGAGGCAGGATTCACCGTCCCTGTGTATACAGCGCTGTAGAAAGGTACTAGGATGAAATAAAACCCATTATAGTTGAACCCCTGACTATTCATGTTAGCTTTGTCCAGGGTTTTGGGGCTCACTGATGCTCTCTATCTTCTCCAAGACATAGAAAGGTTGCTTTCCATGGCACTTGTTGTGTTGCTTACCTGTGTACATCTAAATTGTGTTTTGTAAAGTTTGAATGCTGCATACACGTGCAAGAGGCAAGTAATTGACAAGTTGCTACCGATTTTGTGATAAATCCCACGGCTGGCTGCATTATCGTCACTTGGAGGATTTTTCCATCGACGTGCGTTTGCCCAGTGTAGGGTTTTTTGTTTATGTGCATTTTCGTTCATTTTAGTATGAATGGAGATGCTTTCATTCACGATGTGAGAACTCTAGTATGGACAGGGTTAAAAAAAAATGCCATTTTCAAGTCAAAACGTAGTAGCTTGGACGTAGAGTAAGTCGTACCTTTGTAAACGTTCACGTGTGCAAAGCTGATAGAGCACACAGACTCAAGGCTGTCATGGCTGCCATCTAGTAAATACTGACTTGAAAGGGGTGAATATTTACGCGATGAATTATTTTGTGTTTTAGCTTTATGATTAGGTGAGACCACCACCTTGCAGAGATCTGTTTAATAATAATAATAATACATTTTATTTATATAGCGCCTTTCCAATGCTCAAGGCACTTACAGAATATAAGAAAGAACGGCAGGGTATACAGTATATAGCGTTGTACAAACCAGATAAATAAATAAAGAAGATTACGACAGTGAATTCAGAGAAAAAGCCTAACAGACAACATCATTGATGGTCTCGCACACACACATACAGGTTACATGAACATCTTGACAGAGAAGTAAACTGAGAGAAGGGTAATAAAGTCAAGTAGAGCTATAAGTCTTCCTGAACAGATGAGTTTTTAGTTGTTTTTTAAACAAATTCATGGAGTCAGCTGACCTGATTAATTTTGGTAGGTCATTCCAGAGTCTGGGCGCTATACAGCTGAAGGCTCTGCCACCCATGGAGTGTAGATTAGTGTGGGGTACAACAAGATTGCCAGAATCAGAGGACCTTAGTGGGCAGGCAGGCACATAGTGATGGAGGAGGTCACTGATGTAGTTTGGCGCGAGGTTATTTAAGGCTTTGTAGATTATTAGTAGGATTTTATATTCGATTCTTTAAGACACAGGGAGCCAGTGAAGACGGAGCAGAATGGGTGTGATGTGCTCGCTGCTGCTGGTCCGTGTCAGGACTCTTGCAGCTGAGTTTTGAATAAGCTGGAGCTGTGATATAAGGTTAGAAGGGTCACCTGCGAGTAGGGAATAACAAAAATCGATGCGGGATGTGATAAAAGCATGGACAAATTTCTCAGCATTAGAGAAGGAGAGGAAGGAGCGAACACGGGATATGTTACGGAGGTGAAAGTAAGAAAGTTTCTTAATGTGATTTATTTGGGCAGAATAAGTGAGGGAGGAATCAAAAATGACACCAAGATTCTTTGCAGTAGAGGCAGGTCTGATGAGATCACCACCAAGATAGACTGGGAAGGAGCTCATTTTATTAAGTTGCACTTTAGTCCCAATTTGCAGGAGTTCAGATTTGTTGCAATTTAATTATAAAGAGTTCTGCTCCATCCAGGTTTTAATTTCACTAACGCAGGTTGTGAGCTGAGAAAGCTCTGATGAAGTTCCACTTTTAACATTGAAGTAGAGTTGAGTATCATCTGCATAAAAATGATAACCCAGTCCATAGCTACGGATAATATGGCCAAGGGGAAGCATGTAAATACAGAAGAGAAGAGGGCTGAGGACAGAGCTCTGAGGGACTCCTTGTGTGACTGGCGCTGAGCTGGATCTGCTGTTGCCAAGACTAACAAACTCTAGCCTATCAGTCAGATAGGACTTGAACCACTGGAGGGCAGTGCCAGAGATACCCAGCATGTTCTCCATTCTGAACAGTAGAATGTCATGTCTGACCTGAGTGTCAATGGCTGCATTGAGGTCTAACAGAATTAATATGCTGGTTTGTCCAGAGTCTGCTGCCATAAGCAAATCATTGGTTACCCGTAGCAGAGCAGTTTCACAGCTGTGCAGCACCCTGAAACCAGACTGAAAGGGTTCCATCAGGTTATTAGAAGTTTAAGTAATTGGTGAGTTGGGAAGCAACACACTCAAGAACTTTTGACAGGAGAGGTAAGTGGGAAATAGGCCGGAAATTGTTAAGAATGTCAGCATCAAGACCAGACTTTTTTAACATTGGGGTTACAGAAGCAATAAAAGTGAGCGGCATTAAAGAGTCATCATCTGTTGATTGTTGCCAAAAAAAACCAAATTATTTCCAATGGGATTTAACATTTTATAACAATAAAAACTGTCATGGCTCGGGGGGGGAGGGGTTACTTTTTATACAATACAATACAATTAATTTTTTATAACCCAAAATCACACAAGAAGTGCCACAATGGGCTTTAACAGGCCCTGCCTCTTGACAGCCCCCCAGCCTTGACTCTCTAAGAAGACAAGAAATAACCCTTGTAGGTGAAAAAATGGAAGAAACCTCAGGAAAGGCAGTTCAAAGAGAGACCCCTTTCCAGGTAGTTTGGGCGTGCAGTGGGTGTCAAAAAGAAGGGGGTCAATACAATACAATACAATACACAGAACAGAGCAAATCCTCAATACAGTATAAAAATAAAAATATTACAAGTACAGACCAGAATTTAACAGTAGATGATATCCAAATCATATTATGTAATATCATCTACTGTGATATCATCTTTTTATAGGCACCATAGAGCATAAATTTGTACCCAAGCCTTTTTGTTGATGCCCAGTATACTTTCTAGAGCCATGCACTGCTGCTGTGTGCACTTTGGTGCCTTGATGATTTTTACCCCGGGACCTTATGGTTTCCATTCTGGCTCCTTAGCTCCAGATTGCATTGCCTTGGCTGTTTGGCTCCTTGACAGGGATCACTCAAATAGACATTTATAAACCTCCATCCATCCCTTGGTGCCCTCTGATTATCTGAACTTCACTATCTGGGCTATCTTATTGGTTCAAGACTTTCTGAAATATTCAGCCGGGCATCAGTCCCCCAGTTTCGGCACCTGTCCTGCACTCTCGCTGTTCATTGTCTGACGACGCCAGCAGGGATTTGTTCAGTTGACCGCTAGGGGCCAGGGTTTTAGTGGTCCACCTGTTTAATGCATTGCTCTATTTTTGTCTCTGTTTTCCAGCCCATCAGCAGATTGAAACAGCAATAAAGCAGCTCCATGACAACCTGTCGCCCTGTGGCGCTGCGTCTAGAAATCTAAACAAAGCCAAGTAATTAACAGCCTGGCAGCATCACCAAAGGAGCCTGGCACTCCCAGATAAAGAGGGACGGGCTTTCAGAACGACAAAGGAGAGTGAGAAATTGGGCTTTCAAGCGTTCCTCCAGAATGGCCTGGCGCTGTGAACCTACAGGTGCCCTACTCTTTCAGGTGGAATGTCTGCTGCCTTCTCACCTGCGTTCTGGTGGCTAACAATGAAATGCACAACAAGTGTGATTCACCTTTACATGTGGCCTTCAAATGCCAGGGCCATTTCCTCTGGGGAAAGCTTCATAAAGGACACAAGTCTATCCCTGATCAGGGGTGGGCGCCGTCAGTCCTGGAGTGATGCAACGGCTGCAGATTTTTGTTCCAACCCAGTTTCTTAATGAGAAGTCAATTATTGCTGGTGAAGCACTTATTGTTCAAGTGATAATTTGATGTTTCATCTTAGTGGTCTCGATTGTTAAGGTTCCCTACTGTTAATTGATGATTTCAGTCTTAAAAAGATTAAAAGGTTTTGTCTTGTCCTCACCACCACTCGTGCACCGCTCTCTTCACATCGTCCTCTGTCTTGAACTGACGACCATCCAGATGTTTTTTTTAGCGGTCCAAAAAGGTGGAAATCACATGGTGCCAAATCTGACGAATAAGGAGGATGTGGCAATACCTCAAACGTCAGTTTCTCCAGACAGGCCTTGGTGTTCTTAGCAGTGTGTTTATTGTCTTGCAGCAAAAGAACTCCTTGAGACAGCAGTCCCCACCACTTGGATCAAACATCAGGCTTCACATTGGGCTCCAGCAAGTCACATTAACTTAGTGACTGTAGTACCCCTCAGCATGTAGTGTTCGACAATAACGGGTGCACGAGTGGTGGCGAGAACAAGACAAAGCCTTTTATTCTGCTGAAATCCAGGCACTTCCAGTGCATTGAGAAGGGTGGATACTCCATTATCAGTTTTGTGAAGGTTCGTTACCATTTTCTAATAAATCCCATTTTCTAACTTTTGCTCGACTCCCCCTCGTATTATGTTCTTGTGAACTATGCTGTTGTATAGGAAGTTGTGATGATGGCATTTGTTATACAGTGGATTCAGAAAGTCTTCAGACCCCTTCACTTTCTGCACTCTTTGTGTTGATTCAATTTAAAATGCTAAAATTTGCCATGTTTGCCCATCTATTTACACTCAATCGCCCGTAATGACATAGTGAAAACATTTTTTCAGAAAGGGTTGCAAAATCAACAACTGAAATCTCTCATACATTAAGTATTGAGACCCTTTGCTCAGGTCTGGCCTGTTTGGTTTAACTCTCCTTGAGATGTGTCCAGAACTTGATTGGGGGTCCACCCTTGACATGTTGAATTGATTGGGCATTGTATAGAAAGCCACACAATTCTCACTGTCAGGGCACAAACCAAGCCATGAAGTCCAACGTACTTGCTGAAGACCTCCAAGATCTGATTGTGCTAAGGCACAGATCAGGCCCAGGGAATCAAACCATTTCTAAAGCTTTGGGTGTCCGCAGGAGCACAGTGGCCTCAACACTTTTGAAATAGAAGATTAGGACCACCAGGACTCTTCCTAAAGTTGGCAGTCCATCCAAACTTAGTTCCCAAGTATAAAGGACCTTGGTGAGTGAGGGAGGTGTCCAAAAACCTAATAATAATAATTCATTACATTTATATAGCGCTTTTCTCAGTACTCAAAGCGCTATCCACACAGGCAGGAACCGGGAAGCAAACCCACAATCTTCCACAGTCTCCTTACTGCAAAGCAGCAGCACTACCACTGCGCCACCTGTGAGGACAGTCACTCGAACACAGTTTTAGAAGGTGGGAGAACCTGGTGGAAAGATGAACATTTAAGCAATCAGTAAGACCAAAGTGTCTCTTGAGTCAAAGGCAAACGACATCCCACTTAGAGTTT
Source organism: Erpetoichthys calabaricus (assembly GCF_900747795.2). Lineage (NCBI taxonomy): Eukaryota > Metazoa > Chordata > Cladistia > Polypteriformes > Polypteridae > Erpetoichthys > Erpetoichthys calabaricus. The sequence continues at coordinate 15,994,171 of NC_041407.2, forward strand.
GTCAAATGGCACTTAAAAGACTCTGGGAGTTTGAGGAGAAAGATTCTCAGAGCTGATGAAACAAAAATTGAACCCAAGCACTTTGTCCACCAAAGACCAGGCACCACTCGTCACCTTCCTAATTCCATCCTTACAGCAGCAGCACTACCACCATGGTGCCATCCCACCCTGAATAGAGCGAGATACAGTTAGGTCTATAAATATTTGGACAGAGACAACTCTTTTCTAATTTTGGTTCTGTACATTACCACAATGAATTTTAAATGAAACAACTCAGATGCAGTTGAAGTGCAGACTTTCAGCTTTAATTCAGTGGGGTGAACAAAACGATTGCATAAAAATGGGAGGCAACTAAAGCATTTTTTGAACACAATCCCTTCATTTCAGGGGCTCAAAAGTAATTGGACAATTGACTCTTTGGCTATTTCATGGGCAGGTGTGGTCAAGTCCGTCGTTATGTCATTATCAATGAAGCAGATAATAGGCCCGGAGTTGATTTGAGGTGTGGTGCTTGCATGTGGAAGATTTTGCTGTGAACAGACAACATGCGGTCAAAGGAGCTCTCCATGCAGGTGAAAGAAGCCATCCTTAAGCTGCGAAAACAGAAAAAACCCATCAGAGAAATTGCTCCAATATTACAAGTGCAAAATCTACAGTTTGGTACATCCTGAGAAAGAAAGCAAGCACTGGTGAACTCAGCAACGCAAAAAGACTTGGACATCCACGGAAGACAACAGTGGTGGATGATCGCAGAATCATTTCCATGGTGAAGAGAAACCCCTTCACAACAGCCAACCAAGTGAACAACACTCTCCAGGGGGTCGGCGTATCGATATCCAAGTCTACCATAAAGAGAAGACTGCATGAAAGTAAATACAGAGGGTGCACTGCAAGGTGCAAGCCACTCATAAGCCTCAAGAATAGAAAGGCTAGATTGGACTTTGCTAAAGAACATCTAAAAAAGTCAGCACAGTTCTGGAAAAACATTCTTTGGACAGATGAAACCAAGATCAACCTCTACCAGAATGATGGAAAGAAAAAAGTATGGAGAAGGTGTGGAACAGCTCATTATCCAAAGCATAGCACATCATCTGTAAAACACGGTGGAGGGAGGCAGTGTGATGGCTTGGGCGTGCATGGCTGCCAGTGGCACTGGGACACTCGTGTTTATTGATGATGTGACACAGGACAGAAGCAGCCGAATGAATTCTGAGGTGTTCAGAGACATACTGTCTGCTCAAATCCAGCTAAATACAGCAGTCAAATTGATTCATGATACAGATGGACAATGACCCAAAACATACAGCCAAAGCAACCCAGGAGTTTATTAAAGCAAAGAAGTGGAAAATTCTTGAATGGCCAAGTCAGTCACCTGATCTTAACCCAAGTGAGCAGGCATTTCACTTGTTGAAGACTAAACATCAGACAGAAAGGCCCACAAACAAACAGCAACTGAGAGCCGCTGCAGTAAAGGCCTGGCAGAGCATTAAAAAGGAGGAAACCCAACATCTGGTGATGTCCAGGAGTTCAAGACTTCAGGCTGTCATTGCCAGCATAGGGTTTTCAACCAACTATTAGAAATGAACATTTGATTTCCAGTTATTTCATTTGTCCAATTACTTTTGAGCCCCTGAAATGAAGGGATTGTGTTAAAATAATGCTTTAGTTGCCTCCCATTTTTATTCAATCGTTTTGTTCACCCCACTGAATTAAAGCTGAAAGTCTGCACTTCAACTGCATCGGAGTTGTTTCATTTAAAATTCATTGTGGTAATGTACAGAACCAAAATTAGAAAAAAGTTGTCTCTGTCCAAATATTTATGGACCTAACTGTATATAACTCCTGAAAGTGCTGCATGGTCCCAACTCTGTGGAAACGGAATTTAAGGAAGAGGGAAGTAACAGTGTGGGTCAGCGTCAAGAACAAACCCTCTAGCACAAAATGCAAATGCTACTTTGGAAAAGTTCAAATGCAAATAAGCTTTATTGAAATCTGTACTACTACTTGAGTCACGTACAAGCTGCGCTTTTTACAACTTATCACCAGGAAATGGCCAATCTTAGACCAAGTTGCACGAGAGTATCATTCTAATTCTACTGTTGTTCTGAAAGTAGGCTGAGCCCTAGTCTCAACTAATACCCACACAGTTGTGTTGTGAAGGACAAAGTGGTATTGCTCTCCTTTGTTTGGCATGGCACATGAGAATTGCGGCTGCAGGCCCCCCCTTCACTGATTCTTAACACTTAATGTCAGCCACAGTGTGAGTTCTCTTCTACCCTGGGCCTCTCTTTTGAACGAGGCATCAGATTCTCCATGTGAGAAGACACTGGCAGTGGTGGGCGCACGCTCAGAGACATATTAGTCTTGTACTCTTATTACTGTGGTTAGTAAGAAAAGTGGTCTTGACCTTAACCTATGTTGGTGGATCAAACTTTCAACCAATGATCAACGAGACAGTTGGGCTTATCTGCATCCAAGGAGCCAACGGTACAATGTTCACTCCTTCCTTTATAAGGCGGTGTTAACTCTCTACTTCTTTGTGCTCTGTTTCAACGAACACCTGGCTTGAAGCAGGAACTCTGTGGTCCAGTGACGTGCGGTGAGGTTCATGGCTGGTGAGGCACTGACTCCTTCAGAGTCAGATTTACAAATATATGAACCCTAAAGAGTCGCTTATTCACTATTCAATTCAGTAGAGTGTTGTACCGTGTTAGCCATAGATTGATACAGGAGTAACTAGGGTGAAATGACACCTTTAATCGGTTAACTAAATTTAGTTAGCCAATAAAAGGTGCCATTTCACCCTACTTTCTCCTGTATCACTATTCAATTGGCAGGATGCACATTGACTACTGGTTATGTTTCATATCTCGTCATCATTCTTTACACACACATAGGTAAGGTTCATATTTGGCTAAGAAAGAACGTTACATTTATAGCGGCGTGAGAGCGCATTTGCTCCTCGCCCTCTATGTGTTCCAAATTTGCTGTTACAATTCCACAATTCATACTCGTTCAATACAAATGAAAGTATAGAGAGTTGTATATAAAAAATCGGATTTCAAGTTTGACTTTCATTGAAATATTTAGTTGTTTTTAAAAGCTTTCAATTCTGATGCTTTAATCAACAAAAGGCTAACAAGAAAAACAAAAGAATATTTTATTTAAGGTCAAAATTTAGTTTTTAAATATTGGATTGTTTATGTCTTAGTCTGATCCCATATTTTCATAAAATTGAAAACTGTTTATTGTCTTACCTTTATTTGTAAAGGAAGTCCATGCGTCTATCCTTCTCCACAAAAATCTCTGTCACTTTCTTTTAACAGGCCTCCATTATTTTCCTTTAGTTTTAAATCTCTCTGCCTCAATGGAGATTATCGCCAAGAAGAACATCAGCAACAAGCACCTTTTGGACTCACATGCGCCCCCTTCAGGGGAGCACGGTACTGTCTGTCTCATCTTGCGCCTTCTCACTGCGGTTTTACGTCCGATCAGCAAGACTTAATATGTCACACACATTCATTAAAGATATTAGCCAGACTGTGGAAAGTCAGGGTGTATTATAAGCATGTCTGCAAACATTATATTGGCGACATACAGAGAGACAGCAACAGGCACGTGGTAATTGCAGGCATCAACCCAGTGTGTGAGGGAGAGCGCAGTCCGAGCGGAGGCTCAGCTTGGCTCGTCGCTGCTGCACCTCACGTTTCTCTCCTGTATTTAAACAGGAAATTAGCAAATTCAGCGATTTTGACTATAAAAATGATCAAAGTTATTAGAATCATACAGAAAACAGATTTATGGCACACACCAGTGGACAGCTTTATTTTATGTTATCATTTTTAGTTTTTTTACTTTTCATGAGAGCCTCACCTGCCTCTCCTGACCACATGTCCCTGCTGTTGTCTGGGGCATTGTGCAATGGTTATGAACATTATGTTGGTAGTGGCTGTTCATGGTGATGTTTCAGAGCATATTAGGGACCAGGAGGTAAAAGAATTTTAAGGAGCCGACAAAAGTTTTGTCAGATAACATGATGGAGTTAAAAATAATCAAAAGAGCTAAGGCAAATCAAACAAGCAAATAAACTCAACGTCGTAGTTACACAGCGGCGGACATACAGCGGATTTGGACAATGTGTTTCATACACATACAGACTCGCACAACCACACAAGCACATATCTTAATAGAGGAAATGTCAGTTGTAAGAGACGGCCAGCAGCCCAACCCGGCCGGGACGTCCAAGAAGTGGAAGGACAGGGGAAGGCAGCCTCTTTTGGACACACAGAACGGCACGGGGCACTATGGGACTTGGAGTTCTTTATCTCAGCCCTGTTGGGTACTGTGGGTGCTGCCAGGAGGGAGCTGTAAAAATGGAGGAGCCATATGGCATGGGATTTTCACCTAACCCGGAAGAGTTTCTGTATTTCTGCCCATATGGTCTGTAAGCACTTCTGGGTTGGACACTATAAAAGGGCTTACCAGCCTCACGGTGACGAGCCAGAGTTGGAAAGTGGAGGACAAAGCTTGTGAGGAGGAGTGGAGACGATAGAGGACTGTGTGTCATTATTTGCTGTTAGTGTACTGTGCTGTACTGTGCTGTGAAGTGGGGAGCAACAGAAAACGCTTCCCCACTGAAGGATAAAATATGTGCTGTGTTGAACTTGTGTCTCGGCCTGTTAGGGTTTGGGGAGCGGTATGCCCCCTGGTGGTCTACACAGTTTTTATGAGCTGAGAAGAAAATCAAAAGTAGTGTAAAAGAAGTAGTCTCAACACACGAAAAAAGGTTTGGGGCAGCCACCCGTATGTTGACTCTGGCTGCAAAAGGGTATTGAAAACAAGAATGGTCTGGTTGGTTTGAGTTCCAAGACTGAACCAACAAAGTTTTGGAATATGGTGTCTTCATATGCCGTGAACCGGAAGTGATGTTACATCAGGCAGATTTTCCCATATTTGGTCTGTAGAGATAACAGAAATAGGTTTAGAGCACCCCGCCACCCCTAATTACCTCCACTTGGTCCACTCAGCTCCCTCCTAGTCGCACGTGTGTGACACTAGAAAGTTACAACTAGAGAATGGTCGATCCATCTAACTGGCGAAAAGACTGACAATTATAGCCCAGTCCTAAATGAACAAAAATTTCTTCCTTGGGCAATTCTTTAAGTAAGGATTAAGAAAGGGAAGCATAATTCATGGCTTTGTACCCTCTTTAAACAGAAAGGGTATTAAATTGGTTGAACCATACAAACCAGAGAACTAGATTTGTGTGCACCTTTGCCAATTCGTGAAGTTTGTTCATAAATTGAAACTTATCATCGTTTGGGCATTAGGCTGAAGCAGGGGGTTCTCAAACTCGAGCCTGGGGACCCACTGTGGCTGCAGGTTTACAGTCAGTGATGATAATAATTGATCATATTTAATTAGATGGTATTTTTTTCTCTCTTATTCTACATTCAGATCAGCATGATTTTTACATCTATAAGACATTTAGAAATATTTCTGATTTTGCTAAAGATTGTAATGCTTAACGCTTTTTTGTTGATTTCATTATATTTTGCCCTTTAATAACAATAATAATAATTCTGTGCATTTATATAGTGCTTTTCTCACTACTCAAAGCGCTCAGCAGGTTAAGGGCCTTGCTCAAGGGCCCAGAGTCCCTATTGGCATTTAATAATAATAATAATTCATTACATTTATATAGCATTTTTCTCAGTACTCAAAGCGCTATCCACACAGGGAGGAACCGGGAAGCAAACCCACAATCTTCCACAGTCTCCTTACTGCGAAGCAGCAGCACTAGCACTGCGCCACCTGTTTACAGGATTTGAACTGGCAACCTTCCTTCCGATTGCCAGTGCAGATCCCTAGCCTCAGAGCCACCACTCCGCCTAACACCCTTTCTCTGTGCAGTTTTCCCCTTCGCAAGGGGCTGTTATTAGCCTCTTTTGGGTTCCTCATCCCAATTTATTCCTCATTTCCATGTGGCCTTCTTTGGTTATGGGGACTTCAAGCAGTCGTTTAGCTCACCAATGCCCGGTAAAGGTCCTGCCTGTAAGAATCAAATTCGAGTTACCCTGCCCGCCTTTTTAGAGGACACTACTCCAGCAGGGCTCTGTAGCAGTAGGACCACACCAACTTATTTTTATTTCTTAAAAAAAATCACAACACAGGCAGGTTAAGCGACACCCTGCCCCATTTCACTCATTGCTCATTCTCCTTTTTGTGGTAAGTGACGTTTTAAATAATGGCTGCTTTTTTTTTGTAATGGATCAATTGTTCCTTCCTCCCATTGTGGCTTCTGGCCTGGAAAGACAAACACTTGAGGCAGACAATGGCGTGGTGTGAAATGTGGCTTTTTGCCATTTCTTTTCAGTTTTAATTGGGAAACAGTAAATTATCCTTTGTTTGCATTCTGAAGGTCACCAGGGACCTTGTTTGCCATACGTAATGAGTGATTTATCTTTGCACACAACAAAGTTGTTTGCGTTATCCATCGGGCAATTAGTTCACATTGTTTTCTGGCTGTTAACGCAATTGTCTATTATGTGGAAATGAAATGTTTTTTTCTGGATGGATTGTTGTTGGCACAGCATTTTAGATGTGAGCAAAAATGTAATGTGTACACTGTTGGCACTAAAAGACCCACAGCATCGCTGGCCTCTTGATTTCCAGGTTACACCAAAATTAAAACCCTGGGACTGCCTGAGTGGGCTGTCAGAACCTATAGATTATGATCATTGTTCTTTTTATATCACCTTTCACATGTGTCATCTTGTCAGCATCCATATTTAGTCTCTTATCAGGGTGTCTTTGGTGATGGCTTTTAAGGGCAGCCTGTTAGGACAGGTTTCACCTTTGGTCCTGTCTTGTTGTGGGTGGGATGGGACGCTCAGATTCTCATTGTTTTTAAAATGGTGATTTGTTTATTTTGTTTTGGGCACCATGTGGAGGTGTGGGGGGGGGGGGGGGGGTCATGAGGTCACTGGAAAGAGGTGTGTGGCGCTCCCGATATCTTTAGAATAGGATGAAGGTCCAAGTCTTTAGAGTCCTGGTGCTTCCTGTTCTGCTATATGGTTGAGAGACATGGACGCTATCCAGTGACCTGAGATAAAGACTGGACTTCTTCAGTTCTGTGTCTCTTCGGAGAATCCTTGGATACCGCTGGTTAGACTTTGTGGTGCTCATGGAGACCCGAAGCATCAGTTACGGTACTACGGCCATGTGGTGAGATTACCCAAGGGTGGTCTGACTCACAGGATCCTCATTGTTGGACCAGGCCAAGGGGACACCCACGTAACAGTTGGCAGAAAGATGGTAATTTCTGGTTGTACTGGACCACGTGTCTGCCTAGGGGGGTTGCCAACTGGGATCCCAAGTTGTTTCGCTTTTGGTGGTCGCGGCAACATGCTATACCAGTGCATGCTCCCCAGTTTGACCTGACCTGAGCTGGGGACCACAGGAACGCACCTAACCTTGACACATTCAGAGACAAGTCAGAATCAGAATATCTTTATTGTCATTGTAACAAATACATACAACAAAATTAGGTGCATTCCCTGATGTGTCAAAATATAAATAAATATAATTACAAAAGGACAGGAAAGGATAAGAAGAAATGAATACATGAATACATAAAGAATATATTTACAAAATGAAGAAAGCAAAATGCAATCAATAAACCAATAACATGTATGTGTGTCGATAATTATGTAACAAACAATGAACAGATGAAACTGAGCGAAACACCAGGCAGTACATGATAAACAATTAACTCTTACGACAGACACCAAGCAGAGTCCAGTAAAGCAGGTGCGGATGATGATGATGAGTAGAGTGAAACCCCCTATGAATGAAATGTAAAGTTTTGTCCTACCAGGTTCCAGTTGTTGTGTAAAGTTTTGGCGTGATTGGTGGCGCTCCACAGATGATGTATCCAACCAAGACAAAGTCACGTGAACAAGCAGGCACAGGATAAGCAGGTAAATTCAGAAAGAATTATAATCCAGGGTGATTGCATCAGTAATCCAGTAGATGTGAAGTGTAGAAACTTCTAGACACAGATGATCCCCATTCCTCTTGGTGTCTTTCAGCTCCTTTTTAAAGATAGCGCCTAATCATCTTTCTTCCCAGCAACCCCTGCACCACTCTGAAGCTGCCCAATGATGTCATACTACCAGGGCTGCTGGGATTTGTAGGTGTTGCTACAGTCTTACTTGAGCACTCTTGGTGAGCACTCCTAACTGGTCTACCTAAGAAAGACATCAATTGATTGCAGTTAGCACAGAATCCATCCATCCATCCATTATCTAACCCGCTATATCCTAACTACAGAGTCACGGGGGTATGCTGGAGCCAATCCCAGCCAACACAGGGCACAAGGCAGGAAACAAACCCCGGGCAGGGTGCCAGCCCACCGCAGGGTGCACACACACACACACACACCAAGCACACACTAGGGACAATTTAGAATCGCCAATCCACCTAACCTGCATGTCTTTGGACTATGGGAGAAAACCGGAGCACCCGGAGGAAACCCACGCAGACACGGAGTTAGCACAGAATGCAGCAGCAAAATCTTAGCCAGAAAAAGAAAATCTGAGTCCACCTCAGCAGTCTTAGCATTGTTGCACTGGTTACCCGTGTCTTTTAGGTCTTACTTTAAAATACTACAAATGGTATATAAAGCCTTAAATCATCTTGCTCCTCCTTATACTTTGGTATGCCTGCCACCCCTAACCTTAGATGCTGTAGTGGTGGTCTGTTTATTATTCAAAAAGAGACAATCATATAAGAAGCAGTGAGGCGACCTTCTGCTGTTATGCACCAAAAACCTGTGATTATAGAGATACGGCAGGCGAATACTGTGGAACATTTTCAAAAACTCGTGAAATGTTCATGAAACCAGTTATGCTTTGTGACATAGTGCTGGAAGTAGCCATTAGATAAATTGTGGTCTGGAAGGGATGCATAAGGTCAGCAACAAATTCAAAGAGGATGTGAAGCCTCCACACCATTACACCACCACCACCAGCAGCCTGGATTGTTGACACAAGGCAGTGTGGGTGCATGGTTTCATTATTTTGGTGCAAATTGTTGACTGAAATTTAAGATCTTAAAGAAGGAAACATCCTCTAACAGGACAAATCAGTTATCAGGCAGGAGAAAAGATGTTCCTTTTATCTTGTAATTACTCCTTGGTAAAATGCCTTAAAGGGAGCATTCCTCAAAAGCAGTCTATTACAACATGATCAGAATGATCAGAGAAACAAAGAATAAAGATTCATTTTATAAACTGGAATTTACATATTGTGTCAATCAATACATACATTTTACTCTGGTTGGTTTGTTGGTTTACACCCAAATGACTTGCGTAAAATAAAAGTCTGTTATATTATATTCTGGTTCTTCTTATACCTTTGAGTTGAGCCACCACCCTTGAAATCTCTGTGCATATAACATCTGTCCATTCTGGTTATTTTACAGAGCATCTGCTTATTTCTAAGTCATCTCTTAGTCATCTCTCAATACATTTTGTTCTTCACGTGACCTTTATCTGGTTTCCTGATATGCCTGCAAAGGTTTCTGACATTTATTAAACCTTTAATATATTATTTTAAGATGAATGCTATGCTACCCTAAAATTACCCTAAATTATTTTTCCACATCCCCCCTTTGGGACTTCTTAAAATCCCACTAAAACTATAAGGACCAGTTTCCTTCTATAACTCTATTCCCAATTTGTATAAAACATGTGTGTATACTAAATATGTCCCCCCTGCCCTTTGGAACTAAAAAGAAGTAAAAAATTCCTGGCTAGCTGAATTTGGGGAATAACCGAAATCAGTGGAAATACCTCAATAATAGCTAATAAAATCAAAGTGAACATAGAAAATCAAGTCAAACAATAACACGTATCAAATTCCTTTTTCTTCATCGAAGGTCAGATTATTTATTACAGTAATCCCTCCTCCATCGCGGGGGTTGCGTTCCAGAGCCACCCGCGAAATAAGAAAATCCGCGAAGTAGAAACCATATGTTTATATGGTTATTTTTATATATTTTAAGCCCTTATAAACTCTCCCACACTATTATAAACATTTCACGCACAATTATACAGCATAAACCCTTTGTATTCTCTTAGATATTAGGTAAGATTCGTTGAAATTATGTATGTAAACACAGTTTACATACAGTAAAACCTAAATATTATTTTAAAGATATCGAGCGTCTCCGATATCACATATGTTACAGCCATTACGACAGACAGGCCACCAGCAATAAATACGTACAAAGCAAGAAAAATTGAATACAGTAAAATGTGTACAGTGACACTAAACTATGTACATGTAATAAGTACTGTACGTAAATAATTAATTATGGTTACTCACCAACAATGACACGACGACTTGTCCGATAACGATGAGTTTAATTTTACTGCACAACAAAGGATAGCGTTACAGCTCTTCTAAAGGAGCCTCTTCAGGTGACTGTTTAGCACTGCCGTTGTTCTTCTTCCAGCACTCTTCAATCCAAATCCCTAAAGCAGATTCCATCCAGACTACTGCCTTATCACGTCCACTTGCAACTCGTTTTGTGCCCTGGCTAAAGGACACTGCGCCCTGTAGATCTTATATGCTTTTCCTCCTTTTTAAATAAAAAGAATCGTGGACTCATTTATGCTGTAATGGTGTCCTGCAGCGGTGTAGCATGTTTCCTTCCTTCAACATATCCAAAACTTTTACCTTTTCTGCCATCATTTGCATCTTCTGTTGGCACTTGGGCACGTTAATTCCGAATGAGTGAGATTAGTACTTCCTGGTTAATGCAGCACTCTGTCGCTGAGCCAATCAGCAACACACAGGAACTTAACCGCGTGCTCTGATTGGGTAGCTTCTCAGCCATCCGCCAATAGCGTCCCTTGTGTGAATTCAAATGCGTCCCTTGTTTGAATTCAAATGGGCAAATCAACTGAGGAAGCACACGTACTGTAGACCGCAGACATCCGCAAAGCAGTGAAAAATCCGCGATATATATTCACATATGCTTACATTTAAAATCCGCGATGGAGTGAAGCCGCGAAAGACGAAGCGCGATATAGCGAGGGATCACTGTATTATCATTGGTGGCAACACAGACAGCACAAGTATTTGCCTGAAAACTTCAAAATATGTCTTGTTTATATTGCCAATGATGTATACAACAATAACCAGAGATAGAGTCCTCATACACACAACCATGCTCACATTGTGCTCTTATCTACAAAGTTGCCCCAATTTACACCCTGCTGTGGTCTTCAATTAGATGATCACCTTTGCTGTATGAAAGAAGCTATCTTGCTGAAAGTAGGTGTCTATTCTCCCTTCAGAAGATGTCAGCACTACTCTCATTAAAATTGGAAGGGGTACACCTACCCTACCATCTGTATGCCTCAGCAGAAATGGAGATTCATCAGACCAGGCTACGTGTTCCCAGTCTTCATCTGTCCAGTTTTGGTGACCCTGTGCCCACTGTGGCCTCAACTGTTTGTTCTTGGTTAACAGGAGTGGAACCAACGTGGACTTCTGCTGTTGTAGCCCATCCACCTCAAGGTCTGATGTGTTGTGTTTTGAGATGCTTTCCTGCTCAGCACAGCTGTACAGAGTGAGTTACTGTAACCTGTCTGCTAGAACTTGTCTGGTTATTCTCCTCAGACCCCTCTCATCAACAAGATGTTTCAGTCCACAGAACTGTCACTCACCGGATGTTTTTTAGCACAATTTTGAGTAAACATTCAAGACTGCTCAGTGTGAAAATCACAGGAGATCAACAGGTGCAGAAATACTCAAACCAGCCTGCCTGGCATCAACAATCAAGCCACGGTTGAATCAGTGAGATCATTCCATTCTGATGTTTGATGTGAACATGAAATGAAGTTCTTGGCCAGCATCTGCAGGATTCAATGCATTGTGTTGCTGCCACATGATTGACTGATTTGATAATAGCACAGAGAAGCAGGCGCTCATGTGCCCCTATGTGACTACCAACTAGTCCAGGACTACTGTCAGGCTCAGGCTCACCAGGACTATGAAAATGGACACATTGATGCATGAGGTTGTGATCGCACCTGTGCAAATGTTACAAATTTGTGATCAAATATATAAATGTGCTCTTAAACCTCAGCCTGCTCTATTTCCTCACAACAGTCTGCAGGATTGAATGCACCGCACTGCTGCCACATGATTGGCTGATTCTATAATGGCACGGAGAAGCAGATGTGCAGGTACACCTAATAAGTTGCTCAGTGAGTTTATATAAATATGAATATAATGATGTCTAAAAAAATCATTTCAAAGAAAGAGTGCTCCAAAACTTCCTATCTTTTTCTTTTTTCCACACCTTGTCTCTTGTTTGCTCCCCCCGCCACAAGTTTCCTCTGACGTGAAAAGCTCGATTTTACATTTTCAATCCGCTCAATCGAAAGGGTTGCAGCCAAGGCAGTCAACGGGATATTGAGTTTCTAATGAGCTCAATGGGCTGCCTTTCAGTCGACGCAGATGCATCCTGAGGTTGAGCGCTATCATGACTGAAGGGAAATGCGATCTCCCCGGACGGAGAGGAAAGTGGCACAGAGTGTCCTTCAGCCATGTTCTTGTTGGTTTTTTTTTTTCTTGCCCTGCCCCAATCTGTTAAATCCTAAACTTTTACCTTCTGTCCTTCCACGGGGCACCGGATATGGTGATGTATAACAAGTCATCAGCTCTTCAGATTATAGCCTGGCTTTGCTGCATCATCACATTTGCCTCTTTGTGAATTTCAGCCTGTATGAAATATTCAAGAAGAAAACGAAAAACACTGTCAAGTTTTTATTTTTAATGTTAATGACTATTGTTATTTTCTTCTTTCACATTATAATTTGTCTATGTACTGGACTGCAATCATTAAGCTAGCAGTTACATAACACAGCGCCCGACCTTGACGCAGCCAGCAGGCCATTGATTCTTCTCCCTTCTCAGTTTTCAATCTCATATTACTCAGACTGAACAGTTATTTTTGGAGCATAAACTTTTGGACTGTTAAAGCCTAAGCAAAGCGTGATACTGTAATCAAAATGAGGGATCTGGTTTGTTAAGCACTGTTTGGTACTTGATATTTAACTCTTATGCTCCCTGGCCGCTATCACTGAAATGATCGGATCGCATGACGGGAATCTTCTTCATTACGATAAGAATCTCTGGGGTTAATTGTTGTGTGTGTGTGTGTTTTTTTTAATGAGTTAATTTTTGCAACAGATTGGTCATTACAGATTTGGAGTGTTGTTTCTAATGACTTCTAAGTGATATCATCGCAGCAGGACAGGGTCTAAATTAAACCAGGAGAAGGCCTTTGCGGACACCAGAGGGTGATCCAGCTCTCCAGACACCCAAAACAAACAGGCACGGACACAAAGTAAAAGCACAGAGATATTTATTGTGGGAAACTCTTCCACACCAAGCGTTTCCCACTACCATAGCCACAAGTACAGTAATCCCTCACTTATCGCGGGAGATAGGTTCCAAGGCCGACCGCGATAACTGAATTTCCGCAAAGTAGGGACACCATATTTATTTAATTATTTAACGTGTATTTGGACGTTTTTAAACCCTCCCTGTATTGTTTACAACCCACCCTTTACTCTATTAATAACAGTGACAACTGCTAAGCAATATGAAATCGGTAGATAAGTTTAAACTTACTGTATAGCGAAGTACACGTAGCAGCTTGTAGGTGGTCATGACGTCGTCGACCTTGTTGCAAAGATTCCTAAAGCAGATTCCATCCAGACTACTGCCTTATCACGTCCACTTGCAACTCGTTTTGCGCCCTGGTTAAAGGACACTGCGGCCGTAGATCTTATATGCTTTTCCTCCTTTTTAAATAAAAAGAATCGTGGATTCATTGATGCTGTAATGGTGTCCTGCAGCGGTGTAGCTGTTCCCTTCCTTCAACATATCCAAAACTTTTACCTTTTCTGCTATCATTTGCATCTTCTGTTGGCGCTTGGACACGGCCCCTGAAGCAGTAGCATGTTAATGCTGAATGAGTGAGATGAGACTTCCTGGTTAATGCAGCACTCCGTCGCTGAGCCAATCAGCAGCACACAGGAACTTAACTGCGTGCTCTGATTGGGTAGCTTCTCAGCCATCCGCCAATAGCATCTCTTGTATGAAATCAACTGGGCAAACCAACTGAGGAAGCAAGTACCAGAAGTAAAAAGACCCATTGTCCGCAGAAACCCGCGAAGCAGCGAAAAATCCGCGTTATATATTTAGATATGCTTACATATAAAATCTGTGAAGTTGTGAATCCGCGAAAAGTGAACCGCGAAGTAGCGAGGGATTACTGTATATGCAATAGACACAATTAAGCACACTCTTTGTTTTTCTCTTTGTCTCTCACTGCCTTCTCCACTCCTCCTCTCAAACGTTGTCCACCTTCCTCCCGACTCTGGCTCCCTGAATGAAGTGAGGTGGCCCCTTTTATGCTGCACCTCAGAGCACTCCAGGTGGCCCATTAGCATGATCCAGAAGTTCTCCTGGGTGTGGTGGAAGCTGTATGAACTAGGGCTCCGCAATTTCTGCAGCACCCCCAGGCAGCACTTCCGGAACACAACAGCGCTGAGCCCCCAAATTTCAAGTCCCAGGGTGCCCAGTGGGAATCTGGAGTGCTGCAGCAACCCAGGGGGGCTGCCACCTACCAATCCAGGGGAGGTAATGCCCATGCCTATTTTCTCTCCCAGTTTTTCCATTATTAAGGCATCACAGCCAGGTAACGACCCTGGCCGTCCACCACATGGCTTTTGGAAACACAGATTAATAACCAATTATTAACTCTTCCACTAGGGAGCAGGGGTGCAGCCAGGAATAGATTTTAGCTTGGGCCTAGTTTTTAGTAGGATATATAAGGACACTTTTGAAGCAGATTGTAATTCTGCTTTAAAATTTATAGATACTTTGAGTAAGTCGAGTGTAATTGCGGAAAACCATTTAGATCAGCTAACATCAAATGTAAACACGGAAAACAATTTAGATGAGCTAACATCATATTATAATGTGACCTTGAGAGATGCTCTGGACACAGTGGCACCCCTTAAAACAAAAGTGATCAAAGCACATAGAAATTCTCCCTGGTTTAATGAAAACACTCGAGCTCTTAAATTAGAGTGTCGAAAACTGGAACGCAGATGGAGAACAACAAAGCTACATGTCTTTCAAATTGCATGGACAGAGAGTGTTAATAAATATAAAAAAGCCCTCTTTAAAGCTCGGTCAGAATATTATTCTACATTAATAGATAGCAATAATAAAAATCCTCGGGCACTGTTTAGAACAGTGGCTAAATTAACAAATGGAAATTCAGATCAACAGTGCAAAATACCAACAGACATTAGCAGTACAGACTTTATTAACTTCTTCAATGAGAAAATTAAAAATATAAGATCCCAGATCTCTGCATCACAGTACAAACCAAATACTAGCTTAGCAGACCCTGTCTCACATTGCACTCAGCACTTTAGTAATTTTAATCCTGTAACTGAGCAGGAAGTCTTAAGTTTAATTTCTAAAATGAAGCCCACTACTTGTTCCCTAGATCCAGTGCCAACAAAACTAGTAAAAAGTGCAATGGATGTTCTTGCAGCGCCTATCCTAAACATTATCAAAAGTTCATTATTGCATGGCACAGTACCTGATGCACTAAAAGTGTCAGTCATTAAACCATTACTTAAAAAGTCAGACCTTGACCCACATATACTAAATAATTATAGGCCTATTTCAAATTTACCGTTTCTCTCTAAAATACTAGAAAAAGTAGTCGCCAGTCAGCTTCAGACACACCTTATGCATTACAATTTATTTGAGAAATTCCAGTCTGGTTTTCGCACTGGTCATAGTACAGAAACGGCTCTAACACGGGTTGTAAATGACATTCTGATATCCTCTGATGAAGGAAACTCCACTGTAATTATGTTGTTGGACTTAAGTGCAGCATTTGACACCATCGACCACTCTATTTTACTGCACAGGCTAGAAAATGATGTTGGGCTTACAGGCACCGTGCTCGCTTGGTTTAGTTCTTATTTATCAAATCGATTCCAATATGTACAGAAATGTGCTGACAGTACTCCATCATTATACACAGAAGTTCAATATGGTGTCCCGCAGGGCTCAGTACTGGGACCTTTACTGTTTTCACTTTACATGCTTCCACTGGGATCTATCATTAGGAAACATAATGTTAATTTTCACTCGTATGCAGATGACACCCAGTTATACCTTTCATTTAAATCAAATGAAGTTTCTCCAATGTTGTCTTTAATTAGTTGTTTTAGTGAATTAAAGGAGTGGATGAATAAGAACTACTTGTCTTTAAATGCAGATAAAACAGAGATGTTAATTGTTGGAGGGAATGATGCTGATCACAACAATATTTTGTCATCATTTAACTCAGTGGGAATCCCAGTCAATTTTACTGAATCAGCCCGCAATCTAGGAGTTATCTTTGACTCTAGCATGTCATTTAAAGCGCATGTTACAAAGTTGTCCAAAACATGTTTCTTCCATCTTAAAAATGTTAGGAAATTAAGGCGCTTTTTAAATAAACAGGATTCTGAGAAACTAATTCATGCATTTATCTCTAGTAGGATTGACTACTGCAATGCGGTGTTCACTGGATGTTCAAACTGTTCTTTATACAGCCTCCAGTTAATCCAAAATGCGGCTGCGAGAATTATTACAAGAACAAGAAAATACGAACATATAACTCCAGTTCTTAAATCCTTACACTGGCTCCCGGTTAAGTTTAGGGCAGATTTCAAAATCCTTCTTTTAACATATAAAGCATTAAATGGTCGAGGTCCGGCTTACTTGTCTGAACTTATCATGACTTACAAACCAGAGCGCACATTAAGATCTCAAGATGCCGGTCTGCTTATGATTCCAAGGATTAATAAAATAACAGTGGGAGGTCGAGCTTTTAGTTACAGGGCCCCTAAACTGTGGAATGGTCTGCCTGCTACTATAAGAGATGTCCCTTCGGTCTCAGCTTTTAAATCCCGGCTGAAGACTCACTACTTCAGTTTAGCACACCCTGACTAGAGCTGCTGATTAACTGTACAGACTGCATCTCTGTTGTTAGTCATTAGCACTTAAACATAAGTAACATGACAGTTATAATTGTATACTAACCCTCACCTATTCTGTTTCTCTTCTCAGTACTCAAATGTGGCACTTGGTGCCATGGCCCACCTGCCAAGTTGTTTTGCCTGCCTAAGGAAAAGTCATCTCTGATGGAGGATCGCAGGAATCGTGGGAAAGAGGGGTCCTTTCATCGGATTGGCTGGCCCAGCACTGTTTCAGCCGTGGAATGGCCAAATGGCGGAGGCAGCTTGAAGGATGAGGTCTCCAGGACTCTATACAAATCCAAATCTTATTATGGGATATATCATCTACTGTTCAATTGTGCTCTGTACTTCTAAAATTTATATTTTTTATTTCTTACTATATTGAGAAATTGTTCTGTTCTGTGTACTGCATTGTGTTGTATTGACCCCCTTCTTTTGACACCCACTGCACGCCCAATCTACCTGGAAAGGGGTCTCTCTTTGAACTGCCTTTCCCAAGGTTTCTTCCATTTTTCCCTACTAGGTTTTTTTTGGGAGTTTTTCCTTGTCTTCTTAGAGAGTCAAGGCTGGGGGTCTGTCGAGAGGCAGGGCTTGTTAAAGCCCATTGCGGCACTTCCTGTGTGATTTTGGGCTATACAAAAATAAACTGTATTGTATTGTATTGTACTTTTCCAAAAAAATACATTTATTCATAATGTGGGACATTCACATAACTGAATTATTAGGACCAGGCAAACGCTGAGCAAAAACTATCAAGGCAATCAAACATTTTTGTGCCAAGGTGGACACACAAATAAAATCAGCCCCTACCTGTCCTGTAAAGTTTTATGTCAGATGCAGGCATCAGGGCTATAGGTTGAGTGGCTGGTTCATCAATGGCTGACAAATCTTTTGGTGTTTCTGTCATAGCCATTAAAGCCAGTCTCCTCAGATGGAGAAGTGATTGAAATGTTGGCTCCAGTCGTTTTCTCGGTTGCACACCATTAAATATTGAGTGTCTCATTTGCGCCTGGGCGTTCATCTACATCTAAATGAGGCTTTTTGAACAACTTTGATATTTCTGTTTGCTTTGCCATGTCAGGAATAATCCCACAAAAGAAGATGGTGTTCATTGAAAATACTCAATTTAGCAACTTAAGGTTCTGTTAACTGTCTAATGACTACAACCAATCAGGTTACACATCCACCGTAACACCGTCCCATTTATCTGTTTATTGAAGATTCAGTAAACCAATGGGATTTGACATAACACTCTGAAACCGAAGGAAAGATAAAATAACAAATTCCCAATTGATTACAAAATTTAACGGAAAATGTCACATACAGTGAACTGATTGGCTGGGCCTATGACCAATCAGGGAGGGCCTGGGCCCAGCCAGGCCTACCCTTCCCTACACTGCTGCTATGGAGTCCTGAACTATTCATTTGTCATCCTCTTCTATTGGAGGATCTGGACATCCATGCTGTTTCAGATAGCTGTGAAGAGCAGCCATTGCAATGGTGACAATTCAGTCTTATTGGTTTGACTCTTCCAGACACCAAAATGCTCTCTGCTGGACCCCTAGTGCACATATGGGCCTGGTTGCAGCGCCAATTGCGCAGTTATTGTTGGGTGCAAGTATAGTGTGAACAAAAACTTTAGATACCTGCTGTTGCACACCAACATGGTGGCAAAGTTTACGACTATTTAAGGGTAAACACTGACATGTGGAATAAATGACCACGTAGTTTGGCAAAGAGTAGGGCTTTAGGGACCCTGAAATCTCATCTTGATGTTATTTTGGTCAAACCAGGTGGATAGGACTGGTGGGCTTTGTTTATCTCAATGGCCTGTTCTCGTTGAACATTTTCTGATGTTCTGATGTTTTAGTGCAATTGTCTGGGTGCCCTCTGTATAAGCAGACTACTATTCTTTGGTTGAGAATGCTTTCAGGATGGGATGGCACCTTGTCCAGGGTTTGTTCCCACCTTATCTCAAATGCTTGTTGGGTATTCAGTGAAAACTTTGACCTGCATAAGCATATTGGCAAATGCATGGAGATGAATGGAGCAGCAATGGATGGAGCGGCCATTTCCAGACTACCGTCACGTTAATCTTAACCTGTGTGTTTTATTTGTCCATCATACCTCTCATCATCTGAGCTTTACACATTAATTCTACTATTTTAAGGACTTCTAGCGTGTTAGAATTCAGTACATTGACCCGTGTTGTGGTTTCTCTTGCGGAGGATCCCGCAGAATGATTTTAAATTGTGCTCGCTTCTAGCTCTCTCCTGTCATGATGGCTGCATTAACACATCCATCTGCCAGCACCATGCTGACAAAGCCTGTTCGTCACAGCAGCCCCACGCAGGCCCTAGGGTGCTGGCTCTTGAGACCCAACACTTTGGCAATTTTATATTCCGCTGCTCTCAGCAAATGCTCTGAAAGCAAAATAGCTGACAGCGAGCAGCGAGGACTGAGCGTCACCATCCAAGGAGAACGTAAGCATTTGTTGTGTGGAAATGGAGCAGGCTGAGGGTTAACAGCACATTTATACCTTTGATCACAAACTGGGAACATTTACACATCCACAGTTCACACAGCTCAGGTGCGATCACAAACTGGTGAGCCTGAGCTCCTCGACTAGTGGTGGTCACATAGGAGCACATGTGCACCTGCCTCTCCATGTCACAATCGAATCAGCCAATCATGTGGCAGCAGCACAATGCATCAAATCCTGCAGATGCACTTCATGTTCACATCAAACATCAGAAAGGAGTGATCTTAATGATTCGACTGGGGCTTGATGGTTGGTGCCAGGCGGGCTGGTTTGAGTATTTCTGAATCTGCTGATCTCCTGGGCTTTTCCCACAGCACAGTCTCTGCAGTTTACTCTGAATGGTGCAAAAAAAAACAAAAAAACATTCACTGAGTGGCAGTCCTGTGGACAGAAACACCTTGTTGATGATAGAGGACTGGAAATACGTGTGTGTGTGTTTGTGTTCACGCTGGTACTCTGTCCAGGAATTGTTCCTGCCTTGTGCCCAGTGCTTGCTAGGTTAGGTTTCATCTTCCCCGTAACTCTGCTCTGGGTAAGTAGGTTTGGAAAACAGATGGACGGATTAATATTACAGTTTTAAATTAATAATATCTCTCTATTCTAAAAAAAAAATCTTGGGAGGGATACAAGGGAGACGAGACATGATTTTCTCTGGGACACTTTAACGTCCCGCGAGACAAGGCAGTGAGACAAAAGGACAGCTGCTGTACAGGCTTTTAAATGATTGACGTGCAGCAGAACAAGCAGAACAGCAGCAGCAGCAAACCAGCAGCTGATCCGACCGCAAACTCCTTAGCGTGCGTTCAGCCACTGCCTTCACAACACGAGCAGTGTTATACGTCCACGAGTAAGACATTTAACCACACCCCGGGGCCGGAAATAAAGGACAAAGAATAGATGACAAAGTAGAACGTCGTAAAGAATTCAAAAATGTTGCCACGGTACACATGCACAGCAGGTCTTCTCGAAAGACACTTTGAAGTCCCACGAGACAAAGAAGTGTGATTAAAGGACAGCTGCTGTACAGGCTTTTAAATGATCGTCGCGCAGCGCGACATGCAGATCATGAAGCTTGGCACTAGTAGCCTCGGTGGGGGGGGGGGGGGGAAATAACTCAGTCACTACAGCTTTATTACTGGCAAATATCAAGAAATAAAAAATGAATGAAATTGAAAATAACAATCTCTTTAAATTGAATATCCAGATAACCAAACTCGTGGGTTGGCGAGCGAAGTAAGCAGGGGGCAGAGCACCCTAGTAATAATAAAATCTGAAATTGAGCTCTCTCAATGTAGTGTTCTGAAATGACCTGACTACTTACTCTCACATTTTGCTCTGTGTTTGTAATATTTCTATTGTACTATTGTAATGTATTGAGGATTACTTGTGTTTTGTTCTTTGTATTGTATTTCATTTACCCCCTTTTTTGACACCCACCGCACACCCAACCTACCTGGAAAGGGGTCTCTCTCTCTCTGAATTGCCTTCCCAAGATTTCTTCCAATTTTTTCCCCTACAAGAGTTTTTTTTGGGAGTTTTTTCTTGTCTTCTTAAAGAGCCAAGGCTGGGGGGCTGTCAAAAGGCAGGGCCCATTAAAGCCCACTGCGGCACTCCTTTTGTAATTTTGGGCTATACAACAATAAATTGTATTGTATTGTATTGTATTGTATTGTACATGGGCCGTCATTGAACTGGAATCAAAATATAATAGATAGATAGATAGATAGATAGATAGATAGATAGATAGATAGATAGATAGATAGATAGATAGATAGATAGATAGATAGATAGATAGATAGATAAGAGAATTAAGCGTAGTTGGCAGGATTACATAGATAGATAGATAGATAGATAGATAGATAGATAGATAGATAGATAGATAGATAGATAGATAGATAGATAGATAGATAGATAGATAGATAGATAGATAAGAGAATTAAGCGTAGTTGGCAGGATTAGATAGATAGTGTCACACATGTGCGAGCAGGAGGCAACTAAAGGATCAGAGTAACGGTAATAAAACATCCAACCAGGGGGTGGCGGAGTGCGCTGACTGTCTTTCTCAGTTTCCTACAGACCTTTCCTGGGAAATCCTGCAAGGTTCCCGCACCTCAGAAGACATTATTTCCGGAGCTGGCCTCTTTGCTGATGTTACTTCCGGAGCCGGCCCCTTTACTGATGTCACTTCTGGTTCTTTTGATGACATAATTTCCTCTATGGGCCTTTAAAGCCTCCATCTTTGTCTATTGTAGTCAGTTCAGTTGTGGACTATGTTCTATGCACATCGTGCTTAAAAAACTTAAACTTTTGCAGCTGGGAAAACAATATACGGGTGGCTGCCCCAAATCTTTATGATGTCTATGTTGTATTAGTGTCACAATAGATAGATAGATAGATAGATAGATAGATAGATAGATAGATAGATAGATAGATAGATAGATAGATAGATAGATAGATAGATAGATAAATAGATAGATAGATAGATAGATAGATAGAATTGGGCTTTTAATACAGAGAAATGGAAAAACAAATCCACACCTGAACTCCTAAAACGAAAGAGAACTTCTGATTTGGTTAAAGATAAAAACAGAAGTTCCAGTCCCTGTGAGACACTATACAGGCATATTACTGTTGGTATGAAGGACCCCCAGTCACATTTATTGACACACTTCTGCTGAATGATTTGTTGTCTGAAAGTCCTCAGTGCTGATGTGTCACAAAGAGGATGTGCAGCATTGTTCATAATGGCACTCAGTTTTGTCTTCATTATCTATTCCACTACCACCTCCAGCGGGTCCATAAGGCATCCCCTAACTGAGCCTGCTTTTTTAGTTAGATTATTGATTTGGTGGGCTGCTCCTGAAGTGATGTTACTGGCCCAGCACACCACACTGGCCATCACTGAGTTATAGAACATATAAAGAACATTAAAGGAATGCAGTCTCCTAAAGAAACGGAGTCTGCTCTGACCTTTCTTTGATAGTTCCTCTGTATTACGAGACCGGTTTAGTCTGTCGTTGATGAAGACCCCCAAGTTCTTGCGAAGCCAGTTTGTATGCCCTCATGCTGTTCACACACAGGTGCACATTTGTTGTACTGCCACTCACACCTGCACATTTACTCGCTCAGATCTGAAGTTGATCTCTCTTGCAATGCCCAGGATGTGTGTGGATGACTGACAGATACAGCGAGAACAGCTGATCATTGGTGTTCTCGTTTGTCACCATAAATTAATAATTATAACAAGACCTTTGGTTTCTCATTACTTTGAACTATTTAATAAAGAGAAACCAGCCAAGCAAGCAGCCAGTGACTTATGAAACCCAATAAAGTCCAGGCAGCAGTTTCTTCTGCTATTCACTCTTGTGTGCCAGTCCTCTTATTTTTCTTGGATGTCTGTTAATGGTGAGCACATTGTTAAAAAAAAAGAATCGAACGAATGCTTGAAAACAGCACACTTTCTAGCTCATTTCCTCGTGAAGTTCATTTTTGTAGATTTCATGTGTTCGTTAGCGTACTTGCAGTTTGGAATTTGCTGTGCCAATATTTGGATTTCTTTTTCTTCTTTTGCTACAGTGTAAGTCGGCATCATATGTTTTACCTTCACATTTTTTTGTGCATCGGGTCTCCTTTTAAAGAATGTTATATTTAAGAAATCTGAATTAGAATTAGCCACCGATCCTCCACACCAAACAGTATGTCGGATTGTATTTTGCAGATAAACCTTTAATTGAAATGATTTTTTGCAGCTACTCCATCAGATGTTTGAGAAACAAGAGGAGACCGTTCAGTCCACTGAGCTCATTTAGTGCTCGGTTCGGTTAGCTAATAGCTGAGTTCTTCCAGTATCTCATCCTGATTACAATATGCTGCAATATTTGAATGTTGTGTTTGAAGATTGCAGCTAACGGTGGTGCTTTCTGCATTGTCATTGGCTTTGTGGGGGGCACTGGAAAACCAGATAAGGCAGGAAATGAAAAGGAGTTGTGCGCTTAGGCTGCAATAATAAACTGCGGAGAAAAAACATCTGCCTTCTGTGCCTCTGACTACCACCACATGAACCCAACGTCTCACAAACAGGACAAGTCGACGCAACGTTTACATCACTTGAGTTGGAACCCACGGCCTACGAAAGCCATCTCAGCTGCCATGAGCCTTTGGGGGCTTTGTGTTTAACTACATGATTTCTATAAAATGCTATTAACACCATGTACTCTACTAATACATGTAATGATGTTCTGTTATTGTTGCTTTTGGAGATGACTGACTCAACAAAAAAAATGAATACATAGAAATGAGGATAAATATTTAAAAAAAGTTGAAAGCACACCACCTTTGTAATTCCTGAATGCGCCTGAACGTCACACCATTTTCAGACTTGTTTTTTAAAATTGTGTCTACCTAAGGCACGCTGTCTCAAGGTGCCAAACATATACAGATGAAGAGTACGCTGGGAGCCCTGGGGAGACGGGCACCTGCCTCCCTTAGGCTCTCATAGCGTCTCAGTGGCAGGTCTGAGCTGATGGTCTTGTACTTGCCGGTATTAGAGAAGTGTGAATCGGTTACAAACCTCAGGAAATAGCTGCAGAACAAGAAGAAGATTTGGGACCGGGTGTCTGTGGGCATTTGGGCCTATTCACCCAAAAGAGCATTTATGAGGTCAGGTACTGATGTGGGATGAGAAGACCTGGCACACAAATACCATTGTAATTCATTCCAAAGGTGTTCAGTAGACTTGAAGTGAGGGGTCTGTGCAAGCCACTCGAATTCCTGTGTGTCTTTATGGACCTGACTTTGAGCACAGGGGCACAGTCATGTTGGAACAAAGGAGGAACTTCAACAAACTGTTACCACAAAGATGGAAGTACTCAGTTGTCCTGAATGTCTTTGTATTCTGTAACATTAACAGTACCCTTGGAACCAAGGGGCCAGGCCCAAACCTTGCCATTAGCCCTCCTCCACCAAACTTTGCAGTTGGCACTATGCAGTCCTGAACATAGTGTTCTCCTGGCATCCACCAAACTCAGACTCATCCATCAGACTGCCAGATAGTGAAGTGGGATACAACATTCCAGACAACACATTTCTACTTCTCACCTGGGAAGAGTGGAGGAGACAGAAGGAACTGGGATTGTGTTTGTGTGGATTTTGTGAAGAGAAGCCTGAGTAAGGGGCTTTAGTGAAATAAAACAAGTTTTGAACCTGGGACTGGAGACAGAGTGGTTGTGTCTGGGGTTTGGGGT
The DNA here is from genome assembly GCF_900747795.2 of Erpetoichthys calabaricus. NCBI lineage: Eukaryota > Metazoa > Chordata > Cladistia > Polypteriformes > Polypteridae > Erpetoichthys > Erpetoichthys calabaricus. The sequence goes on from NC_041407.2 coordinate 16,019,096, forward strand.
TCTGAGACTCTCTGACACTCAATATCTATCTATCTATCTATCTATCTATCTATCTATCTATCTATCTATCTATCTATCTATCTATCTATCTATCTATCTATCTATCTATCTATGTTGCTGGAGTATGTGAATTTCCCCTTGGGGATTAATAAAGTATCTATCTACTGTATCTATCTATCTATCTTATCCTGCCTACTACGCTAAAATTAAAATCTATCTATCTATCTATCTATCTATCTATCTATCTATCTATCTATCTATCTATCTATCTATCTATCTATCTATCTATCTATCTATCTATCTATCTATCTATCTATCTTTGCTGCTGGAGTATGTGAATTTCTCCTTGGGGATTAATAAACGATCTATCTATCTATCTTATCCTGCCTACTACACTAAATTTAAAATCTATCTATCTATCTATCTATCTATCTATCTATCTATCTATCTATCTATCTATCTATCTATCTATCTATCTATCTATGCTGCTGGAGTATGTGAATTTCCACTTGGGGATTAATAAAGTATCTATCTATCTATCTATCTATCTATCTATCTATCTATCTATCTATCTATCTATCTATCTATCTATCTATCTATCTATCTATCTATCTATCTATCTATCTATCTATGCTGTTGGAGTATGTGAATTTCCCCTTGGGGATTAATAAAGTATCTATCTATCTATCTATCTATCTATCTATCTATCTATCTATCTATCTATCTATCTATCTATCTATCTATCTATCTATCTATCTATGCTGCTGGAGTATGTGAATTTCCCCTTGGGGATTAATAAAGTAATATCTATCTATCTATCTATCTATCTATCTATCTATCTATCTATCTATCTATCTATCTATCTATCTATCTATCTATCTATCTATCTATCTATCTATCTATCTATCTATCTATCTTATCCTGCCTACTATGCTAAAATTAAAATCTATCTATCTATCTATCTATCTATCTATCTATCTATCTATCTATCTATCTATCTATCTATCTATCTATCTATCTATCTATCTATCTATCTATCGTATCCTGCCTACTATGCTACAATTAAAATAAATCTATCTAATCAATCGGATGGTGTAAGGCAGGAAGCACTTTGCAGGGCTCTCTATAAAAGGTTTGAAAATACTACTGTTATTTTAAACAAGCATCCTTTATTTCATATAGTGCCTTTCTATAGTGAACACCTTCCTTAGGCACTGTACAAGTACACAACTACAGCACAATTGTTGCATACATTCTCTTTTTTTGTCACAATTGGGAGTACAAGCAGGTCAAGTGAATAACGCAGAGCCACATGTGTCAAACAGAAATGAAGGTTGCATTGAACTGTTCTTTTGATGTACAAAGTCAGGTAAGCCTGTATTGTTTATTTAAATTGGATTTTTTTTTAATGTCTCCAAATGCCATTTGACACATCTTGTGTTCAGTTTATTCATATTAGAGACAGTACCAAGCATGTCAGCAGAAATATTTCCAGATGTGTAACATGTGAACATTTTGAAATATAAATATTTGCTTATTAATTTTATTATATAGTACATTTCAAAATCCCTTAGATTTGCCTGTTTGGCTCCCCATAATATGAATGAATGTGGACAAATTCTAGCCTGATCTTCTTAGTGGGCTCACTGGAGGCACCCCCAGTACATGGAGCCCCTAGCTCCTTGACCAATGCTTTTTGTTGGGCCAGGACACCTCAATAATTATTAATCCCTTAGATGACTAAGAAGGCCACTCCAGAGGTCCAACTTCATGCTGTATATTTTTAATTGTGCCTGTATTATTATTATAATTATAATTTGTATCTTTCCTATGGCTACGAAAGACTACAAAGATGTTTGACTTCATCACAGCCCATGAGATGTTCTAAAGCACACCTACTAAGTCGTGCAGCCAGATCAGAACTGGTGCCCCTGTCGTATCTGAATCTGTACCCCAGCGTTGCTTCAGGGTCTTCCCTTCAGACTCAACTGGATTCAGACCTGCCTTCCTGTTCCAGAGTTACACACGTTTAGGAAATAATGTGTACCAAACCTGCTAACTGCAATATGTCCAAAGACCAAACATAAAGCCATTCTGTCTTTTTTGATTGGCAGCTCATCACTTCATGCTGAGATGTTCTGGGACTCGCATGGTAAATATTGAACCACCCGATATACTGTATATGCACACAGGAGTGTTTGTCACTTTGCGGTAGGGGACAGCGTTTGCTCCCCTTCTCTCTTCATGCAGTGATTTGAGCTTAACTGAGAGAGAAGGCTCTCGGCAGCACAGACAGAGGGGTGCGACTTTGGATACTGGAGGGACGTGGAAGATTACGGTGAAGATACAGGGGGCTTGGTTTAGTCTCGGAGCGGTGAAGGTGGCGCTTTAGTCACAGCAGCCACACGAGTGACTGCTGCTGGAGAGGCGTCACTGTGTCATTATATATATCAAGCCATGGACGTGAGGAAAGAATTTTAAACAATTGTTTGCTTTTCTATTTTAAATATATTATTAACACATGTATCTATGTATTGATAAAGCACACATTTAAAAAAAACTCACACATTTAGGAAAACTTTCACTACCAGAGAATAGTTACATCTGTTCTACTCAGAGAATGCCAGGTCAGAACTAGAGTTGGATCTGAAATTAAAAATTCGGACTTCGGTACCGTTATCAGATTTTGTACCTTTGGTACTCAAATCAAATCAAATCAAATAGCCTTTTATTGTCAGTTCACTATATGTGCAGAACATACAGCAGAATCAAAATACTGTTTCTCTCTCATCTTCTAACAGAGCCCCTCTTTTCCCCTGGCTCCCAGCAGCTTCGTCCCCCCGACCCGCCTAAATGCGCGTCTCCATGTGCCAACCACCTCCGTCACACGCCACATGTCAAAATGAGGAGCTGGGCACTAATATGAAACGCCCCCCTTGGTGAATTGAGCTCCATAAAATATAAAAATTATATTGAAGAGTCAGATGTTTGTTCACTTTGGAGTTCCAATCGCACTGATATAAGACAGACAACGAGGGTTCTGCGCGAAACCGGCACCAAAATTAGCATGATGCTGGTAGTACCGTTTTAAAATTTGTGCTTTTTTCGGTACTTTTTCAGTACTGCGCACAATTAGTCAGAACCAGAATAAATTAAGAACTGGAGCCTGCTGGGAGTCTGCCAGGACAATAAACCAAGTTTCCCCTAACCTTAGTGCTAAAGTTCTGTTCAGACGGGATTAGTTTTACACCTGGAGGTGGGATTATGTCAGCATTTGAGGTGGGCCGGTAGGTCGCGGTACTTTATACCGGCATTTCTTGACTTGCGGTATGATGTGCCTTTTATTTCGTATGTGTCTCGTACCGGGGATTAAGATTTGGCCCCTGAGGGTAGGGAGGCGGAGGGAGGGCGTCCAGGGAACATGGGATCACGAACGAGCACCCAGTCACCTTTCACGTAAAGGCATTAAATATTGTACCCTGAATTACAATACACTTGCTTATTTAACCAACCGAACTGCCATCTGGGTTTCTGTCAAGCATTGGCAGTCGGGAAGAGGGGCCGAGGACCAAATATTTTTGAAATGATGTTTCCTTTGAACATCGTCCACTTCCCTCACGGGCGGTGAAGTGTAGTGTAGTGCGGACTTTCGCTTTATCATTTACCACAGCAATATGTCTGTTTGCACCTCCGTAAAGGGGAACCTCACCCCCCTTCTTTTCAATGTGCATATTAGGCCACCTCTCAGACCTCCGAGGGGATACCCCATATTACAGAGCACACACAACAAGGAGTACCGGCAGTTCTTTTCTTTGGACCTCCGTAATTTTACTCTCATTGGATTCGCTCAAATGACAGGACTTTAATGACATGTCGATTCCCCCCAGACTAGTTTACCCTGGGGTTATTCTTAATGGACTTTTTACAGAACACAAAAGGCTTGGCTAAGATGTGGATTGCGCAGTCCGTAAAAAGTTACTTACATGAACGATTTGGACAAACTAAAAATAGTAATAATACGAGGGGTGTACAATTATAGACTGGAATTTTCATGCTCTGTTCTTATAAATAGTGCAAGGTAGACATGACTTATTGGACAAACGCATGCATCTTTAACTTGTCGTTAGTAGTGCGAGCTGCTGTTTCCCCCCTTCCTGTCAGTTGTAATCAACATGTCGGAGCAGGAGGTCCACAGTAGTGCTCAGCAGCGAATTATTACATTTTTGACAAATGAAGGAGTCGTTCCATCTCAGATTTATTTGGGACTTAAAAATCGGTTTGGGGATGAGCGTCTCTCTCAGTCTAGCGTGTATGATTGGTGCGAGTCGGGAAAAGACTTGAAAACGAACCAAATGTTCATCAGCCAAGAACCTCAGCCAATGAAGACAAGCAGACTTGCATGATGTTGAAGCACTTATTCGAAAAAATCTGAGAATTGCTGTTAGAGAAACCACTGAAAAACCTGAAATAAGTCCTGGGAGTGTTAAAACAACACTTAAAGATCATCTTAAATTGAGTAAAGTGAATGCTAGGTGGGCTCCCCGCTTTTGCGAAGCCTGAACATGATGTCAGAAGATTAGTTGCAGCCACACAACTTTGGCAGCAAAACTTCTACTCTTCTGGGATTAACAAGTTTCCTGAGCGCTGGAACAAGTGTATTGCTGTGGCAGGAGACTACATAGAAGAACAGTGTGGAAGTTGTTTCATTGTATTCAATAAATAAAGTGTAGCTCATAAATTCCTGTTTATATGTGAACGCCACTCGTAAAATACCTCACCTTCATGTGTAAAACTAATCTCATCCAAATTGGACTTATGAGTGAAATGCCGAGTTTGTAGAAGGCTTGATGACGTAAGTTGTGCCTATCAGGATTGGTCAAAGTGCACAAGGCCTAAGAGAGGAGTTAGTGGCCTAAGAGGGGATGTAGAGTCCTATGAAGGGAGTTAAAGGCCGAAGAGGGGAGTTAGTGGCCTAAGAGGGGAGTTAGAGGCCGAAGAGGGGAGTTAGAGGCCGAAGAGGGGAGTTAGTGGCCTAAGAGGGGAGTTAGTGGCCTAAGAGGGGAGTTAGTGGCCTAAGAGGGGAGTTAGAGGCCTAAGAGAGGAGTTAGAGACCTAAGAGGGGAGTTAGTGACCTAAGAGGGGAGTTAGTGGCCTAAGAGAGGAGTTAGAGGCCTAAGAGAGGAGTTAGAGACCTAAGAAGGGAGTTAGTGGCCTAAGAGGGGAGTTAGAGGCCTAAGAGAGGAGTTAGAGACCTAAGAGGGGAGTTAGTGGCCTAAGAGGGGAGTCAGAGACCTAAGAGGGGAGTTAGTGACCTAAGAGGGGAGTTAGAGGCCTAAGAGAGGAGTTAGAGACCTAAGAGGGGAGTTAGTGGCCTAAGAGGGGAGTCAGAGACCTAAGAGGGGAGTTAGTGGCCTAAGAGGGGAGTTAGTGGCCTAAGAGGGGAGTCAGAGACCTAAGAGGGGAGTTAGTGGCCTAAAAGGGGAGTTAAAGGCCTAAGAGGGGAGTCAGTGACCTAAGAGGGGAGTTAGTGGCCTACGATGGGAGTTAGAGGCCTAAGAGAGGAGTTAGAGACCTAAGAGGGGAGTTAGTGGCCTAAGAGGGGAGTTAGAGGCCTAAGAGGGGAGTTAGAGGCCTAAGAGGGGAGTTAGAGACCTAAGAGGGGAGTTAGTGGCCTAAGAGGGGAGTTAGAGGCCTAACAGAGGAGTTAGAGACCTAAGAGGGGAGTTAGTGGCCTAAGAGGGGAGTTAGTGACCTAAGAGGGGAGTTAGAGGCCTAAGAGAGGAGTTAGAGACCTAAGAGGGGAGTTAGTGGCCTAAGAGGGGAGTTAGAGGCCTAAGAGAGGAGTCAGAGACCTAAGAGGGGAGTTAGTGACCTAAGAGGGGAGTTAGAGGCCTAAGAGGGGAGTTAGAGGCCTAAGAGGGGAGTTAGAGACCTAAGAGGGGAGTTAGTGGCCTAAGAGGGGAGTTAGAGGCCTAACAGAGGAGTTAGAGACCTAAGAGGGGAGTTAGTGGCCTAAGAGGGGAGTTAGTGACCTAAGAGGGGAGTTAGAGGCCTAAGAGAGGAGTTAGAGACCTAAGAGGGGAGTTAGTGGCCTAAGAGGGGAGTTAGAGGCCTAAGAGAGGAGTCAGAGACCTAAGAGGGGAGTTAGTGACCTAAGAGGGGAGTTAGTGACCTAAGAGGGGAGTTAGAGGCTTAAGAGAGGAGTTAGAGACCTAAGAAGGGAGTTAGAGACCTAAGAGGGGAGTTAGTGGCCTAAGAGGGGAGTTAGAGGCCTAAGAGAGGGGTTAGAGACCTAAGAGGGGAGTTAGTGGCCTAAGATGGGAGTTAGAGGCCTACGATGGGAGTTAGAGGCCTAAGAGAGGAGTTAGAGGCCTAAGATGGGAGTTAGAGGCCTAAGAGAGGAGTTGGTCCTTACACTACGCCATCTCACTGCTCCAAGAGAAAGCCTCAGGGAAACACAAGGTCCGCAGAAGCTCAGTGTTTCTCTTATGCCATCAGTTCCATTCAAAGACCACGCTGGAGGAGCTTACTATGAAGAGCTGGGAGCCCCGACTCCTAGTAAGAAGACCTGCTATCCATCTAGGTTCTATTGCTGCGATTTGTCACACACATTACTTGCGTTCTGTTTTAGGCCCATCAGGAATGTTAACCTAAAATGAATGAATAAAAGTGTAAACCTTTTCTTCTGCTTGTTTTGGTGCTCTCTCTGGTCACCTGGAGTTATAAATGTGAGGGAAGAGGGGAAGGATTTAGTCACAGTAGCTGTCATGGTGACTGTAAGAGGAGATACAAATGGTCTTTGTGAGGGCAAGCATAGGGAGAGCTACAGTAGGGTTTTGGGACACTGTTCTGGTCTGAAAGTGAGAAAAGGTAACCCTAAGGTCCTCCCACCATAGAAACAGCCATACATACAGAAATGTCATGCTTTCATCCATTATGTCTGCAGTAGAATCGTCACTCTATGTCACATTTCTTATATATGCTGAATGTAGAGTTCTTCACTGCTCTGAACGTCTAGTCTTTATAAATTAATTTAAGCAGAAGTTTTTGGTAGCTTAGACTCAACTACAGCACGTGTTGTCATCATCTCGGGATATTTCTATCTCCGAATGCCAGCGTTTTGAGGTTTCCAGTAGGAGTGACATGGGAGAGCTGTTTCAGTTGGCCCAGTCCACGGGTCATGCGGCTAATCCTCCCTATAAAAGGGCCAGGGATCTCCATTATCTCACTGCGCGCCCCTGTTTCTATGCTTTTCAGTCCCCATTGTCTTTCCATTTTACAACACTGCACCCGAGTGCGCTTGTCTCAGCGTTTTTTAAATTTTTTTAAATTCCTGTTTGTTTTTCTTCCAGTCTGATGCAAGTGGGAGTAATTGGGCCGATGGCTTCCTCCCGTGGCTCCACTTCTCTTGACGAGTTTCAAAAAAGGCTTCTTTTCCTCTGCCTCCCTTGTTGTGAACGTCTCTTTGTGCTTTGACCGCTGAGCAGATTTGGGATTGAAAGAGAGACAGAGAGGGTGAGGTGGGGGAAGACGAATTGTTGAAGGGGAAAGTTATCTGGAGCCAAAAGGGGGTCCGGCAAGGTGATCACCAGTGGGCCTTGGAGTAGAAGGTGTTACCCTGAAAGAGCAAAAAGAATCCAATCAGTCATCAGCACACTTCATGAGGAGCCCTTAAATGATCTCCTTTTAAAGAAAAACATGAGGGAAAGGAGACAGCATAGATAGAAACGTGAATGGACTTCAGTTGGGGAGAATGTGAAAGAATGAGAAAGCCACACTAGAGATGAACGTCTGTCATTGCTAAGCTCTTATTGGTTTTATAATGGTGGCACAAGCTGCGACCTCACAGCTCCAACAGATGGAGCTCAAATCCTTGCCTGCTCACTACCTGTGTGGTACTTGCATGTCCTCCCTGTGCCCACTTCTCTTTCCTTCAGGTACTCTTATTTTTCTTCCCACATCCCAAAAATGTGTTTTCTAGGATAACTGATGAATACAAATTGGAGTGAATGTGCCCTTATGTTTGCTGGGATGGGTTCAAACCATGGGTGGAGTTGGGGGGGGAGGTTGGGGCAACCATTATTTTGGAGTAACATGCTACATATTTACATCATAAGTCATATCAGATATCATAAATTGTTACAACTGTCACGCATGGGTGCATAGGTGGCATCTTCAAGGCTTTCATACCCATCGTAATTCCATCCCTACCTGTAGATTGGTGCTGGTGCCATCATTTACATCTCACACTCTTTTGCCCTGAGATCTGAAGACCAATGGGGTGGAGGAACTCTTATGTCATTTCCGTTTCCACCGATCCTGGAGATACTTCAGATCTGACCTTATCAGGAGTGGACGGTCGATTCCATGAATGATTGATTTCACTTGTCTGATTTTTAATAAATTTGAGAACCATTCTGAAAGCATGTCTTCACGTTGTCATTATGAGTTATTGAGTGTAGATTGATGGGGTGAAATTGCAAATTTATCCATTCATAACGAAATCTACAACACAATAAAGTGTGCAGAAAGTGAAGGGATCCACTGTAGATCAGATTTACAGGCAAATTTCTCAACGAGGTGAGAAAGAGGAACGCGATGGCGTATGACATGAATCAGCAGGTTAGGCACTGCTGTCTCCCGAGGACGGCTGTGTGTTCTGTAAATCAGGTCTTAATTGAGGTAAACAAGCCTGGTTGCTCTGACAGCAGTAGCCTAACAATAAACCCCCTTGTCTTCTCCCGCCTCCAAACACGAACCAGTGTTTGTTCACAAGTGCCACATCCCTTGGGTGACACATTAGTTACAGCAGCGTACCGGATAAATATATAGCAAGATAAAGTGATCGGCCACAGCATTAACCACCCACCTAATATTGTGTAGGCCCTCCTCACAACTTTGACCCATCATGGACTCCACAAGACCTCTGGAAGTGTCCTGTGGTGCTTGTCACCAAGACGTCTGTAGCAGATCTTTTAAGTCCTGTAAGTTGTGAAGTGGGGCCTCCGCAGATTGGACTTGTCTTTCCAGCACACCACACAGATCTGTGGTGTTTGGAGGCCAAGTCAACGCCTTGAAATCTTTGTCATGTCCCTCAAACTATTCTTCAACAATATTTGCAGTGTGGCAGGTCTCATCATCCTGCCATCAAGGGATTCTGTTGGCATGAAGGGGTGTCTGTGGTCTGCAACAATCTTTAGGTGGGTGGCTCATGTCAAAGTAACATTTGCATGAATGCCAGGTCCCAAGGTTTCTCAGCAGAACATTGTCCAGAGCATGACACCACCTCAGCAGGCTTGCCTTCTTCCCATAGTGCATCCTGCTGACTTTTCTTCCCCAAGTAAATGACACACATGCACCTGGCAATCCACATGATCTAAAATAAAATGCGATTCATCAGATCAGGCCACCTTGATGCATTGCTCCATGGTCCAGTTATGACACTTGTGTGCTCATTGTAACCATAATCGGTGGTGGATAGGGGTCAGCATGGGGCATTCTGACTGGTCTGCAACTACGCAGAAAGCTGTGATGCACTGTGTGTTCGGACACCTTTCTCTCATGGTCAGAATTTAGTCTTTTAGCAATTTGGCCTACAGTAGCTCTTCTGTGGGATCGGACCAGACGGGTTAGCCTTCGCTCCCCATGTACATCAATGACACTGGTCACCAGTTCACCCGTTTTCATTCCTTGGACCACTTTTGGTAGGTACTAACCACTGTGTACCGGTAACACCCCACAGGACCTGCTGTTGTGGAGATGCTCTGTTGCCCAGTTGATTAACCATCCCAATTTGGACCTTATCACCCTTACATTTGCCCATTTTTCCTGCTTTCATCTGACTGCCCACTTACTGCCTAATATATCTCCACCCTTGATAAGTACTTGCAACAAGATGATCCGTGTGATTCACTTCACCTCCCACTGGTGTTAATGTTGTACCTGATCAGTGTAAAGTCTCTAAAACAGTTTCAAAGAATGATCATAAGTTGGACCTTCCCACCCTCACAACCTAAGACTGAGTGGTCATTGGGTTCCAAGACAATGAAAGGAATCCAGGAGGCAGAAGGTATTTTGATGACCCACTGTGAGTTGTCCTGTCACTGACTTCATGGAACAGGAGGTCATACGATTGTAGAAGTGGACACAGGACACAAGAAAAAGTCAGACATCAGTGAAAGGACAAGGTGAGCAAAATGTCTCAAGTCATGATGCATACGAAATCATGACAATCAATGACAGGTGATGGAAAACATCAGTCCATCATATGGTTTACAAAGAGGAGAGAAGTTTAAAGACCAGGTAATAAAGATTGAGACGAAAGTAAATATAAGGTACTGAAGAGTCATCAAACTAGGGATCAAGAGGCGATTACCTTTCACCCACATGCATCTGTTTTTAGCCACAGAGAACCAAGAGAAGTCATCACCAAAGCAGAAAGTGGTGGAACATCAGAGACTGACAGCTAAGTGAAGAGAGCAGAAAAATGAGAGTGGAGAAGACAGAGGAAAGTGATGCTTTATGTAGAGAATTAATATGAAAGATTCATTATTTACTAAAAGTCAACTTTCATATCGCTACCACAGCACACCTGATCTTCACCACTGCTTCTACATCAACCTTCAGTTGAACCTCCAGACTTTTGTGGGCAGAGAGGACAATTATGGGCTCAAGGAAGTCAAATCTGCAAGTGGCGCAGTTTATAGGTTTATCTGTGGCAGGTAAAAATTCACAAAATATCTTGTTGGGACAAATGTGACATGGTTACACATGCAAGCAAAAAACGTGACCAACAAGGAAGACATCAGACCGAGGAAAGAGTCAATGAACAAAGGTAACCAAGTAGAGACTGATATGATTTTAGTCTCAAGTAGACAGGCTGTGTTATTGTAGAAGTGAATGGTGTGTGGCCACGTGTATAAATGATGTTCATAGCTGCCCTATTGCATGTACAGGTATATGAATATGTTTGTATACTGTATGCATGTAAACGTTTTTTCCTTGTTGACAAAAGATGGAATAGGACGGCAGTAATATATAGCATTTACCATTTCTGGGGATGGAACTTCATGTCTTGCCTCAAACGTCTGCTCTTATTGTGTTTCCTAGCTGGGGTTCAAATGTCATTTTTATTTCCGTTTTGTTCATTTTGATGATTCTGTTTATGTTCACACTGTCGATCCTTTAGTTTCTATGCATAGATGTATCTACCACTGTGTTCTATGTGTCTTGTGGGTGGTTCCTCAAGAGGCGGGGCCACCTACCCATTACCGCAAGAGACTGCCCTCACCCCTATAAAGCCTGAGGAAAGCCTACAGTCCCTTGCGGTTCATTGAATGCTCTGGCATTGGTGAGTTGGAGAGATTTCAATTATTGATTATTTTGTTTTGTATATTTTTCTGGGGGGCGGCACGGAGGCGCAGTGGTAGCGCTGCTGTTTCGCAGTTTGGAGACCCGGGTTCACTTCCCGGGTCCTCCCTGCGTGGAGTTTGCATGTTCTCTCCATTTCTGCGTGGGTTTCCTCCGAGCGCTCCGGTTTCCTCCCACAGTCCAAAGACATGCAGGTTAGGTGGATTGGCGATTCTAAATTGGCCCTAGTGTGTGCTTGGTGTGTGGGTGTGTTTGTGTGTGTCCTGCGGTGGGTTGGCACCCTGCCCGGGATTGGTTCCTGCCTTGTGCCCTATGTTGGCTGGGATTGGCTCCAGCAAACCCCTGTGACCCTGTGTTCGGATTCAGCGGGTTGGAAAATGGATGGATGGATGGATATTTTTTTTTGTTTTTTGTATCTTTTGTTTTGTTTCTGACTTCACCTTCTGGGTTTGTGTTCTAGGACAGTAGTGCTTCGGGATTGCCTAATTTTGATAACTCTTTATTTTCCTTTGTTAAACAAAACCTATTTAAAAAATAAATCTTTTATTGATAAAGGTTCAATGTTTGCCCTTTCATTGCTAGCCAGGGTTGGTTGGGTTGGGGGGTATTTCTGGGACTATTGTGTTAAGAAACTCTCAAGTTCATAACAATTCTGGCCTTTGGATTTGATACATGCCAACCTGTATGCAACATTTGTTACCACACACTTCCAACTAAAAGGGCCAACACCCATCAATTTAGCCAATTGATGGGCTGCCAGTACTAAGACTTCAAGGGGTAGGTATCTTATTTTTAAAATTATGGAAACATTAATCAGTATAAGGCTGTAAACTGTTGCGTTTGAAGTATTGATATGATTTTTTCTTTCTCTACAGGTTAAAATGTTTTTTTGTTATTTTAGTTATTTAGTTGTTTTTACCTGCAGGCCAGTTTTGTTCTGTACTGTTCAATCAGGGGTAACGCTCTTTAGCACTAGAGCTCCGTCGTTCCCTCGATTTTTAAAACCTTGGTGTGAAGTGTTCCACTGTCGCATGCCAGTTTCTTTCATTGTGATACATGCGATTTTAAAATTATATTGAATCATATTTACTGTATCATGTAAGTCGCTATAATTTTTGTGGTGGACGACCGGGTTCCATGCCCGGCTGGGACACCTCCTCACTATATATTCAGGGGGAGCTGCCCTGGTCTGTGCAATACCTGCCCCTGGGCACTAGATGGCCGCCCCCCTGGGTTGGAGCGGTGCCTCAGTTTCCCGCAGGACTCCATGGGAATTGGAGTTGGGTGCAGCCCTGTTGGGCCCCGCAGGTGCCACCAGGGGGCACTGTAGCTGGAACTCCTGAGCCCGTATGGGCAGTGTATTCGCCACACCCGGAAGTGCAGCCGGAACTTGTCAGTCAACCACCTGGAGCACTTCCAGGTGGAATATAAAAGGGGCCAGCAGCCACCACTCAGGGGCCAGAGTCAGGAGGAGGATGAAGCTTGACGGAGAGGAGTGGTGGTGCCAGAGAAGAGTGCTTGTGCTTGTCTACTTGTGGGACTGTGTTGTGCCTGTGGGGATCACGGGGAATACATGCCCCACAGGTGAAGAAAAATAAAATCAGTTTGGTTTTATACCTGCCTCCGGTGTGAGTCTGTGTCAGGTCCTGCCCCTGTATAGCGCCTTTTTGTTACACTTTTCAGGGCTCAATTGCATAAACGATGGCACTACTCCTCTGTGTGCTCACATTGTTGGCGTACTACAGAAGAAATTGAATTGTGGGATATTGAATCAAGTGAAAGCTGGTTGGATTTGGCACACTTTGATGATACTGTATTGGGTATCGAAAATGGTAGTGAATTTCAGTACTTTTCTTAATATCATATCAAAGTTTTAAATTTTGGTATTGTGCCAACCCTGCCCACCATGTCTGGGTGCAATCTTGTGGGTGGTGATCATTGACCAACTGTCCTTCACCGACAATGATGCTACAGTCTTGTTCTTGCAGATTCATTCTATACAACATCAACAAGATCAGACCGTATTTGACAGAGTATGCAGTGCAACTCCAGGTCCAGGCTTTGGTCTTGGACTACTGCAACGCTTTGCTGACAGAAATACCGGCATGTTCTATCAAGGCGCTGCTCAAGATTCAAAATGCAGTTTTCAACAGGCACATGTCACTCCTCTCTTTAGATCATAACAATGGCTCCCTGTGTCGGCACATGTTAAATTCAAATCCTTGATCCTTGCCTATAGAATAGTCAACGGGTCAGCACAAATATACATGGAGTCAGTTCTGAGGTCCTATGCTTCTTTACAATCACTCAGGTCTGCTGATGAACAGCACAGGGTGATGCCACCTCTAGCTGGCCTGAAATCTCAATCCAGACTTCTTTCTAGATAGAGGAATGAGCTGCCCATCTCCAAAATTTCTGAGTCTCCCCATGTGATTAAGAAGCTTGTTCCATGACCGAACTATTTGGTGTTAGGGTTTAACATCTAGGAACTGTAACTCACTTCTGAACTCCTCAGCTGTGGTGACGAATTTTGTCACTTTGTCCTGTCACACTTGTTTCCAATCAGTCCCCAAGACTAATGTTGACTCAATCATGTTGACCTCATTTGTAAGTCACTTTGGATAAAAGCGAATGCTAACCAAATGAATGTAAGTGAAAATATAAGACGTGCAGAGGGAGAACAAAGCCACCTCCTGTCTTATCCTCAGAAATCAAGGCCATAGGTGCATTGGCCATTAAGAGCCGAGAATAGAAAGTAATGTGATCTGTGGTCTAGAAAATTAATACGTGCTAGGAAATTGACAACATGATATCTCACCTGTGGAGATTGGAGTTTGTCACGGGAGACAGAAGATAGTAATGTGACCTCTGGTTTCAAAAAGTAGGTGTGCTAGGTGATCAGCTTCCAAAAGTCAACAGGAGCTACTGTAGCAACATGGCCTCTCCTTCACAAACATAACAACGTCTGGGAGGCCGGTAGATATAAATCACAATGTTATCGTTTAGAACAAGAGATAGGCGGATTTGAGAATGTTCAGCTCTGTTCTAATAATGTCTGACCAGTAACAACGTAAAGGGCATCGCTACATGAAAATGAGGCGTCATAGAATCATCTGCTCACCACAGTCCAAAAGCCTAGGAATAGTCATGATCTACAGAAGATACAAGTAGAAATGAGGAATGGAGAAGACAAAGCCATGGGGCGTGAGCTGTACTCACACGAGTCATGCAAAAGGATCAGAAAACAAAGAGGAATCGCCACATGACTGTGGGTTTACTGTAGAGATGATCAGGAAATATGGCCGACAGGGTGAAACACAGAGTATAGTAATACAGAGAGAGAGAGAGAGAGAGATGCACAGATTTAATTGTGCTACACACATACGTTGCTGGTGGAGTGTGGCTGGGTCTCCGAGTAGACATCCTCTGCTCGAATGGTGGAGTTGGTGCCCCCCATCAATTGGGTGCTCATGGTGGCTCTTGGCAGAATGGCCTCACTCTGCATGTCTGAGTGCTACACACAGGCAACAACAAGACAATATGGTCAGAATTGACTTCTTTTGTTTTTTTCCCACAACTTCCTTTCCTAATTGAGATTCTTGGAGTTTAGAAACAGGCTAAGGGCAAAGAACAGACGAAAAAAATTGCAACCATCTTCCTTATCATTGTTTTTCCACTGTGTCACCAGGTTTCCACCTCAGTAGCGAAACAAAGTGGCATTTTCAGTAGGTGCTTTTCTCATCTGTGGCCAGCGTCGTGGAAACTTCATGACCTACGGGCCTTTACTTCTCTTTACTCTTATTAAAGCCAGCCACTATCGGGTGATGCTTTACTGGCCGTGATTCTAGAAGATGAAGACGAACCTGGCTTCTTTAAACAGTTTGGCCTTGCTGATTATGATCTAGGACATTTGTAGCACTATTTAGTGTCGGTCACATTTGAAGTTCGCTTCTATACCATTTTGTGTATGGCCTTGGGTTTTCTACCACACTCAAATAATGTTTACGGAGGCCAAGAAAACAAAAAAAAAAGGGTCGGTGGCGATCCTCAAGACAGGAAACTGAGCTGTCATCTGGTTGCCTGGAAAAACAAACATGGTGCTACGTGCCCGGAATAACGAAATCCTGTCTGTTATTACTGGAAGGGTTGGAATTATTGGAAAGAGTACATTATAAGAAACAAAATAAAAACCTCTGAATAATCAGCTTACCTCTCCACCGCCTTTACTGATGATGGCCAGCTCCGTGGGTTGGTATACACAGCCTCGAAGCTGCCCATTATAGCCACTGTATGGAGACACCGGCTTGTTGGCTGCAAACAAAACAGAAACAAATTGCTTCTGGTCACTGACTTTGTTGTATGAAGCAGCAGACCGGCAGATGAGCAGACAGAAGGAACTCGGCGCCCCTGTTGCAAACTGTGCACTTTTGGTGTTTTGCTGCCTCTTTTTCTTTTCATTACCTTATTTAAGATATTGTTGTCGTTGCCCTCATTTGTCACACTCCTTTACCAAGAGGTGCCTGGGAAGTGATGTTTATCTAACCAAAATGAGGGCACAAATATTGAAACCGAGGGGCATTTGGCTTACAAAGTGACACCTGATACTTTACAGATCATGATCTGCTTTGTTATCAGAGAAAGGAAAACCTCTGGAACTCCATGGCTAACATACTATACATCTCCACATGCATTGGCGACAAATCCAGACCACCCTTTAAGTCTTGTCTCCTACAGAATCTGTGTATTCTTTGGTTTAGGTTTATAGGGTCCTTATTGTCACGAGATTCTTACTTGTATGTGCTAATAAATACGCAACATGCCGCCTCTCTCCGGCAACAGGATTAGTATGTGTGGAGGATTGCTCAAAAACATTTTAAAACGTCCCGTTCCTGTTTGCTTTACAGATGTATGGGTATGCCCGTCTGATCTTCTTGTGCTCAGAGAACATTGTAACACTCAAATGATTTTTTGGTGATGCTTAGTTGATGTCAGCTATCATCTGATATGACCAATTTTTGTACTCTGCTGCCCACAGTCTCGCTGAATATAGCCACGCGATTTTAAAATGGTGTTTTTAGTAATTTCCAACAGACACGTACACTGATAATCTACTTATATTTTGCGATGTCGATTGTTCCACAGAGAAGATGCAAGAATTAATGGGAATCAGAGCCTTGTAATGGCCGACCCACCCACCCAGAACGGCAGCTACACCACCAAGACCCATGGCCTGGCAAAATGAGGAATCGTTAGATTAGACAAGCCGTACTTCTTCCAAATAACTTCCCCCAATCAACAGTTGACTCTTCCAGGGCGGATGTCGACTTTTGTCAACGGAAGGGGTTGACGGTGGTAATCAACTGTAAACGGAGACAAAACCCACTGTTGTGCTTTAGTTGGACTCTCTTTGCTAGGATGAAAGTTAGCTTCAGGGGTTTGACCGAGATTCCCTACACTCACGTGAGTAGCGCGGCACAAACAACAGGAAAAATGGCATCGACATCTGGCGAGAGATCAAGGCGAATGCTCTGTGAACAACACTGAATTGGACTCTGACTTGTCGGAGTGATCGAAAATGAATGTGAGGTACCAGCATCAGCTGGTCGTGGTGCTGAACGGGTTTGTGTAGCTGACGCACCTACGGCAACATTCACCAATGATGAGAAGTACAAACCAGATTGTGATGCACTGTGAGCGCCACTGCTGCCCCTGCACCCCGCAAAGACAGCCTGGCAGCCAGCCTGCTGCTCATTCCTGATGAACTGGCAGCCAAAGTACAAAGCTTTATTATGAAACCATTGCTTTGTGTTTTTTTGGAAAAAAATATTCAGCCCTCAAAGAGTTAAACAGACAATAAGCAAACAGTATATAAAATAGTGATGTGCATCTATTGTGGCGGGCGGCCAGGTCCCGTGCCCGGCTGGGACGCCCCTGCTGCATATGCTCCCGGGGAGCACCGATGGGCAACTCAATACCTCCCCTGGGACGCTTGGTGGCAGCCTCCCTGGCCGACGGTGATGCCTCAACCTCCCACAGGGCTCCATGGGAGATGGAGTCCTCCACAGCCCGGTGGGGAGCTGGAGTGGCCACCAGGGGGTGCTGCATGGATTCCACAGCCCAGCTGGACAAATCTTCAGCTCCACCCGGAAGTGCAATTGGAACCAGGTGGTCACGCACATGGAACACTTCTGGGTGGGCTATAAAAGGGGCCAGCTACCACCACTCAGTAGCCAGAGTCGGGAGGAGAGGACGAAGCTTCAATGGAGGAGTGGTGGTGCCAGGTATTTGTGGTGATTTGATTTGTGCTTACTTGGACTGTGTTGTGGCTGGGGGGTTCATGGGGAAGACGTGCCCTCCAGCTGAAGAAAATAAAGTCTTTTTGTGTTTTTACACGTGCCTCAGTGTGAGTCTGTGTCAGGCCGGGGGTTATACAGCGTCTATATGACACTATATTAATAGTCCGCATCCCCATATGTGAGGCTAGCGCATAACGCAGGCCCGGGGGTTGGCGAGCGAAGTAATCAGGAGGCACAGCCCCCTAGTTAATAGTAAAAAACAAACAACAGAACAATATATAATCTCACTCCCCCCCCAAAACCCCAACACAACTCACAACCCCAAACGTGAATGGCGCTACACAATAATTTAAAGTGAATCAATAAACATACAGGACAAACCCTCCCATGTCCCGACCCTGAACACGAAACAAGTATCCATATTACTAACCGAGAATGCTAAACCGGATGGACGCAGGGACATCCGGCCATGGGCCGTAGCCGCAAAAAGACGTACTGCGCAGGCGCCCCAAGAAATGAGGGGCCGCGAGAGGCGGACAAGACCACAGAAAAAAGGAGTCAAAGAAATGAGGTGGCGCGAGCACAGAAAAAAGGAAAAGGCACAGAAAAAAGTAGCCAAACGCAGGCGCCGCACGAAACCCATTGCACACGAAACTAGCACACAAAAAAAAAGAAGATGCTCGCGCACAACAGCAAAGAACACAAAGAAAAAAGAACACAAAACCACCCCACACACCCTACAAGCAACGGACGGGAGACACACAAAGAGGGGGATTCAACAAGCCCCTGGATCACAAAAAGAAAGAAGACGCTCGCGCAACAACAATCCTCACCCACCCCCGCCCCCACATCAATAAGAACTGACACCCAAAGCCACATATCTAAAGGAAACATCCATATTAAACATACGTCATCTCAACACCTTCACACTAGGCAGCATAGGTGGATCTCCTTACAATAAAGCACTATTAACCGTTCAACTGCAGAAAAGGCTCCATATTAACAGTGAGTGCGATCCTCCTTATTACTTATCCATATTTCGCACGCTGAGGAACAAACAAGTCATGAATACACGGTCACGGGTACAAAACGATTCGGATCGGATAACGGGACCAAACACACGAACACGAATGAAACAACAAAATACACGGGGGCGCATACAACGCGCTTCGGAAACTCCGGGAGAAAAAATGTCTCGGATCAAAAAACGCAAAGCTCAAGTAACCCCGTTACAGAGACGTGCCCAAATGAACAGACACAATGAACGTAGACGCATACAGCGCGCGTCTCAAAGTGCTGCATCGAAACAAGCACGATTTCAAAAGAAAGAGCTTGCGTCTCAGACATACAAAAAAGGGAGCGAAGAGACAGAATAAATGAACGCAGACGTGTACAACGCGCATATGACCTGCCAGAAAACAAGCAAGCAAGACTCCAAAAGCAGAAAGCTCAACTGACCGACATACAAAAACGGACAAGGCTCGATACAAACAATGCACGACGTAGACTGAAACGGACTTTTGGCAAAGCGGGGGCGAATCAATTAAAAATCCAAAATAGCACGTCACAAATAATGGACATGCAACAACGCGGCACTCAAACGACACAAGCAAAACCTGCCCGTCACGGACATCAACGACAGACACCTGCTAAACGCTTACGCCAGTTGGCTGACAACGCCTTCAATAATGAGTCCACTATTGAGGAAAATTCATTGGGATTAATGAATGTCATTTGCAATCATTGTCATTCAGTTCACTTCCCTGAAGAAACAACTGGCAATACAAGTAATACATTTACACGTTGTTGTCAAAAGGGTCAAATTAGACTGCCTCCTTTACATTCATATCCTGAATATCTACAGAAGCTTCTAACTAACGATGTGCCTGAAAGTACAAACTTTATGAACTGCATTAGATCCTACAATAGTTCATTTGCTTTTGCATCTACTGGAGTGCATATCAGGCCACCAAAAGGCAATGGCCCTTACTGCTTTCGCATATGTGGTTAACAAAACGCACTATATTATGTCCAAAAAATATTAATGTTAATCACATTAATAACCAGGTCATTTCATTACTTCCTGGAGAGACACGGCTCTTTCTAAGCTCTGACAAAGTTGACTCTGATGACGACAATGAACATCTGAATTTCCCCTTAGAATATTTGAACACTATTAACCCGGACGGATGACCACAACACAACCTTACCCTTAAAAACGGTGTTATTCAAGCAACAGTTCTTACAGAATCACATGCTAACAATACTGTTCTCATTCCTAGAATTGACCTTACGAGTTCTGACCTGGATTTACCTTTTACATTGAAACGCAGACAGTTCCCCATTAAACCTACATTTGCCATGACCATCAACAAATCACAAGGACAAGCCATGGACAAGGTTGGCATCTACCTCTCTGAACCCGTTTTTGGACATGGACAACTTTATGTTGCCTTCTCACGTGTTCGACGTTCATCTGACGTTAAAATTAAAGTTATAAATGATCCATGCCAAGGAAGACTCATTCAAAGAGAAGACACCATCTTTACTACTAATGTTGTATACAAAGAAATATTCCAATAAAACATTACTCTATGCAAAACACTCTATTTTTTATTTATATAGGCATCATCCAAACCTGCACACTATTCTATATCTAATTCATACATCTCACTCTTTGTCATGCCCCAACGCCAGGGGTTGGCGAGCGAAGCGAGCAGGGGGCGGAGCCCCCTAGTGATGAACAGAAAAGACGAAACACACAAAAAGTCCTGAAGGTTAAACAGTGGATGATAAACAAATATGAACCTTGTCCAGTTGGAAATTGTCCTACGGTAATTATAATACAAATGAAATTGATGGATCGCTCCTTTCCCAAATGACCAAAAACAGTCTCACCGTATGGTCCTCGGTGTATCAGTATGATCCAGAACCCCGGGGATGGTGAAATCGTTAAATGTCTGGAGTTGAAAGCAGCAAGCAGTATAAAGGTGCATGATGATCTGTACCGGCATTTTCTTTTTAATCTTTCCTTTTTCTTCTCTTTCATCCTCTTGTTTAAGTAGAAATAACTCAGATGAAATCGGTGTGTTGACAGGAAAAAATATCACAAGGGGCTCACGGTTCCACAGCGCTAAACATTTAAATGGACACAAACAGACTGTTTATAAATGGGACAATGCTATAAAGGACACGACTCAGCACAAAACACAGTTGACGCACCCGTTCATGTAGCACTGCTACAACCTGAAGTCTGTCCTATTGTTTGTCTGACAAAACTGTAACCTGGGAAATTGGAGTAGAGTTTTCAAAACCAAAACTATCTTTTTCTTAGAATATCCACAAACTTGGATGATGATGAAACTAAAAGGTTGATCTTTATAGTGTTGTGCCAGCTGATATGAGCTGCTTAACTTCTGGGACCTGGCACTGAAGCAACATGAGGCCGTGTCATGAGGATGGCGATTCAAAATGGTGGCACCCCAGGAGAAACAAAATGGCGATGGAAACAGCATAAATAATTTTAAATTGTTAACTGAAACAAAAAAAAAGCCAAACATATGATTTAGTGCTTCATAAAACCTCAAATGAGAAATACAAATTAGGAAACGCAAGTGTTCAGAAACTGCCAGGTATTCATTCAGATATCATAACATGGAGAAACTGGTGTGTAACAACATTATTTCTTCTGTAGCTCAAAATCACACAATCTGCAATGGGCTTTAACAGGCCCTGTTTTTGACAGCCCCCTAGCCTCGACTCCCTAAGACAGCGGTTCTCAATCTGCGGGGCGCGCCCCCCGAAGTAACAAAAAAGAGGGTGCGAATGTTGCCATATGTGGCGTAATTTCGCTATTCATAGGGAAATTTTAAACTTGTAGCGGTGTATCGGCAGCAAAAAATATAGGAATAAATTTTATTAGGGTTTCAAAAAAACGTTAGGGGGGCACGATTAAAACTGTTATGAAAACTCGGGTCGTAAATACTTAAAGGTTGAGAAACGCTGACCTAAGAAGACAAGAAAAAGAACTCCGCAAAAAAATTGGAAGAAATCTTGGGAAAGTCAATGCAGAGAGAGACCCCCTTCCAGGTAGGTTGGGTGTTACAAAAAACACACACACAAAACAGAACACAAGTGATGCTCTTCACAGAGCTCGATGACCAGTCTATCATGGCCACTTCAGCAATACAATACAACGATACAAACTACAAGGCAAAATGCAAGAACAGAAGATACAACTCGCTAAATACAGAACTACAGAAACCGTAGGAGAAGTTTGTGTTGTTTCTTGGAGGAAAAGTGTTAGAAGGAACAGCATAACAGCACCAGCAGAGAGGGAGACGTGACTAAAATCAAAGTTGTACATTCTATCAGGGGTCATAACCGTAGTCAGAAAATACCCAAACAGCTAAGCCCAATGCGAAATCCCAAGATGAAAACAGAGAGCACACCAAGGGATTTTAACAGAATGTCAGTCACACACGCTTACTACAATCCTGCATGTCTTTTGCAGTCTGCATTCAGAAACTTGGGGTGACCAGAAAGTGCCCACCATTATACTGTCATGACAGTGACCTCACATTAAGTGACTTCTGGCAGTCATGTGGTAGCAACGAGGATGGAAACACAAACATTGCTCAAAATGACGGCGCCCATAAGAAAAAAGAAATGATAGTATATCCATCCATCCATCCATCCATTATCCAACCCGCTATATCCTAACTACAGGGTCACTGGGGTCTGCTTGAGCCAATCCCAGCTAACTCAGGGCGCAAGGCAGGAAACAAACCCCGGGCAGGGTGCCAGCCCACCACAGGGTGCTCACACCCACACACCCCCACACATCAAGCACACACTAGGGACAATTTAGAATCTCCAATGCACCTAACTTGCATGTCTTTGGACTGTGGGAGGAAACCGGAATGCCCGGAGGAAACCCACGCAGACACAGGGAGAACATGCAAACTCCACGCACGGAGGACCCGGGAAGCGAACCCAGGTCTCCTAACTGCGAGGCAAATGATGGTATAGCAAGATGGAAATCCTTTCAGTTTATCGAAAATGATAATGATAATAATAATTCTTCACATTTATGTAGTGCTGTTCTCACTACTCGAAGCATAAGGAGCCACTTCAACCACCACTAATGTGTAGCATCCACCTGGATGATGTGACGCAAGCAGCCATTTTTCCATCAGTATGCAACACCACACATGAAGTGGCGAGAGAGATAGCCAGTTAGGGGTCAGAACTTTTGAAATTCTCACTCTGATTCTCTAGTCACATCCTGAGCTGTGGTTCCTAAATCTTGTCTTTCTGGTGTTGGCCATAGCTAGTTATTATTATGATCCATCATCTGATTTCATCTCAATTTCACATCACTGCTGCTCTGTGCAGTCCGTATAGTCACCACTAGTGTAGCACAAAATAATTCATGGGTCCCACCACAAGAGCGGATGTTGGGTCCAAGTCACAAAAAAAAAACAAAGAAGAAGCATCTGAAACACACCCGTCCTGTCAGAAACTGTTCATACAAATGTTTTGATTGGACATTAAATTAAACTAAACTTGTGCTGTGCGTGGTCAGTTTGTTGCAATGCTGCTGTGGTGTTAACAGAAAACTAATGAAGCGTTTGGAGACAGCTGCATTTTAATTCACTTATCTGCGTTCAAGTACAGCATATCGTTACCCCTACCTGGGCCTGGGCCTGGGCCTGGCAGCTTGTAGCAACTGCACAATACGGATACGCGATTCCTACACTTCACCACCCGTACAGGGGGTGGACGATGTTTGAAAGCATAAGAGCACAACCATATTCGGTCCTCGTCCCCTCTTGCCACGATCCCCTTCTTAACAATTTGCAGCAATAAAACACAACAGGAAATGGAACAGAAAAAATATATTAACAGGTGCTGCTACATAAACTTAACCGGTGCTTGAGTGCTCCTAAGTGAACCCCTTCCCCAGACGCCCTCCCTGGCGCCCCGTATACTAAACCCCCGGTTTGACACAGACAAAAGAAAAAGAAAAAATAAATAATGAGAAAAAACTGTTCTTTGATAATGCAAACGATTAGTTTCACAGAGTCCAAAGATATAGAAAACACGAAATCCTGCAGTTAGTTCCTCCTGGAAGCAGGAAACACAACCGTCCTTTAGTGGGACGGCTTCTCCGCGGACTATCACGAAAACGAAATTCAGGAATCCGACTCACCAGACGGGAGCACCAGACCCTGGCCTCTTCTCGGGGATTCGTCCTTAAAATATTTCTTCGGGGTGGCCACCCATGAAAAGCAGACGTCCCTGGGTGAAGTAAAATCCTGAATAGTTCTAGGGCGTAGATAGTCGCTGCGATGCCTTGAAAATTGTGTCTTTGTTCTTCCTCCTTTCTTTCTCCTCCCTACTTGTTCCGCCATTCCCCTTAAAAAGAGAAAATTTCCCGCCGAAAATCCTTGCCTCTCTCGGTTGTTATGGCAACCATACGCCGGCATCAGGTAGCTGGAAAGTGTACTCGGGCGGGATCCTCCCAGAACGGGACGTCACCAATGGTGCCTGAAGGGCTATTTAAAACACCCTCCCAGTCAACATTATGAAGTGACGGACAATTCAGAAGGCTAACCCGACTGTCCGTTATGTAGCCTTGCTACAAGCTTGCTTGGCATATCTTTAAGAATAGGCTTGTGGTGGTTTGCAATGGGATGAGGTGGGCAGGGAGGATAAGAAGCAGAAGAAGAAACCCTGTCTGTTGAGCCCGCTGCAATGCTAGACATGATCTGCTTGGTTGATGATGACACTGGTCGCATTTCGCCAGTTCCCTCTTCCACTGATGATTATCTTTAGTAGTGTGGCAATGGCTTCTTGTGCCAGATGCTTGCTTTTGAGCACCACTTACTTACTTACTTGCTTCTTCTTATCATGATGGAGCTCTTTGTTGCCTACCAGCTAACTTTGTCAGATTTCAACTATCATCTCACTTACTCGTCTGCTGCACAAGACATCACGTGATGCGACACATCAGTTTACCACTGTGTTGCTCAGCCCACAAACTGCACAAATTATTTATTTTTTCCAAAAAATGAAGAATATATTTTTGTGGAGGTCTGACAAGGAAGCCCTTTGCAGAAGAACACAAAAACAACATTCCAATAATGAAGTATGGTGGAGGGAGCAGCATGATTTGACACTGTTCTGCTGACTCACGGCCTGCACAGCTTGCCATCACTGATGAAAAATGAATTCCCAAATTTATTAAGGTATCCGACAGGATAATATCACCGGTGGCTGTTCACTGTCTAACGCTGGATAATGTGGCAGGACAATGACCCGAAACAACAAACTAAATCTACTACAAAAAGGAGAACCTGGCCAGACATGAACTCAATGGAGGTGAGCATCAAGGGAGACATTCATACACCAGACATCTTAAGAATATGGCTGAGCTCAAGCAGTCCTGTGATGAAGAACGGTCCACAAATGGTCCAAAAATTCCTCCATAGCATACTATGAGTGTTTGATGGGTGTGTTCAATAAAGACATGAAAAATTAGAATCATTTGTGTGCTGCTAACATACACTCAGTGGCCACTTTATTAGGTACAACTGCTTGTTAACATAAATACCTCATCAGCCAATCACTTGGCAGCAACTGTCAACATTGTCAAGATGACCTGCTGAAGTTCAAACCGAGCATCAGAAAGGGGATTGAAGTGATTGTGAAGATCGCCTGGTTGTTGGTGCCAGACAGGCTGCTCTGAGTATTTTAGAAACTGCTGATCTACTGGGATTTTCACACACAACCATCACTAAGGTTTACAGAGAATGGTCAGAGAAAGGGAGAACATCCAGTTGTCGGGGTGAAAATGACTTGTTGATGCCTGAGGTATGAGGAGAATGGCTGGACTGGGTCAAACTGATAGAAAGGCAACAGGAACTCAAATAAGCACTTGTTACAAGCGAGGTGTGCAGAAGAGCATCTGTGAACACACAACACATCAAACCCTGAAGTAGGTGGGCTACAGCAGCAGGAGACCACACTGTGGGCCACTCCTGTCAGCTAAGAACAGGAAACTAAGGTGACAATCCACACGGGCATCCTCAACAAAATTGGACAACAGAAGATTGGAAAATCTGATGAGTCTCGATTTTTGTTGCAACATTTTGGATGGTAGGGTCAACAACATGAGAGCAGGGATTCATCCTGCCTTGTATCAACGGTTCAGGCTACTGGTGGAGGTGTAATGGTGTAGGGGATATTTTCTTGGCACACTTTGGGCCCCATAGTACCAATTGAGCATCATTTAAATGCCACAACCTACCTGACTATTGTTGCTGATCATTAAGACCACAGTGTACTCATCTTCTGATATCTCCATCCAGCAGGATAACACGCCATGTCACAGATCATCTCAAACTGGTTTCTTGAACATGACGATGAGTTCACTGGACTCAAGTGGCCTCCACAGTCACCAGATCTCATTCCAGTTGAGCACCTTTGGGATGTGGTGGAACAGGTGATTCGCATCATGGATGTGCAGCTGACAAATCTGCAACAGCTGTGTGATGCTATCATGTCAATATGGACCACAATCCAGGAGGAATGTCTCCAGCACCTTGTTGAATCAACGCCATGAAGAATTACTGAAGGGAAAAGGGAGTCCAACCCGGCATTAGCAAAGTGTACCTAATAAAGTGGCCGCTGAGTGTATGCATATTTGGATTGTCTATACTTATGACTCAGATGAAGATCAGATACAGTTAGGTCGATAAATATTTGGACAGAGACAACTTTTTTCTAATTTTGGTTTTGTACATTACCACAATGAATTTTAAATGAAACAACTCCGATGCAGTTGAAGTGCAGACTTTCAGCTTTAATTCAGTGGGGTGAACAAAACGATTGCATAAAAATGTGAGGCAACTAAAGCATTTTTTGAACACAATCCCTTCATTTCAGAGGCTCAAAAGTCATTGGACAAATTAAATAACTGGAAATCAAATGTTCATTTCTAATACTTGGTTGAAAACCCTTTGCTGGCAATGACAGCCTGAAGTCTTGAACTCCTGGACATCACCAGATGTTGGGTTTCCTCCTTTTAATGCTCTGCCAGGCCTTTACTGCAGCGGCTTTCAGTTGCTGTTTGTTTGTGGGCCTTTCTGTCTGATGTTTAGTCTTCAACAAGTGAAATGCCTGCTCAGTTGGGTTAAGATCAGGTGACTGACTTGGCCATTCAAGAATTTTCCACTTCTTTGCTTTAATAAACTCCTGGGTTGCTTTGGCTGTATGTTTTGGGTCATTGTCCATCTGTATCATGAATCAATTTGACTGCATTTAACTGGATTTGAGCAGACAGTATGTCTCTGAACACCTCAGAATTCATTCGGCTGCTTCTGTCCTGTGTCACATCATCAATAAACACTAGTGTCCCAGTGCCACTGGCAGCCATGCACGCCCAAGCCATCACACTGCCTCCCTCCACCGTGTTTTACAGATTATGTGGTATGCTTTGGATAATGAGCTGTTCCACACCTTCTCCATACTTTTTTCTTGCCATCATTCTGGTAGAGGTTGATCTTGGTTTCATCTGTCCAAAGAATGTTTTTCCAGAACTGTGCTGGCTTTTTTAGATGTTCTTTAGCAAAGTCCAATCTAGCCTTTCTATTCTTGAGGCTTATGAGTGGCTCGCACCTTGCAGTGCACCCTCTGTATTTACTTTCATACAGTCTTCTCTTTATGGTAGACTTGGATATCGATACGCCGACCCCCTGGAGAGTGTTGTTCACTTGGTTGGCTGTTGTGAAGGGGTTTCTCTTCACCATGGAAATGATTCTGCGATCATCCACCACTGTTGTCTTCCGTGGACATCCAGATCTTTTTGCGTTGCTGAGTTCACCAGTGCTTGCTTTCTTTCTCAGGATGTACCAAACTGTAGATTTTGCCACTCGTAATATTGTAGCAATTTCTCCGATGGGTTTTTTCTGTTTTCGCAGCTTAAGGATGGCTTCTGTCACCTGCATGGAGAGCTCCTTTGACCGCATGTTGTCTGTTCACAGCAAAATCTTCCACATACAAGCACCACACCTCAATTCAACTCCAGGCCTTTTATCTGCTTCATTGATAATGACATAACGACGGACTTGACCACACCTGCCCATGAAATAGCCAAAGAGTCAATTGTCCAATTACTTTTGAGCCCCTGAAATGAAGGGATTGTGTTCAAGAAATGCTTTAGTTGCCTCACATTTGTATGCAATCGTTTTGTTCGCCCCACTGAATTAAAGCTGAAAGTCTGCACTTCAACTGCATCGGAGTTGTTTCATTTAAAATTCATTGTGGTAATGTACAGAACCAAAAATAGAAAACATTGTCTCTGTCCAAATATTTATGGACCTAACTGTACATTTTATGACCAATTAGTACAGAACAGCAGGTCATTTCAAAGGTTCCCATTCTTTTCCTTGCTATTGTATGTCTTTACACTGATGGAAAAGTAGCACTGCTGAAAATAATCTTACCAACCATCCCTTAACAGTTAATCCACTTCAACAAAGGGTCTCAAATGGTAACATTATCCACTAAGACCTCCACACCCCCCCCCCCCCACATCCCCCACACTGCTCCACCCCAGGCCTAAAATTATATATGCTGGAATTTCTCCACTGCTTTACAATTGCACATAGCTGTTTCAGGCCAACCTCACTAGAACTGCTGAATTTGTCGACACAGACATCTTCACATCATTATGCAGAAACAAGATAGACCTGCAAGTCGAGGGTGGGCAGAATTTACCCAAGCAAAAAAAAAGCAACGTAGGTTAGTCGATGGAAATCTGAACCATCTGGACGGGGTGACCCTTTGTACATTAGCCTGCTCGTTCTTTTCTTCTTTTTCCTGCAGCCGCCTGGGAAACTTTTAAATTGTGCTAATGCCTAAAGAAACTTGCCGTACCAGGTGTACAGCAGCTCTTACTTTTTATAAAGTGAAACTTCATCACGTAGTCCGGGGCTGACGCTGGGCCAGAGCCAACAACAATATCCTGCCGTCCAAGGTCACATTCCACACACAGAGGGCTTCTGTTAGGCTCTGGGGAGGGAAGCTGAAAGGAGAGCAATGCCTGAGGGTCAATCCAGAAAACAAACATGACTTCTACACGTCCAAGGACCTGCTCCCAAATTATATACCATGAAGGTCCAGAGCTGGAGAAGAGCCATGCTGCATTACTATCCACTGGTCAAAGAATGCTAGAATTGGTGGGTCCGTCTTGGTCAGATATGAGAGAGAAGGAGAGAGGGTGGCGTGTATGTGTGCGAGTGACCTGTGATGGACGTGCCTTATTATTCCTGGTGTTGCTGGAATTGTGCTCTAATCCCCCCGATATGCATTAAGTGGTTTTGCTAAGGTAGCTGGCTTTTATATTAAAGGAATTCTTTTTATGTGTTACTTACTTCGTGTAGTGATGGCAGAGACAAGTTTTAAATATCATGTTTTCATACATTCCCTGAGATGGACTGGCCCCCCTTGTCCAGTGCGTTGTTCCTATCTTGCACCCTGTGCTTGCTCCAATAGGCTCCAAGCCCCCCCGTGACCCCGCTCTGGATTAAATGGTACGTTTTCATGCAGAACGGAAGTAAATCTAAGTTTGTGATATAGCAGGTGACCAACACTGACAATACCAAAAAGTCTGAATTAGCGTCAGCCGCCCTGATTTGGGGGGGTTCAAAAGACATGTAATGGTTTACTTCATGAGGTGGAAGTGCATATTGAACAAGAATAGTTGCATCATACATTTGAAAGATTCAACTGTGTGTTTCAGTTTAAACGTTAAACTAGTCTAAATGTCCTCAAGTGTAATAGATATTTATCATTTTTCACTCTCTGATGGAGGTCCATAGGGGGGCCATCGATCCCTTATAAATGATCAAAAGTCAAAAATAACATCAGATTCATAATCACTGCCCTTGAAATAGTCTAAAACGATACCCTACACGCCTATGTGTGAAATTTATCATTTCACCTTTGTCACAGGTGGCTGGGGGTGGTACCCAACTGGGACCCCCTTGGAGGACCGGAGGAGGGCTTATGCCTCCCCCAGACCATGTGGGGGCGACCAACCCTGGTGGCTTTGGGGACCATGGATACAGAACTTTGGAGCTCAACCCTGTAGGAGGCCCGTGGTCACCGCCAGGGTGCGCCCCAATGCCTGAGGAGACCTGGCCCTCAGCACTTCCACCACACCCAGAAGTGCTGGGGGGAAGAAGACCAGGGACACTCGGAGTGCTTCCGGGTGCGCAGCCGGCACTTCCACCACACAGGGGAGTGCCGGCGGAAGATTGTCGGGAGGCACCTGGAGCACATCCGGAGTGCTTATAAAAGGGGCCGCCTCCCTCCATTGGATGGCTGGAGCTGGGAGGTCGAGAGACGAGGTCTTGGTGGAGAGGAGTGGAGGCGGCTTGAAGGAAGAAGAGGCATTGGATAGAGGCCTGGACTTTTGGGGGTGTTCTTTGGGGTTGTGTGTGCAGTTGTACATGATAGTATATGGTGTAAATAAATGTGTGGTGGTGCTTTTAAACATGTCTACCTGTCTGTGTCCGGGTCACGTTCCACACCTTCTAGGAATGGATCTTAATGGGCTAGGACCACCGTTGAAAATCAAATATGAAAAAATATTATATTTGTGGTCAGCAACCTCGAAACAGCATAAATGTCACTATTACCGATACCCATTTTTTTGAAATTTCGTGAAAAGAGGTAACTTTGTCTCCTCGTATCCCATTAAAATCCCTGGGGTCAGTTAAGGTGGTATGCAAAACTTCAAGTGCTTCTGCTGAGTTTTACTGAAGACACCTATTGGTTTATTGTTTATCATAAGGATGTAATTTTCTGCACAAAATATGGTCCAAAAATGGTCTAAAAATGAGTGGTTTTAGGGTATGGGGGGCAAAAAGTTCAATGTCATCCATGACTAGACAGCAAGACGAGTTGAATGGCATCAACACATGTGGGGGTTTTCTGCTACCAGTGAAAGTGGAAGTGATTTCAAAGCAATAAGGAATAAATTCTTAGGAAACTGTCATGCATGTGCATCCGAGGGTCACCTTCCTGGCTCATCTGAGGTAAGCGCTACCACTCCGGGACACCAGGGGCCACGTTTACTAACTCTTGTATCTCTCTGATCACCCACAGCTCTAAGAAGACGTCCACTGAGGGCAACTGACCATGCCCCTTCGAGTCTGGGAGCCATAAAAGTGAGGGGCTCTCAAGAAGTGGCATCTCCCCACCTTACAGAGCTCTGTCCCCATAAAAAGACCACTCACTTGAGCCTATCACTAAGATGCTATGATGTTAACATTTATTAACTCTGCACTATCATGCACCTATCATTTTCAGTAAACGGGGTGGGCCAGTTGGCACCCCAACGGTCCATTTGAGTCCTCTCCTTCCTCGAACTTCCAAGAAAAAAATCTCACGTTGCATAGTTCCTGTCAACCAGCCGTATGCTCACAACGTGCAAAACAATTGGATTTGTACGAAATAAAACACTAAGGTCTGTGTGTCCAGTCCCTCAGAGCATTCTGATTGGTCAGTTTGGCTATGTTGGGATTGGTCAGATTGGCTTGGCTGACACGACGAAAGAGAAAGTGCGGGTGTGAGGCTCACGATGAGGAGTAAACGTGTAGGAGGCACGCTGAGAGAGTCCCCTTCAAAGATAGAAAGTATAAAACCGGACAGGAAGTGAGAAAGGCGCCTCGAACATAATGACAGCGTCTGAGAATAAAGGCTTTACGGGAACGCACTTGAGAGTGGGAGCTCCAACGAAAGAGATGTTCAGACACAAACGTATACGGTAGAAAGGTGCTGAAAGTACACATAGGGAAGAGATACCAGTTACCTGGTACTGTGGCTAGTTGTTAAATAAACCACCTCAGGAAGACGCACTTGTGAGTGACGTGAACGTGAATTATAGACCTGACCCCCCATTGTCACTTTTATATTCTACTGGAGCATCTCAGGATTATTTAGCGACAGTCTGTGAATTGACCCTCTGCTTCTTTAAGTATCTCAGGTATGCACAAGCATGAGGCGTATTCTCTTCCTGCCTGTATTTTCACTCGCTTGTCTTTAACCTCTTAACCGCCCTCTGCCAGATATATCCGGCATCGTAGCGTTATTGCTGACGCCTTACTGCCGGAATTATCCGGCACATTTGCCTGTGGTTATGTGAATGCCTGGCGCGTAGTATAACTGACAGTTTGGCGTGGGTATTATTACTACGTTGTATTTCGACAACTCTGCGCTTGTATTGGCCGGTCACGTGATGTAATTCGGAAGTGAAAACTGTGAATATGGCGAAACGTAAACTGACTTCAAGTGAGGTTATGCAGGCGATTTTG
Organism: Erpetoichthys calabaricus; assembly: GCF_900747795.2. NCBI lineage: Eukaryota > Metazoa > Chordata > Cladistia > Polypteriformes > Polypteridae > Erpetoichthys > Erpetoichthys calabaricus. The sequence continues at coordinate 16,051,149 of NC_041407.2, forward strand.
GACAATAATTCTGATCATGATTGTAGCAGTTCTGAAGAAGATTTTAGCGACAATGATGATCAGCAACGTGCGCTGCATGATACTGTGAATGACGATGCATCGGATGATGGCGATGAGTGGGTGTATGCCCAACATCTCAACTGGACTGCTGCCCGTTATCTGAGCCAGATAAGAAAGATCCAAACCGTGACCGCTTGTTCAAGCTACGTCCTTTGATTGACCATTTATTTGAAACATTTCAGCAGGTATTTCAGCAGGTAAATACTGCTTGAATAAAGTTAAAGTAAAAAAACGAAAATTGTTCAGATTTCGCCCGGCATGGGGAATATTTAGGGAGTTGGCGGTTAAAGGGTTAACTTTTAACCGTTAGCTGTGCTCGTCTTTCAGTGGCAGCTTTTTGTTGATAGCCTATGAATTGCAATGTTAGCCAATGTGGGCTGGGCTTCTGACCAATGAATTTGGCGGGGGGGGGGGGGGGGTTATTCAATTCAGATATTCCCCATTTGCAGCATAATTTGTTGATGTGTTTACCTGGAGGCGCTAATGCATGATGGTGCTTATGCAATGGTATAAAAGGATCACCCTTTCATCCTGTCTCTGTTGTGATGGATGGCCGGCTAAATATTCCGACCCACACCTCCATGCCGCCAGGTGGAGCTCTCCCAACAGCATGGAGGTTCCCCGAATTCCAGCAAGGCCTTATGGACCTTGTAGTTTCTATACACAGCCCTGCTGGATACCATGGGGACCACCAGGAGCCGCTGTAGGGAGGTTTGGGGAGTGCTATGTGCCCTATAACCTGGAAGTACTTCCTGGTCACGTGAACAGGAGAAACAACGTGCTTCCGGGTTGAAGAAAGGAGCTTTTATCCGACCCGGAAGTGTTCACAGTCACATGGACAGAAGAGAGAAACGCTTCCGGATCATGGACTATATAAAGGAATCTGGGAGACCAGAACACGGAGCTGAGCTGGGAGGAAGGTTGGCTAAGTGTCTGGGAGAGGAGGATTGGTGTTGGATTTTTTGATTATTGTATGTGTAGTGTGGAGTGGAGGGTGCTTAGTGCGCAGTATTGTAATAAAAACAAAAAGTATTGCACTTTTACCTGGTGTTTGGCGTGGTACCTAAGGGTTCAAGAGGTCGATAACAACCTCTACTGCTACACTGTCCAAGATTACGGATATCCTAAAGACTTTGCCTGTGTTAACTTTCCTATTCACTTTTCTGGTTCAAGACCTTTTCTTTTGAAATTATATTTTGACTTTGGGTTTTATGTGTTGGGGTTAGAAGACAGTTCTTTGTATTCCCACTTGCTTTGATTATAGACTGCATCTCCACTTCCGGTTCCTTTATTCCTTCTCCCCGTGCTGATTCTTTATAAGTGTGTGATGCCCTTTTTTCTGGGTGCTCTACGCTGCCTTCCCTTTCATTTCATACTTACCTTTCAGGATCTAATTGCCCCTTCCAAAGCTCTAAAATCCACACCTTTCTTCCAATGTGTCATACGTATATAACCCCTTGGCTGGCTTCCTTGCACTTATTACCTGTTGGTTTCAGGCTCCATTAACGGTTGTTCACAGAACCCCAAAATCAAACCTCCTTACACTCACCTCCCAAAATCCCCAAATAAAGGGGTCCATGAAATGCAAACTCATGAGACAGTGGGGGTCTTCTGAAACTAGACTCCATGCTGGTCCTAAACCCAAAAGGAGGTTCTGACATCTGCTAATAAAGAACAAGCGTTGCTGTTGTTTTGGTTAACTTGCTGTTCCTAAAAGGTCCACTCACTTAAACAACACTAGAATGGAGCTCACTTGTGCTCTAATAATGAAAATTTACAATGAATTAGTAGATGGGGTCAGGGGAGTGACGCTGAAAGCAGCTACATTTTCACCTAATGTTATGGTCAGCATGGTGGCACAGCCGTTAGTGCTGTGGCCTCACATCTCTAGAGACTGGACTTACATTCTCTGCCCAGTCACGATTTTTGAAGTCCCAGACGTAAATATGAGATGGCTTGGTGGCACAGTGGTTAGTGCTGCTGCCTCACAAATCCAGAATCTAGGAGCAACTGCGCTCGGTGAAGGGAGCTATATAAAAATAAGCGGAAACTGAACTGAATTCTCCCCACGTCAATTTGGACTTTCCTCCAAGGTACTCCAATTTAAACCTCAAAGGCATGCATGTTAGATTCATTGGTGACCCAAAAGTGGGTGGGCACATGCCCCACGCTACACTGGCATCCCATCCAGGTTTGTTTCTGTTTCCTGCCTTGTGCCCAGTGCTGCAGAGAATCACACTCATGGCCCTGAATTATACTACTTGTATTTAAAAATGACCCTTTTTTAATTCTACAGAACAGAATTTGTTCAGGTCAGCATGGTGGCACAGTGGTTTGCTTCACTGCCTCAATCACTGTCGCAATCTGCGTGGGGTATGCATGTTCTCCCCATCTCTATGTGGGTTTTTTTTCTGGTTTTCATGCCCCATCCCATGGATGTGCTGTTTCAAAGACTTTATAAATGGTCCCCATTTGAGTGAGTGGGCCGAGTGGTGCCCCCTCTGGGGCTGGTTCATGCTTTGCACCCGAGACTGTCATTTCCTCTGCATTCTGACCTGCATCTAGGAGTGGTGGAGTCTCGTTTATGTATAAAGGGCTGATGTGCTGTGTTTACGAGCTGCCGAGATATTTCACACAGTTCTGGGAAAACTTCTGGAATTTTCTTTCCAAGTCAGGAAAGAACTGAACGTCAGAGGTGACTGCTTACAGTTGAAAAGAAAGAATGAGAAATTCAGGGGGTGGAGGACTAGTCAGTAAGGTGGGTCCGGAGTCCTCACTGGGCACAGGAGATTCATCTGTCGTCAGAGACAATGGAACGATGGTTAAGAGTGGTGAACCGCATACCAAATCTGACCGAGGGTCATGGGGAACCGGAGTCTGTCCCACCAGCACTGACTGCAAGGCGGTCACCAACCATGGAAGGGGTGCCAGCCAGTTGCACGACCCGCTTTCAGATATATCCACAGAACATCAGCTTAACAAGATCTGAAATGTACCCGGAGAAACCCTACACAAACTTAGGAAGAACATGAAAAGTCCAACTAGAGAGTCAACACCCATGGGATCTGAACCCAGAGCACTGGATCTGGAGCAGGCCCAACCACCCGACCACCCAGTAGTGAATAACCATACCTGAACTGGGCTCGTCCATGGAGAAGGCCTTGTTTTCCACAAACATGTTCGCAGGGCTGTGCTCCTTCAGGATGTTCTCGTAGCCAACCCCCCTGTTGGTGTACAAGGTTTCCGAGTAGTTCTGCTGTGGCTGGGAGTCCTTTGTGAGGAAACACAACTCGGGGATGATGTACAGGAGCAGGAAACACCATGCGTTGGACACCAGTGCGATAGCCAAGGTGGGGTCGTCCCAAGAGAGTTTGTTCAGCTTTCGGTTTGCGTAGACATACATGACAATCCACGTCACCCAGATGGCCACCGAGAAAGAGGCCGTTACCAGAATGAAGACTCCGTGCTTCTTCCAGCGTTTGTACTGTCCCACCTGGGCAGGAACACCCGCCACCAGAATGGCGAGCAGAAGCACCATGACATAGATGAGGGCCATGGCAAAGTCCATGTTTGCAATGCTGCAGGGATCCAGAGGGGTGGAGGAGCTGTTGCTGGGGCGCACGAGAGACAGAATGAGCCACTCTGTGTTGATGATGACTTCCACGAGCCAGAGAGCTAACGCACCGAGGCCTAAGATCCATCCACGGGTGCCCCTGTCCTTCCGCACGAGCAGGTTGAGCTGGACGCAGTGGGCCAGCAGGCATGAGAAGCAACCTGCAAACAGGACGCCGAAGAGGAAGTGGCGCGAGGCACAAGTGGCAAAGTTTTTCTTCACAATGAAGTCAAACGTGAGCCCAAAGAGACCCATCGTGGACAGCAGGAAGCCCACTTGAAGTCCCACCGTGCTCTTCTTCTTCTTCTCTGTGATGAAAGGCACTGAGGCGACCAGCACAATGACCAGTACAAAGCAGCTCACCACCCCCGCCGCAGCAAAGGCTTCCAGGACCACCCCCCAGATGGTGGCGGTGTCACAGAGGTTGTAGTAGAGGGAGTCCACCTCCTGACCACAGCCGAGTGGAATGTTGTCATTGGACTGTGCCCATGTTACTGGAGAGCATTTCAGGACGAGGCCAAGCAACAACAGCAGGTGGCACTGACGAACGCTAGGATCAGTGAAGGCCCCCATTCCTGAAAAAGCAAAGGAGAGCGACAATAAGGAAGTAGTCGGCAGTAATGTATACCATTGATGTGAGATGATCAACTGAGAACCACAGCAAAAAATAAGTCCGCCATCTTGACAAGAGCCAATCACAGCATCCATCCTTAAGGTTTCTGGGATCATGAAATGGTCTATGGAAACACGTGAAACTAGGAAGTCTTTTGGTCACAAGATCAATCATTTCTCACATTACTCTATATGATATCGTCCATCCATCCATCCATCCATCCTGAACATCTAGCATGAGGTAAGAAGCAAACCAAGACACTACACCAGTCATTCACGGGGCACACTTGCACAAGCACTCCATTAAGACCAGTTTAGTCACCAAACATGTTGTACGCCATTAGACGCTAACCAGAGGCGGTCAATCAACTGGTCATCTGAGGGGCTCCTTCTATGAAAGATAAGGCATGCGCATTCCAGGCACTGAGGGGGGACCGATGGTTGACAAACGCTGATGATGTTGAGTGTGTGCTGCTATCCACAGTGTGAAAGCAAAAGTGTGCATGCTCTGTACACCAAGGGGCCTGTGCTCCTTAAAGTCTGCAGTATATTCACAAAAGGGCCGCCGTTTGTGCTACTGAAGGGGCATGCGCTCTCTGGACACTGAGAAGGACCCAACCCACCAGCCCTGATTTTCTTAAATAGCACACAGGGGCAGGAAAAGTTTTGGTATTAGGCTGTATCTGCAAACCTGGATGATAAAAAGTCTGCATTGTCAGCTTAGGAGTCGCCATGCTGATGGAGCATCTTCTAGGACAAGTTGCCCAACAGCCCATAAACGTGTCCCAGACTAAGGGTGCTTGTGACAGAAACAAGATGGCTCTATGGGAGAATGTATTTAAAGAGTGACCTCCCAAACCCTTCAAAGTCAGAATTATTAAAGGCCAAGGAGAAACCATAAAAAATAAGAAATAAATGCCTGGGAAAGACAACTTGAACTTTGGAGTTTTGGATTTTGTGCCTGTTTTTCATTTAATTATTAATTACTGACTTTCCTTGCTTTTTTTCCTTGTTTCTTTTCTGTTCTCCTGTTTAGTTTTTCTTGGTTTTTGTTCTTGCAATTTTGTAATTTTGGATTTTGTTTTTGAATTCTACGTTTTTTGTTTCTTTTACCTTTGCATTTTCTTGAAACTCTTAGTTTTGGAATTAGAATTTACATTAAATATTTCAATTAAGTTTTTTGTAGCCATTCCTTTCTTGGCATTAGTTTGGAGTGTTTCTATCTATCTATCATATAGTGCCTTTCATATCTATGTATCTACAGGGAGATTCACTCGAAGGAGGCCCCAAATATTCTCTAATAACTCTCACTAGGATGAAGCAATCTGAACAAAACAACATGCAATGTGCTCCTCAGTCTATGGAGCTTCAAACAAGCCGAGATGCCCCTGTGACGGAGTGATGAGGTAGGCACCGAACAGCCGTCACGACATTTAACCTCCGTTTGCAACTTCTGGGTGCATACCACCCATACCCCTTCACTCATTCACTCGACTTCTCATCAGGATGGCGGTGTACAGTATTGAGCAGCGTGTCTTCATGGTGCGAACCTATTGGGTCACCAATTCGTTTAAGCGAAGTCGGAATCAACCGGATGAGTTAACGTGAGTTAGCGGAAGGTTCCTTCCGGCAAGAAGGAGCAACGTGTCACACATCAGCAAGGAGCAGGGCAGAAGTTGAGTCCTTCTTCAGCAATAGGGTAATTTCAAAGGGGCTTTGACCACCACGGTCACCGGATCTGACACCACCCAACTTCTTCCTTTGAGGTCCGCTCAAAGGAAAAGTCTATTGGAACAAGCCTCACACTGTGGAAGATTTGAAGGAAAACATCCAAAGTGAAATTGCTGATGCTTGGTGATACGTTCAGGAACATGGCGCGCCACGTCGAAATGTGTCTGGCAGAAAATGGAAACCACTTCCAGCATCACATTATGCAATCAATTACACATACGTCCAGGTATATTGTGTATTTTTTTGGTTCAGATTGCTTCATCCTAATGGGAGTTACAACAGAATATTCTGGGCCTCCTTTGCATTAATCTCCCTGCATTATATAGTGCCTTTTATCTATCTATCTATCTATCTATCTATCTATCTATCTATCTATCTATCTATCTATCTATCTATCTATCTATCTATCTATCTATCTATCTATCTATCTATCTATCTATCTATCTATCTATCTATCTATCTATCTATCTATCTTATCCTGCCTACTACGCTTAAATTAAAATCTATTTATCTATCTATGCTGCTGGAGTATGTGAATTTCCCCTTGGAGATTAATAAAGTATCTATCTATCTAATCCTGCCTACTACGCTAAAATTAAAATCTATCTATCTATCTCTCTTATCCTGCCTACTATGCTAAACTATCTATCATGTATTGCCTTTCCTATCTATCTATCTATCTATCTATCTATCTATCTATCTATCTATCTATCTATCTATCTATCTATCTATCTATCTATCTATCTATCTATCTTATCCTGCCTACTATGCTAAACTATCTATCATGTATTGCCTTTCATATCTATCTATCTATCTATCTATCTATCTATCTATCTATCTATCTATCTATCTATCTATCTATCTATCTATCTATCTATCTCTTATCCTGCCTACTACGCTAACATTAAAATCTATCTATCTATCTATCTATCTATCTATCTATCTATCTATCTATCTATCTATCTATCTATCTATCTATCTATCTATCTATCTATCTATCTATCTATCTATCTATGCCTTCACCTTAAATGACTCTCTCAGTACAGTCCTTCTGAGTGATGGCCCCTCTAAGAACCATATTGATTTGAGCCTTTTAATGATTGCTGCGTTACATGCAGAGATCCTAAAAGAACGACCTCTGTGAATTTAGACGTCCACTCTGAGCGACATGAGCACAAGTGAGTACTCGCCTAATAGTTCATGAAGTATTAATAGCTGTGGTCGTGGCACTGTGCCTGTTTCCTTTCCCCTGTCTGTAATTTGTCATTGTTAAATATTTAGCAGATCCTTGCGGCTTTTAATTACAGTGGCTCCCTGTGTTCAGACACTGGACATGCAGACCAAGGCATACACAACTCTTGGAAACGAGTTGATAAATGGGACAATAATATAAAGGCACACACAGTAGCTCTAAAGATGATAATGTGAAAAGGACACATTTATATTAACTTGGATAGTGAAAGTTTGGTGTAAAACTGTAAAGTGTGGGCAGCGATTGGGAGTCCAAGCTAAACGCCTTTGCAGATACTGATAGGGTAACACAGCCGTTTGACGCAGAACAACATGTTGGTTTATATGTCATGGAACAAGAAGTACAAGTCTGTAAAGGTCCTCTTCAATCTGCATCATGCACTAGTAAGGCTACATCGATCTGTACATGCAACTGCTTATTTCCTTGCAGGCTTTTTTGAGTCATCCCAAAGACATGCTGTTAGGAATGAAATGTATGTTTAAACTGCCATGGTGTAAGTGAGAGTGGGCACGACATGCATTAAACTGATTATCCCACCCAGTGTTCCTGCCTAGTGACCAGTGCTGCCAGGATAGGCAGTGACTCCGCTGTAGCCCTGAATTGAATTAAAGAGGTTAAGAACTCTGAGGTTTGGACACAACAGATGATAGCGACTCTCAGCCACTGCAGTCCTGCCGGTGGTACACCTGTGTGGAGTCTGCATGTTCTCTTTATGCGTTATGCCCGGGGGTCTCCTCTTTCTTCTCGCAGCTCCCAGCCATGCTGTTATTTACCTTATCGTGGCAGCAGAAGTGTTTGTGTGTGTTTTCCTTGCAATCAGATCCCAATAAAGAATGCAAAGAGGATATAAAAAGAAAATGACGACGGCTGATGAGTATGGAGATAATAGATAGTGGGACAGATGGATGCCATTTATGGAAAATGAAACCCACTGCACGACAGCAGAAGCTTTGTTAATAATAAATATGACCAGGGGGAAACACCGCTACAGTTTTATAAACATTTTTTTTTGGAAAGTTCTCCATAATTTATTACATTACAAGTCACTCACTCTCAGGGATGGTTTGCATTTTATTCAAACTTGACCTGAAATGAGAACTGGAGAAAGGAGTATGCAAAACGTTATATGCAAAAATCCAACTCAGAAAAAGTGCAAGAAACCAATCAACCTTCCAGCCATTACACTCTCGTTTGATGGCTCAGTGTCTTTGGGTGTTTGACCTATGAAGGCAACTTTGGGATTATTTACATCTGTGGATTAGTGTCCTGCCACTTTACGAAAGAGCCATTTTTGAAATACACAGTGCTCCTAAAAAGGGAGTTTTCATCTTTTATTGTTATACAGCAATGGGTTTAGTTTGTGTTTTTGGACACTGAGCGACAGAAAAAGACGTCATGTCATCTTCTAACCTGCTTAATCCAGACTTGGGTCACGGGGGGTGTTGAAACCAGGAGGCAGGAACAAACCCTGGACAGGTCAAACACACACGACACACTCAAATTAGAGTCACCAATCCACCATGCCTTTGGATAGCTGAGGAAACCCACACAGACGTGGAAAGGACATAAAAAGTCCACACAGGGAAGACCCAGAATGTAGACCCCAAAAGGCAGCAGCCCTACCACCGTGCCACCCAAGACCTATCAATGTCAAAGTGAGCTGATCGCTACAAAGTGGGTCTAAATCAATTACAATCATAGGTAACAAATCATATTAGAGCGAATACCGAAGTAATTTTCAGAATTTGTTGGTCCTGACAAACGTTCATGCAACATCATGTTTGATGGATTTCATTTGAATGAAATGCAAATTTCAGTAGAACAAATGTTTATTCTACCAAAAATGGCCACCAAAGATAGTAACACGATGCAAAAAATACTTAATCCCGTGCCCTATGCTTTCGCCAAGTCACGGGAACCCTGCAACTTGCTATCTCTTTCTTGTTAAACTAAACTGTCTGGGCAGTCTAGGAGTGTAGTAGGTGCGATGTCACATAGGTATAGCCAAATTCTGAGTCAACATCCACATGGGTAGTTGTGTCGTGTGCACATACTGTACTGTTCGAGTTTCACAACGCTTCTCAGAGTTTTCTTTGCGATGAACAAAAAAAGTGAGAAACAACATCAGTTTGCGCTGGAGAAAAAACGTTACATCTAATGTCTCATTTTCATTCTGTATTCATGCCTGTATTTCTAATAAAAATAAGGCTCCTTTTCAAATAAAATATTTATTTTACGGTTTAAGAAGGGCTGTTTTGCTTTTTTTTTATACAGGTATTGTCAAGCTTGGGTCACAGAGTTAGAGGAGAGATGGGAAGGCAAGTCCAGGTTTCCAAGGAAAATACAGGTACTTTATTAGTGTATCAAGAAGGCAGGAACAGTCTCATGTCTTCATTCAAAATAGTGAGCTGTTACTTCAGTAGGCAAGCACTTGTGATAGGAGCCATGACACGGAGACAATCGTTCTGCTTTAGCTCCATTCTTCAGATTAGAAGAACACCAGTGCTGTGGCAGGCCAGGAGAATGTGAGGAAGAGCAGGTCAAAGCCTGGAGTTAAATGTTCTAAACATCGTGTGACAAGCACGTTACATGGTAAGCCTGATCCTGCAGAGGACATTCAATTACTTTGCAATCGGTTTACTGTTTACCAGATACAACGGAGCATCTAAAGAGCTGTCCTTGCACCGCTGCCGTTAAGACATGTCGAATCGTCAGTGACCCCTGTCACAATACTATATGTGTATACCCCATATTCATTATATTAAACTAGTTTATGGTCCTATGAGTTTCATTATAACGGGATTCCACCTGCATACTGTAAAACACTGAATAAATCCCATAAGTATTCACACCATCAAGTCAGTATTTAATAGAGGGCAGCCATGACAGTTAGATCTAATATCCATCCATTATCCAACCCGCTATTTCCTAACTACAGGGTCACAGAGGTATGCTGAAGCCAATCCCAGCCAACGCAGGATGCAAGGCAGGAACAAATCCCGGGAAGGGTGCCAGCCCACCGCAGGACACACACAAACACACACACAGACACACACACACACACCAAGCACACACTAGGGACAATTTAGGATTGCCAATGCACCTAACCTGCATGTCTTTGGACTTGGGAGGAAACCCACGTAGACATGGGGAAAACATGCAAACTCCACGCAGGGAGGACCTGGGAAGCGAACCCAGGTCTCCTAACTGCGAGGCAGCAGCGCTATCACAGCGCTACTGTGCTGCCCAGTGGATCTAATATGTCACCCCCAAATCAGAAACGGTGCAGCTCACTGGTGATAGAAGTCCCAGAATTAGTTTACTGGAGGTCACCTGTCTGGGCTTTCACTCAATTGTAATATAAACGTTCCCGAATGAGGAGGGGCCAACTCGTGCTGAGACAGTATGGTGGGCTAACCTACACAGTGAAGACACAAGAACACCTCCATGAAAAGCAAACGTCAGGAGATGGAGGCATAAAAATCTCCAAGTCCCTGAATATCCCTTGGAGTCCAGTTAAATCAGCCATCACAGTGGATTTCACTTGGACTTTTTGACACAGGTCAACAGAAAAAGACTCTTTTACATACTTAGACATGCCTGGTCGCTTTGCACTGCATCGTTGTGAACTTTCAATCGCGCCTAATCCCACTGTGAAGTGCAATTTGATATGAAGATGGAGGGACTGATTTAGCAATTGTATTGTAACGAGAGCTTCCAGATGTTTTGGTTCAACATTCTATTTCTTGACAGCCTAACTCGTCCATCCCTTCATTTTCGTCCGTCCCTATCATGTCTGCAAGACGTCAGTGGTTATCTCACTGGCACCTGGTGCAGGCTGGATTTCAGACACAGGTGAGATCAATCATCCATCATGGCACCTCAAACATCACTTCAATAAATGTTGTTTAATGATTAAACTCAATGCATTTTAAGAGGCACTGGGACTTCCGTCTGGCCACTCTACCATAAACTCCTGATTAATGGAGTGCTGCCATCCTTCCGAGAGGTTCTCTTATCTCAGCAGAGGACTTCTGTAACTCTGTTAGAGTGACTGTTTAGTTCTAACTCACCTCCCCGACCAAGGTCCTTCTTGACTGGTTCTTCAGTTTGGCTGGATGGCCAATGCTAAGAAGAGTCCTGGTGATTCGAAACCTCTTCCATTTCACAATTATTGAGGCCACATTGCTCTTGGGAACACTCCAAGCTGTAAATAGTTTGGTCCCCTTGTCCTGATCTGTGGTCACAGAGGCCTATAGAGAGTTCCTTGGACTTCATGGCTCGGGTTTTGTCCTGATAGGCAGTGTGAATTGCAGACCTTATACACACTGGTGTGTGTCTCTCTAAATGATGTTCTGTCAAATCAGTTTGCCACTGGTAGACTCCAAACAAGTTCTAGAAACATCTCAAGGAGAACTGAAGGAAACAGGAGACACTGGAAAGGGGTGTGTGGAACTCCTGTTATTTTTGCAAAAGGACAAAGGTCCAAGTCTTCATAGTCCTGGTGCTTCCTGTCTTGCTATATGGTTGAGAGACATGGACGCTATCCAGTGACCTGAGACGAAGACTGGACTCCTTTGGTACTGTGTCTCTCCGGAAAATCCTTGGGTACCGCTGGTTTGACTTTGTGTCGAATGAGACGTTGCTCTTGGACTCCCGATTGAAGCACATTACTTGCATTGTGATGAAGTGTCACTTACTGCACTATGGCCCCCAAGGGTGATCCAGCTCACAGTATCCTCTTTGTTGAGGACCCTAAATGCTGGACCAAACCAAGGGATTGCCCACGTAACACCTGGCTGCGGCAGATAGAGGGTCATTTCCAGGAGAGAATCCAGTCAGGACACCTGTAGGGGTGCTAAGGAAATGGGAGTTCTGAAGTGCGGCCCTGTAGGGGTCCCTTGGGATTGGTAGAGGGCACTGCTGAGGGAGAACCACCTTACTTTGTCTACAAGTGATACACATGACCACTGATTTTTAATTAATTTGTAAACTTTTCTGGAAACATGTTTTCACTTTGTCATTTTAGCTTTATTAAGAAGACAACATGACAAAATGTATCCATTTAAAATTAAAACACAGTGAAGTGTGCGGAATATGAAGGGGTCTTAGTATTTTCTGAATCCATTGTATGTTAAGTAAACCTGTGACTTTAGGATGGAGTGCATATGTGTGTGTGTGTGTGTGTGTGTGCAGGAGAATCCCCTGTGATGGACTATCCATGGTTTACTCCTGCTTAACACCCTTACAGCAGAAATAACCAGAAGAACACATAATATAACAGAACGTAAAGTAAGGTAGCAGAACATAATATAAATGTAACCTAACCTAACATGTAATGTATAAGGTAACAAAACATAATATAACATAATGTAATGTAACATAACACGCATGGTAAAGTAACAATGTAAGGTAAGGTTAGGTAACGTACTAAACGTAACATAACATAACATAACGTGAAGTAAGGTAAGGTAACGTACCATACGTAACGTAATGTAACATAAGGTAATATAATGTAATGTAACATAACACGCATTGTAAAGTAACAATGTAAGGTAAGGTTAGGTAACATACCAAACGTAATATAACATAACATAACATAAAATAACGTGAAGTAAGGTAAGGTAACGTACCAAACGTAACGTAATGTAATGTAACATAAGGTAACATAATGTAATGTAACATAACATGCATTGTAAAGTAACAATGTAAGGTAAGGTTAGGTAACGTACCAAACGTAACATAACATAACATAACATAACATAAAATAACATCCATCAATCAATTATCCAAGTCGCTATATCCTAACTACAGGGTCACGGGGGTCTGCTGGAGCCAATCCCAGCCAACACAGGGCGCAAGGCAGGAAACAAACCCTGGGCAGGGCGCCAGCCCACCACAGATAATCTAACATAAGGTAACATAATGTAATGTAACATAACACACATTGTAAAGTAACATAATGTAAGGTAAGGTTAGGTAACGTACTAAACGTAACATAATGTGAAGTAAGGTAAGGTAACGTACCAAACGTAACATAATGTAATGTAACAAAACACGCATTGTAAAGTAATGCATAATGTAATGCGTAATGTAAGGTAAGGTTAGATAACATAACATAACATAACATAATGTGAAGTAAGGTAAGGTAATGTACCAAATGTAACGTAATGTAATGTAACATAAGGTAACAAAATGTAATTTAACATAACACGCATTTTAAAGTAACATAATGTAAGGTAAGGTTAGGTAACGCACCAAACGTAACATAATGTGAAGTAAGGTAAGGTAATGTACCAAACATAACGTAATGTAATGTAACATAAGGTAACAAAATGTAATTTAACATAACACTCATTGTAAAGTAACATAATGTAAGGTAAGGTTAGGTAACGTACCAAACGTAACATAACATAGCGTGAAGTAAGGTAAGGTAACGTACCAAATGTAACATAATGTAATGTAACATAAGGTAACATAATGTAATGTAACAAAACACGCATTGTAAAGTAATGCGTAATGTAATGCGTAATGTAAGGTAAGGTTAGATAACATAACATAACAAAACATAACGTGAAGTAAGGTAAGGTAACGTACCAAACGTAACGTAATGTAATGTAACATAAGGTGATGTAAATTTACATGACATAACATATCATAACATAGCATGTGCCCGAGTGTTCTCAAATGCACTTAATTCAGTCCGGGCTCACAGGGTCCTGTGCCCACGCCAGCAGCACTCGAGTAAGCAGGTTGTTGCTGTGATCTCAGGGTAAAGCACTGATGCCAATGGAAGAGCTGAGATAAAACTGAATTCTGTGTTGAGCAGCCCGTCTTATCTAAATGAAGGAGCAGCAGCAACGTATAATCAGTGCCAAGGCTAGCTGACAGATGGTCAGTGTGTGTGTGTGTGTGTGTGTGTTTGTGTGTGTCTGTGGGTCCTCAGCTGGCCACTATAAATGTGAGCAAACAGCAAAAACAAACAAATAGGCAAAGGCCAGGGACACAAGTAGGCCGTTAGCAATTTGTGGCGTCAGGGTTGTTAATTTGATTTTCTGAACTCATTTCTTCGGAGATGATAATCAGGATTGTTAATTTGACTGGAACTCATTTAGTTTATGAGGACTTTTAACAGAACGTGGTCACTTATTAACTTGCATTCCACTTACTTTAAATTGAAAGCGTCTTGAACTGATGTTTCCCCGGTCCTTATACCGCACGGGTTTCATTTTAGTGCACTTGGTTGAACCTTAACTTAGACTTTCTGCTTTCATTTGTTTTTCTCTTTCTAGTCAACAAAGCACATGGAGTAACTGAGGCCTCCATATTTGTGAATTTGACTGCTGTGTGACGTGTATTTAATATAACATAACATTCACCAAGCGGTAATGTGAGCTGAGAGGCAGGAGTAAGGAGAACATCATGTAAGCCGATTTGTGTTTCTATTAACTACGTAGAATGGAAGTTGGGCCAGAGAGTGGCGATGCTTCACAAGTTGTGTTGGTCTGATATGCAAAGTGAAAATTTTATTTTTGTTTTCCCTTTTTTTTATAGTTTACAGCCTGCTTCTGTTTTCAGTCTTTATTATAAATTACTTTCCGTGTGGGCAGCACAGTGGCACAGTGATTAGTGCGATCAGTGCCCTGGCTTTGAATGCCATGCCCAGTCTCACTGTCCTTGTGGAGCCCCTCTGGGTACCCCACTTTTTCTCCACAGCCCCAAACAGGTGCAGATTGGGTTAACTGGTGTGGGCACCTGTAGGCCCTGACGGATTTGGATGCCCACCCCAGGGTTTTGATCCTCCTCCATGCATAATGCCCTGAACTGGATGGCGAGTTTGAGAATGTTTGCTGTGTTACTCTTCTTGTGTCCTGTTTGTTTATCCACTGCGTATTTTAAAAATATTTTTTTATTTACAATTTATCAAATAGCCTGTCAGTCCTTTTTTTTTAATATTTATTGTCTGCAGGGTGGCATGGTGACAGACGGGTGAATACTGCAGAGTTACAGCTCCACTGCCACTCTGTATTTGTGGGACAAACTGTGGCTGAGGTGCAGAAGGAGGCTTCACAAGGCTACGGGTGATTTTATTGGATTTGCTTCCCCATATGGTATGTTAGTCTCCTGATAGGCCGTGTCATGCGTCACTCTGCTCTCGTATTTGTACACCAAGTACCTCAGGCTTTCTGTCTGAAGGGTAAATGACTTTGACAAAGGACAGGGAACATCACAATGCTGCCCTGCAATTTCTGTTTGAAAGGAGAGCAGCACGATGGCAAAGTGATCAGTGTGGACATCTTACATCTCCTGAGTCCGAGTCCCAGCCGGCTTCTTGTCGGTGTGCACTTTGCATGTTCTCCCTGTGTCTGTTTGAATTTTTCCTCCAGTTTGCCTTCCATATACCAACACCAGGGCTGTGACTGCATTTAGGTGTGCCCAGCTTTACAGGTGATGAAGCCAGGATAGGCCCAGCTGTGGAGTGCAGATCAGGAAGATGGACGATTGTCTTTATAATGTTTGCTAGGAATACCAGCAGACAAACGTGAAAACAATAACATCAATATTAGTCAGCAGACTTCTTTATCCAATGTGACTTACAACAATTGAGGTATGATTGCTTTCATTTCTTTTGTTTTGCCAATTGGAGCACAGGCAGGCCAACCGACTTGCTCATGGTGTCAGTAGTGGGATTTGAACCCACCTCAGGGTCTGAAGTCCAAACACTGAACTACTACACCAGACTTAGGACTGGATACAAATCTGTGACATAAAGTACCTGAGGTAGAAATGCACAAGTTAGCACTGGCAGGGACTGGACTGGGAGTTGAACCCAAGTGTGAAGCAGCACAACTACGCGAGTATCATATAATGTGTAACAGCATGTTAGAAATATTTATTAAATGCATGGGCAGCTTTACATGCGTAGGAATTCTTATGCATCTTTATTAATGGCTTAACATTGC
This sequence comes from Erpetoichthys calabaricus, assembly GCF_900747795.2. Taxonomy (NCBI): domain Eukaryota; kingdom Metazoa; phylum Chordata; class Cladistia; order Polypteriformes; family Polypteridae; genus Erpetoichthys; species Erpetoichthys calabaricus. Next base: position 16,067,380 of record NC_041407.2, read on the forward strand.
AAAATCTCTTTCTGTTTGACTCTCTTACATCATGTTTCTTATTTCATAAATGGCGTTGTAGTTGCTTGGCTCATTCTTGCAGGGTGCACTTATTGGGTTTCTTCTTTTCAAATTTCTATTACTTTACCTTTCTGTAAATGCAAACGTATTGTGCTTTCTAAGCCTGGGATATGCTGCATCTTCAGACATAAGCACACGTGTTTTAATGCTGTCCATTTGAGGCTACAGGGGTGTCAGGGGGCTCAGAGACCACTTCAAGGTGGGTTGGTAGTTTCTGATTTGCTAGGTGCCTATTTTACTGTGTAACTAGTTCAAACCGGACTCTCCAGGAGTTTGTGATGTCAGGCAGTGGAAAATGGTTTAATAAAAGTCAAGGTTTAAAGATTCATTACAAAAGATAGACAGATGGATAGATAGATAGATAGATAGATAGATAGATAGATAGATAGATAGATGTGAAATGTACTATATAATAGATAGATAGAGATAGATGTGAAAGGCACTATATAATAGATAGATAGATAGAGATAGATGTGAAAGGCACTATATAATAGATAGATAGAGATAGATGTGAAAGGCACTATATAATAGATAGATAGATAGAGATAGATGTGAAAGGCACTATATAATAGATAGAGATAGATGTGAAAGGCACTATATAATAGATAGATGTGAAAGGCACTATATAACAGATAGATAGAGATAGATGTGAAAGGCACTATATAATAGATAGAGATAGATGTGAAAGGCACTATATAATAGATAGATAGATAGATAGACGTGAAAGGCACTATATAATAGATAGATAGATAGATAGACGTGAAAGGCACTATATAATAGATAGAGATAGATGTGAAAGGCACTATATAATAGATAGATAGATATAGATAGATTGAGATAGATGTGAAAGGCACTATATAATAGATAGATATAAATAGATGTGAAAGGCACTATATAATAGATAGATAGATAGAGATAGATGTGAAAGGCACTATATAATAGATAGATAGATAGATAGATAGATAGATAGATAGATAGATAGATAGATAGATAGATAGAAAATTTTAATTTTAGTATAATAGGCAGGTGGAGCTACTGGTTTTGATTCTAACCATTTTCTTAATTAGTGACCAGTTTTTACTGCCAATTACCTTCTTTTATCTTCATTTTAACTGCCTTGCTATTTAAGACTCGGGCCCTTTAATTGTTTATTTTTTCTTAATTAGCAGCCAAACAATATTGAGATGAATACAGTCATACAATATCTGAAACTAAAGAAGGTGAGGGTCTCAGTAATGTTGATCTGCTCAGGTTAACAGGTGACGATGCTCTTAGGAAATGATTGATGTGGCAGAATGAGAGCACCGACAAGCAATGGAATTAAATAACAGGTTTAACTAACAACAAGAATCGGCTTCTAATTCAGAAACTGATTGGAGTGAAACATTCTGAAGTATGAGGCCCTGACTTAGCTGGTCATCTATTGGCTCACTTCACATTACATTTGTGTGTGGCTGCCATTTAAGGATAAAAGAAGAAATTCAGAGAACTGAGTCTTAAAAAAGGAAACAAGGCAATAAAAATGAAGGGGAAATAATCACAGCAGAAACGGGTTACTGATCAAGAAAGCGACAGGAAGGAAAACCTGCAGCCACTGTGAGTTGGGTACCCTAATATATAGATAGACAGATACATACGAAAGGTGCTATATTATAAATAGAGTGAAAGTCACTCTATTACACATTAAATAGATAGTATCCCTTTATTTTCAAAACATCCATATTCTAATGCAGCAGTGCGTACACCCCAGCAATACATGGAGCGAGGAGGGGACCACCTCCAAAACAGACCCCATCCTTCACAAAATGATACCCACACCTGCACTTTTCGTTGAAGAGCTGCAACCCGGAATATCATGAAATGCGTAGAAAATCTCAGACCCCACACAGACATCCAAGGGGACCGGATTTGAATGCAATGCTGGAGATCTGCGGCGATTGGTGGCCACTGTGCCACTTGGCTTTCCTTAATATCAATCAGGCGCCTTACATGTAGCTGTCAACACAGGCCGACTTTTAAAGAGTTCTCGTAAACAGCAAACCGCGCTGAAGATTGCCACTGCGCTATTCTTAACTATGATTGACAAAAATACTTTTTCGTTTCAATCGCGTGTATATTTCTGCTCATGCGAACACCTCGACTGGTGTCTCATTGGCCGCTCTTGCCTCACAGCTTTGGACGTTTTTCAAATTACTTTCTACCGACCCTTCCCTCCCCCATTTCGGAATCACCTGGCTACTGAAGGGCGATTTGTTCTCCGCGAATTCCTTTGACGTCCCCGTCTGCGGCACACCTGCCTCTTTGTTGGTTTTGTGCGCGTTTGCCGTTATGGTCTCTGCAAGAATGTACGTGGACAACTGCCAAATGCCACAAAACATCTACTCCCACCCCCGGTATTTATTTTTATACATTTTTTATATTGCACACCTCGCGCTAACTCATGTTCTTTGTGCCGACTCTGCCATTGAGTCTGCGCAGTTGTGCTCAGTTTCCAGTGCAAGGCGTCGTTTCCATGACGACTGCAGCAGACGTCTCCACTTGGTAACTTGTGGCTACCGAGATACGTGCACAGCGCAGCGGATGACAGAATTGGTCCACCTGATATTCGATAAAGACAGGAGCGGACTGGGTCTCAAAACCGTTGAGGTAACGGGGTCGACCCACTCGGCCCATTATTCATTGTAATTTTCTTAAAATCTGTGATGAGTACGCGGCTGGCTCGCTACTTGCTATGAGCCTATGATATGAACTCTATCTAAACTGTAAGCAGACTTAATCTGTACACTGTTGTTTAGACACAACTTAAAATTTGACGGCATGCTTAGAAATACAATTTAATGAAAAATAAAACTTTAGTAACACGGCTTACACGTTATTAGAGTACATGTCAAATGTCAATGTCATGTCCAAGTGCCAGTACCCTAGTAGGTATACCGAGGTTATAACGAAAACCTCACATGATTGAAATGTTCCATTAACTTAACGATAAACTATATATGTTCCGTCCTAATATGAAAAATTCCTATCCTGTGTTTTATAACTTTATTTCATCATACTAATAATCGCAGCTGAAAACCACTAATTATCGCTCACGCCGACGATCAGAGAACAACAAAATACATAATACATAATCTAAACTAATTATTAGTACCGAAGAATTTAAATACTAGATATAAGATAAAAAAAATTGCAATAATGTATATGCTAACCGACATGTAGCGGTATGGAAACAGAAATCGGCAAAAGGCAGTTTTAACCAAATTTTTCGAGGCTAAGTTGTGTACTGACAACTAAAACAATTTGATGACGTAATACAGTATATTATATAGAACTATATGTAAATCACAGTACCGGACAGATAATGTTTAGTAGTTTAGAAAATTAATTTTAATGTGAAACAGTAACCAGTACATAAAATGTATTTCATGAAACGGCCGGCCCATGACCAGACCAGAGTCCGCGGCCCACCGAGCATTGCCCCAATGCCGTAATGGCCAGTACGCCCCTGGATAAAGACAGCTTTTTCTCTGACAGTTGCGCTAGGCTGGTGGGCGTTCAGGGGTCCTTGTATTGTGTTATCGATAGTTGAGCAGGAAATTTCGAAAGCAAACGGGGCGTGACATGGAAGTCGTGATTTCAGTAAGCTTGTCACGAAAGTTTGCTAAATGATTAGATTCGGAGTTGAACTTTAGGTGGTGCGCTGAGCACAGGGCGCACCTTACTAACTTTTATTATTTACTTTTATTTACCCAAGGAGACTTATGGCATTTCACATTCAATTGGCAACTTTTTTGCTTGTTTTTCCAAATGGAGTCCAGGCAGGTGAAGTGACTTGCTCACAGTCACACAGTGTCACTAGTCGGATCTGAACCCACAACATCAGGGTTTGAAGTCTAAAGTCTTAATCACTGCACCGCACTACCCGAGAGTCTAAAAATCCCAGATTTTCATCTCAGATGCTCCATTGGATGATTTTTTTTTCCCCAGTCCATTTTATCTACTGCGGTGGGTTGGCACCCTACCCGGGATTGGTTCCTGCCTTGTGCCCTGTGTTGGCTGGGATTGGCTCCAGCAGACCCCCGTGACCCTGTGTTCGGATTCAGTGGGTTGGAAACTGGATGGATGGATTTTATCTAAGTGAGATATCTGTAACTGCAAGCCCTGCTAAGGCTTTGGATTTCAAGCCTAGGTTGTGGGTTCAAATCCCATGCACTACTGACACTAAGTGACCATGAGTTAGTCACTTCACCTGCTTGTGCTTCTAACGAGAAATAAAAAAGAAAAGAAATGGGAGCAATTGTAGCTCAAATGTTGTAAGTCACCTTGGGAATAATAAGAGGGATAGCTTGACTCTCTAACTGTGAATGCGCTTCATTTTGAAAAATGAATTGGTGTTTCTTAAAGCCGTTTATCAAATGAAATGGATATACTGTAACATCCTCTTTTTGTTTTTTTCCACCACATCCTAAAAACGTGAACATTAGGCTAACTGATGACTGGAAGTGTTCACTCAGTGTTACTGAGTGAACGTGGAGGTGTACATGAGCATGCCCTTAGATAGATAGATAGATAGATAGATAGATACTTTATTAATCCCAATGGGAAATTCACATTCTTCAGCAGCAGCATACTGATGCAATAAATAATATTAAATTAAAGAATGATAATAATACAGGTGAAAAAACAGACAATAACTATGTATAATGTTAAATATTAACGTTTACCCCCCCGGGTGGAATTAAAAAGTCGCATAGTTTGGGGGAGGAACGATCTCCTCAGTCTGTCAGTGGAGCAGGACATTGACAGCAGTCTGTCGCTGAAGCTGCTCTTCTGTCTGGAGATAGACTGGCATGCCATCCAAGCCCTGTACACTTACACAGATGATGATGCCAGGCACACATGCTGTCACCAACTAAAACGGCTTTACATTTGTGATGGTGGTGATATTCTCCTAGACACTAGGTGGCAGTGCTTGGTAGAAATCACACAGTTATCAATTTCACAGCAGAATAAGTACCCTGTTTACATAATCATCCCCAACAGAGTCGAGCTGCAGACCTGCAGAGCTCCGTTCTGATGAAGATCTCCTCAAATTGCACACATCCTGTGATGTTTAGCGTCACTTGCATTATACAGCAGTGATGTTATGTGTTACTCCCGGTCATTTGTGTCTTTCTCATCAAGCCCACTTTGGAGGTGCACCTTGCACTTCATTCTCATAAAACACCCTGACATTGTGGTTAACATTATGGCTGTGGGAGGAGTTATCTGACTCATGATAATGACGACTGTTGAGTAGGCGTGTCTTGCAGTGGGTGTGCAATGTTATACGACTGGCTCTCGGGAAGCAACTGCATACCGTGTGACATAAAATTACGATTGGGATTGGCTGTTAGGCAGGGCTGCTGAATCATGGTGCTGTGGAGGTCTCCAGCTAGACCCATCTCAATAGTTCAGTGAAAGTTGGTTATATTACGTCATGTATTTCAATTTGTTTTCCTTAAAATTTTCTGTAATAAGGGCAGTATCATCCTAATTATCTTCTGCAACTCTGTGTTGGCCAGTGACATCTTCTATGGTGTAGTGTGCTGGGGTAGTAACATCACTTCAAGAGAGGCCCACTGAATCAACAAGCTGATTAAGAAGACAGGCTAAGTTATGGGACGCCATCTGGACCCGCTGGAGGTAGTAGAGGAGTAGAGAATGAAGACAAAATGGAGTGCCATTATGAACAAAGCTGCTCAGACACATCATTATTCAGCAGAAGTGTGTCAAGAAACGTGACTGGGGGTCCTTTATACCAAGAGCAATATGCCTATATAGTGCCTCACTAGGACTGGGGCTGCCAAGTCAGACATTTTCTTCAGTTTTGTAATTCTTGTGTGTTTTCTGTTTGTTATAATATACCTTCAGCTTTTGTAAAAAGGTAGTTTACTAAAGTACTCTCTATCTGTCTATTATATAGTATAGTACTATATAGTAGTTCCTTTCTGGAAGCTTCTAGGGAAACTTGCGATAAATTTCTTTACTTTTTCTTGAAGAAGGTTGTAAGCACTAGGGCCCTCACCTTCTCATGATCCATCCCTCACCTTCTCATGATCCATCCATTTTAATACCCTGTTTGGCTGTGTTTGACCACTTCGAGCCTGTCACTTTGTCCTTTTTAAAGCAGCTGGTTTTCAGTATGAAGCCATCTGGCTCCCCCCTTGATGTTGTTCCTCCTCGACTTCTTAAGGAGGTCTTTTCTACCTTGGGTCTTTCTATTCTTACAATTATTAATAGTAGTTTAACCTCTAGTGTGGTGCCTAAACATCTTAAACATGCTGTTGCGCAAGCACTGCTGAAAAAAACGGGTCTGGACCACTCTGTTATGTCTAACTTTAGGCCTACTTCCAAGCTACCTTTTTTGTCCAAACTCTTGGAAAAAGTCATCTATACTCAACTGACGTCCTTTCTGGACGAACATGCAATTCTGGAAGTGTTCCAGTCTGGGTTTAAAACTCACCACAGCACTGAGTCCTCTCTGTTAAGGGTTTTTAATGATATTCTTTTGACAGTGGACTCTGGTGACTGTGTACTACTTATGCTTTTGGATTTAACAGCTGCATTTGACACGATAGACCATGAGATCCTCATCTCTAGGCTGGAGCAGTGGGTGGGCATCACAGGTTTAGCTCTCCAAAAGTTTAGGTCCTATCTTTCAGATAGAAGTTTTTGTGTCAGTATTGATGATTTTACTTCCACCTCTGTTGCCCTTCCCTGGGGGGTACCACAGGGCTCCATCCTGGGACCTTTTCTGTTCTCCTTGTACCTGCTGCCACTCGGTGCTATTTTTCGGAAACACGGTATTTCCTTTCATCTTTATGCAGATGACTGTCAGGTGTATTTCCCTCTGAAGCGCCAAGGTCCATGTTCTGTCCAGCCCCTGCTTGATTGCCTTATTGACATAAGGAGTTGGATGGCATTAAATTTTCTAAATTTTAATGAGAACAAAACAGAAGTCATACTATTTAGGCCCAATAGCACCAGCGGGACCCCCTGCATCAACCTTTCCACTGTGGCTCAGTTTGAGAAATCCATGATCACAAATTTAGGTGTAAAAATGGATTCCACTTTAAAACTTGATAGCCATGTGAACGCAATGGTAAAATCTTGCTTTTTCCAGTTGAGGCGGCTCTCAAAAATCAAGCCTGTTTTGTCTAAGCGCAACCTTGAAACAGTGATACATGCTTTTATAACATCTCGTCTAGATTACTGCAATGAGCTTCTTTTTGGAATTAGCCAGGCCTCCATGGCTCGCCTACAGCTGGTGCAAAACGCTGCTGCTCGATTTTTAACTGGCACAAGAAAGCATGAGCATGTTACCCCGATTTTGGCTTCCCTCCACTGGCTTCCAATTCGTTTTTGAATCCATTTTAAGATCCTTGTATTTGTTTTTAAATCTTTTAATGGGTGTGCCCCTCTTTATTTGTCGGAACTGCTGCACCCTTACATACCGTCTCGCTCTCTCAGGTCAGCAGACCAGATGCTTTTACGCGTTCCCAAGGCACGATGCAAACTCCGAGGTGATTGAGCTTTTTCAGTTGCAGCCCCAAAACTCTGGAATGATTTGCCGTTGCACGTTAGGCAGGCTCCTTCGCTAGCTGCCTTTAAATCCTATTTAAAAACACATTTTTACTCTCTGGCTTTTCACCCTGTATAATATGTTGGCTATTTGTATACTTTTTATACTTTCTATTAAGAATCTCTTCAGTTCTTATGTGTTTATGTGTTGTTTTTCTTTGTACAGCACTTTGGTCAGCCTCAAGGTTGTTTTTAAAGAGCTTTATAAATAAATTAAATAAATAAATAGTGCCTTTCATATCTATGCTAAACGATCTATCTATCTATCTATCTATCTATCTATCTATCTATCTATCTATCTATCTATCTATCTATCTATCTATCTATCTATCTATCTATCTATCTATCTATCTATCTATCTATCTATCTATCTATCTATCTATCTATCTATCTATCTATCTATGTAATCCTGCCAACTACACTAATCTATCTAATCCTGCCAACTATGCTAAACTATCTATCTATCTATCTATGTAATCCTGCCAACTACGCTAAACTATCTATCTATGTAATCCTGCTAACTACGCTAAATTATCTATCTATGAAATCCTGCAAACTACGCTAAACTATCTATCTATCTAATCCTGCCAACTACACTAATCTATCTATCTATCTAGCTATGTAATCCTGCCAACTACGCTAAACTATCTATCTATCTATCTATCTATCTATCTATCTATCTATCTATCTATCTATCTATCTATCTATCTATCTATCTATCTATCTAATCCTGCAAACTACGCTAAACTATCTATCTATCTATCTAATCCTGCCAACTACACTAATCTATCTATCTATCTAGCTATGTAATCCTGCCAACTACGCTAAACTATCTATCTATCTATCTATCTATCTATCTATCTATCTATCTATCTATCTATCTATCTATCTATCTATCTATCTATCTATCTATCTATCTATCTATCTATCTATCTATGTAATCCTGCCAACTACGCTAAACTATCTATTTATGTAATCCTGCCAACTACACTAATCTATCTAATCCTGCCAACTATGCTAAACTATCTATCTATCTATCTATCTATGAAATCCTGCCAACTACGCTAAACTATCTATCTATCTATCTAATCCTGCCAACTACACTAATCTATCTATCTATGTAATCCTGCCACCTACGCTAAACTATCTATATGTAATCTTGCCAACTACACTAATCTATCTATCTATTTATCTATGTAATCCTGCCAACTACGCTAAACTATCTATATGTAATCTTGCCAACTACGCTAATCTATCTATCTATCTATCTATCTGTCTATCTATCTATCTGAGTGAACAACATCAGCCTCCAGGTGAGCTAAAAACCTATCATTTCTGTATCATTAGCCCTTGTGTTTATTTTGATGTGTCCATTCACCCATCGCTTGAACAGGCTAAGAGTGAAGACCCCAAAGGAGAAACCCTTGGGTGGAGTGCCAGTCCACTGTAAGACACACACACATACACTGTTTTGATTTACAGCCCCTGTTCAGCCTGACAGACATGTTCTTACTCGTGTACTCAGAGAAAAGCCATGTGGACATGAAGAGAACGTGCAAACTTCCCCACAGGATAAGTGCTAAACACTTCACCACCAAGCTCTCCTTAATCATCCCTTTTACAATAAACATGAGCTGCATGTTGATGAGTTATTTCAAGAGGGAGGCATCTGCAATGTGAAGAATCGGTCTCAGACAATGGCGAGAAGCAGGCTGAGTTCGATAGGATGGTGCATTTGGCATTTTGCCCAGGACCTCCTAAAATTTCAAAGGTACCTTGGCAGTTATTAGAAGGAGGAATGCAGGGGACATACTTATTGCTGGGGAGGACGTAACACAACACAGCATAACACCATCAAGCCCCCTTAATTCAATTCCTGCTCATGGTATGCTGGGGCCTACACTCTTAAACATCCTGGCTCTAAAATGGCACTTTAGTGGGTTGTATAATTCTTAGGACACCCCATTGCTTGAAAAGAAGCATTTCATTCTGAGAAGTGTTCTCTGCATATGAAATGAGTTCTTTGGGATTTGAAAAGGGTTCTAATATGTGAACAACACAGAAATCTTTAACATACAGTAGGCTACCTAACAGGATCCAACAGATCAAGAAAACCTGACCTTAGCCCGTGTTGTTATCTTTTTAAAATGCGCAAGCCCAACAGTATTTGACAAATCTGTTATCATCTATTCATGGTTGTTTAATGAATGTGTTACGGATCTAAATAAATAAAGCTTCTGTGTGGAACCTTCACGTGGATAATGAACCAAAATTGGCTGTCCTGTGGCATCGCTCTGAGGGAACACTATGGCACCTAGATTTTTAAGAGTGGGTAACCTGGCAGCACAAGGTGCCAGTCCATCGTAAGGCTACCTAAGAGATGCCAGTTGGCCTAACCTGCACGTCTTTTGGGATGTGGAGTGAAATGAGGAATATCTGGGGAGAACATGCAAATTCCACATCGAACACGAGCAGGCAAGATACTGGATCTGTGAAGCAGTGGCACCGACTGCTGCACCACCCTGGTGAACCCATAATCGTCTTCTGAGAAGTATTAAATATATGTGTGTGAGTTAATTCTTGGGTGGCATGGTGGCACAGTGGGTAGTGCTGCTGCCTTGCAGTTAGGAGACAGGGTTCACTTCTCGGGTCCTCCCTGCGTGGAGTTTGCATGTTCTCCCCATGTCTGTGTGGGTTTCCTCCCACAGTCCACAGAACATGCAGGTTAGGGGCATTGGCGATACGAAATTGTCCCGGGTGTGTGCGTGCCCTGTGGTGGGCTGGTGCCCTGCTCGGGTTTGTTTCCTGCCTTGCGCCCTGTGTTGGCTGGGATTGGCTCCAGCAGACCCACGTTAGGATATAGTGGGTTGATGGATGGAGTTAATTCTTATATTCAGGATTCATATTGGGATGAGTTACCTTATGGCTTACTTGGAAAGCTGTTGCCCTGGAAAAATATTGTTTCCAGATGAGACTAAAACAGATAAATGATTTTATTTTCAGCCCTTCTTAATCCAAGTTAGGATCATGGAGGGCTGCCAGGGCCGTCTTTATGTATGGGCACAATGGGCACGGCCCCCCGTTGTTTCTGATGCCTATGTATGTTTCTGTTCTGCTATCAAAACAAGGGTTCCAGTGCACTTCTTTGCCCGGGGGAGGTGGGGGGGGCTATGATGCTGCCTATGCAAGCAGCAATGGGCACAAGGAGAGAAACAGCGCCGAACAGGGTGCCATCCACCTCATACACACTGAAGCCATTTCAGAGCCGCCAGTTAGACTCCCCAGCGCCATTACGGAGTCCCCACAAGAAAACCCACACAGACGCAGAGTTCAAACTCCACATGGAGAAAGGACTGGATATGGAACTTGAGCCCAGAGTGCTGAATCTGTGAAGCGGCAGTGCCACCCCAAACAGCACATACATAATAAAACCTTTAACCCAAGTTCTATTTACTCCTTATGGTATCACATTGGATATCTGCAGGGGCTTTGGTTTCCTGCTACAGTTCAAGGACCCCGTGTCTGTTTGTATCGGTGAATGTGCCCTTGGCATCCTGTCCAGGTTCCTGTCTTGCTTGCATTGTTGTTGGTGTCGGCACTCTGGAAAAAGGCTTACTGAAGACAGATGGATGGAAACGAGTGTAAAAAGAGATGGCGTTATTTAAACTCTAACTTGGGTGACTCAGTTCGCCCTACTGACAGATTTTACGCCAAGATCCAATAACGTGTTAGCGAGAGCACATCTGGAGGACTCTGTGTGTGTGTGTGTGTGTGTGTGTGTGTGTGTGTGTGTGTGTGGTTACCAGAAAAAAAAAAAAAGACACCGACTCTGGAGAGAAGAGCAACCGAGTTCATCCCCGGACTCAAGGGCACGGCCTGCTGTTCCAAGATAAGGGAATTAAGACTTAAGGCGATGTGGGGACCTCATTCAGGTGTTCAGATTTCTCAAACGCTTTGATTAAAGTAGCGAAATATGCAGAATTCTTTAATCGAGGTCACCGGTGGAAAACGAGTGAAGATGGAACCCAGGAAACACTTCTTTCCAGAAAGTGTTGGAGGGACTCTGGAATAAACCGTCCAGTCATGGAGTTAAAGCAGAAGCCCCGACATCTTTCAAAGAAATACCTGAGGGAGATATTTGGATAACTCGCTGACCAGTTGACTGAACACTCTTAAAAATAAAAGGTGCCAAAGTGGTTCTTCCGAGGGATGCCATTTTTTTGGTTTCCTAAAGAACCATCCTTATGCAGGTCATAGGAAGTAGTTTCGTTTATTTAGATCCGTAACAGGTCTCGTCGATAACCAGGAATAGCCGGGTAACAGATTAGTGAGATGCCAAAAGGTTGCTGATTTCCAAGGCTGCATACGACGGCATATGCGGAGTTCAGTTGGCAGGGGTGTGACAAGCTGTTATGAAGTGGGTAAGTAGGATTTGCTTTTCGGCCTCGCAGTGATGTACCTCAGTCAGCATAATAATAATTCTTTGTATTTATATAGCGCTTTTCTTACTACCAGCATTTGCAGGTTAAGGGCCCAACAGAGCAGAGTCCCTATTGGCATTTAAGGGAATCAAACCGGCAACCTTCCCATTGCCAGTGCAGATCCCTAGCCTCAGAGCCACCACTCCGCCTGGTACCCCCCTCTTTATACTCATGAGCTTTAGTGCCACTTGAGCATGGGGTGCAATAATGTAGCCCACCGTGACCCATGGGGTCCCTCTCAACTTGAGGAAAGAGCACTGCACTTTAGCACCCTATGACCAGGGGACATCCACGGTCATGAAGTAATGAGTACGGCTTTTTAAGGCAAGGCACTGCATTCTCTGCAAATCCTTTTACACCCCTGTCTGTTAATATGTAGTCTACACTTTTAAAAATAAAGGTTCTTCAGAGTGCTGCCATAGAGGAACCATCCACATGAAGAATTCCAGAAAGAACCTTTTATTTAAGGCCCACAACAGGGAAAATAAATAGCAATGAACTGATGATAGCAGATTTGTAAAACACCAACGTGTTCTTGATTTTTAAAGAACTCTCACTGCAGACAACAACATGGCCCAAGTTCAGGTTTCTTTGATCTGTTCGAATCCTGCTGGGTCGTCTCCTTTACCAGAAAGATTTAAGACGCTTTTTTAAACCCAAAGAACCAACTTCATATGAAATGAACCCCCCATCCCCAGAATCAAATGGTTCTGTGCAACTACTAGGAACCACACAGGCCAGTAAAATCTTTGAAGGAACCCTTATCTGTTTTTCACCTGCATTATTATCATTCTTTAATTTAATGTTATTTATTGTATCAGTATGCTGCTGCTGAAGAATGTGAATTTCCCATTGGGATTAATAAAGTATCTATCTATCTATCTATCTATCTATCTATCTATCTATCTATCTATCTATCTATCTATCTATCTATCTATCTATCTATCTATCTATCTATCTATTTTGAAGTGTGTACTGTACTAGACATTAAAGATTTCTGTGTTGTCTACACATTATGAACTCGTTCAGTGTTAAAAAAAAAACTATTTTATATGGAGAAATGCAGAAGACACTTTTAGGAATTGGAATAGTTCTTTCGCAAGTAACGGGTTTAGAAGCACACCATCCAGAAAAGTGTCACTTTAGGACCAGCGTTTTAAAAAATGGACCACCACGATGTCCTCTCGTTTGTCAAACTTTGTTCATTTTCATGGGCTGTGCGTTAACCTCTGTGGTGTACCATTAGTTCATTTTTCAAACCCACGTATTGTAATATATGGCAGTAAATTCTTCTTCTTATTATTATTCTTGTTGTGTTGTTGTTTTTTCTCTCTGGCGGACTGGCACCACTACACATAACCGGTTCATGCCGTGAGCCCCATGCGCTCCACGTACATTCCAGCCAAGGCGATCCCGAACTGCAGTGGACGGATGGCCGGTTGTTGTCCCTGCTACATACTACAGGTCCAGATCTAATTATGCAATTATACAATTTTCATTAAGCTATATAACTTATTAAGCTTATTACATAGAGAATTCACAAAAAAATATTTTTGTTGCCGATAGATGGCAGCACCTGCCCTGCATTCGTTTATTACAAGATATTTCGAACAATTCTTTTGTCTTGCATTGTTTTCCTTAAAAGTTGCACAATTAGATCTGGACCACCCTATACAAAGAATTTTAAAACTTTGCATACATAAATCTTTTACTGCTCTATTGACGTTTCAGATTTGCCGACATCCAGACTGGAGCACAACTGTTCTCTCCACAACTAAGACGAAGACTCGCTTCATCCCAAGAAAGCATTTGAAACTTAGTCGCGTTTCATTCAGCGCCCCTTCTACGCTCCAGGGTCTCACAAACGGCGACGGTTTCGCCGTTAAAGTTGACTGCAATGTCACGCAGACCAACCCCTTCTCTCGCGCTCGTACATTCCCGCTAATGCCTAGAGTCCATTAAAAGCTGCATCTGCATTACGGGTCACCCAGCAGTCCCGGGCAGGTAGTTTCGCTTACCTGTGCAGTCCTTGACTCGAAGTAAAGCGCCCCGTGGGTACCTTGGCGCTCCGGCAGCCACTGGGCACCGCTGCGGCTCCTCTTCTGCTTGTGCTTAACTCGATGAGTTCTCTTTTATTAAAATCTTAACGTGAGATCCAATCCACGTTGGGCTAAACTTGGCACATCACAGTAACGTTTCTGAGTTGTCGATCTTCATGCCTGTTCATGTCAAGTCAGTGATTCAAAATTTGTTTTAGATAACCGACGCTCTCTCAGTGTGCCTGTCGTGCCGCGCGCCTCTCTCTCTCTCTCTCTCTCTCTCTCTCTCTCTCTCTCTCTCTCTCTCTCTCTCTCATCCACGTACTGATTTACCTTCAACAAAAGGGCGCGGCTAAAGGATCAGACGCATACCTGCGCCCCCTCTTTCTTTCTTTCTTTCTTTCTTTCTTTCTTTCTTTCTTTCTTTCTTTCTTTCTTTCTTTCTTCTCAAATTTGTAAAATCGGAAAGCTTTGAAACTGTTAATGAACCAAAAAAGCTAGAGAAGACTACTATGCATTTGAACCCCGCATCCATTGTTTTATTATTTACAGAAAACCAATCACAATTGAGGGGAGGAAAATCAGCACTGATTATCCTTATCATTGCATGCACTACAATTAGAGTGAGTAAGTCATCTTTCCCATTTCAGAACAGGTTGAAAACAATAGGCACCATAATGTATTTAAATAACTGTTAAAAAAAAAAAAGAATGATTGCTCTGGTTAAGAAAGATTTTCTCAAAGAATAACCTACGGGTATTTTAAAAATACTATGTTACTTTCTTGAAATAGAGTTATTAAAAATTTAATATAAAAGTAATTTTTATGCTTGTGGGTTTATCACTTATAGTTTTTCTGTCTATACGTTTTAGGCCGTACACTGTTAAGGTAATTACACGAATATGACAAAAAGTTTTTTTTTTTTGTATTACTTTTTTGTCCCGATCCAATCTCCTGCCTTCGGAACGCACTCCTTGACGATCGTCAGAACGGTGAATCGTCAGGGCATTGTCGGTTGCTCAATCAATCCGCGGGGACCTGCACCGCGACCACAAAGCCCACGCGACCCGTCCACATAAACCACAACAGCGACTCGGGAACCTCAGCGGCTGCAACCAGCGATCCACTTTGGTGTGAAACCTTAGTTTAGGAAACCTTGTGATGAAGAGTAAACCGATAGGTGTCTTCAGCAAAAATGTTCAAAAGGACTTGAACTTGCGCGTGCTGCATCAACAGACCCCGGGGGTTTATTCCCTAATGGGATACGACGGGTCAAAGCTACTCGGAAAAATGGGGATTGATAATTTCGTCACATGAAGTGTCGTTGTATGCTGTTTCGGGGTTGCTGATCACAATCATATTTTGGATATTTGATGCTTTAAAGGTGGTCCTAGCACTCTAAGAGTCACTCCCAGAAAGTTAAAAATGTCCAATTTCAAACACTCGGGATATCGTTTTATACTATTTTAAGGCCAGTGATTACAAATACGATGTTATTTTTTAATCCTTTAAAAGAGGTCCAGGCTTCTGTTTGTAGGCTGTAACACGTCCGGACTCGGGTAGAAGAAAGACATTTACTAGGATTTGTGATGCCAGGATCAAGGAAGGTATTTTTGTTGATCCTTAAATTGAGGAACTGAGTCACGATGGGAGTCTGGACGACTGCAGGTATATCACGTTGTAAAGAGCCGCATGGCAGCGCTCGAAGTGTCTTCGCAAAAAAACAATATGGAATCACAAGGCATTCAGACCACTATCAAGAAAGAGTGGATGATCTTTGGAAGTCGTACAAAGGCATGCAATCCAATAACACAATGCAACACAATAGATACTGCTGTGCCCTGTGAACAATTCTCAGTTAAAAAACAAGTACAGATGATAGTAATTACTAAATACAGAAGTCACGCACATATGAACACACGGAGAACAATAGAAACCGATCAAACATAAATGGTTTAATAAATAAATGATTAAGACCTTTACAGGCCCTAAGGATTTAAAAGATTTTGGTGACCTCCACATATATGAGCTGCACTTACTCTCAGTGGACGACTGAACGGGACCACCGATATGACCAAGACGAGAACGATCACGTGAGCCTCGGGTGGCAGTTACCAGATTCGAACTGGGTGGTATTCCCAAGTTTAATATTTATCATTAACTTCTATTATTGCTATTTTATTATTGTGTGTATATTTGTGCGTATACATATATATATGAATGTATGTAACTTTTTCATTTTATGTGGCAGCCCCTTTTTGTGGAGCCTACATGGTTCAGCTGCACCTTTTGCAGTTTTGCACCGCATGGTAAATCCGACAATGAAAAATTTCTGTGGTAGGTTATTTTAACCCATATTGATGCCCTAATCACGTGCTTAATGGTAAATCCAGCCCTATATCTAACCGTAATTAATTGATGAACTATGGTCAGTCGACAACGGAGGAGACGAAACCTGTAAAGAGGTCAAACCTATAATGTATTATATGCAACGAGAGTCCTTTTTAAAGTCAGGTAGCCATTAGTATTTCTTAAATCGGTTGTCCTGTATTCGTGGTTATTTATGTTACCACTTACGGACCTATACATTTTTTTTCTCTTGAATCTTCATGTTGGTGGATCTGTTTGGAACCACTTCGGCACTTTTTTATTTTTAAGGCGCTGCCCGGGATGGAACAAAGTGCAGGTGCGGCCACTAACTGGAGGAAACATTTTGGCCCCCAAACCAAAATTTCATGCGGTTGGGCGACTTTGCATAACTGTGTCAAGTTTCAAAAAAATGCATCCCTGTGGGGCCAGTGCCAGTTCTAGGTTATTTTGCACCCTAGGCCAAGATTAGTGCGCCAGCCGACTGTTCGATAATTAACCCGTGCGGCTGGGTCTGCAATACCCAATCAGTTGTGATCTGCCTTAATGATTCTCCTTAATTATGGGGACGGCCCTGCCTGGGGCAGCACTTCTGTAATAAAGTACAGGTGCAGTTACTAAATAAAGTTACTCAGAGGGGAAATTTTCGAAACGAACCCACTCTGTGGGGAATATGTGAAAGGTTTGGCGGTATCGTAGAAAAAGTATTCTGTCGAACCGCGTAACCGATCGAAATGTGCTTCTGCGCATGCGCAGTCCATATTTATTCTAAAATTCAGCCAATAAAGTTTCCTAAATGAATAAAATTAAAACGGACCCTATTAAAATTTATTTCTCGTCTGAGCCATTAGGAGAAAACGTATTTAATGTCTCGATCCAATGCCGTTCCCATTTTAATGTCTGTTTTCGTGTTGCGATTGTTAGACGAACATAATCGGTATGTGCAACATTGGCACATAAAAATGTCCTGTTCATTTCGATGTTTTCACTTTCTGCATTGTAGCTTATTTCGACAATGCAGCACAAATCGACAGAACACCGGCAGCCCCGAACATGCCGTTACTTCATATATATATATATATTTTTTTGAAGAGTGAAGGTACCAGAGCGGTTTTTCAGAGAGATTGCAAAAGACCCACCCATATGACGGTACCAGGATGAACCTTTTATTTAGTTCCGTGATAGGCTCCATACAGTACATACATAACCATGAATACATGCTAACAGATTTGTAAAATTCCAATGGTTCCTGATTTTAAAAGGACTCTCGCTGCATACACTCCCATGGGCTAAGCTCAAGTGTTCTTAATCTGTTAGTGTTCTGCTAGGCAGCCCATATTTCTACATATTCGGAAGTTTTTTTTCAAGGCACAAAGAACCAACTTCATCTGCAGAGAATTGGTGCTTTGTGAATCAATAGTTCTACGAGGAACCCCACTACCCAGTAAAGAACCATAACTGGAATTTTTAGGATTTGAACAGCATCAGTTAGTGCCGGCCTGTCTTCCCCAGTTCGTTTTTACGTAACTTTTTGGTGTTTGGAACAAGTCGATTTGCAAAATGGAAGAATTGAATGATTAGTTTTTTTTGAATGAATGCATTCTGAATTTGGAAAATTAAGTTCATGAAATAGGTGACCGTAGTCACGAAAGGAATCACGTTATTATCCCTACGTGCCTTCCATTTAGTGGGAACGGTTCAACTTTTCTTTTTTAAACGCATTTGTTTTGTTTTTTTAGAACATCATTGCGGAGAATCTGTCCATTTCGGTGCTGGGTTAAGGGGGCACTGCACAAGTCAGCCCGTTTCAGTAAGCCGGGACCCCCTCATTCATGAACAGAATTAAACAGACTCAGCTTTTAGATGAAGGGAGTACCAGGAGAGCCCGAGGGAGAGGTGCAGTTCAAACGTGGGCTATCGCTGGCCAGTAATTGAATCTGCAGCGACCTCCTCAAAGGCCACAGCACCGTGAAGGACCTCGCCCACCCATCCCGCACCCTCTCTGTCAAACTTCCATCTGGCACAAAGTACTGCAGCATCCGAACCAGCTTCTACTCCTTGGCGGTACGGACTCAGAACTTTGTGCTGCGCACCCTACCGTCAGGTCTGCCCCGCGTAGCGAAATTTACATGCAGGTCATTTGTTTCACTTGTCATCACTGTTGTTGGTTTTTTTTTTTTTCCTTTACTATTTTATTATTATTTATTTATTAGGGGAGACTGGGGACGGTTGCAACAAGTCTTATTTCTCCAATTAGAAACATACTAGAGTGATGATACTCATACCGCACATGCTCAGTTAGGCCCTCTCTCCACCAGAGAGAAACTATACAGTTTCATCATCTGCTGCTGCATTTATTGAAAAATAACTGTTTTGAAGGTATGAAAGTAATTTTTTTTGCAAGTTGTTTTTTTGGCTTACTGTCCATAGCTTTTATTTTAATTAATCAAAACATATCTAGTTCAAATCATTGTGGTGTTGACTTTTAAAAAGTATTGTTAGCATGTTTCCCTGACTCTTTGAATAGCTAGCACATGGTGTTCTGTCATGGCTGGCAGGTCAGGGACGGTTGCAACAACTTGTTGCAACTGTCCCCAAGCCAACCAGCCATATTGAAATAGACTACATATCATTACTTTTTAACATTTTTAGTTCAGAATCAGCACATTTTTTTCAGTTTAAGTCCGAAGTATTCTGCTATACAGCTTAACTGTAGTTTATGGATCTAAAAATAGAAATAATCTGTTTTTTCCAGTATGCCAAGAGTGAGGAAGAGAGTTACTAATAGAGGGGTTCCCCTCGAAATTTTGGAACAAGCTTCAAACGTAATTAGGAATGAGGGCAGGACAGTCAAGGCAGTCGCCAAGGACTTTTCCATCTGTCATACCACCTTATTTCGATTCCATAAGAAAAGAGAGAAGCTTGCAAGTGAGGGATCAGATAAGTTACCACGTGCAGGGTACTGGACCATCAGAAGAGTCTTCTCAGAAGACCAAGAGAGGAGTCTAAAACAGTATTTACAAAGGGCAGCAGACTTAGATTATGGGTTAAGTCCTAAAGAGGTAAGAGAAATTAACAGAAATGTATAAAGAGGGTGAGAGGGTTAGGGTAATATCAGCAAAAAGTGAAAGATAATAAAAACTATTTACATTTTATAACATTTTATTTCAGGTTCGTAGGCTTGCATTTTCAACTCGCCTCTCACTATACGTGCAACTTTCCCTCACAGTGGAATGAGGCCTGTATGGCTGGTGTTGACTGGTTTAATGGTTTTTTAAAACGGCACCCAACTCTCTCAATAAGATGTCCTCAAGCCACAAGCCTTTCGAGGGCAACCAGTTTTAATGAAACAAATGTTTACAATTTTTTTAACAATTTAAGCCAGGTTTTGGACAAACACAAGTTTCAGTCACAAAACATATGGAACATGGATGAAACTGGGATAACAACTGTTCAAACTCCCGACAGGGTTGTGGCAAGACGTGGTGACAGGCAAGTTGGTGCAGCTACCTCGGCAGAAAGAGGCCCACTTGTCACACTAGCTTGTACAATCAATGCACTTGGTAACTCCATACCCACAACTGTGAATCTGACTAAAAGAGTTGCATTATTTTGTTCTTGTTGTTTGTAGAAAGGTTCACTGGAAGCCAGTAACCAAAATTGTTCTGCTAACTGGCAGATTTCTACTGTTAGTCAGTATAGATGTGGGGTACTTTATATGAGGGGTGATTAGCTACTGTTTAGGAATATCTGTGCAACTTTATTTGGGTTGTATTTGATATTCTCAATATTGTACAATAAATGTATGCTTAAATATTGTTAATTAGTAAGAATTATATTATAATTGTTCTAGTAACTGGCAGATTTATCCTGAGAGCCAGTAGAATTGTTGGGGTGACTTTAAATTCACTTTGTATTCAATATGTTTTGACTTGTTTTAAAGCAGATCCATGTTTGGACAATAAATGCGTTTTTAAAAAATCCCGTGTGACATAAAAATACAGAACTTTCAATATGAATAAAAATCTACTTTAATATTATTGTATAATTGTAGATTTACACAGTACTATGCAAGTTCAGAGAAAAAGCAAAGGTTAATTATTGAAATTTAATATATGTTTAACATGTTGCAACCGTCCCTTATATGTGTTACAACTGGGGACGGTTGCAACATCTGACTTCTTCAGTTCAAATTAATATTGTGCAGGATATGTAAAATATAATTAACTACAAGTACTATGGGTAATTAGCAGACAGATGTAAGTTTATAGTATAGAAATTTGGCAGGTGTAGTCCAAACAGTCTCTGAGTAAATGAGGGGAATGCAAAAAGTGTTGCAACCGTCCCCAGTCTCCCCTACTATCGATTCACTTACTGTAATAAGGTGTATGAATGGTTTGGCAGTATAGTCACTGGACTGGACTGGACTTGACTTGGCAGCACCATTTCCACTGTTACGTGCCCTTTAATCCGTCAACCATTTAAAAAGACGCGCGCCGCAGTCGGTAACCGGGATTGAGGTCTTTGTCGCCATCGTGTGGTGTAATTTGGTGAAACAACGTCCTTTTTCTTTTTTTTCTTTCTTTTGGTCAAAATGTCTCACTGGGCAAATTCGTTTTCCAATTAATATATTTCTCTCCTATATAATCGAATAATTTGTTCATTTCTCAAACTTATTCCAGTTAATACATACATGCAGTGCCCATAAAGTATTCACAGCCTTTGGTAGTTTTCACATTTAATCGTTATACAACTTTGAATTGCAGTGGATTTAATTTTGGCTTTTATTGACACTGAACAACAGAAAAAAGTGAAAAGAGATCTCTTTTTAAAGTGGTCTAATTTAATTACAATTGTAAAACCTAAAATGGTTGGTCTCATAAGGCAGGGATCTTCACTCACAGTCCTGGGGGCCACAGCTGATGCAGGTTTTTGTTTCCACCACTTCCCTCATTCGAAGACTGTCCTTGTAGATAACGAGACTTGGCCTTTACTGTAACTATGGGGCTTCTTAATGCTTTCATTCATCCACGACACATTTTAATTACATTGTAGATTTGAGATCCTCGCTCATGATCCAGGATGGGGTTTACGGTGGCTGCAGGTTTTCATTTCAGCCATTTTCTTAATCAGAATTCATTTATTTGCTGCTAAAGCAATATGATAACTTCCAAGGGGGTGAATACTTTTATAAGGACTGTGAACAAGGCTGATGCACTAAGTAACAAAGTAACGAGAGCAGTTGGCCAGCATAAAAGGGGTGGGTAGCATGGGAAAGGTGCTATATAATTAAAATTTATTATTATCCATCCACATAGCATGGTTTTCAGGACCCTCCGCAAGACCTTATATAGACTGTGGTTGAAACTATCAAGGAATGAATACTGTGTGTGTATATTAAAGGTTTAAAAATAAGCCGATTTAAAGTGTGACTAAAAAGTCACATAAAATTGTTGCACTTTTAGGCTTAGGAGTTTAGAATCCATCTATGTAATCCTGCCGACTACACTAAATCCTCTATCTCTAGACATTGACTGAGAGAAATGCTAATTAAATATCAGGGTGACAATCGGGTCACCCCATTTACTGAAACAATAATTTTCAACTACAATAACGGATGTAGAATGTTGTAAGAAGGAACACAACAGCAGAGTCTGCCATCGGCTGCAGTGATGCGGTTGTGAAGAGCAGTCAGGCTTCATGATGGAGCTCCACCTGAGTGGGATGCTTGAACCCAAATGAGACGCCTCCTTCTGGAGACGCCCTGCTCTTATAGTCTGTGGAATGGAAGGGGCGGAGTTGTTTGCCTTCATTGGGTGTCTTATTTGAGCTGTGGGTGGAAAAAGAGACAAGAAAGTGAACCAGGGTCCCCCCCCCCCCCCCCCATTGTCTTGGAGTGGCAGTGCTTACCTCTAATGAGCCTAGAAGACTACCCTTTAATGTGCATGTGTGACTATATATATATACTACCAATATACATACTATATACTAATATATATTGTGGCAGACGGCCGGGGTCCATGCCCGGCCAGGACGGCCCCTTGCTATATGTTCAGGGGGAGCGGCCATGGATGGTGCAATACCTCTCCCTGGATGCTAGATGGCCACCCCCCCTGGGTTGGAGCGGTGCCTCGGTTTCCCACAGGGCTCCATGGGAATTGGAGTTGGGTGCAGCCCTGTTTGGCCACCAGGGGGTGCTGCAGCTGGGACTCCTGAGCCCATATGGGCTGTATATTCGCCACACCTGGAACTCGGCAGTCAACCACCTGGAGCAGTTCTGGGTGGACTATAAAAAGGGCCAGCAGCCACCACTCAGGGGCGAGAGTCGGGAGGAGGATGATGATGCTTGATGCTTGACGGAGAGGAGTGGCGTTTAAAGGAGAAGAAGTGTTGGTGCTTTTGTGTGCTTTACTGGTTTGTTTTGGGACTGTGTTGTGCCTGTGGGACACGGGGAAGACGTGCCCCACAGGTGAAGAAAAATAAAAAGTTCATTTGTTTTAATGTGCCTCCGTGTCACTCTGAGCAATTATAGCGTCTTTTTACAATATGTATATACAGTATAATGACATATGGCTGGAAAAGTGTGGTGCTTCCTAGAAAACACACTTTGTCACACACTGCAGTCAGAAAGTGACAGAGCAGTGCTTCTGGCCCATGTGTCACAATATGTAAATGATGAACGTTCTGATTAATTATGAAATTTTATCTTACTGACTGGAATGATGCTCTCTTTAAATTTCCTTTTAAACTGATAATGCAATGCAGTGCCTTTCAGGGTACCCACTGTCCACAGCTTTAGCTGTGCCAGTTCTGAATTTGCCATGGGGTGATAGGCACACTTGCCCCCCTTTGTTATTTATTTATTTATTTTATAGATTTACACATCAGTGAACGTGTGACCAGTGTGTACGACCGTCCGAGTGCTACGTGTGCTTCAGATCGGTGTCCTCTTTAGTGTTTCTTTGCTTGTGCCGCAGTCTGACCTTGCAGATGCCCCCCCCCTTTTTTTTTCTATGTGGTAGTTCATTGTATCGAAGACTGAAATGATAATTGTTATTAGAATATTGATGTCATCTTTAACGGTTGAAGCGGAAGGTGCTCTTGGTAATAAAGCAGAAGTTTCCAGGTAAGCTCACTATATCGTGGCGACGTCTCGCATGTTGATCAGCACACGCATGTAAGACGTACACACGACATGACAAGAAGGGCTCTGCTAAGCTATAAAGTGTTTCAGTTCCTGGCAGAGCCCGTCAAGACTTTTTTGAAATGAATGTGGATAATGAATTGAAGTGTGAAATACGAGGCCACACAGACCTTTGAATGATTTCCACCCGACTTACTCAGCTAATTACAAACTGCTCTCCAGTGCTGCTCCTCCTCTCGTTTCGACCTTGGACCCTTGCCCTTCTCGCACAATGGTCGGACGGGTCTATGGTGCAGACTGCTACCACATGAGCGACGTCTCCATGTGTTCAATACCGGCCAGTATATGCGATGGATGGTCTCCTGATTATTTAGGTTGCCATGATTGTTCACTGTATCAGAAAACAGCATATCGAGCTGTTGGCCTCCTCTCTGAAGACCCCCGAGGTGCTAAAGATCAAACCAATACTTACCAGTCTGTGTGAGAATTCAAGGTTAATTGCATCAGCGAGCACCAAACTGCAAAGCCCTGAACGGCAGCAGCAGATTTGACTTTGGCGGTGCTGCTGTGCGTTTTCAGCGACCAAACCGACTGACTGCCCACACTTTGACAGGCCCTGTGTGTGCCCGAAAATGAAAGTGGGCAAGAACATCCATTGAAGGAGGAAACATGCAATCTGGGCTCAGCCAGGCCGGCAAACGTTAGCTGCTTGGAGCGCAAGCACGTCTTCTTGTATGACTCTCCTTACATCAGTCCGTCAGCGTCTCTGTTTCACTCTTTCATTTTCTTCGTTGTCATATTTTAAGTCATTTTGATAACCCCTGTGAAGGACTGGTGTGCCCTCCTCCATTGTGCCCATCACTACTAAGATGGACTCCTCCCCCTCCTACACAACCCTGAATTGGACTTAGCAGGCCGGAGAAATGACATGCTAACGGTTCTATTCAATAAGGGCGCGCACAAAAAGGCGACCTTCAAAAGGGTGACCTCAATTGGGCGCGGAGAATAAAAGCGCACATAAATAAAAGCGATCTTCAAAAGGGCGACCTCAATTGAGCGCCGAATAAATGCACGCGCAAATAAAGGAGCGCTTCAAAAGGATGACCTTCGGAGCGAATTAAATTAATTGTCCTTGATTATGCTAATAGACCGCATCTCGAATATCTACGTGGCATTGCACATAATCTACAGCTTCAAGTGTAACTTGCTTTCACCTTTTTATACATTCAGTCATTGCCTTAATCGAATTTTCTGTAATTTTGAAAACAACGAAATATAGACAGCTTTAGAAATAGTTCGTTAGAAGTAGTTCGTTAGAAGTTCATGCATTAATTAATTAGATGTTTTAATATTCTTCCTTTCACCTTTTTAAACGTTCAATCATTGCCTTTATCTAATACATTTTCTGTAATTTTGTTACGTTTGCCTTTATTCGCTGCGCCCAATTGACGTCACCCTTTTGAAGCACTCCTTTATTTACGCGCGCAGTTATTCGGCGCTCAATTGACGTCACCCTTTTGAAGCTCGCCTTTATTTGCGCGCGCCTTTATTTGGCGCTCAATTGAGGTCGCCCTTTTGAAGATCGCTTTTATTTATGTGCGCTTTTATTCGCCGTGCCCAGTTGAGGTCGCCCTTTTGAAGGTCGCCTTTATGTGCGCGCCCTTATTGACGGATACCCATGCGAACCTAACCTGCCATTAAAACAGAAAGAAGGTGCCAGCGTAGGGGACCACTCGCAATAAAAAAGACCCCGACACAACACCAAAGAACAAAAGCTGCCTTCCTGCTCACTTTCAGTGTTTCATCTTTTCTGTGGCCAACCACAGAAATAAAAGCACTTGAGGGTATTGGTCTGATAGCAACTACCTCTGCTGTGTGTTGCCTGCTGCCCCCGACTCTGACTCATCCATGTGAGTCAAAACCCGGGATACACTTCCGGTGTCATGCACTTCCAGGCCATAGAAAAAGTAGGGAGGTCCTCCTTCAACTGTGCCCTCTTTGGATAAGGTGGCAGTGGTCCTCGTATAGTCATTCCATTCCCCATCCACTAGGTGGCAGTGGTCCTCATATAGTAACCAAGTCGGGACCCCAACAGGGCCACACTACTGGACTCCAACTCCCAAGCATCCCTGCGGGTGTCCCGACTTGGTTACTATTTGAGGACCACTGCCACCTAGTGGACGGGGAATGGAACGACTCCCAATTCTCTGCTTTTCTTTGTCCATCCACCTCTATCAAGACAAAACCGTAAATGAGTTAACTGACGTGAAAGTTGGAGCATTCCCCATCATTCTGTTAGTTACTTCATCCAAGAGTCAGTGATCACATTTTTGTTTGTTAAATATTTTTGTAACTGTCAGTTGTATTCAATTATAACAGTGATAACATAATGGATTTGGTTGTGCTAGTAGAAGCTATAAGAGGACAACAGGCGTCCCGGCCAGATCCTAGGATGTTTCATTAGCCAGATGGGAGGCCAGTGCAAATTGGTCCACAGGACGAGGGAATAAATTTATACCTGGTCAGAATGATTTAATGGATGGACAAAGAAAAGCAGAGAATCGGGAGTCGTTCCATTCCCCGTCCACTAGGTGGCGGTGGTCCTCATATAGTAACCCAACAGGGCTGCACTTCTGGACTCCAACTCCCAAGCATCCCTGTGGGTGGAAGAAGTAACTAACAGAATGATGGGAAATGCTCCAAAGAGTTCACAGCAAAAGCACGCACGTCTGACCGAGAACAATGCAACATGTGCAGAAATCATCGGTGCGTACAAACCAGAAGGGGAAACTGGCTTGTTCGTCAACCGAGTGTGTGGTCGTGAACAGATGCAAAAGGCTGGTAAACTTTTTTGGTCATAACCCGATTTGTACGTGTTCAGAGACGCTCGTGAACCGAGGTTCCACTGTATATAGAGATTGTTCTTTATAACTTCTCCCCACCTTCCATTCTCCGTCTCTAACCTCTGGTAATTACACAGAGTAAAAAACAAGAAGGAGTTAAGTTACAATCTTTAAAAGAGATATTATTTTCTTCTATAATACGCTACTGTGGCTGTTCGTTTGTCTGTCCAGGATTTTAAATCACCTGTAGCTTGCAAACCATTTCATCGATTGACTTGATATTTGGTACACATATACTATGTGAGGTCTACTATCCGCTTTCGGGGTGCTGATTTTATTACTCTTTTTATTTTATTTTATTGTAGAATCAACTCTTGGCAGCGCGCAGCAGGGCGGCCGTGCGCGGATGCGTATGGCGCGTTCTCATTCCCTACCACCTTCGCTAATCATTCTTGAGGCAGATTGAAGACTTAAGTGCCAGATTAAGTGAAAGGTTAAAGAAAACATACTAAGTGATTGCAACACAAAAACTAACTTAATCAGTTTTAACGTGAAAAGATTCTGACGAAAGAAGAGAAGCAGCGGGCCGCTAGGGTGGAGAATAGAAGAGCTGGTCAGGAAGCAGCAAGCGCATCAACCTCTGACTGAGCAAACGAATGGTAAGCATACGGAGAAAGAGGATGAATACTATGAATGCTCAAGTCAAGTGTATTCGCTGCACGTTATCGTGCAGTGCGCCGTTACTGGTTGATAATATTCATAAAATAATAACAATAAGCAAAGTACATGTAAATATTGGTAACCATACAGCCTGATAAATGCTGATGTGTAGTTATACATACAGTACTTGTTAGTCACTTAAATGTCTCTAAGTCCTCATTTCTAGCTTTCTTCAGGACAGGCCACACGCCTGTCTCAATATGGCTGCCAAGTTGTGCTTTCTGCTTGTGTTCTTCTCTTCATAGCCGTAGTGTGTGAGAGAGGGGAGTAAAGTGACCAAATGTATGCATATTCTGTCCAAATCCTAAAGTCAATACGGTGTTGTGGTACAGAATGGCTTCTGATTCAAAACCAATCCCAAACAGACCAGTGGGGGGCACACAAGGCCCGTCACACCTGCCCCCAAGACCATTTGTTGAGTTCAAGCTTTCCAACTAGGTGGCCTTCCTGTCCTGCAGAGACTCAGTTGCCAAACCAGTCTGAGGCACCCAAACCAACTTACAATAAAATTCCACATCCTGAGTCTGTCCTAAAGACTTTGGGTTGGTTAAACATGAAAGTATTACTGTTCTCATCAATGAAATAAAACACTAATATGACATTTGCTTTGTCTGACTTCCAAATAAAGACATACAAAATATTTATCAAATCATATACAAGATTTCGCACCATAACAGCTACCCAACGCACTTGCTTGTTACTCCACGAGAACATCGTCTAACGTGTGTGAGATATGGCCGGCCATTCATCCCGGCCAATACCCCCAGGCCACCAGATGGAGCCCTCCTTGCAGCATGGAGGTGCCCCGAATGCCAGCAGGGAATCGTGGACAATGGAGTTTTAATGCACATCCCTGCTGGATACCATGGGGGCCGTCAGGAGTCGCTGCAGGGAGGCCCAATGACTATTGTTTGCCCTATAACCCGGAGGTACGTCTTAGTCACAGCGACAGAGGAAATGACGTACTTCCGGGATAAAGAAGAAGAGTTCTCATCTGACCCGGAAGTGCTGGGTAATGACATGGACCGAAGGATCAAAAGCACTTCCGGGTCATGGACTATAAAAGACTCCCAGACGGGCGAGCTGAGTTGGTAGGCAGGGTAACTAAGCATCTGGGAGTGGAGGATTGTGATTTGTTTATTGTATTTGTAATTATTCATTTATTGAAGAGTATAGTGGAGTGGTGGTGCTTTGTGCACATTATTGTTCAAATAAATAATATTGGACTTTTATCTGGAGTCTGGCGTGTTGGCCGAGGGTTCAAAGGGTCGAGAGGGACCTCAAACTGTCACACGTGTTTATCAGTTAAAGGGCCATGAGGAGCTGCAGCTTATCCTGGTAGCTTTGCACGCAAGGCAGGAGCCAATGAACTGAAGCCACACATCCACAAGCATACAAAACTCAACATTTATGGAAGGTTGGAGGAAACCAGAGCATCTGGGGAAGATCTACAAAGACATGAAGAGGCCATGTGCAGTCTTCATTAGGGGTGTCCAACTCTGATCCTGGAGTGCTGCATTCTAACTGTCTTCTTAAGTAGTGACCAGTTTTTGCTGAAAGCCCAACCCCACCACACCGAACCCACCTGAACGTTAAATCATGTCAACGTTGTCTAACTTGTTTGACGTTTAGCAGCTTGGTCCAATAAAAAGTCATCAGAAGCTAAAGCCCACTCTGTTTATGAACACACCAGTCCATAAACCTTTGAGATGTGAGTACTCGCAGTCAAAGCTCCATGGAATCTGGTCTGGAAAATTTCACATAGACATCAGTCAGGCCAAGAGGCTGTGGGGTAGCAGACCAAGGTCCTGTGACACATCTCATTTATTAGACTTGGATAACGTTCAGTTGTGTAAGGTGACACACTGGGGAGTCCCACATGGTGTCTCTTCACACCTGAAATGAGGTCAAGGAGTCAAAATGTATGAAAAATGGTGTCTTTATTTTATTAATTAAACACATGAGAGAATAATCAATAACTACAAAGACAATCAGACAACGGACAAAGGCACAACCCCCTCTGGACCCTCCTATGCAGGATATCCTTGTCTGTCAGGTAGGATGGCTCTCCCTTTTGCTCACTTTCCAAATACCCTCATCTTCTCACCTGCTGTCTCTTTCCCTACACTCATTTGGCCAAAGACCCCTTTCGGCCCTGTCTCAGGTTCACTTCTGTCCTTGAATCCATGATAGTTCTCCCCCTAGTGGACCCTAGTGTCACTGCAACCCTCGGCTTTAAATGGCTGGCAACCTCCATGCTGGCAAAGGTATTTCTCG
Organism: Erpetoichthys calabaricus; assembly: GCF_900747795.2. NCBI lineage: Eukaryota > Metazoa > Chordata > Cladistia > Polypteriformes > Polypteridae > Erpetoichthys > Erpetoichthys calabaricus. The sequence goes on from NC_041407.2 coordinate 16,096,934, forward strand.
TCTCTAAGTGGGAAACAGTGTGCTGCCCCCTAGTGCTCGTTTCACTCCTCTGCAAAGTCTCCCAGGCTCAAAGTCCTGTGCTTTCACCCACTGGGCCAGCAGGCTTTCTAAGAAGAGAGTGGGTCACCCTGGCATCTGTGGGGGCATCTGTCCTCTACACTCCTCAGGCTCTACCCTGATGCCCAGTTCACGTCTGGGGCACCACTGCCTTTTTTTTTCCCTCAATGGCATATTAAAGCCCACTTGGTTGGCCAGTGCAGTCTCATGGCTGAATGTTGCTTCAGGGGATTCTCCTTTGCCCCTTGCAACCTTGTTGGAGCTCCTGCCCTACCGTCCTCTTGCCAGCTGTGCCATTTTACACTTATATTGAATATTATAAATATGCTTCCACTTACTGATAAAACTTTGTGAAAACTTTACTTTACAACCCAGACATGAATTGCTGTAAACTGTTAGTAGAATCTTTTATGAGGTCAGAGAGGCAGGCATGGGTTGAGGTCTCGGGCTGAAGTGTTGGCCCCAAAGCCATGGTCACCATCTAGGGTTTGAAACCCACTGATGGCTGTTGGTAGGTCAGATATGTCCTGAAACCTACATTGTATGACAACATGTCTCTTGTGTTCTAAACCTCATTGTGGTGCTTGCAATAAGCAGTGCGCTATTACAGGCTTATGGTGGAGCTCACCCTTTTCTTTTTAATAAAGTGGCCATTTGAGTGTTGTCTGTTTTTCTTGTAGCGACACACCTGTCATTTCCAGTGTGTTATCACTGCTTGTGTCATTACCACCTAACACTGATCTATTGGATAAGGTGGTGGTCTGTAAAAACACAAGCCACACCACCAACGTCTGTGTGACCCACAACCGAGTCACAAGTCCTGCTGTTCTCTGTCAATATAACTCACCTGGGAGATAACGTGAATGCAAGTTTTTCAAAGCACACCCACCCAGGTCAGGTCAGGTTGGAAAGCATGCACTGGTACAGTTTTCACACCCACCATACGATGAAACAAAATCCTGGTTGGCAACCCCACAGGCAAACATTTGGTCCAGTCCCACTTCCCTGGGACTGACCATCTATCTGCCGCAGCCAGGTGTAATGTGGGTGTCCCCTTGGCCTGGTCCTGCTGCTCGGGTCCTTAACAATGGGGGTCCAGTGAGCTGGATCACCCTCAGGTAATCGCGCCACATGGCTGTAGTGCTGTAACTGACGCTCCTTCACAATGCAGGTAATGTGCCTCATTCGGACTCCGTGAGCAACACAAACTCAAACCAGCGGCACCCCAGGATTCTCCTAAGAGACACAGGAGTCCAGTCTTCATCTCAGGTCACTGGATAGCATCCATGTCTCACAACCATATAGCAAGACAGGATGCACCAGGACTCTAAAGACTTGGACCTTCGTCCTTTTGCAGAGCGCCACACACCCCTTTCCAGCGACCTCATGACCCCCCCATGCTCTCCTAATCCATCTACTGACTTCATTGGAAGAGTCACCAGAGACATGAATGTCACTGCCGAGGTAAGTAAACCCCTCGACGAGGTCGGCACTCTCTCCGCAGACAGACACACTGCTGATGGCCGTGCCCAAGAGGTCATTGAAGGCCTGGATTTTGGTTTTTATCAGAATACTGACAAGCCCAGACACTCAGACTCCTCGCTCAGTCCCTCGAAAGCCTCAATCAGAGCCCCCATTGACTCTGCGAAGATCACAGCATCATTGGCAAAGTCAAGATCAGTGAATCTTTCTTTGCCAACAGATGCCCCACAGCCGCTGGACCCCATAACCCTACCCAACAACCAGTCCATGCAAGCATTGAACAGAGTAGGAGCAAAAAAAGACCCCTGACGAACCCCAGAATTAACTGGGAGAAACGGAGAAGTTCTTCCTCTACTCTGCACAGCACTCACCTTACCAGTGTACAGGCCGGCCATGATATCCAACAACTTCGGGGGGATCCCGCAAAGTCTCAGGATGTCCCACAGGGCAGTTTCTACCCATCAATTTCAAATTTTTTCAAGTTCTGAAAATTGTCCTCAAGAAACCCTGCATCCATCTTTGATCTAACCCTCACAATTCAATGTATGGTTGTGGAGACCACAGCTTATCCCCACGAGCATCAAGGCAGGAAGGGGCACCTGTACATCTCAGAAGGTGTTCAAGGTCTTTTTGTAACTTGCTTATTCCAGTTCAGTGCCTGCAGGGTGGGGTGCCAGCCCATCATATGGCATCTTCACATTGACAACCACACTGAGCCAATTTAGAGCATCCCATTAAAATCAAATGTAATGTCTTGTCTTTGAGAGTGCATTCAGTATGTAAAGGAAACATTTCTTAAATAAATCTTAGATGTGGATTAGTAGTTAAGGCTAAGGCTCCCACTTCAACGCTCAACATGAGTTCAGTGATGAGCTGCTATGGTAAGGCGCTATATAAAGTAAAGTCTGCTAAGTGGTCTGGTGTGGCTTAGTAGTTGTGGCTTTGACTTTAACATCTCATGGATTTACTGAGCAACTCCAAATGAGCCTCTGCAGCTTCCAGAAATACACAGAGGACTCAGAAGGTATTGAGAGACCCCTTCACTTTCTGCACAATTTGTTGTGTTGTAGATTGAATTTGAAATGGAAACATTTGCCATTTTTGCCCATTAATCTACACCCAATAACCCATAATGACAAAGTGAAAACCCGTTTTCAGAAAGGCTAACAAATTTATGAAAAATCAAAACCTGAAATCTGTCATTCATAAGGGTATCCAGACCCTTCGCTGTGGCCCTCCACATTGTGCTCAGGTGCCTCCTATTTGCTTTAATTCTCCTTGAGATGCGCCCAGAAATTGATTTTGAGTCCACGTGTGACAAACGGATGTGACTGGACATCACTGAGAAAGGCACATGTGTCCCTGTGTATAGGAGGTCCACAACTGACACTGCATGACAGGACAAAAATCAAGCCATGAAGTTCAAGGACTCCTCTGTAGACCTTCACAATCACATTGTGGTCATGTCAAGGGGACAAGCTTTGAGTCTTTCCAGGAGCACAGTGGCTTCTATAATTGTGAAATGGAAGAACTTTGAAACTTTCCACAAAATGGAGTAACTAGGCAAGAAATACCTTGTTCAGGGATGTGACCAAAAACCCAATGGTCACTCTAACGGAGCTTCAGAAGTCCAAGGCTGACAGAAGAACCTGTCAGATGGACAAGTATCTCAGCAGCATTCTATCAATCGGGCGTTTGTGGTATAGCAGCAAGACAGAAGCCACTCTTGAGTAAAAGGCCTTGTAAGGTCTCTGAGAGCAAAAGGACAAAGAGTCTTTGGTCTGATGAAACCAAAAGTGAACTCTTTAGGCACTATGACCAGACACTGCTCATCACCTGCCCATTACCATCCCTACAGTGAAACATGGTGGAGGTAGCAGCATGCTGTGGGGGGCTTCTCAATGGCAGGGACAGGGAGACTGGATGAAACTGAAAGAAAGATGGAGGCAGCCAAAACAAGAAAGGTCCTTGAAGAAAGTCCTGCTCCAGAAGGCACAGCAACTCAGATTGGTATGATGGTTTACCTTTCAGCATGACAGAGACCCAAAATGTTCAGCCATGTCAATACTGGGACAAGTCAATTGATGGCCCAGACTTAAACCCCACAGAAGATCTGTGGAGAGGCTCTGAAGATGGCCGTTCATAGATGCTTCCCATCCAGTCAAACGGAGGTATGAGGAGAAATGGATTATGTGCAAAGCTTGTTGAGACCAAGAAGACTTGACACTGGAATTGCTGCCCAAGGGTCTAATGGAACACTGGAATTGTTGCCCAAATGTCTACTGCAACACTGGAATTGCTGCCCAAGGGTCTACTGCAACACTGGAATTGCTGCCCAATTCAATTGAAACACTGGAATTGCTGCCCAATTCAATTGAAACACTGGAATTGCTGCCCAAGGGTCTACTGCAACACTGGAATTGCTGCCCAAGGGCCTACTGGAACACTGGAATTGCTGCCCAATTCAATTGAAACACTGGAAATGCTGCCCAAGGGTCTACTGCAAAATTGGAATTGCTGCCCAAATGTCTACTGCAACACTGGAAATCCTGCCCAAGGGTCTATTGCAAAGTGGGTCGGAATACTTGAATGAATGACACATTTCAGTTTTTGATTTTGAATAAATTAGGAAACCATTTTGCAAACATGCCTTCACTTTGTCATGATGGGTTATTGACTGTAGATTGATGGGCTAAAAGGGCACATTTCTCAAATTTTAAATGAAATCTACAACACAATAAAGTGTGCAGAAAGTGAAGGGGGTCTGAGTACTGGCTGTATTCGCACCTTGGGATGATCTTCACCATACAAACAGAAAACCATTGATGGCAAACTCTGAGATTGAACTGGCACCCGGTCCACAGCTGGCACCTGCCTTGTGCCCAATGTTGCCTCATCCACCCCTCAAATGACTCCAAGTTGAATTAGGTGGGTCAGAAAATGGATACAGAAAGTTGTAGCAGTACTACCCTTGGAAGGCCCTGAAGGGTATTGCCCTCATTGCATGTCTGAAACGGGCGCAGGGGCTGCTGGGAACAAGAAGGGCCAGTAAAGCAGCAAGGGTAGAGGTCTGTGTTTCTGTGTATCCCGTGTGTTCCGTCCAACATAACCCTGGTGAAATCACATATACCCAGGATCATTTCTCACAAGGATGAATAGACTGTCTTGTGCCTGACTGTTGAGTGAATAGTGGTGGATTAGTCCTTCTGCGTCTTTGGACAAATCCCCCACAAATCCCACCCCACGCCACTCAGGACTACCGGTAGGACTTTTTAATTCACTTCTTATGGAAGATGTTCCTGGGATCATCATCGTCGTCTTTACTCCATACCATTTCATCCATTTCTGCCACGATGGAACTGTGATAAGTGTTTATTGTCGGGACTGATTGTTGTGTTTAACATTTGCATCGCCGAAGGGGAGGGTTGTCTGATTTGTGTTGTTTATATTTGACTTTCCACTTAATAAATTATTCACTCATTTGTTTGAGTCGTGTCTCTTGTCTGTAAGTGTGTGTGGGTCGGGCCAAGGCTGGGTGCATTCCTGGAATCCCCACCAAAAAAAATCACCATCCCATTGATGGCGTGAATCCGGGCGGCACCGGACCACTACAAAGTTGCCCCCTTAGCAAACCACTTGACTGGCCTTTCCTCCATTTATAGAAATACAGAGCTGTTGTACTGTGCATAAAGTGCTTAGGGGTAGTATTGGCTGTGGAAAGGCGCTATATAAAATATTTATTATGGAAACAGTTGTTCTCTGCCATTATGACGTGTGGGTGAATAAATGTAAATGTAATCACGTTTATGGTTTCACCTAAAGCCTTCATTTTATAGAAATGCATTGCTGTCTACAGTCTCCGAGAACTGCAGAGACGCTCAAAGCTCATGGCAGACATCCACAGCCTTTGATGTAAATGTGGACAGGCTGGTCTCAAGTGGACTCTCGGCCCCCATTAGGTCTACAAGAGGAAAGTGAGCCACCAGCCTGCTGTGGGTCTCTGCTTAAGCGGCGGTGAATCGGTGGCAGGACGGCCACGCAGGTCAGCAGCACTTCCCGCACGGTGTTTCGGAAACGTTGGCTCACAAAACAATACAGGAAAAAGTTGACCGCCGTGTTGAGCATTGCCAGCATGTTGGCGAGGTCATAGGCCAGGTGGACACGCCAGTTGCGGTTCACGGAGGAGACATACAGGTGGTAGATCATCACAAAGGTTCTTGGTGCCCAGAGGACTGAGAAGACAGTGGTTATAGCCAGCAGCATGGCAGTGGTTTTGCTGGAACATCTTGGCACAGGCTGTTGGCACCACTCTAGGCTTTGCTTACGGTAGTGAAACTTGAGCCTGTAAATGATGAGCGAGTTGAGCACCAGGAAGATGGTACAGGGCAGGAAATAGATAATGGAACAGTGAGTCCAAATCAGGGCTTTGTCCAGTGCGGTCGGCTGGTGGCTCACCCTCCACACGTCAGACCACCAATAGAAAGGGATCCCAGACGCCACGGCCAAAACAAACATGGCAACTATGATCTTCCTGGCCCGCTCCGGGTAGCTGATCTGCCTGTGAAGAAGGGGGTGGCACAGAGCCACGTAGCGGTCCACTGTGAGCGGGACGGCAGCCCAGATGGAGGCGTGGTTGGCAGCAAACTCCAGGATACTGACAGACCTCAGCAGCGCCACCGGGACATCCCTGTGGAAGATGGCAGTCTCCAGCAAGAACCCAACAAAAACGATGAAGAGCTGCGTCAGGATGTCGGATGACGTCAGGGCCAGCAGGTAGAAATATAAAGACTTCTGAGTGCGGGCTGCCAAACGTGACAGGGCCATGGCCGTCAGGACGTTGACTGGAGGGAGAAACAGAGAGAGAGAGAGACAGAATGATGAACAGGACACGTCTCACGTCGCTGCGGTTGTCCTCCTTGACAGGTGGCTACAACCTCACCAGTTTCACTTTGAAGGAGATAGTTCACCTGCCATTCCTTAAAAATGGAACATTGGACTTTACTGTGCAAAACATTATAAACTAGTATATTGGGAATAAGAATATATAACTATATATAACTCTACGAGAAAATAAATGATTTCAAAGCAAATTTAAAGGCGGGTCACGTGCTAAAAAATGATAACACCAAATATATTTAGATTGCTTTCCGAGAGCGTTTCATATACACGAGCCTGCTGTTCTCAGAAGTGAACACTAGGTGTCAGCACACTGACACAGTCAGCGATTTCTCCCTCCTTCATAATAAAGCTGCCCACCTTGTGGGCTGATCTCAAAGTGCCCGGTTTATGTTGTCCTTGAAGCAACAGGACAGTTGTTGCTCTAGGAAGGTCATTTCTCTTCAACCAATCAGCTTTCAGCTCAGTCTCTGACATCATAAGATGAAACGTTAATGAAAATGTAGGTCAAATGTCAAGAAGGGTCTAGCTGCAGACCTCTGGAGCGCTGCGATTAAGGAGTTCTTCTGAACAGCTTTGACGAGGGTAAACCCAAAAGTAAGGGCAGTTTGAAAATTACACGGTAACCCGGAGAATCTGAAGGAGTTGCAACAGTGGCGTAGCTGAAGGCCCCTGTGCAGCGTCCCTCCTGTCTGGCATAACTGTTAGTAATTTATTCATAACTAGATCCTAGGGGCCGGCTGGGCAGTGGCGTGCAGGACCGTGTCACTATCAGATCACACACCAGCTCTCTAAATGAAATTTGTAATAACTTTTTAAAATCGCTTTATTACAGCCGCTGTAAGTTAGCCCAAATAAAGTAAATTGTGGGAATGGAATGTGAGAGGTGTGGGTAGTACATAAGTATTTATGAAATGTGGAAACGTTTACTTTTCCAAGACAACTTTGTGAAGGAAGATCATTAAAATGTAAAGTAAGCCAGAAAGTAGAAACTGTTCTGTGCTATAAAATGAACCAATTTCAACTTGTAACAAATTAAAACGAAAACACCGGCTGACAGGATATTATTACAAAATGGACCTGTTTTGGAAAATGGAGATCATAAAGTGTTCACTCTCACAAATCCTAGTGACACTAATGCACAGCAAGCCATACTGAGGTACACAATAAAACAGATTACAGATCTGTTAAACCATTAAAGCTTACAAAAATGGAACTGACTGACAAGTCACAAATCATATCTCTCTGTTATAAAAGAAAATCTTGAGACGAGACAAGACTATTTGCCAAGAGATTTTTTCAAGTCCCGCCTTCCTCTCAACCATTTACGGTTCACGGCCCACACCAGCGGTCCTCTCACCTCTCATTCGTGTGAATGCTTTTGACAGACACGGTTCCTGCGATCTCAGCTCTTATAAAGTTTTACGTTTTCCTCACTTTAAATTCTCAATAAAAGAAGACTTATTACGTCCAAATCTTATTGAAGAACTTCATCCCGAAGGGTTATCAACAGAAGAAATGAGTACATGGGCAATCCTAGCACCGAGAAATGATGAAGTCAAACAAATACACTCGAAAATTGTCGATCGGCTACACAGCAAATTAGTTAAATGCGTATCAATAGACTACGCTGAAACAGTTGGTGGTGATGGTGCGGAAGATGAAAACATCAACTTACAATATCTAGAAGAATATCTACAACCGTTAATACCGTCTGGTCTTCCACCGGCCATAGAAGAATATCTACAACCGTTAATACCATCTGGTCTTCCACCGGCCAAATTACTGTTGAAAGAAGGATGTAACGTAATGTTAATGTGTAATTTATATGTGAGTGATGGGCTATGCAACAGGACAAGATTAATTGCTTTCAAAATTGGTCGAACAATTCTGACATGTAAAATTTTAACAGGCGCCAAGAACGGTAATGCAGTACATCTTCTGGGGATAACATTAGACACCAAAGGAGAACTTGATATGCCATTCGTATTAAAACATTTACAGTTTCCCGTTAGAACAGCTGTTGCAATGACAACTAACAAATCACAGGGACAAACATTCGAAAAAGTCGGTTTATTTATTAGAGAGAAAGAAACGATATTCACTCACGGGCAGTTATACGTTGCATTGTCACGATGAAAGTCTGAACACGGAATCAAAATTCAATGTGATATTGACGAAAAGTTAATTCAAAAAATTGTTTTTACTGAAGTTTTGCAGTAAAAATGTACGTTTAAAAAGTATTTATGTGTTAATTTCAAAATCAAACAGAAGGAAAAAGTATAACACAATATAACGAATACCTCTAACGCAACATGAAACATAATTTTCTTTCAATTATGTTTTACTATGTTTTACTATGGTTACTTAGATAGATAGATAGATAGATAGATAGATAGATAGATAGATAGATAGATAGATAGATAGATAGATAGATAGATAGATAGATAGATACTTTATTAATCCCAAGGGGAAATTCCCATACTCCAGCAGCAGCATACTGATAAAGAACAATATTAAATTAAAGAGTGATAACAATGCAGGTATACAGACAGACAATAACTTTGTATAATGTTAACGTTTACCCCCCCGGGTGGAATTGAAGAGTCGCATAGTGTGGGGGAGGAACGATCTCCTCAGTCTGTCAGTGGAGCAGGACGGTGACAGCAGTCTGTCGCTGAAGCTGCTCCTCTGTTTGGAGATGATCCTGTTTAGTGGATGCAGTGGATTCTCCATGATTGACAGGAGTCTGCTCAGCGCCCTTCGCTCTGCCACAGATGTCAAACTGTCCAGCTCCGTGCCTACAATAGAGCCTGCCTTCCTCACCAGTTTGTCCAGGCGTGAGGCGTCCCCTTTATGCTGCCTCCCCAGCACACCACTGCGTAGAAGAGGGCGCTCGCCACAACCGTCTGATAGAACATCTGCAGCATCTTATTGCAGATGTTGAAGGACACCAGCCTTCTAAGGAAGTATAGTCGGCTCTGTCCTGTCTTACACAGAGCATTAATTACTCACTGCAATGTAAAATAGTTAGGTCTATTATGCATATGTAACAATTCTAATGAAAATAGCATCTGCTTCTCCATATGCCAGTGACAGAACAACGAAGTGGCTAGTGCATAGTGCCCGCCCGGGGGTTGGTGAGCAAAGCAAGCATGGGGCAGAGCCCCCTAGTTACTTCTAATATCACTAGTACCTTAAAATACTTGCTGGCGTGCCTTCTGTTGCGCAAAAGTCTCAGAGATGTTTGACACATCAAGTTGTCTGGCACGCTTGTTTTCGATTGCCAAGCCACTAAGTCTGTCTTGCAACATGGTGCTTCTGAAGTCACGTTTGATGGGTTTTAACTTGGAGGACAATCGTTCATTCGCAGCCACAGTCATTGGCGTAGTCAGCACTAACATGCAAGCTGTGCAAATGTCACTGAAAGTAGACGACAGTGCATAGTGATCTGTCAGCAACAGTTCAGCTACTTCGAAAACAGTCGACTTGGTTGACAGGATGGATTGAAAATCACATACAGAATGACAACAATTGGGCGCAAAACTCCGGTGAAATGTCGGTGCTATAGCCTTCAATGAGAAGATCAGCAGCAGCACAGAATTCGTCATCAGCCATCGCGGTCAGAGTTGGAGGTAACAAGACATTGAATGTTGAAGCCACTACATTGAGATTGTGAAACCGCTGTTTTAGTTAAGTTATTAAATTTAAAATATATATATATATATACAGCCCTGGGGCAGCATGGTGGCTCAGTGGTAGCGCCGCTGCCTCGCATTTAGGAGACCCCGGTGCTCCCTGCGTGGAGTTTGCATGTTCATCCCATGTCTACGTGGGTTTCCTCCCACAGTCCAAGACATGCAGGTTAGGTGCATTGGCGATTCTAAATTGTCCCGTGTGTGTGCTTGGTGTGTGTGGGTGTGCGTGCCCTGCGGTGGGCTGGCGCCCTGCCCGGTGTTTGTTTCCTGCCTTGCACCCTGTGTTGTCTAGGATTGGCTCCAGCAGACCCCCTTGACCCTGTAGTTAGGATATAGCGGGTAGGATAATGGATGGATGGAAGGAATAATTTAAAATGTGGAATTATTAAAATAAAAAAAATTTCATCAAATTTAATGAAAACTGAAGAAATGTTTGAATTTTACGTATATTTTATCACATGGATTTTCATTTTAAATGTGTCACATGTGTGACTGTATATTTTTAGGATAAAAAACTATTAGTGAGGACCCAGTCTGATCCAGATTTGAGCATTTCTGCCAAAATTAAAATTTAGTGTTGTTGGGTGGATGTCAGTATAATCAAAAATCTGAAAATGTGCGTAAAAACTTTAGGGTGGGGGGGGGGCACAAAAACTAATATGAAAAAATGGGGCACACAAGGTTGAGAAACACTGCTCTAAGAGATTCCGCGGGGCTATCTGGGTTGATTCTTCATTTATTTCCGTGCAGCCAGTACGTTTTTGTAACGTGGACTTTTCCAGTTTAGTTGCTAATTTTGGGAAGACCACTCTGCAGGCATCTCCCCATATTCCTCATACCTGGGACCCCCACACACAGCAAGGCACTGTAGTAGATGACAGGGATGAATCCCAGGACGCAGGTGGACTTCTCGACTTGCTCTGAATCTTCTTGGCTCCATCGTGGTGGGGAGTGCTCTGTGATGTTGAGCAAGGAAATCATCCCAATCTCACGTGCGCTGCATGGGAGATAAAAAGGGAAAGGAAGATTAGAGAAACGAAATGGGGCAGGATGGCAAGGATGGAAGTAAGATGAAGTACAAATGAGATGAGGCGACTGTGGCCCAAAAGATGATGTTCTGCCCACTTTGGTTCAATGCTGCTTTAGACCCTGAATGTGAATGTGAGAGGGGCGGAGCTGTCAACTGATCACCACCTGGTGGTGAGTTGGCTTCGATGGTGGGGGAGGATGCCGGTCAGGCGTGGTAGGCCCAAACGTGTTGTGAGGGTCTGCTGGGAACGTCTGGCAGAGCCCCCTGTCAGAAGTAGCTTCAACTCCCACCTCCGGCAGAACTTCGACCACATCCCGAGGGAGGTGGGGGACATTGAGTCCGAATGGGACATGTTCCGTGCCTCTATTGTTGAGGCAGCTGACCGGAGCTGTGGCCGTAAGGTGGTCGGTGCCTGTCGTGGCGGCAATCCCCGAACCCGCTGGTGGACACCGGCGGTGAAGGATGCCGTCAAGCTGAAGAAGGAGTCCTACGGGACCCTTTTGTCCTGTGGGACCCCGGAGGCAGCTGATAGGTACCGGCAGGCCAAGCGGAATGCGGCTTTGGTGGTTGCTGAGGCAAAAACTCGGGCGTGGGAGGAGTTTGGGGAGGCCATGGAGAATGACTTTCGGACGGCTTCGAGGAGATTCTGGTCCACCATCCGGCGTCTCAGGAAGGGGAAGCAGTGCAGTGTCAACACTGTATATGGTGGGGATGGTGCGCTGCTGACCTCGACTCGGGACGTTGTGGGTCGGTGGGGGGAATACTTCGAAGACCTCCTCAATCCCATTAACATGCCTTCCAATGAGGAAGCAGAGCCTGGGGACTCAGAGGTGGGCTCCCCCATCTCTGGGACTGAGGTCACCGAGGTGGTCAAAAAACTCCTTGGTGGCAGGGCCCCGGGGGTGGATGAGATACGCCCGGAGTTCCTCAAGACTCTGGATGTTGTAGGACTGTCATGGCTGACACGCCTCTGCAACATCGCATGGACATCAGGGACAGTGCCTCTGGATTGGCAGACCGGGGTGGTGGTCCCCCTCTTTAAGAAGGGGGATCGGAGGGTGTGTTCCAACTACAGAGGGATCACACTCCTCAGCCTCCCTGGAAAAGTCTATTCAGGGGTCCTGGAGAGGAGGGTCCGTCGGATAGTCGAGCCTCGGATTCAGGAGGAACAGTGTGGTTTACGTCCTGGTCGCGGAACAGTGGACCAGCTCTATACCCTTAGCAGGGTCCTGCAGGGTGCATGGGAGTTTGCCCAACCAGTCTACATGTGTTTTGTGGACTTAGAAAAGGCATTCGACCGTGTCCCTCGGGGAATCCTGTGGGGGGTACTCCGAGAGTATGGGGTACCGGCCCCCCTGATAAGGGCTGTTCAGTCCCTGTACGATCGGTGCCAGAGCTTGGTCCGCATTGCCGGCAGTAAGTCGAACCCATTTCCAGTGAGAGTTGGACTCCGCCAGGGCTGCCCTTTGTCACCGATTCTGTTCATAACTTTTATGGACAGAATTTCTAGGCGCAGCCAGGGTGTTGAGGGGGTCCGGTTTGGTGGGCTCAGGATTGAGTCACTGCTTTTTGCAGATGATGTTGTCCTGTTTGCTTCATCAGGCCGTGATCTTCAGCTCTCTCTGGATCGGTTCGCAGCCGAGTGTGAAGCGGCTGGGATGAGAATCAGCACCTCCAAATCCGAGACCATGGTCCTCAGCCGGAAAAGGGTGGAGTGCCCTCTCAGGGTTGGTAGCGAGATCCTGCCCCAAGTGGAGGAGTTCAAGTATCTCGGGGTCTTGTTCACGAGTGAGGGAAGAATGGAGCGTGAGATCGACAGGCGGATCGGTGCGGCATCCGCAGTAATGCGGGCGTTGCATCGGTCTGTCGTGGTGAAAAAGGAGCTGAGCCGCAAGGCGAAGCTC